>NC_042624.1:1221689-1832534 GCF_901001135.1 Rhinatrema bivittatum | reverse complement strand
CTTTAATATGCCAGATGGAGACTGGAAAATCCCATCTGCAGAAACTAAAACAGCAGAGCGATAGGTGGATGCCATGCAAGTATCTTTGTTCAAACAAATGGTGTTGGAACCCACCAGAGAAGGAGCTATACTCGACTTAGTACTCACTAATGCAGATAATGTCTCAGATGTCCAGGTGGGTGCCCACCTCAGCAGCAGTGATCATCAAACGGTATGGTTTAATATCACTAAAAATAGGGAAAAGAACCACAAAGACCCGAGTTTTACAGTTCAAAAACACAGACTTGAGGAAATGGGGAAGTACCTGGAGGAAGAACTAAAAGGATGGGAACGAGAGAGATGTGGATCACAGTGGACCAATCTAAAAGGAGCAATCACCAAGGCAACTGCTCTATACGTTAGAAATGTAAAGAAAAGCAAAAGAAAATTGAAACCTATCTGGTTCTCAAAGGAGGTGGCTGACAAAATTAAAGCTAAAAGAACAGCATTCAAGACATATAAAAGATCCCAAAGGGAGGAACACAAAGAAGAATATTTGTATCAACTGAGGGAGACAAAGAAATTAATCAAGTTGGCAAAAAGTCAAGCGGAAGAGAGGATTGCCAAGGAGATAAAAATGGTGACAAACATTTTTCAGATACATCAGCGAAAAGAGAAAGATCCAAAGTGGTATAGTGAAATTGAAAGGTGGTAATGATCAATGTGTGGAGGGAGACGAAGAAATGGCAGAAATATTAAACGAATACTTCAGCTCTGTGTTCACTAAAGAAGACCCTGGAGAAGGACCATCTCTACACAACAAAAACTGGTGGGAAGTGGAATAGATGAAAATCCTTTTACAGTAGAAAATGTGTGGGAAGAGCTAAAGAACCTGAAAGTGGACAAAGCCATGGGGCCTGATGGGATTCATCCAAGGATATTGAGGGAGCTCAGAGATGTTCTGGCAGCTCCGCTGTGTGACCTGTTCAATAGATCCCTAGAAACGGGAATGGTGCCGAGTGATTGGAGAAGAGCGGTGGTGGTCCCGCTTCACAAGAGTGGGAACACGGAGGAGGCTGGCAACTACAGACCGCTCAGCCTCACTTCGGTGGTGGGAAAAGTAATGGAATCACTGCTGAAAGAGAGAATAGTGAACTATCTACAGTCCAGAGAATTGATGGACCAGAGGCAACATGGATTCACCAGGGGAAGATCCTGTCAGACAAATCTGATTGACTTTTTTGACTGGGTAACCAAGGAATTGGATCGAGGAAGAGCGCTCAATATCATATACTTGGATTTCAGCAAAGCTTTTGACACGGTTCCGCACAGGAGACTGGTGAATAAAACGAGAAGCTTGGGAGTGAGTGCCGAGGTGGTGACCTGGATTGCAAATTGGTTGACGGACAGAAGACAATGTGTGATGGAAAATGGAACCTTCTCTGAAGAGAGAGCGGTTTTAAGTGGTGTACCGCAAGGATCGGTGTTGGGACCGGTCCTGTTCAATATCTTAGTGAGCGACATTGCGGACGGGATAGAAGGCAAGGTTTGTCTTTTCGTGGATGACACTAAGATCTGCAACAGAGTGGACACGCTGGAAGGAGTGGAGAGAATGAGACGGGATCTAAGGAAACTGGAAGAGTGGTCGAAGATATGGCAGCTGAGATTCAATGCCAAGAAGTGCAAAGTCATGCATATGGGGAGTGGAAACCCGAATGAACTGTATTCGATGGGGGGGGGGAAAGGCTGATGTGCACGGAGCAGGAGAGGGACCTTGGGATGATAGTGTCTAATGATATGAAGTCTGCAAAACAATGCGACAAGGCTATAGCAAAAGCCAGAAGAATGCTGGGCTGCATAGAGAGAGGAATATCGAGTAAGAAAAGGGAAGTGATTATTCCCTTGTACAGGTCCTTGGTGAGGCCTCACCTGGAGTACTGTGTTCAGTTCTGGAGACCGTATCTACAAAAAGACAAAG
This sequence comes from Rhinatrema bivittatum, assembly GCF_901001135.1. Taxonomy (NCBI): domain Eukaryota; kingdom Metazoa; phylum Chordata; class Amphibia; order Gymnophiona; family Rhinatrematidae; genus Rhinatrema; species Rhinatrema bivittatum. Next base: position 1,830,577 of record NC_042624.1, on the reverse strand, counting down.
ACAAGATGGAAGCGGTACAGAGAAGGGCGACCAGGAAGGTGGAGGACTTCATCATCGGATGACGTACGAGGAGAGATTGAAGAATCTAAATATGTACACCCTGGAGGAAAGGAGGAGCAGAGGCGATATGATACAGACTTTCAGATACTTGAAAGGTTTTAATGATCCAAAGACAACGACAAACCTTTTCCGCAGGAAAAAAATCAGCAGAACCAGGGGTCACGATTTGAAGCTCCAGGGAGGAAGATTCAGAACCAATGTTAGGAAGTATTTCTTCACGGAGAGGGTGGTGGATGCCTGGAATGCCCTTCCGGAGGATGTGGTGAAGACCAGAACTGTGAAGGACTTCAAAGGTGCGTGGGATAAACACTGTGGATCCATAAAGTCAAGAGACCGCCAATGAAGAGTGGGTGACTCGCCAGAATGATGGCTACTGCCTGGAGACAATACCCTTATTCAATAAACGTACACATGCTTACTGTGACTCCAACATCGTTCTAGCTTCAACAGCAAGAGGAAATGTGGAATAAAGGATCTGCACTCACAAAGGGGGGAGTAGCTGGCTTGTTACGGCGGTTACTACCCCAAACCAAATAAGCCTGTTACTTCAATTTCTATGCATATACAGCATAGTTCTCTGCTTCAACGGCAGGGGAGAAGAAAAAACTGATACTACACACATCCAGCAGAGCTCTCTGCTTCAACGGCAGGGAGAAAAAAGGGTTCACACTCACAAAGCGGGGAGTAGCTGGCTTGTTACGGCGGTTACTACCCCAAACCAAATGTGCCTGATACTTCACTTTCGATGCATATCCAGCATGGCTCTCTGCTTCAACAGCATGGGAGAAGAATAAACTGATACTTCAAGCATATCCAGCATAGCTCCCTGCTTCAACGGCAGGGGAGAAGAAAAACAACCAATAAGGGCTGTATAAAATAGTCTGAGTAAAACAAATAAGCATGGGTGTAGCTTGCTTATTGCGCGGTTACTACCCCTACTACCCCTAACTAATCAAGCTAGATATTTCACTTGGATGCAGCTCCATCACTGCTCTCTACATTAAAGGTGGGGGTGGAAGGGAAATAGAACCAAGAGCTAAGAGAAACAGATAAGTATGAGAGAAAAAATGTGTGAAGCTTGCTGGGCAGCCTGGATGGGCCGTTTGGTCTTCTTCTGCTGTCATTTCTATGTTTCTATGTTTATGTAAAATAGGTAAAATTGCTTTCCCATCTATTGTACAATTAGGGCCAGATTTTAAAACTTATGCCGCCAGCGAAGATTTGTGCGCGCAACCCGGCGCGCACAAATCTACGCCCGATTTTATGACATGCGCGCGCAGCCACGCATGTCATAAAATCCGGGGACGGCGCGCTCAAGGGGGTGCACCTTGCACGCGCCGAGCCCTAGGGGAGCCTCGATGGCTTTCCCCGTTCCCTCCGAGGCCGCTTTCATTCAGAGAATGAAAAGTGAAAGCTAAAAAGGAAACGAAAACTAGTCAATGGAACTGGTGTTGTTTATTATTATTATTATTTTTACAGTTATTCATTCATTGTTTCATGCCGAGCACTGTTTGCAGGTGTAGGAATGACTTGTTGGATATGGCGGCCCTCGCAATGTCTTTCAGCTTTTTGAACGTTAGGGTCACGCTGCTGAACATGCCAGCGTGCTGTGCGGCTCTGCCCTGACTCTGTTTCATCCTGACTCGCTTACTCTGCGGCTGAGGAAACAAGAGCTACCCAGCATCCCTCAACGGGCACCTGTCAGATTTGCCTTTCAGCCAAAAGTAAGGCCTGCCAGGCCTTGAAGAAAACAGGAAATGATCCCTGTCATTTTTCAGCACCACCTAATAATTCCTACTTCTGAAATGTAAAGCACATCAGTAGTACCGCAGCAAGATCCCAGGCATTCACACAGCTTACCACACTCTTCCTGGATAAACTTCATTAATAAAGCTGGGTTTGTTTTCTTATATCCTTTTTAACTTTTGGTCTGAAGCAAGACATAGAATTAGCAAATGTTTAAACTTAGTCTTCCTAGATCTGAATTCCATGGACAGCGTATGTTTTTTTCTCCCCTGAAAGTTGCTGTATGAATCTCATCTCTTTGATGAATCTGCAGTGCTGGAGAGAGGTGTACGGGGTACAAGATGAATAGCCACTACCTATGGCTAGCTTCAGTAAAAAATAAAGTATCTGCTTGCACTGTACGCACCAGCACGTAGGTTCTCCTGCATGCAGCTCAGGCTGCTCGTTGAATTCCCACTGTACTTTTTTAGCTGCAAGAATAATGCATATTGAATGGATTGAACCTCTCATAATATTTTATAGCTTGGTTACAGGAAATTGCTGTGGGATCATGTGACTAGAGTTATTAATGAAGGTAGAACCATTCCTCCCCATTAGAGAATATAATGAGAAATATCTCAGCTTATTGTGCAGCAGCTCACTTAAGGGGATAACTATTAATATTAAAGTAACGCATTTCAGAGTTTTAGGTCTACGGCTTAGAGGCAGTGTCAACCTTCATGTCACTGAATAGCACATCCTGAATTTCTGTATCTTCTTCACTATAAATATTCAAGAGGATTATGAGATTAAAATTGAATTTTGCAATGCAGAAATCTGTAAGAAATACACATCTATTTCATTTTTGCTGAGATCTGAGATATGCGATTCATATTTGTGATGACTTCCCCCAGATCTGAGAGACTTTTTTGGTTTTTTTTTTAAATACCCTTCTCTAATATTCACATTCCTTTGTTTGTTCTTGTATGATGCACCTCACCTCCACAGTTGGATCCCCATCAACCACATCAATTGGTTCAGCTGTTGGATGTTCTGTGTTCCATGTTTCTAATTAGTGGGGTTCATCAAGGTAGAAGAGAAGACTGGGGCTGCATGTATGATTGACGAGCTCACAGGACTGAGCTGGAGCACCCTAAAAAACAAATCACGCCAAAAAATAACGAACAATAGATAACGAATTTGAATGGTAAAGACTTCACCTCTGTTGGTAGAGGTACTGATAATTCATTATTCAAAAAAAAAAGTACATTTAATAGCAATAATGATACTTAAGTGTAATAATTTAGAGTTTTGTAGCCCATTACATTTATACTGAATCTGAAAGTCTGGAAATATTGACATTTAATAAAGCTAAATTCTGTGCACATGGCTATTGGAAATAACAGTTGACATTCCCAGGTAAAAAATAAATCTTGGAGAGGTGCTGCTGCTCTCAAAGCTGTGGTCTACTCTCCGATTGCCTCCTGCAACCATTGTCCCTTTCCGAAATGTGTGCCCATTTCTGTCATCCCTCTTCCCCGCTCGCGTGACACATGTAGGAAACGAGCAGAGGACAGTGGACATCCATGAAAGAAAGGCAGATCATGAAGCGAAAAGCAGCGTCCCTGCTCGAGGGGGAGGATATTTCAGAGATAATTTACCCCCCGTCACTGGCTGCTTGCATTCTGGTGAGGGCATGCCCTGGGGGAAGGGGGGTGAGGAGGGAGAGGCAGATAACCACACTCGTAGCTTTGCATTTTCACAACTATGAATGTTGATTTTGCTGGGAAAAGCACCCACATAAAAAGCAGGAGTAAATCTCTGCCGGTACCTTTTCTTTGTGCAATATGCACGCTTTCCCTGTGAGAAGTGGCGTAAAATCTTGGGAAAGAGTGCTCAAGGACTTTGCACCTGCCCACTCAGTTTTGAAAATTGGCTCCTAAACATGTACGGTCTATTTTTCACAATCGCTTTCAAGAAAGGAACAGATTATTGCATGCTGAAGACATCATGGTTTTTCTGAACATATGAATATTCATGGAGCAACAGAGCTGAATTATCACTACTTAATATCATAGCTTAATCTATTATGAAATTGTGAGAGTTCAATAAATACATTAAAGATAAGTAAGGCCTGGTTGTTTACATAGGCTTTTATTTAAATTTATTTGATTTTATATTCATCTAGTTTTATGTTTAAATGTACATTTTGGTTTTTGGCTTTTTATTGTGTTTGTGTGTGTGTATATATAAATAGAGAGTGAGAGAGAGAATATTTGTTTTTAATTTGTTTTATAAATTACACATTGCTCTGAGAAGTCAGGGTGAGAGAATTGATAAATGCAAGAAATCTTAATAAATGAATGCCACACATTTTCATTCTTAACAAGTGCATGCACTATTGTATGTTAACAAAATTGGAAAAAACAAACAAATCAATAAAAAGCAACCCAAAAGGCAGAAGATGGTTCCCGAAGCCTTACAGTGCCTGCATCCTAAACAGGCAGTCAATGCAGCATGGGCTGTTGATTTAACCTCTCATTCTCAATCTTATTTTCTTAAAACATCTCAGATTTCAAAATGATTTCCACTAGTATAAAAGAGGCATCATCAAGATCTTATTTCCTCTTCTTTCCTGATTTTTTTTTTTCTGTTTGTTCTTGAAAATTAAGTTCTTGGAAATTATGCTACCCTCTCTTCCCTACCCCAGTTCATGTCATCCTCCTTCCCTTCTCAATCCCAAGTTCACGCCCTCCCTTGCCCCTATTCCCAATTCAGTTTGACCCTCCCTTCCCCCAATTGGTTGGCATCCCCCTTCCCCATCCTCAGTTCACTCTGTGTCACTCACTGTCCCCCTGTAATCCCCAGTTCACTCTGTCTCTCCCTTCTCTTCCCAAGCCCTAGTTCATTCCATTCTTCCCTTCCTTTCCCAATCTTCAGTTCACTCTTTCCCTCTCTTCCTCCTCCTGCAATCCCCAGTTCTCTCCTCCCTTTTCCAATCTCCTGTCACTCTGTCTTTCCCTTCCCTGCCCATCTCATTAATTTTGTGTCTCTTCCTTCCTCCATCTTATTCTCCATCCCTTCCTTTCCCCATCCTAAATTCCCTCTGCCCCCTTCCCCTGAAATCCTCAGTTCACTCTCTCTCTTTCCTACCCTGAGCCCCAGTTCACTCCATTCCTCCCTCCCTCCCTTCCCCCTTTTTCAGCTCATGCTGTCATTGTCTACCTTCCCCTGCAATCCTCAGTTCACTCCCTCCCTTCCCTGCCCCTGACTCCAATTCATTCTTTTCTCCCCTCTTCCCAATCCCCGGTAGTTTCACTCCCTTCCCTTTCCCCACCCCACCATGTTGTTGAGTCCCTTCCTCTATGCCCCCTGGATCCCCTCACTCACCCACTGAGAAAGGTAAACAGGAGGAGAACAGGGCAACTTTGCAGCGCCTTTGACACCTCCTTTTCCACCCCTGCTGGGTGGCTCAAAGGATTACACTTTGAGCCACATGATTCAAAGCTTGACACTCAGGCCCGGCAGGGGAGGAGAAGAAGGAGATGGCAGAAATGCAACAAAGCTGCCATCTCCTCTTCCTATTTAACATAATCAGTGGGGGGGGGGGGGGTGTGCAGAAGGAAAAGTTGTGCCTCTCTCAATGTTTCTCTTCTGGAGCCGGTGGGCGGCGCACCATCCCACTGCCATCATTGCACTGTTTTCAAGAGGTCCCTGGTCTCCTATGACAATTTGGCCAGGCTCAGCCAAATCCAAAACAAGGGCTGAATTTTGCAGCTTTAACCATGGCCACAGAATAGCAGGTGACTAGGGACTCTGCTGCTGTGTTGCCAAAATGCATAAATTATGGCGACTTTTAATTCCAACTTAATTACTTAAGCTTGCTTTGAAAATTATCCTTAAAAATGCATACAAACTATCCTGAACAAGGGTATGTTGAACTTTGCAGGTCATAACATGTGCAGGCTTATTTACATGCAAAGGTTTTAAAATCAAGAGTATGGGGCAGATTTTCAAAGGGTTATGCGTGTAAGATACGCGAGTAACCCCCGAAAAGTTGCCTCTTCCATCCCCTGCGCACGCCCCGGGACGCACATAAGTCCCTTTCCTGGGGCAGCATGTTGGGGGGCGTGTCGCGGTTGGCGCGTCATCGGGGGCATTCTGGGGGCGGGGCCATGGGCGTGATTTTGGCCCAGAGGTATTCCGGGAGTGTGGCCATGGCCTCTGGACCACCCCCCAGACCGGAACATGGCGCGCCGGCAGCCGGCCGGTGCACGCAAGTTACACCTGCCTCGGGCAGGTGTGACTTGTAAAATAAAGTGGGGGGAAATTAGGGCTGGGGGAGGGGAAGGTGGGGGGGTCCGGAGGGAACGGAGGATGGCTGTGCCGCTCAGCATGCGCAGGCTGCTGATTTTGCGCAGCCTTGCATGTGCCAACCCTGTATTTTATAACATGCGTGCAGCAGCGTACCCATGTTATAAAATTGGGAGTAGATTTGTTCGCGCCGGGTTGCGTGAACAAATCTACTCCCGTGCGCACCTTTTAAAATCTACCCCTATGTGTGTAAATCAAAACTCTGCCCCAACTCCATCCTCTGGAATGTTTATTTTACTTGTACACGTTAAAGTATGTATAAAATGTGTTTATTTACAAAATTGTATGCATACCACTACCACACAATTTTATAACAAGCCATTTATTTCCATGAACACAAGTTTTAAGCATGCAAATGGCTTCTAAAATGCATAATCTAAAATAGCATGAGCAAGCCCACTTGTGTTTTTCTCTTTTTTCCTGCTGACTTCCAAACAGAGGGAATAAATGGTAAGGAGGTCAAATGCATGCATATATTTCCAGGAGAGCAGAAAACTAACATGACTGTATGTTTATAACCATCTGTCTTCTGTGTCAGCAAGGATCTTCAAAGTGTAGCGTGAGATGATATGAATGAAGGCAGAAGGGAACATGCAAAGAGGAGACGCGAGGAAGAATGTAGCTGCTCTGACTCAGAAAAGCATCAAAATCTGGGCATTCCCTCTTGTGCACCTAGCCTGTAGTTCAGGCACCACAATAATGTACCACAAAGTCTGATACTGTCACGGAGGTCACAGCTTTGCCTTGAAACCAAAATGAATGGTTAGCCAAAAAAAAAAGCCTTTAAAACTCAGATTGCTTTTCAGCCTTTTTTCTGAATGTCTATGCATTCTTTGGCTACACTAACAATGTCAATGGATGTTATGCTACATTTCTGTACCACCTTCCTTAAATGAATTAAACCCGAAGTGGATTACAATAGATGCAAACACACACAGAAATACACAATATTTTGTGTGTATGCAAGAGGGGGCCAGCAGGGTACACATACACATACAAATAAAACAGTTAAAAAGAGAGCCAAGAAAGCTGGGAAGGCTGTGCTTTTCTTTGCTTAAATCTGTCTGCAGATCTGAGTGCACTGCACTGTGCTGTATTAGACAGACAAACAGACACAAAAAAGTCATACTTCTCTGACACTGCTATAATCTCAAGTCCAACGCTGCCGCATTGAACAGTCAGAAAGCAGTGCCTCTCTGTATAACAGTGAGTGAGATTACTGTGACTACAGCAATGAACATGAGGAAAAAGCCTATTGCCTAACTATTCTGTCACTCTAAAAGAGATTTTGAATGCTCAGACTTGCTCTGCTAAATCAAACAGAACAAATGGAATTTCTTTGCACATGTTCATACCTTTCAGTGGGAGGATATCAGCATCACTTGGTCCAGATTGCAGCTATAGGCTAGTTAAAAAAAAGGTTTCACTTTGATTGATCCTCCATCCTATCTGTTTTCCTAGATCTCCCATCTCAGCACTGGCCTGACTGCTATCTCACACAGCCAATGGTTGGTTGCTATAGTTACCAGTTAGTGCCTGCAGCTTTGTCAGTACAGCAATTTTGAATGGGCCATATACATATACTTGAATGAGAAACATAAACAAATGAGACAAAAATTTTTGTTAAAACTCATGGCACCCTACATTCATTTCAGGGTCCACAAATGAAAAAAAAAAAGGTCTCATTCATTACATTTTACCCATTCATTTCAAATGAATACATATCCCTAATTGTTTTACTGTAATTTGTTTAGAACATGTGTTTTAAGCATAAGAAACATAATAAAATACATTGTCCTTTTACTCAGGCTTTTTAAGTTGGCAAAATCAGGGAACTAATTATTATACATAGTCAAGCATCTTAGACCCTGTCTGGTGGGAGATTCTCTCTGTGCATTTTTTGGACTTTAACCTTTTAAACAGTAGGGGCCTTACTGGAGTCTGTATATCGCCCAGGTTCAGGGTTTGGGGAGCCCAGGGTCTGTTGCTCTGCAGGTTAGGGAAGACGTGCCCTCTTTATCCTCAGAGAGGTTGGGGTGGCTGTGACCTGCTATAAGGAGAGCCCCGGTATTATCTTTAGTATTTTTTAAAAGGTTAAGCTTCCCATCCAGGGGGAAGTTTTGACTGTCCTTCCTGCCTGACTGGTGCTCATAAAGTCCTGCTACGGGGATCCCTCCCTTCAGGAATTCGAATAAAAGCACAAAGGACTGCTTAAGAACAAAGAAGGTTTGAATCATTAAACAGTGAGATGAATGGATGCCTGGGTCTAACAATAATTTTAGACTTGTTTTCTCTTGGGAACCTCCAGTTTGTGCCTACACTTGTATAATTCGGGATGCTAGCAAGTTCCCCATTTACATAATGGGGTGGGGACTGGGGGACTAGGGATGTGCATTTGTTTTCGATGTATTATGAATCCACAACGTATATGCCATATTTGTTGTATTCGTGGGGGTTTCGAAACGTATGGTGAACCCCCACGAATACAACGATCACCAATGAGTAGCCCCCCCACACCCTCCTGACCCCCCCCCCAAGTCTTGCCAAAAGTACCTGGTGGTCCAGCGGGGTTCCTGGAGCAATCTCTCCTGCACTCGGGCTGTCGGCTGCAGGTATTCAAAATGGCGCCGATAGCCCCTGTGACAAATTAAGGGCAAAGGCTATCGGCGCCATTTTGAATACTGGCAGCCGACGACCCGCGTGCAGGAGATCACTCAAGGACCCCCGCTGGACCACCAAGGACTTTTGGCAAGTCTTGTGTGGGACTCAGGAGCCCCCAGTCATCAGCTGCTAGTATTCAAAATGGTGCCGATAGTCTTTGTCCTTACTATGTCACAGGGGCTATCGGCGCCATTTTGAATACTGGCAGCCGACAGCCCGAGGGCAGGAGAGATTGCTCCAGGAACCCTGCTGGACCACCAGGTACTTTTGGCAAGTCTTGGGGAGGGGGGGGGGGTCAGGAGGGCGGGGGGTTGTAGATAAATAACTTTAAAGGATTGGGATGGGGTTTTTTGGGGGGAACAAATGTATTTTTGACATATGAACGGATCGGGGGCCCCTGAGAATGGATGCAACGGATTTGGGCCCCTACGAATCCGAATCCAGAATGGGACAAATCCGTCCCTGCTGCACATCCCTATGGGGGACTGGCATTTATTCCATCGCTGTTCTGTAACCAGCCTAAGATGAATATTTCCAGCAGAAATAGCCATCTTTCACAATAACTGGAATCATTGTCATCATGTTTTCTTGACCTATAGTGTTTAGCCACACAGTGGTTTTCTTATAAGTGTCAAATGGGACAGAAGCACTAGTGGCAAGTGGATCCTTGCAGCGTATGAAGGAAAGCCAGTGTTATACAATGGCCACTATTCATTTACAGTATCTTTTTTTTTTTTGTACTTTTTTTTTAAAGCACCAAGCTTACCTTAAATAGTTATTTTTCTGGTATTGTCTTTTACATAAAGTTTTATATTGCTATGCTGTTTGATTGTAACTCTGATTATGGATTTTTTTTTCTATAAATTGCTGAGAATTGATGATCCAGCAGTCTATACATTTTTAAATAAACAAATCACATTTTTTCAAATTATACTTTTGTGTTAATAATAAGAATAATTATTTAGATTCCACTTTTTATAATACTTCAAAGTGGATTATATTCAGGTACTGTAGGTATCTCCCTATCCCTAAGGTGCTCATAATCTAAGGGGACTATTTACTACATTTTTCTCCCCTTTTGTATGTATGGGAAATAAAGCTTAGTAAATATGTCCCTAAGCTTGTACATCAGACAATACTGAAGAGTGACCTGCCCAAAATCACAGTTTGCTGCAGCATAACTTGAATCCTTGCTTCCCCGGCTCGCGGCGCATTGCTGCAACCAACAGTCTCGTCCTGCACTTTGTTGTTTCAGTGGAGTCCCATTTCTGACATAAGATGTGCACTCTGCGCAATAAACCTGAGTGTTTGTACATATAAACTCATCAGGGACGTCTCAGTACATAATGATCAGTTGTAAGCTGTTGCTACTAAATATTTATGATTACCAATGGAAACATTTCAAAGTAAATATCAGAGCTGTTTCAGGGAATGCTATGGAAAAAGATGTTTAGTTTTGTAGCTTTAATGAAGTAAAATGCATTGTTATTCCTACAGGGGTATTGGTGGTTTTCTAGCCATTAATTTTCATTTTCAGAAAACAATGAATAGGTTATACTGTAAATTTATCTGAATTTCAGCAAACATTTGATAGGAGGCTCATGAACAAAATATAAAGCTTAGCAGTAGGTCCCAAGGTGGTGGAAAAGATTACAAATTGATTGACTGATAGACAACAGTGAGTAGTGGTAAATGGAATCTACTCTGTAGAGATGATTGATAAAAGGAGAGCCTCAAGGATCAGGCAGAGAGCTGGTTCTGTTCAATATCTTTGTTAGAGGTATTGCAGAATTGCTAGAAGGAAAGACAGAGAAGTAGAAAGAATAAGAAGTGATTTGAGAAAGCTTGAGGAGTACAGGTTTAGCAACCAGGGATATGCATTCATTTGAAATAATGCAGAGAACCCAGACTATTTCATTTATTTATTATTTATTTAACAGTTTTATATACCGACCTTCATAGTAAATAACCATATCGGATCGGTTTACAATTAACAAGAATAAAAACTGGGGTAACTATTCAGGTAAACGAAAGATAAACAGTAGGTAGGAATGAGTCAAAATTACAATCAACAGGGAAGAGAACTTGGAAGCTTGCAACAAGCTGGAAAGAAGATAAGGCAGGAAATAAATATGAAGTGATGCCATAGGGCGTACGGGTTAAAGCTTAATGGTGCTTTAACCTGGGAGAGTCAGAGTCAATTCGTGAGTATAATCACCATAACGTGTAAGCGTGAAGGACAACTAGTGATTGTCTGGTGGGTCGGCGAAGGCTTGGTGAAAGAGCCAGGTTTTAAGTCTTTTTCTAAAAGTTAACAGGCAAGGTTCCACTCTGAGACTTGAAGGGATGCTATTCCAGATAGATGGGCCAGCTATCGAAAAAGCTCTGTCTTTGGTCATCGAGAGGCGTGAAGCTTTAGTAGGGGGAAATTTCAGGGTGCCTTTGAGAATATCTCTAGTTGGTCTGTTAGAGGAGTGAAGTTTGAATGGGATTTCTAGGTCGAGTTGAAGATGATGATGGATAGTTTTATGAATTACGGTGATTGATTTGTATAGAATTCTGAAATTAACGGGGTAACCAGTGTAGGTTCCTGAGAATGGGAGAGATGTGTTCGCTGCGGCTGGTACTGGTCAGCAATCTCGCAGCCGCATTTTGTAACATCTGCAGTGGTTTGGTAGTGGATTTGGGAAGGCCTAGGAAAAGGGCACTGCAGTAGTCTATTTTGGTGAACAGTAGCGCTTGGAGGATTGTCCTGAAGTCGTGGAAGAATAAGAGTGGTTTAAGTCGTTTTAGAATCTGTAATCTGAAGAAACAGTCTTTGGAGGTTGTGTTGACCATTTTCTTAAGGTTTAGACGATTGTCTAGTATTACCCCAAGGTCTCTAACCTGCTTGCAAGTAATGTGAGAGATGTGTGGAGATGGTGGGGAGATATTGATTTCGTTTGAGGATATGTGGAGCAGCTCTGTCTTGGAGGCATTAAGAACCAGGTTTAAACTGTTGAGTAGATTAGTGATGGATAGAAGGCAGTTGTTCCAATGGGTGAGCGCTTTTGAGATTGATTCTGTTATCGGTATTAGAATCTGGTGGACTCCCAAAATGAATGGAGTGTTCCAAAGAATTAAAAAAAAAAATTATTGCTTCATTTGTTTATCTTTTCCATTCAAGATTATGACACATTGAAAAATATTTCAGTGAGACATTTGCAGAAAGAATGGTAACTAACAATTAACCATTGCCTGTGTGAAGAGCAGATAGGCTGAGATGGGAGAAGTAGGCAGGAAGACTTGATAGAGGAGCAATCAATGTTAAATATTTTTTTAACTAGTCTATAGCTGCCATCTGGATCAAGCAGCATGGATGTCCTCTCACTGAAATGTCTGAGCATGTGAAAAGAAATCCCATTTCTTTTCTACAACACTCACCCTCCTGACCCCCCCCCCCCCCCCCCCCAAGACTTGCCAAGTCCCTGGTGGTCCAGCGGGGGTCCTGAAGCGATCTCCTGAACTCGGGTCGTCAGCTGCCGGTATTCAAAATGGTGCCGATAACCTTTGCCCTTACTATGTCACAGGGGCTACCGGTGCCATTGGTTGGCCCCTGTCACATGGTAGGAGCACAAGATGGTGCCAGCCATCCATTGCTCCTACCATGTAACAAGGGCCGACCAATGGCACCGGTAGCCCCTGTGACATAGTAAGGGCAAAGGCTATTGGAGCCATTTTGAATACCGGCAGCTGACGACCCGAGTGCAGGAGATCGCTCCAGGACCCCTGCTGGACCACCAGGGACTTTTGGCAAGTCTTGGGGAGGTCAGGAGGGTGGGGGTTTTATTTATTAGTGATACGTTGCATTCGTGGGGTTTGCCATGTTTCGGAACCCCACGAATACAACGAATAGAGACCTATACATTGTGGATTGCGCATTCGTTCAAAACGAATGCACATTCCTAGTGTTCTCACTAACTATGACAAGGAGATAGAGGCACTGCTTCCTGTCTATTCACAGGGCAGGATAGTGGACTGGAGATATAGAAGCAGTGCCAGTGAACACTGATTTTTTTTATCTGTCTGTTTATCTGTCTGACTATGCATAGTGAACCACACTGTTTATATGTAGATAGAACGATGAGAAAAGTATCACCGCTTTGCCAATCTTCTTGGTGTTTTGATTTGTGCAAAAGAAGCCAGTCAGCAGTCCATGCACATATCTTTATGTGTTTGTGTATACGGCAGAGAGTTTTTTGCACACTGTGAGACATAACGCAAGAAAGATAGAGATTGAGTTTGTGCCAACAGCACGCTGCTAACTCTGCTTGGCAAATTGGTACTGTGCTTGCTATGCCCTGAAATGAACTCAGTTTGTGAATTTGATTGAGTATGTGACAGACATTCATTCAATATTAACATAGTAAATGACAGCAGAAAAAGACCAAAGTGTTCCAGCCAGTCTGCCTAGCAAGCTTTTTAAAAAAATATTAACTTATTCTTAGGGTAATTGCTGCTTTGTGCAGGTTACTACAGCAAACATGGGTTAATAATACTATTGATGCACTGTCCATCAAACTGAATAACAGGTGAGGTAAGGATGACTTCAGCCAATAAGATTGGAAGTGAGGTAAACCTCAATTGATTTTCAGATTAGCTAACTAAAAAAATAGATAAGGCAAAGGAGCCAGATGGGATACATCTGAGGGTATTGTTAACTTAGAGATGTCCTGTCGCCTCTGCTGGTTGACCATTCAATGATTCTTTAGAGTCTGCAGTAGATTCAGAGGCCTAGAAAAAGGGTGGAGGTTATTCCTGTTCATAAAAGTGGAAGTAAAGAGGAGGGTAAAAACTACAATCCAGTTAGTCTGAACTGTGTGGTGAGCAAACTAATGGAATCTCTGCTGAAACAGAGAGATGTGCAATGTTTTGTAATGCAATGGGTTGCAAGATCCAAGGCAGCATGGTTTTATCAGAAGTAAATCTTTTTCAGACAAATCTGATCAATTCCTTTGGGTGACCAGAGAATTGAATCAAGGAAGAGCAATATACATAGTTTACTTGGATTTCACCAAGGCCTTTGATATAGTTCTGCATAGAAGAGATAAATTGTGCACCCTTGCTATGGATCCTAGAGAGACTCACTGAGTTAGAAACTGGCTGAGTGGGAGATGACAAAGGGTAGTGGTAAACGGAGGAGGGAGTTGTTTTGTTACTAGTGATGTGTTTCAGGGATTGGTCCTTGGACTGGTTCTTTTCGACATTTTTGTGAGCGAAGTAATGGAAGAGTTCTTGGGACAGGTTTGTCTTTTGGCCAATGATATCAAAATCTGTAACAGGGTGGACAGCCAAGAAGGAGTGCAAGAACATGAGGAAAGATCCAGTGAAGCTTGAGGAATGCTCTAAGGTCTGGCAGCTAAGGTTTAGTGCTAAAAAATGAAGAGAAATACATTTAGGGGTAGATTTTATAAATCTACGCCCGCGCGTACTTTTGTTCGCGCACCAGGTGCAAACAAAAGTACATGGGATTTTATAAGATACGTGCGTATCTTATAAAATCCGGGGTCGGCGCGCACAAGGGGGTGCACATTTGTGCACCTTGCATGCACTAAGCACTGTGCGCGCTGCCTGTTCCCTCCGAGGCCGCTCTGAAATCGGAGCGGCCTCGGAGGGAACTTTCCTTCCACCACCCCCCCGCAACTTCCCCTCCCTTCCCCTATCTAACCCACCCCCCAGCCCTATCTAAACTCCCCCACCTGTGTTTTAAAAGTTACGCCTGCTGGCGCGCGATTCCCCGGCCCGGGAGCCATTTTGGAGGCCTCGGCCACGCCCCCGAAATGCCCCTGGGCCGGCACCATGCCCCCGACATACCTCCCAGAACACCCCGAATGTTGCGTCGGCCCTGACATGCCCCTGACATGCCCCTGACATGCCCCCCGACACGCCCCCAGAACGCCCCGGGACTTATGCGCATCCCGGGGCTTGCGCGCGCCGCCGAGCCTATGCAAAATAGGCTCAGCGCACGCAGGGGGTACTTCGGCCAGGTTTTCGGGGGGTACGCGCATATCTTACGTGCGTACCCTTTTGAAAATCTGGCCCTTAGGGTACAAAACCCCAAGGGAAAGGTACAGTATTGCAAGTTCAATTCTTCTCAGCACAAAGGAAGTGTGGTATCTGGGGGTAATTTCACCTGATGATCTTAAGATTGCCAAACAGATAGATAAAGCAACAGTAAAAGCCAGAAAGATGCTTGGCTGCATAGGGAGAGGAATGGCCAGCAGAAAAAGGGAAGTGATATTTAGAGATGTGAATCGTTTTTCGTCAGAATTCGGAGGGCCCCCAAACCCGATAGGAAAACCCCCAGACCTCCCATTTTGGAAAGCCCCGGGACATACACTCGTCCCGGTGCTTGCTCATGCCGCTGAGCCTATGCAAAATAGGGGTAGGTTTTCGGGGTTACGTGCGTATCTTACATCCTTTGAAAATCTACTCCAGTATTCAAGGTGCAATCTCACCATGGAGCGATAAAGAGGCATTATGACAGCCACCGTTTTATTAACCATCCCCTTCCTAATAATTCCTAACATTCTGTTTGCTTTTTTGACTGCTGCAGCACACTGAGCCGATGATTTCAATGTATTATCCACTATGATACCTAGATCTCTTCCCTGGGTGGTATCTTCTAATATGGATCTAACATAGGGTTATTTTTCCTTATATATGCATTACTTTGCAATTTTCCACATTAAATTTCATCCACCATTTGAATGCCAAATCTTCCAGTCTCACAACGTTCTCCTACAATTTATTCCAATCTGCTTATGATTTAACTACAGTGAATAATTTTGTATCATCTGCAAATTTGATCACCTCACTCATTGCACCCCTTTCCAGATCATTTATAAATATATTAAAAAAGCACTGGTCCAAATACAGATCCATGAGGCACTCTACTGTTTACCTTTTTCCACTATGAAAACAGACCATTTAATCCTATTCTCTGTTTCCTGTCTTTTAACCAGTTTGTAATCCAGAAAAACTGTCATTTATTCCATCCAGGGACTTTATTCTCTCTAGCATATTATGATGCTACATTTACCAAGTCAATATTGGGGCAATTGAAATCTCACGCTATAACTGCACTACCAATTCCAGTTTGTATTCCATGACTTTTTAGTTTTCTAAGAAGCCTCTCCTGAAGTACTTTGTCAAACACCTTCTGAAAATCGAAATACACTACATCCACTGGTTTATTTTTATCCACATGTGTATTCACTCATTGAAAAAAATATATAGCAGATTTGTGAGGCAAGACTTCCCTTGGGTAAATCCATGCTGGCTGTGTCTCTGTTACGAGCGCGCGCGGGCGCGGTCGTCTCGAGCTGGTGGTGAGCCCTTGGGCCACGGCGAAAGCTAGGGAGGAGCCCCAGCCACACCGTGGGAGGTGAGCTGGGCAGGCATGGTGAGCCAGGCGGGTACAGAAGCAGGCACAGAGTCTGACCCTCAGCCGGACCTGCATGCCCATGGTAGCCAACACTGGGAAGTTGACTGATGAACGGTCCTCCGACTGTTCCCGGCCCTTTCGGACCTGCCGCTGGGAACGGCAATGGGCAGCAGGCCGGACAGAGGCGAGGGCAGACAGAGTCCTTTACACTGAAGACGTCAGACGGGGCTGAAGCAGACATCCAAGACAGGCTGAAGCAAGACTTTGGAGACATCAGGGCAAAGGCTGAAGCAGACATCGTAGACAAGGCAGGTGCAGACATCGTAGAGAAGGCTGGAAGGAAACATGGCACTGTCCATCAGGGCGCCCTACTCAGCTCACCCGTGGGACTGAGTTGCGGACCACCCCGTCCCAGACGCGCCCTACACAGCCCAGGAAGGCTGGTCGCGGACCACGCTGAGGAAAGGAGGGTGCAGGGAAGCTCCAGTCGAGAAGGAACTCCGATGCCGGGACCAATGACATCCAAAGCCCGTCGGCTGGCAGGAACAGAAGCTCAAGAGCCCGGGGGACGAATCCCTCCTGTTGGCCACTCCAGGGCCCAACAGGACAGAAGGCTCAGGAACCAGACGAGGACATAGGGCAGAACAACCGGAACTGGAACAGGAACGGAATCAGGCAGCTTCAGGAACAGACATCAAAGCAAGGTCAGGAACAGACATCAAGGCAGAGACACTGGACAGGGACCCATCAAGGCATAGGCGATCACGGAAGACCTGGATCGGCAAGGTTACAGACGACTGTAGAGCCCGATCCGGATGCCAGTTGCAAATGACAAGGAAGTCCTTATATACTGGAGGTAGAAGGCAACTCCCTGGGAGGAGCTTGCCAGGACCGCCCACCGCTGGCCCTATAAATAAGGAGGAGAGCTGTGGGCCGGCCCCTAGGGAAGGGCGTCGCCAAACAGGAAGTCCAAACGCTGGCATGCAAGCCACAGGCACAGCTAGGCCTCTCAGGCCCTGGAGCAAGTCCCGGGTGGAACACAGGCGAGGCCCTGGCTTCGGAGCGGCCTCCGGAGGAAGGTGAGAGACCACCTGTAGCTCAGCAACAGGGGGGATCGTAACAGTCTCATTAAATCTTGGCTGTCTAAGTGTTGTGTTATTTAATACTTTATAATAGTTTCCATAATTTTTCTGGCACTGAAGTCAAGCTCACCTGTCTGTAATTTCCGGATCACCTCAGGAGCCTTTTTTATATATCAGTGTTACATTGGCCACATCCTAGTCTTCAGGTAAAATGGACAATTTTAATAATAGGTTACTAATTACTTGTAATAGTTCTGTAATTTCCTTTTTGAGTTCTTTCACAACCCTGGGGTATATACTATTTACTACAGTTGATTTACTACTCTTCAGTTTGTCAGCCTGGCCTACTACATCTTCCAGGTTTACCGTGATTTGGTTCAGTTCATCAGAATCATCACTCTCGGAAATTGTCTCCAGAATGGATATCTCCCCAACATCCTCATCCATAAACACTGAAGCAAAGAATTCATTTAGTCTTTCTGTAATGGTCTTTTCTTTTCTAATTGCCCCTTTAAGTCCTTGATCATTTAATGGTTCAACCGACTCCCTCACAGGCTTATGCTTTGGATATATTTTTAAAAGTTTTGATTATCTTTATTTTTATTTTCCCACAATACATCGTCCACTGAACTGTTGATAGCAGAGGTTTTGGTCAGCCCCCAGGACCTATCTAGGCCCCCTGGTATCGCTGCTTAAGTGGGGGCTGAGTCACTAGCATAAGACTGAAGTTTTGGTTCTGTTGCTGTATCATCAACTGGCATCCAAATGATCCCTGCTGGATGTGGAGTACAGCGGGAAGCTATGGAGTAGTTTCAGTGTTTCTTGGAGTCAGAGACTAGCAGTGGAATAGTGCTGGATGCCTTGGCTTTGGACGCGCATGTTACAAAATTGGGCGTACAAGTGTGCACTCCAGGTAGCATGCACACATGTATGCCCGCACGCAGGTCTTAAAATCTACCCCTTTATTTGCCATCTAATATGAAGAACACAGACAGAGAACAGCAGAATGCTCTTGTGGACGTGTCTCAATTTCTGTAAAACTCTTTTACAAACGTTTTCCAGTGCTATCTTGTTGATTTTGGGTTTGTTCTTACAAGATAGGAATCATATTCTCCGTCTGTTTTTTTCACTTCATGAGGCTATATTCAGGGGTGAAAAAATGTGGATATTTCCCGATTTATCTAGAGTAATGCAATAGTATAGGAGGAAATGTATTGCTATGACATTTGAGGTTATTTCCTTGGGGGCTTCTTGTAATTATCTTGTTGTACTAAATTCTGTAACATATGTTTTCTTTGACCCCTCTGGTGCAGATCTCCCTCCCTCGTAGTGCATATTTCCTTAATTGAAGAAGGCAGTTTTGTTTAGGGCATGATTACACTTGCTTTTCTTTTGTATCTGGTCCTTGCCCTAAGACAAATTTCCCCCCCCAGTATTGTGGTCTTTAGAGGGGGTATGGCGATTTATTCTTGCCTGTTTTTATATTCTCATGTAGTATTATTTGCACTACTTCTTTTACCTCTTTCTCCTGTTTTCAAAACTGAATTTGAAATATTGTCAAACTCAAAGAAAAAGAAAGATAACAAAATTGGAAAGTTTTTCCAGTCTATAAATCTAAGAAGGAGCTAGGGGTGTGTGGGAGAGGGGTGGAAGGGAGGGGAAAGACAAACACACACAAAGCTTTTTTCGGCCTTTTGGCTTTATTAGTATAAGAAACACACAAACTGTAAGTTTTTTTCAATCTTTTATGTTTTCTTTTAATAAGAAACACACACACAACACACACACACACACACACACTAAATAATATACCCTGATAGTTTACCTCTCCCCAAAACTTTTTAAGTTCTAAAATTTCCCAAAGCAAAACTTACCGGTTCTCTTCAGCCACAAGCAAGATGATCCTCTGCTATGAAGGAGCCTGGGATTGATCTGGCTGCGGCGACGTGGCTTTGGGTGAGTGAATCTGGCCACGGGGCTCCGCGGCTGGCAAGTGTAACACAAACTCTAAGGGGTAGATTTTAAAAGAAGCGCGCGCAGCCTACATGTGCACGCGCTATCCGGCACAATTATGCACCTCGCGCGCGCTGAGCCACGCTGCCTTCCCCCGTTCCCTCCCAGGCTGCTCCGAAATCGGAGTGGCCTGGAAGGGAAATACCCTTCCCTCTAACCTGACCTTCCCACCCCTTCCCCTAACCTTTCCTCCCTCTAGCCCTACTGTACCCCCCAAAAATCTTTTTAATTTACCTTTTGTGCCTGCCTCTGGGCAGGCGCAAGTTGCGTGTACCGACCAACTGCTGGCACGTGATCCCAAGCACAGCAGCAAATGGCTGCTCTGCCTTGACCTCTGACCCTTTTGGTGCAAACCTTGACACAGTTTTGGTGTCCTGGAGTGCTCTTCCCTTTTCAAATGATGTCTACCCACAAGTTTCATTAGAATTCATTAGAAAGCCCCAGTTTTTGAGCCAAAATAGGCTGCATTGCTCACCCCCTTGATTTAAGGGAAAATGAATGAACAAATGGAATAAATATATATTTTTTTCATTTGAAACAAACAAAAGTAATATTCAACATTAATAAATAGGAGTCAAAATTGCCCCATCCCAGTTAAGATACACAAAAGGAAGAATTATATGTTGCCATATCTTAATGTAAAACAAGTGTATAGTTTCAGTTTGTACATTTTCAAATAATATTTCAAATGATGAAATTCTAGTAGAGATTACTCCAACATATTCAGAACTGGTGTTCTTCCTAGAAAAAAATATTAAATTTTATATGGGTCATATAATCTGTATTCTGAAACCTTTTCTACCCTGGTATCTAGGTTATGAGTGAATTGTATTCAATTTAGGAAGTTTAACTTCACCTTACAGATTAGTAACAATTTTTTTGTGATGAAATTATTTTGTAATTAATAAAAAGGTAGTGTCATGCAGAAATTCTAAAAGCCTGTGAACTTTAATTATAAAGTTTCTGAATTTATATTTCAACATGCAGTATATAGTACAGTGTGGGTTAACATCAATATTTGAATACACAGTAATTTTGCATTTTAATTATGCTATCCAATGATTTATTGCTTGAAATAAAGGGATTGTGCTTAGGTTGCCTGAGCAAGTTTGTGATCAACATTTTTAATATCTTATTTATTGGATTTCAGGCTACAAACATTGGTTCATTCCCACTTCCAGTTATGCCCAAAGCACATTAATCATAATACAAAAGACCAGTGTAATATGCAAAAGGGTGCTGAGACATTAATACTTCCAAAATTAACAGAGGGAGAAAATAACACAAAAACACAGTTCAAATAAGGACACATTAGAAACAGATAATACATGTTAATACAGACACAGTAATAAGTAAAGAAATTAGATATTGTCACAGACTTTCTGATATTATTGAGCTTTCAGTATCATTTTTTGTTTTGATTGTATGAGTTGTGTTACGATCCCCCCTGTTGCTGTGCTACAGGAGGTATCTCACCTTTCCACTGGAGGCCGCTTCAAAGCCAGGGCCTCTCCTGTGTACCATCAAGGATTTGCTCCAGGGCCTGGAGGCCTTGCTGTTCCTGAGGCCTGCCTGTGGCTTGCTTGGCTGTGTTTGGACTTCCTGGTTCAGCCATGCCCTTCTCTCTAGGGGCCGGCCCGCAGCTCTCCACCTCAGTTATAGGGCCAGCCAGGGGCAGTCCAGGTGAACTCCTCCCAGGGAGTTGCCCACATACAGCTGTATAAAAGGACTTTCACTTCAGTTCCTGCTTGCCTTCGGATTGGGGTTCACATTTGTCTGTGTCTTCAAACCAGTCCAGGTCCTCCGTGGTCTCGCTTGTCTTGATGGCTCCCTGTCCTGTCTATGCCTGTTGCCTCGATGTCTGTTCCGGATGTTCCTGATGTTTGTTCCTGTTCCAGTTCCTGATCCAGTTCCTGATGTTCCTACCTGCTTTAGGCTGCCAGGAGTGCAGCAACCCACTGCTTCCTCTTCCCTGTGCTCGTCCCGCTCCTGCGCTTGTAGGACAGGGTGGCCCATGACCAGTCAAGCCATGCTGGCTGTGTAGGGTGCCCTGAGAGACAGTGACAATGTCCTTTTGCCCAAGTTCCTGTCTCGTCCATGATGTCTCGCTTCAGTCCTCGTCTCTGATGTCCTGCTTCAGCCCTCGTCTCTGATGTCCTGCTTTAGCCCTCGTCTCTGATGTCTTCTGTGTACTAAGGACTCTGTCTGCCCTTGTCCTCTGTCCGGCCTGTTGCCCTATGCTGTTACCCAGCGGCAGGTCCGAAAGGGCTTGGAACAGTCGGAGGACCGTTCATCAATCAACATTGCGTTGTTGGTTGCTATGGGCGTGCAGGTCCGGCTGAGGGTCAGACTCTGTTCCTTATTCCTGCTTCAGTACCTGCCCGGCTCTCCATGCCTGCATTGGCTCACCTCCCACGGTGTGGCTTGGGGCTCCTCCCTAAGTCTTGCCGTGGCCCAAGGGCTCACCACCTGCTTTAGAAGTGACCACGCTCCTCGCACTCGTAACACAATCCGAAGGCCCTCAAGCCTTCGGATCATAACAAGTTGTTTATCAGAGTGCTTTCTAGGTGGGCCTAAGGGTCCAGACCAGAGCTTTTTATTATAAATATGAATAATATCTCTATGATCAAAAAAAGTATATAGAACAAAACTGCATCTCAAAGAGTAAGCTTTAAATGTTTGACACCCCCCCTCAAATAATTTGAAATTTTCATCTAACAATTATTTGTGAGCACATTGTCAAATTATTTTTTGTGACCAGAAACATCCAGAACATGGGTTCAGATCTCCTACTAGCATTAGACTCCATCCAGCACATTTTGGTGTCACTGAATATTATCTGAAACAATTGTTCTGGCAAGGTGGAGTAATATTTGCACAACATGGTATGACATGTTCCCCAAATAAGCTCAATACTAGAGTAAGAGATGGGAATATTTCTAAACATTTCATGATCAAAATGTATATACCAAAAAAGATGTTAAAGCAAAAGGTGTTTCCCCTTAAACAAACATGATCACAATAATCAGAGTGATGTTGTCTTTTAAGACCTGAGCTGCAGTATATTGTAAATAATTATACCTCTGTCTGTTAAGTTACTATAGCATTTTTTCTTCTTCACCAGTTGAACAGCCTTGTTTTTATTGTAACTGCATTGTCTCTCTTCACTTGTTCAAGGTTCAAAGTTATCACTCCCCCTGTTATTTTGTAAACCAGCATGATTTGATTGTATCATGAATGCCGGTATAGAAAAACTCTAAATAAATAAATAAATAAATAAATAAATAAATATGTATTCAGTCTAGAACAGTTCAGCATCACACCTGAAAATCCATTCTCATCAGTTCAACACAAGTTGGAAAAACATACAGACCTTCCAATAGGTATCCTCATCCGAGGGTATTTTCCCTCCTCACTTTCATTACTGGTCTTCATGAACTGGGTTATTAATCTCATAGTTATTATAGTTAAAGTATTGCATTGTCTAAATATATATTGCTACGTCATTGGAAATCCCCATGTGCACTTTACTGGGGCATATTTGTTTCACCCCCAGATATATCTCTTTTCCCCTATGGGAATATTCCTTGCATTTGGACAGCACAGCAATCTTTCCATCCATTTACCTGCATAGGTCTCTTTGATAATTGCCCTCATTCATTTTCAAGTTGGAAGCTCAATAATGCTTCAGGATTTTTTCATATTGCTCTCAGATATATGTATTAACATTTTGCAAGTAGGACTGATAGATTTACCAAGGGAGGAATACAAAGGGGCAAATATAGATCCATTCTCAAAACACACAACTTCTATTATAGTAAAAGTTCCATTAAACTACCAACACTACTGCTATAGCTTATCAGTTCCTAATCCCCATCTTCAGGGGGAGAGAACAGAAAACTTTGGCAATGGAACAAACCCTACTTACAAGTATCAGGACTAAGAGATATGGAATCTCCCAAAGTAGCAGCATGGTAATCCATGTCAAGCTTGCAAAATGCTGATAGTGAAACTGCAAATAAGTAGTATATAATTTTCTATAGATGACGAGGTCAGAAGAGAAATATTCATGGGTTTAGATGGGAAAGGATGCACAGTCACATTCCTCTTCTTCCCCATGCAGCCAAAAAGGAAGTAAGCCAAAGAAAAAATACAGATAGTGCTTACATACCAGCAATTCTTCATACAAGCAATTTTTTGCAAAGAAACACTGCTGGGTCCAATTTATAGCCACCTCCTGCTATCCCAGGTTGATGCCATCAGATGCCCTTTCCTTGGGTAAACCCCCAGAAACACCACAATAAAAAAGAATAATGACCATGGCAAATCAGGAGGAATTCCATGCAACAGACCAGGCTTGATGTCATTTTCTCTGCAGTCCCCCACTTGCACATGAATGAGGTTTATAAAATAGCCTTTATGTAAACATTTGCTATTTGCACACACATCTGCAATTTGTAAACACTCAACTCTTTGAAAATTCATTTTTAAGCCTTGAGGGTTTTGAAGCCTTTATATTAGTTTTTATTCCCTTTCCAGTACACCTTAGGGGTTTTGATGCCTTTATGCTTTTTGCAATTCCACAGACTCTAAGCCATGGATTTTGATGTCTTTGTACTGTTGGTGATTTCCCACACATTGTGGGTCTTGATTCATCTATGCCTTACTGACATGCCCCTGCTGCCAATCTGCCTAGCTGTATTGCCCTTGATGTACCTTCTTAGGACTCTTGCTGCTACTCTACCTTGATGCTATACCATAATGGTACTCCTTGGATATCTTTTTGCCATTTAGCCTTGTTACTATATCCAGAGTGTACACGTTGTGGGTCTTTCTGCCTCTGCCTTCCTGCCATACCCTAGACTCTGCACCTTGAAATGTTATCATCACTGTGGTTGACTGTTTTGCAAATATTATGGTGAATTGGATTATTCATGCTACTCTTAATGTTGCTTAGTCCCTCTATCAATGCCTTGGTTTTATTTCTGTCACCTTTGCTGCTTTGTTCCCCCTTCATTGTATATTAGGAAGTTCATGGCACTCTTGATAACACTTTTCCCCTTTTGTGCTGCCTTTAACAGTGCACTGTTAGTGATGCCCCTTTAAGAAGCCTTGGGTGTACTTGACACCCTTGATTCTGATGTGCTCTTCCGATGGTGCCTTTGAAAAAATGTGCTAGTACTGGTACTCTTTTGCCTCTTTACAGTGTCTTAAACTATTCATTCCATTATTGTGCCACTTTGCTCCAATGTCAGTCTTGGAGTTCTCTTCTTCATTCTGAGGTTTTTCTACCCTAAATTTAATTAGAATTGATTAGAAAAAAAACAATTTTGATGCTCAAACTAGGGTATGTGACAGGGTATCCGAGCCATTGGCCAGCCCCTGTCACATGGTAGGAGCACTGGATGGCCAGCGCCATCTTTAAAAATGGCGCCTGCCATCCAGTGCTCCTACCATGTGACAGGGGCCGGCCAATGGCACGGATACCCTGTCACATGGTAAGGGCAAAGGGCCATCGGCGCCATTTTTATTAGTGCAGCCGATGGCCTGAAACTGGGAGATCGCTCCCGGGACTTCCGCTAGATCACCAAGTATTTGTAAAAAGTTTTGGGCAGGTTCGGGAGGGTGGGGGAAGCTAAGGGGTCAGTTTTAAAGAGTCGGGGTGGGTTTTTTGTTTATCGGCTCGGGCGCAGCCGATAAACAAAAACGCAATCGGGCCTCACTAAAAAAAATTAATGATGTGAATCGGAATCGGAACCGATTCCAGTTCCGATTCACATCTATATTGCATAATACCCATGTCGCTGCTGCCACCAATGTATCTCCGTTCTCTGTGGTATTATTGCGACAACCTCGGTTTCCACTTCCAGTTCCTCTGACTGTTCCGTCTCCAGCTGCGCAATTCATGGCCCACACCATCTGCCAGGGGTTGAATCAAGTCAAAGAATGCCTTACCCAGGCCGCTGAGCGCTCCAAGTGCAATTCAGATGCTCACAGACATCCTGCTCCACTCTTCCGTCCTGGTCAGAAGGTGTGGTTAAGCACTCGACACATAAGGTTGAGACTCCCTTTTCATCACCTGGCTCCCAAGTTCATTGGCCCATTTCCAGTTCTTTGAAGAGTGGGAGCAGTGTCTTATCAACTTCAACTACCTCGTGCCATGGGCATTCACAATACATTCCATGTCTCCCTTTTGAAGCCAATGGTCCTCTCCAAGCCCTCTTGCAGAGATCCTTCACCTCCATGGATCTATACCGAACCAGATTCATCACTCCAGGTAAGAGAGGTCCTCGACGTCCGTTGGCGTCGAGGCAGATGGGAATTCCTCTTAGTCTGGGAGTGTTATGGGGCCTAAGAGAACTCATGGGAAGCATCCCACAACATTCTTGATAAATAACTCCTCAGGACTTTCCACAGGACCTATCCTGAAAAGCCATGACTGCATAGAAAGAAGCCTAGAAGGGGGGGTACTGGTGCGTGAACCCTGACCTTTACTTCATTGCTGCCTGCACTTCTTTAACTTGGCAATCGGGTCGGCACTGCAAGTGTACTAATTTGCCTTCACGTTCACAGTCTTGTTCCAGTCTTGTTCCAGTCTTGTTCCAGTGACCTACTATTCCAGCCTTGTTCCAGCATTCTACTGTTCCAGCATCCTATTGTTCCAGTCCTGTTCCAGCATCCTCCTGTTCCAGCGTCCTCCTGTTCCAGTGTCCTTCTGTTCCAGTGTCTGTCTGTCTCCCCAGGTAATACCTCTGGACTGACTCTCTGGTACTGACCTCTGCCTGTTCCTTGACCATTCTGCTCGCTGCCTGGATCTTGACCTCTGCCTGTTCCGTGATCATTCTGCTCACTGCCTGGATCTTGACTTCTGCCTGTCTTGTGACCTCGTCTGATTTCTGGAACCCTGACCTTTGCTTCATTGACTACTCCTTGGACTGATCCTCGGAACTAACCCAGGCTGCCATTGACCACGTCTCTGATTCTGCCTTTGTCCCTTGCCTTGTCATCGCCCACGCTGTATTGGCCTTCCTTGCTTATCCAGTCATGTTCCCTTGCTGCTCATGGGCACGCCTCTCTACTACCTCTCTGGGAGACCCTGTGAGGCCCACCTAAGTCCAAGCAGCCCGGGTCCCTACAAGCTCTAACTGGGGGGACCGCGGGCTTCCAGTGGTGAAGCTCATCCTAGCCTCCTGTGATCCACCCCCTGGGGGCAGGTGCTTCCTGGTCCCTACCAGGGAGCCATTCCACACTGCTCCAGGACAAGGGTCCACCTCCAAGCGTAACACAACTTATTTCCTTCCTTGATTAACACTTTTAGATCAATATCAATGTGGATTCAAACCCAACTAATTTCTAGCACTGACATTATTCACCACGGATTTGTCATAGGAACCTTTTGTATTACTGTTTGTCACAGGAACCTCTAATATCACTGTTTTCTTAGATCTTTCTGCTGCCTTTAACACCATAAATTATCAAATTTTACTAAATTTTACAACACAACCAGCCGTGAGAGACCTTGGAGTTCTCCTTGACCACCAACTAAGCATGAAGAACTACATAAACTCCATTCTCAAAGCCTGTTTTTTCAAACTCAACGTACTTAAAAAACTCAGACCCCTTCTTCACACCCAAGACTTTCGTACAGTCATACAGGCCACCATATCATCCAAATTAGACTACTGTAATGCTCTTCTTCTAGGACTCCCTTACTCTTCCATCAAACCTCTACAAATGTTACAACATGCCACAGTGAGACTCATTCCAAACTCTCGTAAATACGACCACATCACCCCTATACTCAGAGACCTACACTGGCTCCCCATAGCCTCTCGTATTATCTACAAAACACTCACCATAATGCATAAAGCAATTTACACCCACAACTCCAACTGGCTAGACCTACCCTTCACAACCACCCAGTCCAATCGACCGACTAGAACGACCAATAAAGGCACCCTAGTTGTGCCCTCCCTTAAAGCAGCCCATCTCACCTCTACACGTGACCGTGCTCTTTCCATAGCAGGTCCCACTCACTGGAACACACTGCCGCCTGACCTACGCCTTGAACCATGTATGAACAACTTCAAAAAGAAATTGAAAACATGGTTGTTCAAACATGCCTACCCAGAATAAAAACTCGCACCTCCTCCAATAAAAAAAAAAATAGACCACATTGCGTCTGTTCCATCTTCCTCATACTGAGGAACCATATGTTATTATCCTCTCTCCTCGTTCACACCGAGGAACCATGTTAATGTTAATGTTACTGTTATTTCTCGTCTATCCTATTTAATTATTTACCCTCCTCCCAGTTTCTAATTCCCTGTTAAAATGTAACTTCCATACTTTACCAGTTTTGATGTAAACCGGCATGTTGTCCTTAACTAATGCCGGTATATAAAAATGTTTAAATAATAATAAAATAAAAAACTTGTCTCTCAAATCTAGGAATATTGTTTCTAATCATGAGACTAGCAAATATTTAAAGACCAAACCTACTCTGCTCCTTTTGCTCTAAAGACTAGTGTTCCACAAGGATCTGCTTTATCTGCTGCATTATTCAATATTTATCTCACACCAAACTGTCAGTTACTATCCACTTTAGGTGTAATATATAGAATTTATGCTGACAACATACTTCCCTATCAAGCATACCTGGTCTGACATGTTTAAATTTCTCAAACTTTCCTTATTCACAGTTAAAAAATGGTTATTACACAACAAACTCAGCCTAAATCTATCTAAAACTGAAATCCTGATTTTAGGAAATCCTCATTTTGACAGTATCCCAGAATCCATCATTATAGATAACTTCACTATTAATATCATGAAACAGGTCCATAATCTTGGTATCACAATTGATCCTAAACTAGACTTCAATACAAATCAAAGCTCTACTTAAGATCTATTTTTACAAACTTCGTCTCCTTAGGCACATAAAGCCATTACTTGATTCAAACCACTTTCGCACTATACGTCAGTCACTAATCCACTCCGGCATAGATAACTGCAATTCTTTATACCTAGGCCTACCACAATCTACAATATGGCCGCTCTATCTTTTACAAAATAGTAAACTACATGATCACCAATACTCTATCAATTACACTGGTTACCAGTTCAGTGGCACATTCTATACAAAACCCTAACAATTATTCACAGCCTGATTTATAGTAATAACTCCACTTGGTTATCGGCTGCACTACATGTCGAAGATATGTAGTGCATATGTAGATATGGCAGCTGAGATTCAATGCCAAGAAGTGCAAAGTCATGCATATGGGGAGTGGAAATCCGAATGAACTGTATTCGATGGGGGGGGAAAGGCTGATGTACACGGAGCAGGAGAGGGACCTTGGGATGATAGTGTCTAATGATATGAAGTCTGCGAAACAATGCGACAAGGCGATAGCAAAAGCCAGAAGAATGCTGGGCTGCATAGAGAGAGGAATATCGAGTAAGAAAAGGGAAGTGATTATTCCCTTGTACAGGTCCTTGGTGAGGCCTCACCTGGAGTACTGTGTTCAGTTCTGGAGACCGTATCTACAAAAAGACAAAGACAAGATGGAAGCGGTACAGAGAAGGGCGACCAGGAAGGTGGAGGATCTTCATCGGATACCCTTGCTGGGCAGACTGGATGGGCCGTTTGTCTTCTTCTGCCGTCACTTCTATGTTTATGTTTCTATGGATGACGTACGAGAAGAGATTGAAGAATCTAAATATGTACACCCTGGAGGAAAGGAGGAGCAGAGGTGATATGATACAGACTTTCAGATACTTGAAAGGTTTTAATGATCCAAAGACAACGATAAACCTTTTCCGTAGGAAAAAAATCAGCAGAACCAGGGGTCACGATTTGAGGCTCCAGGGAGGAAGATTCAGAACCAATGTCAGGAAGTATTTCTTCACGGAGAGGGTGGTGGATGCCTGGAATACCCTTCCGGAAGAAGTGGTGAAGACCAGAACTGTGAAGGACTTCAAAGGGGCGTGGGATAAACACTGTGGATCCATAAAGTCAAGAGGCCGCCAATGAAGACTGGGTGACTCGCCAGAATGATGGCTACTGCCTGGACACAATACCCTTATTCAATAAACATACACATGCTTACTGTGACTCCAACATCGCTCTAAGCTTCAACAGCAAGAGGAAATGTGAAAAAAGGATTTGCACTTACAAAGAGGGGAGTAGCTGGCTTGTTACGGCGGTTACTACCCCAAACCAAATATGCCTGATACTTCACTTTCAATGCATATACAGCATAGTTCTCTGCTTCAACGACAGGAGAGAAGAATAACTGATACTTCACACATCCAGCAGAGCTCTCTGCTTCAACGGCAAGGGAGAAGAAAAAAGGATTTGCACTCACAAAGCGGGGAGTAGCTGGCTTGTTACGGCGGTTACTACCCCAAACCAAATGTGCCTGATACTTCACTTTCCATGCGTATCCAGCATGGCTCTTTGCTTCAACGGCATGGGAGAAAGACTGATACATCAGGCATTTCCAACATAGCTCTCTGCTTCTACAGCAGGGGAAAAGAAAAACTGATGCTTCACGCATATCCAGCATAGCTTCAACGGCAGGGGAGAAGAAAAAAGGATTCGCAATCACAAAGCGGGGAGTAGCTGGCTTGTTACGGCAGTTACTACCCCAAACCAAATGTGCCTGATACTTCACTTTCAATGCATATCCAGCATGGCTCTCTGCTTCAACGGCAGGAGAGAAGAAAAACTGATACTTCACGCATATCCAGTATAGCTCTCTGCTTCAACGGCAGGGGAGAAAAAAACTGATACTTCACGCATATCCAGCATAGCTCCCTTCTTCAACGGCAGGGGAGAAGAAAAAACAACCAACAAGGGCTGTACAACATAGTCTGGGTAAAACAAATAAGCATGGGTGTAGCTTGCTTATTGCGGCGGTTACTACCCCTACTACCCCTAACTAATCAAGCTAGATATTTTACTTGGATGCAGCTCCATCACTGCTCTCTACATTAATGGTGGGGGTGGAAGGGAAATAGAACCAAGAGCTAAGAGAAACAGATAAGTATGAGAGAAAAAAAATGTGTGAAGCTTGCTGGGCAGACTGGATGGGCCATTTGGTCTTCTTCTGCCGTCATTTCTATGTTTCTATGTAAACCCCATGCAAAAATCTCAGATCCAAAACAAACTTCTTTTCAAATTCCGTCCCCAAAAGCACTAGATTAGTAACAACCAGAGAACTGGCTTTCCCAATTGCAGACCCAATCCTCTGGAACGCACTAAGTCCTGATGTAAGATTAATTGCAACCAAAAAAGGTTTCAAAAAAGCTCTCAAGTACCATCTTTTACTCCAAGCCTTCCCAGAATTATGTGTTTCATAACCTTCTTATTTATTTATTTATTTAACATTTTTTATATACTGACAACCGTTTGCACATCGTATCAGTGTACATTTAACTCAGAACTAAAAGGCGGAGCCTTTACATGGAACAGTAACTGTAAAATTAAAGTTAACAGGAATTACAAGAGACAAAGTAAACAAATTAATAATAATTGTGAACTAATGTACAATATATTTACAAGAGAGTCAACAGTCATATGGACAAATGGTTTTCATACATTATGAGGAGGGAGCAGAGGGAGGGTAGGCTTGTTGAAAGATTCTTCTTCTCTCCCTCTTATTTTATTGTCTTATTTTTATTATTTCATTTTTTATTATTTTACTATTTTGTTATCCTTGATATAGTTTACTATGTTTTATTAATATTTTATTTACTGTGCTTATCCCCTAGTTTAGATCACATGTCTTGAGTTAATTATGTATCTTCTTTTTATGTAACCCTCCCTGAACTTTGGAGGGCGTGGGATATAAATACTTTAAAATAAACAAATAAATAAATAAATAAATAAAGGGTTATTCTATGTTTCATTTTAATAGAATAAACAAACAGGGTAAAGGGGTGGTGGTCATTCTTAGAGATGCTTTACCATTGAAAAGAATATTCCTACATTCTATCCAAGGATGTGAAAGTATATTAGCAAAATTAGACCAACTGTGATCTCGCTATGGTATGTTCCTCTAGTTCTTCCTGTGAAACTTTGGAGGTAATTTCTGAAGCTATGTTGACACAGACATTGAAGTATTCTTATTTTTTAAATCTATGGATAGACTGGATAATACAAAGGCAAAAAAATTAATGTCAACATTAGCAGTGAGTGAGTTGGTCCAATTGGTTCAGAACATCACCTATGTTAGTGGCTATACTTTAGATTTGATATTTGGTTCTCAAATGGCTAGGCAGAAAGGTAGACTGGAGATTAACAATTTGGAGAATGTAACTTGAATGGTACATTATTTGGTTAACTGAAGTTTTGACTACATAGAAAAGGAAAGAGAAAGAATTGCCAGTTGAAGTGAAAAGACATTGAAAAATAGATCCAGTGAAGTTTTCTGAGATTATAACAGAATTTGTCAATGATCTATGGGCTGATAATTTAGAGTATGTGGATAGCTATGTGACAAGATGGTACTCTTGGTTAGATTAGGTCCAGTTGATAAGATTATGCTCCAAAAGGATTTTAGATCAACATGATATAATCCTCATCTGGCTGATTTGAAGCGAAGGTTGCACCAGTTAGAAAGGAAGTGGCAGAAATCTGGTAAGCTGGAAGATAAAACCTTACATATCACAAAGACAGAACATTATTTCATACTTGTTCAAATATCATGTCTCACATCAATATTTTACCACATATAATATTTATAAATTTTAATTTTTTTAAAGTATAAGATACAAAACTGTTTATTTTAAAATTCTTTACCATTTCTCAATTATTTTTGGATCAGGGTCCAGTTTCTTCAGGATGGATTTGATAACTGTCTTTTAAGTGAGCATGGTACAGACCCTTGGGTTTGTATGGCATTTATTATGATAACTTTACCAGGGGTCTAGGAAGTCCCTAAGAGTAAATCCAATTCCTGCTTCTCACTCACAGAGATACGCTGAGGCTTTCCACAAGTCCACCTAGCTAATAATTTTTATGTACTTTTCCTCCAGGAACATGTCCAAAACTCTTTTAAACCCAGCTATGCAAGATGCCTTGACCATATCCTCTAGCAACAAATTGTGTATTCACTGGATCAATGTACTTTTTATATATGTTATATTTATATTCTGGGTGATATATTTTAATCTGCCTAGAGCTGATGACAGTGTAGAATATAAGTTTTTGAAATAACGTTTCTTCAATTTGTTTTCAATCTGATATCTTATAGTTTAATGGAATGTCACCTAGTTCTAGTGCTATCTGAATGGTTAATAATCATTCCCTATTATCCTGTTCTAATCCACTCATGATTTATAAACATCTATTATATTTATGTATTTAGAAAACATTGTAAGCCGCATTATTCCATCTCCTAAGCTGCTTCCAATGAAAATATTCCTAAACATTCATGAACATTATAACAGAAATTACAGACAAAGGGCGCTGAATGTTTACATAACCTGGAGAATTCATCAAGCATCAGATGCTAACTGCTGTAAGAATAATCATTCAGATTTAATAGGAAGCCGCACCCTCTCTCCATGGACTTTTCTCCAAGCTTAAAGACTCCTAACCAGTTTAATTTTTTTCTTCATAATTGAGCCAGTCCATCTGTTTTATCATGTTTGTTGCCTTCTCTGTACCTTTCCTAATTCTGCTTTATCTTTTTGGAGATGGGGTGATCAGAAATGCACATAATACTCAAGGTTCAGTTGAACATAGATCTATGTTGAGGCATTATGATATTCACATTTTTGTTCTTCATTCCTTCCAAAATAATTCCTAAATACTTGTTAAACTTTCTTCTCCTGAGATCTGCTTCTGTCTCCAGTAAATTTTTGTAAGAGCAGGAATGGAGAAGGCCTAGCAATTTGAAGGTCTGAAACGAAAGCAGAACATTTTGGAAAAAATTTGATCTCATTTTTTCACGGCTAGAAATGAAAAAAAATTTGCAAAATATCCAATGTTTCTACTTCTAGCCTTGAGGGAAAAAAGGAACAAATTTTCCCCCTATAGTTTCTGATTTTCTTCCAGGTGTTCATAACTCTAGACAGACTTTCAAGAGACTCCGGCAGTCCGATGCCACTACTCAAAATGGCGCCTATAGCCGTTACCCATACTATGTCACAGGGGCTACCGGTGCCATTGGTCAGCCCCTGTCACATGGTAGGAGCACAAGATGGCGCCGATGGCCATGTGACAGGGGCTGACCAATGGCACCGGTAGCCCCTGTGACAAAGGCTATCGGCGCCATGATGAAACCGGCACCAAGGCTGTGAGTGCAGGAGATGGTTCCCGGACCCCCCGCTGGACCACCAGGGAGTTTTGGTAAGTCTTGGGGGGGGGGTCAGGAGGGTGGGGGGTTGTAGTTAATTTGAATTTTAGCTGGGACACGAATAGAAATCGCCGTATTAACGCATCAGGGCGCCATACGGCCGAATGCAACGTATCTGCTCCCCGACGAATCTAAATCATGAATGCAATGTATGGCGTCCCTCTGCACATCCCTACTCTCTATAGAGTTTAGCTACTGATCAACTCTGTAGAGAATGAACCCTATTACTCAAAGGGATGATAATTTTCAAACAAATGCACAGGCATACATATACAAATGTGTGTTGATGCAAGCCCATAGATATGCCCATTTTATAACATGCATGCACAGGAGCCCAGCCTCCCAACCTTCAGGAAGAGACTTAAGACCTGGCTGTTTAAAAAAGCTTTCCCGGACACCGATTAATTCTATTCAGCCAGATTCTACCACTTCCACATGTAAAAATGTTATTACTAATGTAAATACCTATACCTAATGTTATTCTCTTTCTTTTCTTCTCTCCTCCCAGTTCTATTACCTTGTTATTTGTAACTGCTTCCTTCTACACAAATAGGTTATTGAATTGTTTACTGTACACCCCTGTTATATGTAAACCGGCATGATGTGTTTGCAACATGAATGCCGGTATATAAAAATTTTAAATAAATAAAATAAATAAATGTTATAAAATAGCCTAGGCGTATGTATGTCTGTGCCTATTAGGGACGTGAATCGTCAGATATATTTTAAATCGTCAAAAACTGTTAGAGCCGCGATACAATAACAATTCCCCTGATTTATCGTCAAAAAATCATAAATCGGGGGAGGGGGGAGGGCGGGAAAACCGGCACACCAAAACAACCCTAAAACCCACCCCGAGCCTTTAAAACAAATCCCCCACCCTCCCGAACCCCCCCAAAATATTTTAAATTACCTGGGCTCCAGTGGGGGGGTCCCGGCACGATCTCCCTCTCTCTGGCCACGGCTGCGTTAAGAGAAATGGCGCCGGTGGCCCTTTGCCCTTATCATGTGACAGGGCAAAGGTAGCGCCGGCGCCATTTTGGTTCCTGGCTCCCGACGTCACGCGTGCAGGAGATCGCTCCCGGACCCCCGCTGGACCCCCAGGGACTTTTGGCCAGCTTGGGGGGGGCCTCCTGACCCCACAAGACTTGCCAAAAGTCCAGCGGGGGTCCGGGAGTGACATCCTGCAGGCGGGCTGTATTGCCAATATTCAAAATGGCGCCGGCGCTACCTTTGCCCTCACTATGTCATACGGGCGACGATATGTGCAGGTTATAAAATACTATAGTTGACCTCCATGTGGCCATATACACGTGTATAAGGGGCTACACACAGTTTTTGAAAGCTATTCTCCCTTCATTTTAAATTCAGCCTTCACACCTTTTTACTGTTCAGTTTTCCTAGTTGAAGTTTTAGTGACGTCACAGCACATAATATCATCAGGCATCATTAAGGATGCTTGCTATTTTTCTCTCTTCATTTTTATATCCACCAATCCCCATATTCTGTATCACTGCCTTTGCAGCACTAATCCTTCGTTCAAGGGCCACAGACCGTGAATCTCATCAGAGCCTGGAATACGTGCACCCTAAGACTCATCATTAAAAGGCAGATTTTAAAAGTCTTCTGCGCGTGTAAATGGGCTGCGTGGGAGCTACGCATATTTTAAATATCCAGGAAGAGCGTGTATGCATTGAGGCATGTGCGCCCAGAAAATGTAAGTAGAAAAGGGGCAGGGCATGGGTGTTGCAGGGGTGGGGCCTGCACTGATGTGGGTAACTCCAGCTTTTCCTCACCCGGTGTGTGGATGTTACATGCACCACTTTGCTACAACTCCTAGGCACAGGAGTCCAGTGAACAAGGGGGGGGGGAGAGAGAGAGAGGGAGGGAGGCAGACAGAGAGCCTCTCTAAGGTTCAGTCTGATACTCTTTATATGGACCATTGTAAGGGGGCATTTTGATTTGAGATGAGTTTTTGTAAGGTGGGTTGAGGTTTGGGGATATTCAGAGGTTATCCGTTGTAAAATTAGCATCATTAAAGAAGTTTAAACTTTATAAGTGATGAAAAGGAGTTGATTTGTACAGTGCAGCTAGCAGAGACTGCATTGCACATATCAACTCCGCTTGTTAGAATTTGCATTACTTATAAGGTCAAAATTTCTTTAATGATGTTCATTTTACAATGAATACCTCTGAATGTGTCTGTAACACCACCACCCCTAACCCTAACCCACCTCCCGAAAACTCACCCCAAATCTAAGTACCCCCTTTCAATGGTCCATATACAGAGCGCATCAGACTGGCCCCTATAGAGAGTCTCCCTATCTCTCTGTGCCCATAACAAAGTGGTGTGTGGACACATGAAGAATATTTTATAAAACTGGGTACAAGTGCAGCCCTTTTAAAATCTACCCTTAAGTGTTGCTGCTATGCACTACTTTGGTTTCCCAGCCTCTTGGGTAGTGTGATCACAGTTTCCCTTGTGCTCCCAGCAATTAGGTCACCCATGTGGCAGCTCAATGACCATCTTTAATTAATTAAATGGAGCTCATAACAGGCTGATAAGAAAACTGGAAACGTGTGGATCTGTGACAGACTGCTGGACTTTCTAAGAAGCAGACACTAGAAAAACAACATAATCAGAATAACTCAAATATCAGCTTTTATTTTACTCTTCCTTCTGGAATTCTTCAGTGAAACCTAGAAGGATAGAAATTATGGTGATGAATAAGAACACAACCTCATCCAAATCAAATAAAGACCATTGGTAAATTCTGAGGAAATGGCATGACTTTATTAGTTGATTGCTGGCAAGAAGTATAAACTTAGTTTACCAGACCTTCAAGGCATCATCATGAAAGGCTACCTGGTTCCTTTCAAACCCCCAGGAATAATTTCATCTTGTACAGATGTTAGATGACGTTCTAAAATCAGTATTTCTTATGCTTATACAGAGTGAGTCTTTTTCAGCTTATTGTAATCAACAATTTATAAATAACAATGCCATTTCCAAATTGCATATTTGAGTTGCTGGGCAAATGCCTCGATGTTTCAGCAGCTACTGTCTAATTTTTCAATTTTCCACTAAACACATATATTAAGAAAGTGCCACAAATGCAATCTAGAACGTTTAGAAATGGCCTTTCTTAATTTTCATTCAGCTGTGTCAGCTGCAGCTGTGCGGTGGAAGATCTAGTGTACATCAAAGTTCATGTTTTTGCCTGAGGATCAAAAACCTGTTTTATACTTTATTTCATAATAGGGTTCAGTATCCTCTTTATGGTACCCATAATTCTTCCTGACATATACCTCATAGAAGGGAATATAAATCTCTACTTTATACATTGCTTTAACACACTTACAACTAACTGACTGCCTTTTGCTATTTTCCTTGCCATTAAGAGGCTAACATATCAAAACTGACAATTTTCTTTACAACTATATTACTTGCATAAGTGTTCAAATGCACTGATCTCCTAAGCAGAATTTAACTTAAAAGACAAGACAAGAATAAGATGTTTAAAGAGTCACGTATCTAAAATATTCATGAACAATGATACTCTTGAAGTCACAATTCAGAGTTATCCCTCTAGCTCCAAGTTAGCCATTTAAATGTCTCCCCACCTCTTCTATCAAACCTCTTCAGATGCTTCAAAATGCGGTGGCCAGAATCCTGACAAATTCCTGCAGAAGAGACCACATCTCTCCCATTCTAAAAAATCTACACAAATCACTCACCATCATCCACAAAACCATCCATAACCAAACCCCTCTCAACCTTCAATTCCCTCTCAAACTACACACCTCATCTCGACCCATCAGAGAAACCTATAGAGGTTCCTTACATGCCCCCCCACCCAACCAAATCCACACACCATCTAGAGAATGTGCCTTCTCTACTGCAGGACCTACTATATGGAATGCCATTCCCCCCGATCTCAGACAAGAACCTTGCCTGTTGACATTTAGAAAAAGGCTTAAGACTTGGTTATTTAAACAAGCCTTTCCCGAAATTCACTGACTTACCAAAGCAACCTTCACTACACATTCAGCACAATGTAAATAATTGCTGTTCATAATGTTGTTACTTATGCTTTGTCTTCTTCTTCCCCCAGTTCCAGCATCCCTGATTTATTGTAACTTCTACTTCTCTTCGCTATGTTAATGTTTAAGGTTTTATTGTTCCCCTGTTCCATGTAAACCGGCATGATATGATTGTATCATGAATGCCGGTATAGAAAAGCGCCAAATAAATAAAATAAATAAATAAAATGTTTAGTTTCAAATATTGACTTCCTTATTTTCAGATTTGGATCTGCCAAAACTAGATTTATTTGGAAGCAAAGACCAAAATGGTTGAGTGAAAAATCCCATCCAGCCATTTCTCTTTATGCAGAATATCAGCACCAGTGGTGATTCTCTACCAGGTCACACCAGAACCCAGTTCATCTTCTTTCATTGGGAAAAAAGTAAAAGATTAAGGCTGCCCCTGGACCTGACTCCATGCATTTTTTATTTAGAAAATTACCCCTGACTGGCACCAACAAAGAGGTATGGTTGCATAGCATCACATATAGACTCTATTATTTATTTTATTTATTTAACACTTTTCTATACCGACCTTCATGGTTGAGGACCATATCAGATCAGTTTACATCGAAAGGGGGAACTGTAACAGGAACCATAGGTAAAAATAGGAAGAACAAAGTTACATTCAACAGGGGTAGTAAACTTGGAAGCAAGACTGCTAGAAAGCAAAAAACTCTAAGGAACGTAGTGATTAAGATATTAACAACAGTTAAAGAGTCAGGGTAGGCTCTTATTCAGAACTTGAAGTTAGAATGGAGATCCTTTGTTCACAAAGGATATTTGGTCGTCTAGTGTGTGTCTGAGGGATTTGTGAAGGCCTGGCGGAAAAGCCAGGTCTTGAGTTTTTTTCTAAATGTTAATAGGCAGGGTTCCAGTCTGAGGTCGTATGGGATGTTGTTCCAGATAGCTGGGCCTGCTGTTGAAAAGGATCGATCTTTGGTCGAGGTGAGGCGTGTAGCTTTTGTAGGTGGGGCCTGTAGGGTTCCTTTATATACTTCTCTGGTTGGTCTGTTGGTAAAATGGAGATTGAGGGGGAATTTGAGGTCCAGATGCAGATGATTGTAGATGGATTTATGGATTAAAGTGAACAAGCAGATCTAGTCCAGGTTTTACTTCCATTAGATGCTTCATTATTGGGATTCTGTGCAGCTAATGAGCACATTCTTCAGTAATGTTAAGAAAATTAGCACACAATTTTCAAGATTATGTAGCAACATTATACAAATTTACATGCAATTTGTAATAGTTAACAGAATCTATGCAATAAAATTATATTCCTTCTTCTTTCATAAGTACTTACATAACTTACCACAGCATTTGTTTCCCTTTCATAAATATTGGGACTGTTTTACCCATTTAGAGGCGAGAAAGGAAGTTGAAACAGATCGCTGTTTGATCAGGATAGGAAATAAAAATAATTACTATTCAAAGCCAGAACAGAGGCTGAGTTTTATGTATGTAAGTGACTCTGAAAAGGGCTACTCTTTGGATTGGTGTAAGAGAAAAACGTGATATTTGTTGTGAACCTGCCCACGACGAGCGCGGGCAGGGCCCCCTACCTTCCGCAGCCAGCTGAGCCGCAGCAGACGCTGTCCCTAGTGGCATCCGAGCCACGCCGCTCCGGCCTCCTCTGCGGTCCTGCCTGGCAGGGAGGCTGTCCTTGCCTTGCCTGCTCCTGCTAGTGCCGGCATTCAGCGTCCTTCTTCAGTCTTCATGGCTGGAGCCATTCCTGAGGTCCTCGGATGGCAGGGAGTCGTCCTCGCCGCTGCCGGGGTCTTTGGCCGGCAGGGAAGCCATCCCTGCCGGTGCCTGCAGCCTGCCTTGCTCATCCTGGGCCCTCCACGTGGCGGACGACACCGACATGCCTGCAGCCTCTTCTCCAGCTCTCCTTAGGCATGGGTGCAAGCCTCTGCTCAGCACGTAAAGGGCAACCAGGTGTGGCCCCTGCTAGCTCCTCCCTGGGTGTAGTCCTCTTCAGCCCTACAAAAGGGCCCAGTGTTCAGTCCAGCTTTGCCTTTGCAAGGAGTTAGATGCTCCTGGATGTTCTTGTCCTTCGCTCCAGGAGTCTTCTCTGTTCCAGCTCTTCTTCAAGGTCCTGTGTTTCCTGTTGGAGCTTCATGTCTTGTCATGAAGTCCATGATCCATTCCTGATGTCCTTGATCCACTCCAGATGTCCGTCTTCCACTCCTGAGGTCCGCGGTCAGTCTTGATGTCCGTCTTTCAGTTCCTGTTGTCTGTGATCCAGTCCAGGTGACCGTCCTCTGTTCCTGATGTCTCTGATCTAGCTCTGATGTCCATCCTCCATTCCTGATGTCTGTGATCCAGCCCTGATGTCCATCTCCTATTCCTGATGTCCGTGATCCAGTCCAGATGTCCTGTACCCCTGGTTCCTTTTCGCCACCTTTCCCGGCATGCCATGTCGTGGTCTGCGACCAGCCCCATGGGCAGGCTGAGTAGGGCGCTTCGTGGTACAATGACTTCTTCACTACTGCAGCACAAGCCTCTGAAGGCCAATCCTTGCTTGAAGCCAAGTCCTGTTTTGGCCCTGTATCCTGAACCTTGCCGGCTCTCAGATTCCCTTGTGTCTGCTCCGTTCATGCCAAAGACTCTGCCAGTACCTGTGCTGTCCCAGAATGGTTCACGACTAGCCACTGGTGGCTGTGTAGGGCATGCTCCGGTGCAGGCCTCTTCAGTTTCTGAGACATGCTCCTCTCAGTTATCTATCTCATCTAGAGTCTACGTCGGTTCCAGCTTGGTCCGCGACCAGCCCTATGGGTGGGCTGTGTAGGGCGCGCTGCGTCCCAGTCTCAACCCAGCTCTTGATCCTGACTCCTTGTCTTCAGAACCTCACTTCTGACTCCTCGTCCAATTACTTACATCTTCGCCTGAGTCTTCGTCCAAGTACCTATGTCTTCACCTGAGTCTTCGTCTGAATCTACATGTTACGGTCTTCTTTTGCCCCTGGCCTCTGTCTGGCCTGCTGCTTCTTGCCATTACCCAGCGGCTGGTCCAATAGGGCTTGGAACGGTCAGAGGACTGTTCATAAGACCACCATTGCTTTGTTGGTCTTCCCGAAGTGTGCAGGTCTGGTGGAGGATCAGTTCCTTCAGTCATCCTTGTCTTTGTTCCAGCCTTGTTCCTGCTCCAGATTCCATCACCTGTCTTCACTCCAGCCTTGCTCCTGTCCAGCCCATGCTCGGGCATGCTTTGCTTGCTACAGCATCTCTTTGGAGTTCCTCTGGGGTCGAGCCATGGTCCAAGGACACACAATCCCCTGGAAAATGAAACCGCTCTCCTAGCGCTTCCGTAACAATATTTGGCAACAAGCTGGTATTTTTAATATCTGGAACAGTGGCTTTCTGCTGATCTGCTAAAGATTTTACTACATCTGCCTTGTTTTATTAAGAACAGAGATTCAGATTTACATAAGAACATGCTGGGTCAGACTATGGTCCATTGAGCCAAGTATCCTGTCTCCAACAGTTCAGGTCTCAAGAATATTTATTTTCTGTTGCTCACTCCCAGGGATTACAATTGCCTCCTTGACCTCTAAACACTTGTCACAACCTTTTTTAAACCCCACTATGCCAGTCATTTAGATCATGTCCTCTTGGCAGTGGATTCTACAGCTTGATTGTGTGCTGAGTGAAAATATATTTTCTACGATTGGTTTTAAATTTGCTGGCTGTTAGTTTCATGGAGTGTCCCCTTCTTATACAATTTTTTGAAAGGGTAAATAACCACTCCTTATTTTCCTGTTCCATGCCTCTTATGATTTTATAAATGTCTAGCATTTTATTTATTTACTTAAAATATTTATATACAGTCCTTCCAGTTCGATCAGGTTCACACCATTAAGACAGGCATAAAATCAGCAGTACAACATTACAACAGCAATCTCAACCTAATCTGTGGATCTTAATTGGTCCCGTAGGTATATCATGTCCCCTCTCAGCCATCTTTTATGGAAAATACACCAATTTAGCTACAAAAGTATTTTCCCCAACAATTGCATAAGATGAATCATCAATAACGCGCCTCAGCATCTGGTATGGTGGACGTGAAAAAGGAAATGAAAGAATATTGTAAAGTGCATTCAATTAACAAAATACAGAGTTTCTATTTACACAGTTCAGGATGTCAATGGAGAGGAAAATGGTTGTTGAAAAGAGATATCTCTCTCTCATTGGCTATTGGTTTTGATGAGATTTGTTCCACACAATGGATGAGTTGAATAATGTAGTGTTAAATGAATATTTTGTTAGCTTTTCTAATTTACATAATTTAAACTGAAGACAGACTGCTTGGTATTCATATGAATAGGCGCAAGTGGCAATTTTAATAACAAGCAATTATTTATTTCAAAGATTAAATACAGAGCATCATCTGATGTTGATTCCATCTTGAGAATATGTTAAACCCATCCCTTTGAAAAGCCTTTGACTAACAATTAATATAAACTGCAAAAACCTTTTCTAGACACAATGAATGATCAGCATTGTTTTGTCAGGAATTCTCCAGAGAAGAACATTTTTGGAGCAGTAGAAAATGATCCACAGTATGTGAAAATTCTGGTTTAATTTGTACCAAATCCTTAAACATGGCAAAAATAACTTTAAATATAATAAAACATTATTTTCTCCTTTTAAAAGCATGCTGCTCTAGTATATAGTCTCAGTGTATCAACATAGTTTCTTTAACTACACTGATATGTCTCCTTTTCTTTTTTTTTTTTTTCAATTTTACTATTAATTTCCAAATAAACATCAAGTAAACTGGAATACAGAAAAATAAAAATCAGTACAAGAATCGAATTACAAAAAGAAAAAAGCCAATTTTATCAGACCTCAATATGGGGAGAAAACTAGAGAGGCCTATAAGGGGCACAATTAAGCTCTGGAATTTGTTGCCAGAGGATGTGGTTAGTGCAGTTAGTGTAGCTGTGTTTAAAAAAGGATTGGATACGTTCTTGGAGGAGAAGTCCATTACCTGCTATTAAGTTCACTTAGAGAATAGCCACTGCCATTAGCAATGGTTACATGGAATAGACTTAGTTTTTGGGTACTTGCCAGGTTCTTATGGCCTGGATTGGCCACTGTTGGACACAGGATGCTGGACTTGATGAACCACTGGTCTGACCCAGCTTGGCAAGTTAGTTTTACAGCTAACTCTGGTCATGCTGCTTATCTGTCCTAAAGTTAACTAGATACATTTGTCCAGCTAACTAGCAGGGTATATTCAGTGGCACGATTGTACCACTGAATATATCAAGCAATCTTAAAATTAGCAGGATATTTTTATCCAGCTAACTTTAGGGCAGGTTAGCGGCACAACCAGAGTTATCCAGCTAACTTCAAATATCAGAGTTAACCATTTAACTTATCCAGCTAACTCCACGCCTCCAAAGGTTCTTCCTGCCCACCCCTGAAATGCCCCTGAGTTATCTGGCTAAATTCTAGCTAGCTATCTAGTTATCTGGCTAGAATTTAGCTGGATAAGTTTCTAAATATGCCAGTTTTGCCATTTAGATGGATAACGTTTTGTTATGGTTAATGGTGTTTGGGTGGATCCTTGGACACTGTGGCAGCTGACCATGCCCACAGAGGGCAGACCCCATGAGGAACCACGGTGTCAGGCTAGACATCGGACAGACAAACACAGATTTGAATCTTTTATTAAATAGTGTGAATGGCCACCAGAAGTGGCAGTAGTGAGTAGTGGTTGTAGAGCCCGGTTGGGCGCGTCTCACACAGAACGCTGGAACAGCGGACAATAAAAATATACATTTATAATAGATTTCACAAAACAGGACATTCAAAGAATAGTCTTTTGAGGTTAAAATATTTATATTCACTACTGTGGTACTATCCAGAATACCCT
Organism: Rhinatrema bivittatum; assembly: GCF_901001135.1. NCBI lineage: Eukaryota > Metazoa > Chordata > Amphibia > Gymnophiona > Rhinatrematidae > Rhinatrema > Rhinatrema bivittatum. Next base: position 1,786,898 of record NC_042624.1, on the reverse strand, counting down.
GCAAAAAAAAACCCCAAACACACACTGAGCCCATATGGTATTAGGTGTACTGTAAAGCATGTTGGGTGAGGGTTTGGTCCTCAGAAACTCCAAAGTAAATTAAATTACAATAACAACATAGGAAACCTCTCTAAATGACCCGATGGAGTTTGGGGTTTGAATATTTCAAAGGAATGTATTTATTGATACTCTAACTGTGCCCCCATTGACAGCACCACTCTGTGATACACAGGGATCAGTTCTGTTCAATATCTTTGTGAGCAGCTATGCCGAAGGGATAGAGGATAAGGTTTCTCTCTTTGGAGATGATACTAAGATCTGAAACAGTGTGAACACGCCTGAAGGAGTAGCGCAAATGAAAAGTGATTTAAGGAAGCTTGAAGAGTGGTCGAAGGTTTGGCAGCTGGGATTCAATGCCAAGACGTGCAGAGTCATGGATCTGGGGTGTGATGATCCAAAAGAGCTGCATGTGATGGGAGGTGAAAGACTGATGTGCACAGACCAAGAGAGGGACCTTGGGGTGATAGTGTCTGGAGATCTGAAGATGGTAAAGCAATGTGGCCAGGCGATAGCTAAAGCCAGAAGAATGCTGGGCTGCATAGAGAGAGGAATAACCAGTAAGAAAAAGGAGGTAGTGATGCCCTTGTACAGGTCCTGGGTGAGGCCTCACCTGGAGTACTGTGCTCAGAATTGGTGCCCATAACTCAAAAAGGATAGAGACAGGATGGAGGCGATCAAATGGTGTGGGGCTTGGAAGACATGAGGAGAGGCTGAAGGATCTGAATATATACAACCTGGAAGAGAAGAGGTGCAGGGGGGATATGATACAGACTTTAATAAACCTAAAGAATTAAGAATTAAGTCGTATTTGCTATTCAATGTAATAATTTTATAATTGTTAGAGCAATACATAGATACAGTTTTTTACTATGTCACACTGTTACAATGTAAAGATAATATGACCTGTAGTCACACTATCACTTAAGTTATTATGTAAACCGATGTGATACTTATGTTTGAATATCGGTATATAAAAACAAACAAACAAATAAATAAATATGAATATTTAACAATGCACAAATATTGAAACTTTTTCATTGGAAAGGAATCAGTAGAACTAGGGGACACAAAATGAAACCAGAACCAACATAAGAAAATATTTTTTCATGGAGAGGTTGGTGGATGCCTGGAATGCTCTTTCGGAAGAGGTGATGAGGACAAAAATAGTAACTGACTTCAAAAGGGCATGGGATAAACCCTGTGGATCTCTAAAGGCTTAAGGATGATAATGAAGAAAAGGGTGCATTGGCGTAACCTGCACGGAATGGCAGTTAGTACCCTTAACCTGAAGGCATGGAGGATGATTACTACCCTTAACCAATTAGCTTTGATTATTTAGACATAATTGCAATATCATTCTCCACTTTGATGGTGGAGCAGGGAAAAAAAGGGTATTGGATTCTGAAGACCCTGAGGACCACAAAGCCTGCCAGGTCTCCTCTGACGATCCACCTCTTGTGGCAGCAGCAGCTGCAAGGCCAACCGAGCCTTATTTCACTGGCAGTCCCAGTACCTGAAGCAGAGAGATGAGGCACCATGCAGGCAGGGACCAACTACTACCCACCCACCAAGGTCCAGTGAACACTGTGGCGGCAACATCAAGGACCACGAGGCCTGCCAAGTCTCCTCTGATGATCCAGTTCGGTGGTGGCAACAGCTGCAAGGCCAAATGGACCGTTTTTACAGAGGTCCCGGTAGCTGAAGTGGAGAGAGGAGGTGTCGCACCAGTGGGGACCACCCACCACCCACCCACTGAGGTCCAGGGAACTCCACTGTGGTGATGCCAAGAAACACAAGGCCTGCCAGGCCTCCTCTGATGATCAATGGGGGCAGCAGCTGTAAGGCCAGCCAGGCCTTTTTTTCACCAGCAGCTGAAGCAGAGAAAGGAGGCACCATGCTGGCAGGACTGCCCATCGCTCACTCACATCCCACTCACTGAGGTCCAGGTAACACTGCGGCCAACCACAAGGCCTGCCAAGCCTCCGATGATCCACTTCAGTGGGGCTGGCAGCTGCAAGGTCAACCAGGCCTTTTTTCACTGGCAGCCTTGGCAGCTGAAGCAGAGAGAGGAGGCGTCATGCCAGCCGGGGCCTCCCACCGCCTGCCCAACACCCACCCATGGAGGTCCAGGAAATACCACAGTGGCAACACTGAAGGCGCCTGCACTGAGAAGCACTCAACAAAGGAACGTGATAAAGGAGCATGCCCCTATGTGTACCCCTTTGCCACAACCAAGGAACAAAAGTACTACATTGATCCCATATTCAAACGGGGTCAGAATGGAGACCTAAGGAGTGCCCATAGAAATAACCACAGAAGGAACAAAGTGTTGGCCCAACCTATGATAAGTAAAACACTTTCACTAACTCTTCATACTTATTGTTTACTCTGCTGCTACTAAATGCTCAGTATCGATTAAAAAAAAATCACTCTGATTAATGACCTGCTAGAGGATTTAAATCCCATCATTTTCTGTATCACTGAAACCTGGCTGAAAGACAGAGATAAGGTTCTCCTAAACCAAACTCACCATATTAACTATGACGTATTTCATTTTCCTAGAGCTAAATGAAAAGGTGGGGGCTTATTAATAATTAGCAAAAAGGAATGTACGTTTGGACTGTACGAAGTAGAGATTAAGCCTCCAAATGAGGTGGCAATTCTTAAGTCACCACTAGTGAACATAGGACTGGTTTACTGTCCTCCTGAAATATACTACAAAGAGATTGCTTACCATTGATTGAATTATTCACCAAGGTGTTTCCATCACCAGAATCCACATTCATTAGATTCCTGGGATAATATTGTCGATGACATAACTGACAACCTCAGACTTGTCCAGACAAAAACTATTAACAAAGAAAAGTATAACTCCAAACATGAGAAGTCCTGGTACAATGATGAATTAAGAAGCATTAAACACAACCTTAGAAAATTAAGGGGTAGATTTTAAAAGGTGCGCGCAGGTGTACATGTGCCTGCGTGCACACATGTATGCTCAATTTTATAACTTGCACGCGCAGGTGCGCGCAACTTATAACATTGGGTGTTGGTGCACGCAACAGGGTGCACAACTGTGCACCTTGCACATGCCAAGCCACGCTGCCTTTCCCCGTTCCCTATCCCTCCACCCCACCTTCCCTTCCCTTCCCCTAACTCTCTGCCCTTCCCCCATACCTTTTCCTTTTTCATTCTTCTGTTGCAAAATTTACTTCAGCTCTGGTTGCGCATGCCGGCTGACCGGGCCCGGCGACACACATAAAGCCCCGGGACACATGGAAGTCCCGGGGGCTTCCAAAAAGGGGCGGGGAGGGGGTGGGGTGCGGGCGGTCCGGGGAGGTCCAGGGGTGGGGTCAGCGGCTTCTGGTACAGCGGCCATTTGCCGCTGTGCCGAGGATCATGCACAGGCAGTCGGCTGGTGCATGCAACTTGCAAAAGGTAAGATAAAGGTCAGTGGGCTAGGGAGGAGAAAGGTTAGGGGAAGGGGTGGGAAGGTCAGGCTAGGGGGGAGGGAATGGGGGAAGGCAGCACGGCTCAGCACACACAAGGTGCACAATTGTGCACCCCCTTGCGCGCACCGACCCCTGATTTTATTATTTGTGCACGCTTGCGCACGCAAGTTATACAATTGTGTGTACATGCGCATGCACTGGGTAGCATGTGCACTTGTATGCCCGCATGCACCCTTTTCAAATCTACCCCAAAGGGAATTACCTGAAATTTTTGGAAATTTCGTTTTTCGGGGAGTTAATGCACGCTAACCCTGAAATTCGGGACGGCTGAAAAAAAAGGCCTGAACCACGGGAAAATGAAATTTCCCATGGAGAGCCGATATCGAAGGCCGAACCGAAAGTTTTGGCTGAAGCACATCCCTAGTAATAATGGGATATTTCAATTACCCCAATATTGACTGGGGAAGTGAAACATCAAGGCATGCTAGAGATATAAAGTTCCTAGATGGAATAAGACTGTTTTATGGAGCAAGTGGTTCAGGAACTGACGAAAGAGGGAACAATTTTAGGTCTAATTTTCAGTGGAGCACAGGATTTGGTGAGAGAGGTAACGGTAGTGGAGCCGCTTGGCAATAGTGATCATAATATGATCAGATTTGAATTAATGACTGGAAGGGGGACAGTGTGCAAATCCAAGGCTCTCGTGCTAAACTTTCAAAAGGGAAACTTTGATAAAATGAGAAAAATAGAAACAAATTGAAAGGAGCAGCTACAAAGGTAAAAAGTGTGCAAGAGGCATGGTCATTGTTAAAAAATACCATCCTAGAAGCACAGTCCAGATGTAGTCCACACACTAAGGGGCGGATTTTAAGAGCCCTGCTCGCGTAAATCCGCCCGGATTTACGCGAGAAGGGCCCTGCGTGCCGGTGCGCCTATTTTACATAGGCCTACCGGCGCGTGCAGAGCCCCGGGACTCGCGTAAGTCCTGGGGTTCTCTGAGGGAGGCGTGTCGGGGGCGTGTCAGGGGCGGTCCCGGTCGTCGCGGCGTTTTCGGGGCGTGTCGGCAGCGTTTTGGGGGCGGGTACGGGGGCGTGGCTATGGCCCGGGGCAGTCCGGGGGCGTGGCCGCACCCTCCGTACCCACCCCCAGGTCGCGGCCCGGCGCGCAAGAGGCAAGAGGCCCCGCTGGCGCGCGGGGATTTACGCCTCCCTCCGGGAGGCGTAAATCCCCCGACAAAGGTAAGGTGGGGGCTTAGACAGGGCCGGGTGGGTGGGTTAGGTAGGGGAAGGGAGGGGAAGGTGAGGGGAGGGCAAAAGGAAGTTCTCTCCGAGGCCGCTCCGATTTCGGAGCGGCCTCGGAGGGAACGGGGGTAGGCTGCGCGGCTCGGCGCGCGCCGGCTATACAAAATCGATAGCCTTGCGCGCGCCAATCCAGGTTTTTAGCAGATATGCGCGGCTCCGCGCGTATCTACTAAAATCCAGCGTACTTTTGTTTGCGCCTGGAGCGCAAACAAAAGTAGACCTATTCGCGGAGTATGAAAATCCGCCCCTAAGAAAGGTGGAAAGAAGGCAAAACAATTACCGGCATGGTTTAAAGGGGAGGTGAAAGAAGCTATTTTAGCCAAAAGATCTTCATTTAAAAATTGCAAGAAGAATCCTTCAGAAGAAAATAGGATAAAGCATAAACAATGGCAAGTTAAATGTAAGACATTGATAAGACAGGCCAAGAGAGAATTTGAAAAGAAGTTGGCCATAGAGGCAAAAACTCACAATAAAAACTTTTTAAAATATATCCAAAGCAGAAAGCCTGTGAGGGAGTCAGTTGGACCTTTGGATGATCAAGGGGTTAAAGGGGCACTTAGGAGCCAGTACTAATATAACGATTAGTGGAGGATCTGTGGTTTGGGCTTGTTATTTGCATTAAAAAAAACCCAAAATTATTATACTGAGAATAAGGGGCATCATTAGCACTGGGAACATGGAGCCTGTGCCCCGAGATTTAGTCAAGGCCCCCACTATTTATTTTTCAATCTCCAGCTTAACCAATGGCACCAGTAGCAGCTACCAGGCCCAATAATGGGAGGTCGCTCCTGGGCTCTTGCTAGCCCACCAGGTATATGTTGATGAATCCTGGGGGAGGGGGGGGGGTCAAAGGGTGGGCGAGGGGGGATCAACTGGTGGGGGCTGAATATTTTAATAAATGGGAAGAGTTAGACACAGGATACTGGGCTTGAAGGACCTTTGGTCTGACCTAGTATGGCAGATCTTATGTTCTTCTTTTCTTATGATTTTGTGAAAGGGAGAGAGAAGGGGATTCTGTGAGGGGTGAGAGAAAGGGTGATTCTTGGTGAGACAGAAGATATTGGGGGAGGAGAAAGTAGATTTTTGGAAAGAAGAGAAACAATGAAAATGTAGAAGGAGAGTGGGATAAAAAAAAGAGAAATGCTGGGAAGAGGGGTAAAGGGATCAGGATCACCTGAAGAATTATTTGAGGGGAGGTGATGTAGGTGGGTAGGGAGGGACTCGGACAATGGGAGCTTTCTATCCACCAAAATAAATTTCAATATTCTCCAGGAAAATTGAGGAATTTTTTTTTTTTGTACTGATTTTTCCTCTTGTCAGAATAAACCCAGATAAATGTCTGCAAAAAATAAAAACCAAAAATAAAGGTCCCTACTTATAACTTAATATCCCTATTGCTCAGAAAAATTCCATTGTCACTATTTCATATTTTGGACTGGATAATACCTTACCATGACCAATACATTTTGACATGTGCTATAAACAATTTGATAAACTGTACAATGTGGTCCAATAAAAGGAAAGCACAAGAATGTAACAAAAGCTATAACATTTTTCCATAATTATTAACCTGCCTAAAGAAAAATAGACTTGTGTAACCAGCTATGAAGGAAAAAGTCTCAGATGTGATCGGCTTCAATAGATAGTTCACATTTATAATGCAAATTAGGGAAAAAGAGAGAGAGGTGACATAAGATGCTGGTAGCTCTTCAAGTAAGTGTTCATTAATTACTTCATAATTAATACTCGTTTGCAGAAAAGCTCTTATGAAAATGTAGGGCCACAAGAGTAAAGACAGAATGTATTGCAGGCTTAATGATTATAAAAAGTGTCACTGAAGCTTATGTGGATGGACAATTTAATGTTGTGACCAAATTCATGCTGTTTCCATACTGCAAATGGTGATAGAGATGCACAGAATCTACAGATCAAAAGTATATAGCATTACAGCTGGTTTACCTTAACATACTCTTTACCTTAAATACTAGATAAATTAGTAATCACCCTAAATAATTTCGGACCTCATTTACAAAGCATTTTTCCCATAGACACAGAATGGGAGAAAAGCCTTAGTAAATCAGGCCCTTCATTTGTTCATATTAATGGATGTCATTGAATGCCAACGCAGTAACCAACCATTTGGGGTTATGCATCAAAGGGTGTTATGGCATTAAAGTATGCAGTAATGTGTTATTGCATGCGAAAAATGTTGTGGCGCATGGTGCGAATGCAAATTGGTAGGGTGGGTGGGATCAGGGAGGAGTTTTGGGCAGGAATTAGTTAAATTAGGGGCCATATCACACCACGAGATAGTGTAACGCATGGTTTTAATGCTAGAAATAACTACACCTTTTTCCCTGGTGTTAAGCTGTGCAATATGATTGAAATGTCCATAATACAATTTGTGATTAATTTTTGGAATTGCATTTTGGCCATTTCTGGGCTTAGAGAGAGGAGAGCGAAGAGAAGAGAGGGGAGGGGAGTAGAGAGAGAGAGAACCTCTAGGGAGGACCTCCCTGTGTGCACCTGATAGGTCAAGGTGAGGTGTTAGTGGTGGTTTAGGGTTTAGGGGCCAGTTTGACATGTAGAGTGAGACGTAGAACATCACAGTACACCTTGGTGAAGATTTGACATCATTTGGAGTGAGGAAAGTCTCAAAAAGATGAAATTTTGTACTATGTTCTCTCATCCTAGCATGATGGAATCTATAACAGGATACCATTAAGCTAGGGTGAGAAAACATAGTATAACATTTCATCTTTTTGAGACTTTCCTCACTCCAAATTTATTTAATTTATTTATTTATTTATTTAACAACTTTTAATATACCGACGTTCGTATGGCACATCACGCCGGTTTACAAGTAACTCAATTAAAGGAGGAAATTACAATGAACAGGGGGCAGGGGATGGGAGCAGGCCAGAAAAAAGGAGGGGGGTAAGGGAGACAGGAGAAGAGAGAGAAAGATAGGTAGCGTGAAAGAGAGTAAGGAACAACCGTCAAAAATAAGAAATAGGATGACGTGAAATGACGTGAAACGTGAAATGACGTGAAATCAAATGACGTGAAATCTTCACCAAGGTGTACTGTGATGTTCATACATTTAACTCTACATGTCAAACTGGCCCCTAAACCCTAAACTCTAAACTACCACTAATACCTCACCTTGACCTATCAGTTGGCCCTCCTATAAATAATTAATTACTATGAGGGCCTTGTAAATAGGATCTCTCTCTCTCTCTCCCCACCACAGGATACAAAAAGTAGAGTTTATCATGTGGTAAGTTTTCTGCACTGTGTGATAATACTGATGCTAAGAGGTAAGTTACTGCATGGTGCAATAACTTATCAATTTTCATAAACACACCCTTTCATTGATAACCAATGCATTATTGGTGAATCTACACTTGTTAGTCAAAGCTTGCTGTTGTTTGTCTGTTAAGTAATAAGTATGAATGTAAACCGTTAGGATCTATACATGGAACAACGGTATATAAAATGTCCAAATAAATAAATGAACAATGAGGAGGACTGGTGGGTTTTTATCCCAGTGATCATGAGACCTGGCATGATGTCGAGGATGAATCAGGTACCTATAGTAAATCAGGTTAACTTCAGTGTTTTAACCTTGGCCTTTAAGGTCCTTCATGCAATGGGCCCTGTCTACTTACCTACTCTTTGGGGCAGATTGTCAAAGAGTTATGCACGTAACTTACGCACATAACCCCGAGAAAGTGCCCCTGTACATGCCGAGCCTATTTTGCATAGGCTCGGCAACGTGTGCAAGCCCTGGGACGCGCAAATGTCCTGGGGCTTTGAAAAAGGGGCGGGAAGGTGGTGGGGCAGGGGTGTGGTGCCAGTCCGAGGGTGGGGCTGAGGCCTCCGGCATGGCAGCCGGCCAGCGCACACAAGTTACGCCTGCCAGTGGCAGGCGTAACTAAGACAACAAAGGTAGGGGGGATTTAGGTAGGGCTGGGGGGGCGGGATAGATAGGGGAAGGGAGGGAAAGGTGGGGGGGGGGGGGGGGTGGAAGGAAAGTTCCCTCTGAGGTCGCTCCGATTTCAGAGCGTCCTCGGAGGGAACGGGGAAAGCCATCGGGGCTCCCCTAGGGCTCGGCGCGTGCAAGTTGCACAAGTGTGCTCCCCCTTGCGCGCGCGCTGACCCCGGATTTTATAACATGCGCGCGGCTGAATGCGCATGTTAGAAAATCAGGCATAGATTTGTGCGTGCCGGGTTGCACGAACAAATCTATGCCCGCACACATGTAAGAAAATCTGGCCCTTTGTGTTCCCAAGGAGAAAATCTTTCATTGCTTCTCTTGTAAAGGCAATTAAGGCAGCAGTTGTCCACAACAGGACATTTTCTTGTTCTATTCCAACTTAGTAGAATAAAGTACCACATTACTGGTACCTTTTAAGCAATTTACTGCTGTTCAGATGGACATTGAGTTAATTAGGTGGGGAAATGTTTCCCCTTGAGGTTGTTGACTAGCTGTCTTAATGTTATGGACGTCACTGTTACAAGATGATTGTAGGTTTTTATTGTTTTATTATATGAGATATGCCTCAGATTGTTATTTATGTTATTTGTAGCCCATTCTAAGTGATTTTGAAAGGACAGACAGAAAATATATAAACAAGAAAAAGGGACTCAGTCCCTCGAAGGCTGCCTCTGGAATTGAGACCCCCCTCACTCTCAAGCAGTTAGGCATCCAGAGATTACGGAAATGCTGAAAATCATTTTCACTGTCTCACTCCTCATCACAAGAAGATGCTTACAAAGAAGGCTACAGGATCCCAGCATGATATAATAATAGCTTCTATTTTTAGGTTTTAAGTGATAAATACCAATGAAAAAATTAAAATAAGTGTTTATTAAGCAACAGAAAAAAACATCACTACACCTATTTCTTTCTCTATCCTCCCCTTGCCTGCTTTGAATCTTCCATTCTATTTTTATCTTTTCTTTACTAAAAACTTAGCTGCACCTCTGTTCTATTCTTCCTTCTACTAACCTAGTGAATCCACTGCACACAGTTGTTCCCAATAGTGAACATCGGAAGTGGTGGTAAAATTACAGAATGAGTAAGACCTCAAGCGTCACCTAGATAGGATTTCAGACAGTGCTGGGGAGGAGCCGGCTGTCATGGTACATGTGGGCACCAACGACATAGGAAAATGTGGGAAAGAGGTTCTGGAAGCCAAATTTAGGATTTTAGGTAGGAAGCTGAAATCCAGAACCTCCAGGGTGGCATTCTCTGAAATGCTTCCTGTTCCACGCGCAGGTCCCCAGAGGCAGGCAGAGCTCCGGAGTTTCAATGCGTGGATGAGACGATGGTGCAAGGAAGAGGGATTCAGTTTTGTAAGGATCTAGGGAAACGTTTGGGGAAAGGGGAGACTTTTCCGAAAGGATGGGCACCACCCTAACCAGAGTGGAACCAAGCTGCTGGCACTAACTTTCAAAAAGGAGATAGAGCAACTTTTAAACTAGAACAAGGGGGAAAGCTGACAGTCACTCAAAGGTGCATGGTTCGGAGAAATGTATCCTTGAAGGATACTAATGAAGCAGGAGACTTAGGGCATCCCAACAGAGAGGTTCCATTAAAAGCAAACATAGTCCATGTGCCTATATGTAAAAAATCACCAAAGCTAATGATTTCCGAATTATCCCTAACAACTGAAAAGCAGGTTGTTAATACAAAAAACACACTTTGAAATGTCTGTATGCCAATGCCAGAAGTCTAAGAAGTAAGATGGGAGAGTTAGAGTGTATAGCAGCAAATGATGAGATTGACATAATTGGCATCACAGAGACTTGGTGGAAGGAGGATAACAGGGTACAAACTATATTGCAATGATAGGGAGGATCAACTTGGTGGGGGTGTGGCACTTTATGTCCGGGAGGGTATAGAGTCCAACAGGATAAAGATCATAAAGAGACTAAATGCTCAGTAGAATCTATATGGGTAGAAATCCCATGTGTGTTGGGTAAGAGGACAGTGATTGGAGTATACTACCTTCCACCTGGACAAAATGGTCAGACAGATGATGAAATGCTAAGAGAAATCAGGGAAGCTTAACCAATTTGGCAGTGCAATAATAATGGGAGATTTCAATTACCCCAATATTGACTGGGTAAATATAACTTCAGGACTTGCTAGAGTCATAAAGTTCCTGGATGTAATAAATGACTGCTTCATGGAGCAATTGGTTCAGGAACCAAAAAGAGAGGGAGCTATTTTAGATTTAATTCTTAGTGGAACACAAGATTTGGTGAGAGAGGTAACGGTGGTGGGGCCACTTGGCAATAGTGATCATAACATGATCAAATTTAAACTAATAACTGGAAAGGGGACAATAAGTAAATCTGCAGCTCTAACACTAAACTTTCAAAAGGGAAACTTTGATAAAATGAGGAAAATAGAAAAAAACTGAAAGGTGCAGCTGCAAAAGTTAAATGTGTTCACCAGCATGGACATTGTTTCAAAATACAATCCTAGAGGCGCAGTCCATATGTATTCCACACATTAAGAAAGGTGGAAGGAAGGCAAAACGATTACCATCATGGTTAAAGGGTGAGGTGAAAGAGACTATTTTAGCCAAAAAAAAACATCCTTCAAAAATTGAAAGAAGGATCCATCTGAAGAAAATAGGATACAACATAAGCATTGTCAAGTTAAGTGTAAAACATTGATAAGACAGGCGAAGAGAGAATTTGAAATGAAATTGACCATAGATGCAAAAACTCATAATAAAAACTTTTTTAAATACATCCGAAGCAAGAAATCTGTGAGGAAGTCGATTGGACCATAAGATGACCGAGGGGTTAAAGGGGCTCTTAGGGAAGATAAGGCCATTGCAGAAAGACTAAATGAATTATTTTCTTCCGTGTTTACTAAGAAACTCAAGACATGGCTATTTCTACAAGCCTTCCCTGATCTATGACATCCCCTACTGCTACAACTAGGTATATGATACCTTGTATAGATGATTACAATCAGTCCTGTATACTAGTGTTTATTATAGCCTTATGTATATATCTTTTATTATTTATGTCTGAGACTAAATATTACCTATTTCTATGCTAGCCATTACTCGGGCTTTTCCTCCTCCCAGTTCAAGTGCCCCTGTTTATTGTAACTTTTCACTCTCTTCTTCTCTCCTAGCCTATTGTTCAAGTTGTTGTTAATGTTATTGCACCACTGTTTATTGTAAACCGATACGATATGATTGGTATCATGAGTGTCGGTATAAAAAAGCCCTAAATAAATAAATAAAATAAATAATGAGGATGTTGGGGAGATAACAGTTCCGGAGATGGTTTTCAGGGGTGATGAGTCAGATGAACTGAACGAAATCACTGTAAACCTGGAAGATGTAGTAGGCCATATTGACAAACTAAAGAGTAGCAAATCACCTGGACCAGATGGTATGCATCCTAGGGTACTGAAGGAACTAAAAAATGAAATTTCTGATTTATTAGTTAAAATTTGGAACCTATCATTGAAATCATCCATTGTACCTGAAGACTGGAGGGTGGCCAATATAACCCTAATATTTAAAAAAGGCTCCAAGTCCAGTCCGGGTAACTATAGACCAGTGAACCTGACTTCAGTGCCGGGAAAATAGTGGAAACTATTCTCAAGATCAAAATCGTAGAGCATATAGAAAGACATGGTTTAATGGAACACAGTCAGCATAGATTTACCCAAGGGAAGTCTTGCCTAACAAATCTGTTTCATTTTTTTTGAAGGGGTTAATAAACATGTGGATAAAGGTGAACCGGTAGATGTAGTGCATTTGAATGTTCAGACAGCTTTTGACAAAGTCCCTCATGAAAGGCTTCTAAGAAAACTAAAAAGTCATGGGATAAAAGGTGATGTCATTTCGTGGTTTACAAACTGGTTAAAAGCCAGGAAACAGAGAGTAGGATTAAATGGTCAATTTTCTCAGTGGAAAAGGGTAAACAGTGGAGTGCCTTAGGGATCTGTACTTGGACAGGTGCTTTTCAATATAATTATAAATGATCTGGAAAGGAATACGACGAGTGAGGTTATCAAATTTGCTGATGATACAAAATTATTCAGAGTGGATGGATCACAGGCGGATTGTGATACATTGCAGGAGGACCTTGCAGGACTGGAGGATTGGGCATCCAAATAGATGAAATTTAATGTGGACAAGTGCAAGGTGTTGCATTCAGGGAAAAATACCCCTTGCTGTAGTTACACAATGTTAGGTTCCATATTAGGAGCTACCCAGGGCCGGTGCAAGGGGATTTGGCGCCCTAGGCGAGCCTTCTTCCTTGCGCCCCCCCCCGGTCTTGGCCCCGACTCCTACCTCATTCTCAATCACGCCCGCTGACTGGGGTTTTCTGGGTTGCGAGCAGATTGGGCACTGCTTGCGGCCCGCCAAATCTCCACTCCTCTTTGCCACCACTTGCGGCCCCATATGGCTCGCACCCAGTGGCGCACCAAGGGTCTCCGGCACCCAGGGGCCAATGCATGTGTGTGCCACAGAAAATCAGTGGCATCTCTAGACAGAAGAATTTGTTTTGGGTGGGGGGGAGCCAAAATGACATTTCTTCATCACACCCACCTCTATAGCATGGATCCTGCTTTAAAATTGGTTATAAAAAAAAGTGTTGTTAAAAAAAGTCCAAAGGGTCCTCTGCATTATTTTAAAAAGCTGGCCAGTTTCACACTTCTAGTAAAACTACTATAAAATTATTTGATAGCCTCATTCAACTAATTCTATATGATTATGAGAATGAAGTCTGGAATATATAGGAAGGGACAGAATGTTAATATAAATCCTGCACCTCCAGTTCTGTAACTCTGTGCATCCACTGAAATTCCCCCAAACAATGGAGCTTGGATGTTTCCCTTACAGCTCATCATACTAAAAGATATTTTCAAATTCTGGTGTCACCTCACAGTAACAGCAGCACAAACACCTTCCACTGCCAGACACATTGTGAACTAACATAAAGCACCGCAAAAGAGACACCCAAATCTATACTGCAATCCCATCATAACATAACAGTAATAACACCAAGGATTCAAACAATAATAACCCTACCTGTGAAAAAGCAAGGGTAAATATTACACTGGGTCCTGGGATAACAATACACCACCTACTGAGGAAACAAAAGAAACCCGATTGCTATAGATCCCTATACAGACACTACATGCTAGCAGAATCTCTCATCGTGGTCACACACACAGAGCAGAGACAGACCCTCACCAAATACAGAATACAAAATAAAGGAGCACAAATTAGACAAAAACTGGAATGGAAACCCCAAGAAGCCAGACTCTGTGTATTAATAATGGAAAAACAGAACCACCATTCCTCATAAAACAAATAAAATCAAGAAACAAAGCATCAGTTATAATAGTAAAACCATACTAATAAAATATTTTAAAACTACTGATAAATAGAATTTCTATTAATTAAAATCATATACATTTTTTACAATTTCCCAAACACCAATAAAATATTTCAAAACAGTACATATATCAAATAACACACAATAATTAAAATTAATAAGGATTTTAAAAAGCCCCTGCTGTCCATACATGGGAGCTCTTGATTTCCAGTCACCCTGATATTGTCGAGGATTAGGAGGTTATCCTCTCTCTCTCACACATACTCACATGTCCATTCTCTCTCACACATACACTGTCACATACATACACATTCATGCTCTTATACCCAACCATAACCTCTCGCTCTCACAGACACTGACACACTCAGGCTCTAAGGCACTCTCTCCCCCTCCACACACACCCCCACACAAACTCTTACTCCCCTGGATTTTCTCATACACACTCATGCTCTCACTCTCACTGGCTCCCTCACATACACACAAACACACACTCCCAGGCAAGCTCCCACTCGTTCTCACACACACACACACACAGGCAAGCTCCTAGTCATTCTCACACTGAACCCCAGGCAGGCTCCCATTCATTTTCACACCACTCCCTCCCCATCCCCCAGGCATGCACACATTCATTCTCACACACACAGACCCCCAGGCAGGCACCAATTTATTCTCACACACACCCATACACCACAAACAGGCAGGCACCTATTCTCACACATACAAACCCCATACATTCTCATTCACAGACACACCCTCAGGCAGGCACCCATGCATTCACACACATACACCCCCAGGCAGACTCCCATTCATACACATGCACACACTAAAGGCAGAGACCCCCTCTCTTTCTTTTGCCAGCAACCTCAGAGCCTCTCTCATTCTTCTGCTGCCACTGTCACTGCCGCTGTATGGCTATTGCGGAGGTGCTGATTGCTGCTATTGGCACTGAAGCCCATTCTGCTGCCTCCTCTGTGCAGGCCCCATGGGCTTCCAGTTCCTCTATGCTGATCTCGTACATTGTGAGATCCGCATAGAGAAAGTGCTACTCTTGCACATTCCCAAAGATTACATGTTCCAATCAGTAAAAAGTAATTTATTTCTTTTTACATTTGCTGTCTGATCTTAGTTTTCTAATCGGTTGGTCACAGGCTTTTTTTTTTCCACCTTCCCTTTCTTATTTTTTTGCCAATTCCTTTTATAACATATTTATTTTCTCTCCATCTGTCTGCTTCCCTCAAACACAGGGTCAGGTTCTCATTCTCACATGCTTTCTCTCTCTCACATACACAGGCACTCATTCTCACATGCTGTCCCTCATACAATCATTTATACACAGTCTCTCTCTTGCACATGCTGTCTAACTCTCACTCCCACATGCTGTCCTGCTCAAGCACAGGCTCTCACTGTCACATGCTCTCTCTCATACAATCATTCCTACACACGGGCTCTCACTGTCACATGCTGACTCACACACACACACACACACACTCTCTCTCACTCCCACATGCTGTCTTGCTCAAGCACAGGCTCTCACTACCACATGCTGTCTCTCACACACACAAAGGCTCTCCCATGCTGTCTCTGCAAACATTCAGGTCTTCACTCCCACACACACACACAGTCTCTCAACTCATCTCATACACGCACACATACACACTGTACAAACCCTCAGTCTCTCTCTCTCACCTCTGGGCCTCCTCTTCACGGGCCACTGCAGGATGGGCTCTGCAGCGGCCCCGGTCTTCTCGAGCCGCGCTGATCCTCTTCTGAACGTGGCAGATGCTCCTCCTCCTTCCGGCACGCGGCTGATGCTCCTCCTCTTTCCTGCCCGCGCGGCTCCGGCAACATTTTTCTTCCGGGGCCGCGCGGGCAGGAAGGAGGAGAAGTTCCTGCATTGGCTGATGCTCCTCCTCCTCCTTCCTGCCCGCGCGGCTCCGGCAACATTTTTCTTCCGGGGCCGCGCGGGCAGGAAGGAGGAGGAGCACCAGCATGTTTAGACGCGACTGTACCACGGCCCTGCGATCTTCTTGCTGTGTGTATCTGCCATTGGGATGACGTCCACCGGCGGCCATTGGCCGTCAGCGGCTCGGCGCCCCCTAATGCTCAGCGCCCTAGGCGATCGCCTAGTTCGCCTAGTGCTTCCGCCGGCCCTGGAGCTACCACCCAGTAAAAAGATCTAGGCATCATAGTGGATAATACTTTAAAATTGTCAGCTCAGTGTGCTGCAGCAGTCAAAATAGCACACAGAATGTTAGGAATTATTAGGAAAGGAATGGTTAATAAAACGGAAAATGTCATAATGCCTCTGTATCGCTCCATGGTGAGACCGCACCTTGAATACTGTGTACAAATCTGGTCGCAGCATCTCAAAAAAGATATAGTTGCGATGGAGAAGGTACAGAGAAGGGCAACCAAAATGATAAAGGGGATGCAATAGCTCCCCTATGAGGAAAGGCTGAACAGGTTAGGGCTGTTCAGCTTGGAGAAGAGACGGCTGAGGGGGGATATGATAGAGGTCTTTAAGATCATGAGAGGTCTTGAACGAGTAGATGTGAATCAGACTAGGGGGCATTCCATGAAGTTAGCAAGTAGCACATTTAAGACTAATCAGAGAAAATTCTTTTTCACTCAACGCACAATAAAGCTCTGGAATTTGTTGCCAGAGGATGTGGTTAGTGCAGTTAGTGTAGCTGGGTTCAAAAAAGGTTTGGATAAGTTCTTGGAGGAGAAGTCCATTAACGACTATTAATCAAGTTTAGTTAGGGAATAGCCATTGCTATTAATTGCATCAGTGGCATGGGAACTTCTTAGTGTTTGGGTAGTTGCCAGGTTCTTGTGGCCTGGTTTGGCCTCTGTTGGAAGCAGGATGCTGGGCTTGATGAACACTTGGTCTGACCCAGCATGGCAGTTTTTTATGTTCTTAATTTTGTAGTGGTATGAACAGGAGGGGGGAAAATTTGAGGAAAGGCTGGAGAGAGAGAGAAAGTGATGAAACTGGAGCTGTTGAAGGAAGAGGGCTTGGGTTATATGGGAGAAGAAGGCTGAGGCTATGGGAGGAAAGTGCTAAGGGTATATGTGATGGGCAGCAGGAGGGTGAGCACTTTGCACCGCGGTGTTGTTGACACAGCCTCAAAGGTGAACCTATGAGGACTATTCTGGCAGCTGGCAAATGCACCCCATAGCAGGACAGTCTGGAGCTTCCCCTATACCAGCCGCCTCCCCCCGCAGGTTGAGCGCTTGGGTTCTGGTGGCCAGCAGGTCTTAGGCAGGTCCCTAGGGTGATGAAGAGAGTCAGACTCCAAAGACACACCAGGGTCAGGGCAGGCAGCGGACTAATGGAGTTGGAGACAGGGCAAAATTGGGGCAGGGCAGCTAACACGGATGGTCAGATCCAGGCAAAAGATCTGATCTAGGTGGCAGGGAATCATAGACAGGTCCAAGCAATTAGTTGAGATCTGAAGAATCAGGCCAAGGATGGAAGGCTAAAGAAGATAAGACTGAATCAAAGCTGGACTAGGTAAGAATACAAGAACAATGGAATGCTGAGGCAACACACATTGCTACTAGGTAGGAGACCCATTGCTGAGGTAATATCATGGAGCATGGGCAATGCTTAAGTAGGGAAGTCCTGCTGACATCATCACTGGAGACTGTGGTGCTTTTTCCATCAAAAACCCTATAAACATAGACATGTAGCATGCATGCATGCACCTAAGGAAAGGGCTCAGAGGTGCTGGAAGATGGCTGTGTCCATCCGCAGCATCAATGTGTGAACCACAAGAAGCAGCCCCAGACACAGGAGGTGGCAGCCCAGCCAGGAGGAGCTGGTGCTACATTGGAGGTGAATGAGTTGGCTGGCAAGGCCATCCCACTTTTATGAGAGTGGATCCTTAGGCCAGCAGAAGTGGGAGCCAATGGGGAGGAGCCCCAGAGAACCCTTCTGATGGCAGGCAAGGTTGGAGGAGACCTGAGACCCCGCAGGACCTTCACCACTACCAGCCCTAGATCCCCGCATGTTGAGCCCTTGGGTGCTGGGGCCAGCTGGACTTATGTGGGGTCTCAAGCAGGTGATGAATCTCATAGTCAGGCACGCAAGGGTCGTAGCAGACGGTGTATCTAGTAGTCAGTCAGGCATGGCTCTTGGCAGGTGGCATGTCTCGTAGTCAGGCAGGCAAAGGTCCAGGAAATGGAGCAGGCAAAGACAGGAACCAGGAACAAGGCAACAGAAATACTACACAGGAACCGGAGTCAGGAGTAGCCAAGGCAAGGTCTATGGAGCAGGCCTTGCCTTAAATAGTTGCAGGGCTCAGACCCCTCCCATGCTGCTTCCTGAAAAGGGGTCAGGTGACGCGCGTGCGCGCGCGCCTGGGGAGCTGGGGGTCAGGCTGCAGGCCTGAGCAGACGCTGGCGGTGTGCCGTCCCGTGCGGTGCATCAGGGCTAGCGCCGAAGAGCAAGGCCGTGGCGAAGCTCGCCGGCCATAGCGGGGCTCCCGGGCCCAAGGAGGCGGAGTCAAGCGTGCCGGTAGGTGGGGGAGTCTGGCTGCCATTCTCCGCAGCCGACTCTCGCAACACCCTCAAGCCACTGACTGTGACGTCATATTTGCTGGTGGCTGTAGAAATGTGAATATCGGTGAAATTTATTGGGGAGAATGTATTTTTTGTTAGAGAAGTGCATTTGAGTTATGGAAATGTGTGAATTTGATTCAACCAGAAAAAGTACTCAGCAATGGTGCCCCTGCCATGAAAACACTGATAAACACCAATTTTTGTACCCTCAAATATCTCCTAATTAGCTGGAAAATAAAAGACTACATTTATAGTTCATAAATACCTAAAAATAGAAGCCCTTGATATTATAGGATGGGGCCATTATAAATGCAGCCTTTGGGGCGGATTTTCAGCGCCCTGCTCGCCTAAATCCGCCCAAAACCGGGCGGATTTAGGCGAGCAGGGCCCTGCGCGCCGGTAAGCCTATTTTACATAGGCCTACCGGCGCGCGCAGACCCCGGGACTCGCGTACGTCCCGGGGTTTTCGGAGGGGGGCATGTCGGGGGGCGGGCCCGGTCGACGCGGCGTTTCGGGGGCGTGTCGGCCGCGTTTTGGGGGCGGGTACAGGGCGTGGCTACGGCCCAGGGGCGTGGCCGCGCCCTCCGTACCCGCCCCCAGGTCGCAGCCCGGCGCGCAGCAGGCCCGCTGGCGCGCAGGGATTTACGTCTCCCTCCGGGAGGCGTAAATCCCCCGACAACGGTAATGGGGGGGTGTAGACAGGGCCGGGTGGGTGGGTTAGGTAGGGGAATGGAGGGTAAGGTGAGGGGAGGGCAAAGGAAAGTTCCCTCCGAGGCCGCTCCGATTTCGGAGCGGCCTTGGAGGGAACGGGGGGAGGCAGCGCAGCTCGGCGCGCGCAGGCTATACAAAATCGATAGCCTTGCGCGCGCCGATCCAGGATTTTAGTGGATACGCGCGGCTCCGCGCGTATCTACTAAAATCCAGCGTACTTTTGCTTGAGTCTGATGCGCAAGCAAAAGTAGGCTGTTCGCGCGCCTCTTAAAATCTACCCCTTTGAGTATGGGGATGGGAGGGATTCTGTGGGTTCTATAAATCGGCAGCAGAGTCTGAGATATTCCTAGTTAAGGAAGGGTCCGTCAGGAGATGGCTGGTTGGTTCATCTGATAACTGGAACTCTTCAGTAGAAATTGAAACAATTTTGGATTAATATGGATGCTATAATAAGGTCTTAGTCATGGAGATGTTTGCTATGCTCTTATTTACACTAATGGAACTTTTGTGCACTACGTGAAGTATTGCCTATTAATTAGGCAAATAAACATGGCAGCAGGGCAGGAGCTGCAACTGGGTAAAAAACAAACAAGATAAAATTAGGTTAGAAATATATGCCACTGGCAACTACAGCTTCACTGAGTTATAGCATATTGAGCATCTTAGTTTCTGAAGTCTATTTTTAATTTTATCTAGCCACGAACATTTGCTGTTTTGCACAAGGACAAATGAATCACACTTTAATTACCTATCAGATGTCATAATTTATTCTGGGTCTTTAATTTTTGAGACTCTAATGCCAAAACACATTTTTTTTAAATTAATGCATACTGTTAGCAAGACTAAATGCTATGGCTCTGCGCAGCCCACCTAAACCTTTAAAATATGCTAATACTGTATAAACAAATTTCATCATATGGAGAATTTAGACATGAAATCTGTGTTCGCATTTAAACAGATTGCTTAGTTTAACCATCGGTGTGGACAGCGTAGTTTGGGATATGGAAGGAGGCACCAGAAACTCATTGCTAGCAGTTTGTTGTAGAATAGAATAATAATCCCGCACATATCAGATCAGAGGACACTTTAGAGGGAACCTGTCTTGGCAGAAGAGGCTCCTGCATGTACATGCTGCTCTTGTTTTTGCTCAGTGGATTGGATCCTGCACACCACAGTGCCACGTTACCTTGCCAAAGTATGAAACTGAAACTTTATGATTTCATTGTCAGAATCTGGAGAATTAAAGGCTCACTGCACTGATATCTGCTAGTCACTTTGCAAGTGAGGAAATAAGAGACACTGTCTGGTAACCTCTCCTGCATGCAATGGAGAGAGACTGTGGTAACTTTAACAATCATAAAATTTATTTATTTTATTTATTTATTTATTAACTTTTATTTACCGACATTCATGCAGCACATCATGCCGGTTTACAATGAACTCAGGTGGAAAATACAGTATAACAATAAAACAATATTTATAACAATGATAGTATATAGCTAACAATAACAATTAACAATATGTGAGGATGAGGAGGGGAGGGGGACAAAGGCAGAAAGAAAGATGAGAAGTAAGGAACAAAAATCATAGGAATAGAGGGAAACTATGTACAGATGACGAAATGTACAGGTACCATTAACTTGGGTATAGGTATCAGTAACTTAAGTACAGGTTTCATTAACTTAGGAAGGGACTAATGAAGAATTGAAAGCCAACAGTATTAACTGGGCGGAGGTATTCACTCGGAAAAAGGTTACTGGGGGGAGACTGAGGTGTAAGGGGGGTAAGGGGGTAGATAGGAGGGAAGGGGGCGGCCGGGAGGCAAAGGATCGAAGGGAGATTAGGAGGGAAGAGGGGTAGGGGTGGGTCTGACGGAGGGGGGGAACAGGGGGAGGATGGTCGAGCAGGGAGGAGCTGAGGGGAGAATTTAAGTTTGGTTTGTGTCGGGGTAGGCCTGTCGGAAGAGCCATGTCTTGACTCCTTTTTTGAAATTGTGGAGTGATGTCTCTTGGCGTAGGAGGGTGGGGAGGGAGTTCCAGAGGGTGGGGCCAGCGATGGAGAACGCTCTCCCTCTGGTATGGGATGAATGTGCTGATTTGAGGGATGGGGTGTGGAGAGTGCCTGTATGGGCTGTTCTTGTAGTGTGGTCAGAGGAGCGGTAGTGAGGCATCTCATCAAGCCAGGTGTGGTTGTGATTATGTAGTGAGCTGTGAAGGATGGTAAGGGTTTTGTATTGTGAGCGGAAGGAGATGGGCAGCCAATGTAGGTCCTTTAGGATGGGGGTGATGTGGTCCCTTTTACGGGTACTTGTTATGATTCTGGCCATGGAATTTTGTAGAATCTGCAGGGGTTTGATGGTGGTGGCGGGGAGTCCTAGTAGGACTGTCCTAGTAGGAAATGGTGTTGAAATCACCGGGTGGTACAACATAATCTGCTAATACGTTATCTTCCGCATATGTATAAGGGGGCCTTCATATAATGGGAGGAGTTAAGATCAGAAAAGGTTTATTAACTCCTTTTGGTCCATATTTATTTTATTAATTGCCAAAAACGAAGCAGTTTCCCTATTTCTCTGAAAGATAAAAAAAAAAAAAACCTCATACTACCTGTTAGTTAATGCTTCCTGCCATATATAGAGGATGAACTAGCATTTCCTGACCTTCAAATATAATCAGGCTTGCCTGATGCATCATGTCAACGACTGACTGAAAGGCACCTTGAGATACAGCCCCTTGTAGATAGAGAAGCAAATGCCTCAACACCTATGAGTAGCGTACGGAGAAGCCAGCTTGTTTCTTGATAGAGTACCTCATTGATTTGACCTCTGTATTGGCTGCAAGCTTTCGTTAGGAGATTCTTAAGCCTATCCTTGAACCAATACAAATTTTGAAAGGGAAGTATAACTTTTCTACCTGTGCTTCATACAAATATATTTTTTCAAGTGGGTTCTAAAGAGCTAGATGTAACTCAGATTTTCTGCTGCCTGGCATAGTCCAGGAGCTAAGAGAACATTTTGCTTTGTACAATAAATATTTTATGCCGTCCTACAGATCACATTCAATATTGAATCACTTATATATTCAAAGGGAAGCTTGGGTTTGTTTGTTTGGTTTTTTTTGTTCCTTAAAATATGATCAACTTTTCCTAGATGCTACAAGAGGAGGCCTTATCATTTGACCAATGACTTTCTCCAAAATTGTGTTACAAAATAGCAATAAGAAGGGTGGCGTTTCTCATTTGATGTCATGCACAGTGAATATCATATTTATTTATTTATTTATTTATTTATGTATTTATTTATTTATTTATTTATTTAATATACCGGTGTTCGATTTTACATATCACATCGGTTTACATTTAAACAAAATTTGCAGCAACTCATGCGTTACCTTTGTCAAATACATTAAACATTTAAATATGGGGATTGTTAACAAGGGATATAAAAGAACATGGGGAATGGAATATATATATAAATATAAATATAAAAAAATATTCTTGTGAGGAGCTGCAGTATAGATTTGTTGTACAGTTTTTATTGATCCAGCCAGGAACTTTTCCCTTTCATGTGCAATACATGTTTTCATGTGTTTCATCGTATATGGTGATGGTCTTGAGTTTTTGGAACTCAATAAGCTAATCTAAGATTCTGTGACTAAATCTGCTTCATTATGTATTTCTAACCAAATAAAGGACTTATCTGCCTCAGATAGGATCTATGTCCTGCATTACCATTCACCAAGTGTGGAGCCAAGTAAAAGAGTGACTTTCACGAGCTGCTGAACGCGCCAAGCCTGATTTTCATAGACGACTTGCTCCACTCTTTCGACCTGGCCAGAAAGTGTGGCTGAGTGCTCGACACATTTGACTGAAACTTCCTTCTCACCGTCTATCTCCAAAATACATCAGACAATTTCCTGTGATCCGAAGAGTGGGAGCTGTTTCCTATCAACTCCGGCTACCTCGTTCATTGGGTATCCACAACATGTTTCACGTGTCCTTGTTAAAGCCGTTGGTCCTCTCCTGGCCCTCATGCAAAGACCCTCTTTCTCCGTGTGTCTCTGCAGAACCTGACACTTCCAGGTAAGAGAGGTGCTCGACATCTGGCGACGCCAAGGCAAGTGGGAATACTTCTTAGTCTGGGAGGGCCATGGGGCTGAGGAGAATTCGTGGGAAGCCTCCCAAAACATCCTTGATAAGGATCTCCTGAGGACCTTCCATAGATTGAACCCTGAGAAACCACAGCCACGTAGGGGGAGGCCTAGAGGGGGGGGATACTATTACGTGCCCTGCCCGCGGCCATCCCATGCGCAGGCCTGCTCACCTTCATGATCCCACAGCAGGTCCCGGGATGACCTCCCTCGCAGTAGTTGCCAGTCCTGCCAAGCCCTGGCATCCCACAGTGGCAATCGCTGGGCCTTCTACTGCGCGCCGGGCCTCACACCAAGGTTTGGCGTCCTCGGCCATCTTGGTCATGCCACTATGCGCGTGCGGACTGCCCAGACTCATGTGGGGCCAAGGGAGGGTCCTAGCTCCGTGGTGCGTCCTGATTGATTTCCTGTTATAAGGAAGTTCCTGTCTCTGCTTCCTTGTCTTGGCAATCGAGTCTGTTTTTTCTGAGATTGCCTCCGTGCTTGTACTTGTTCCTGCTTGTTCTAATCTCGTTCCAGGATCCTTCTGTTCCAGTTCTGTTCCTGACTCGTTCCTGTGTCCTGCTGTTCCTGTGTTCATCTGTCTGTCTACCCAGGTAGTTCCCTCGAACTGTCTTATTGGTACTGACCTCAGCATATTCCTGACTTGCCTGCCTGCCTGCCTCCTGCCTCAAAGACCACAGCCTGTTCCTGACCTGCCTGCCTGCCGCCTGCCTCAAGACCTCAGCCTGCCTTTGACCTCATCTGACCTCTGGTACCTGACCTCTGCTTCGCTGACCACTCCTCGGACTGACTTCTGGACATCGACCTTTGTCTGCCTGACCTCGTCTCCAGATTCTGGCTCTGTTCCTCGCCTTGTCATCACCAACTCTGTTCTGGTCCTCCCTGACCCATCTTGCAACCACCTGTGACCCCGATTGCACTCCCCCTGTCTCTGTGGGCAAACCAGACTTTTACTCTCTTAGGAGACCCTGCGAGGCCCACCAAAATCCAAGCAGCCCGGGTCCCTATGGGGTCCTCCCGGGGGGGACCTTGAGCTTCCAGTGGTGAAGCTCATCCTAGCCTCTGTCTCCTCCAGTGCTCCGCCCCCTGGGGCAGCTACCTCCTGTTCCCTTTCAGGAGGCGTTGCTCCACTGCCCCAGGACAAGGGTCCACCCGGAGCGCAGCACTAAGTGGTCCATTCAGCCTGCCTAGCAAGTTTATTTTTAATCTATTTTACTTTATATAATTTTGTATTCCTTAGGGAAGGCACTTCCATTCCATTCAGGTTATCCCAAATAACATGGCTATCCCCCATGTCTATCCTTTAGCCACTAGGGATCATCTGTGTTTATCTCATGACATTCTCCAATCTTCGTAAAAGTATGATCCCAGAAACAGTACTATAGGGAAACATCATTGGGAGCTCAGAGAATCTGGAAGGGAAGCCACAGAGAGGATGCTTTCTCTTCTTCTGTCTGGTGGGAAAAAGAACAAGAATAAATGTACCTCAGAAAAGAAGCAAATAGATAAATCAGGGCATTCAGCAGAGAATTCTATGTATGAACAAAGTGCCTGTAAAATCACACACATAGGGAAAGAGTAAAGAAATCACACAAGAGAAGAAAGATGTGCATGTGATATATGTAAAGACAAATCCAAATAGCACAAGAGCACTGTCTGCACTTAAATATAGTATAACAAACACCAAAAAGTGCAGGAAAAATTTATGTAGTCCGTTATGAATTTCAAAAACAAGTTCTTTATTATTTTTCTCGTGGCAACTCCACTGTAACTATAATCATAGTAATGTTTTCAGGGTTCCCCGACACGGACCCGTGTTTCGCCGAGGCTGCGTCGGGAGGGACACATAGTTAAAGATCACAATTTCTTTCAGAAATTTTCAAAACAGTATATGTATCATATTCCTGAGGGATCCTGTAACTCTGAAATCACAACATAAATATGATACTGAATGCAGGCAGTATACTCCCCATCCAAAACCCACAATCAGAAGGAGGAAATGCAGGCACAATAGGAAACATGCACAAGAGTGACCTTTAATATGTTCTGAATGTGGGAAAGTTTTAAATAGGAAGAGAACATTAATACACCAAAAAATCAACAAAGGGAAGAGACTGTGTTCGCCTACTTTGCATTGCTGCTCTATCCCTTATCTAACACCGTAGGACTTTTTTTTCCACTTTGTATTGTTGCCAAATCTAGACTTTGCAGTTTGAGGGTCTTGCATTCATTCGGCCTTGCTGTCATATCCCCAGACTCTATACCTTGGGGTGTAATTACTACAGTCGGAGTACGCTTTGCACATCTTATGATGCCTTGTGTGTTGACGCCAATCTTTGTGCTGCTTTGTTCTTCAGTCGATGCTTTGGGGTTTTTCCTGCCAATTTTTCTACTTTGTTTCCTTTCTTGATGTCTTAGGATGTTGATGGCACTGGTGGTGCCATTTTCCCTCTTGTGCTGCCTTTGAGGGTTCATGCCACTGTTGCTGGCGCCCTCTTTTGAAGCCCTAGGGTGTTCTTCCCTCTCTTGCTGCTTCTTTGCTCCTCTCCTAATGCCTTGGAGATGTCCTGCCACTACTGGCACACCTTTGCCCCTTTACAATGTATCAGGCCAGAGTTGAGCAAACTATTTAGGTTATGGCTCCCATCCAGTCATGAAACTGATTTGGGCCCTGGAAGTTGGATTATTATTAAAAATCTTTGTTTTCAGTTTTTATCTTGGGATAGGGAAATACCTACAGTACTGTGAATGTAATCTGCTTTGAAATGCTGGAAAGAAGAATATAAGTCAAATAAATAAATAAATGCAATTTTATTTTTCATGGAAATTTCAATGCTATAACAAAAAAAAGTCAAGTGAAAAATTACTTTGTCGCTGATTTTTTTCTTATTTCTTATTACAAAGTCATTATTTTCACTGATTATTTTTTGTTGCTGTAACATTGCAATTCCTAAAGAAAAGAAAATAAAAAAACAGAAAATGAAGGTCCCTAATTATTATACATATGCACATGTGGAGGAGGTCTTGCTGTCCCTACTCTGCTACTGGGGCCAAGGCAAAGAGCTGGGCAGAGACAGAGGAAACCTAGGAATCAGGAACAGCCCTTCAGTACTACAACTCCCAGGTTCCCCGGCACTGAGGCA
Source organism: Rhinatrema bivittatum (assembly GCF_901001135.1). Classification (NCBI taxonomy): domain Eukaryota; kingdom Metazoa; phylum Chordata; class Amphibia; order Gymnophiona; family Rhinatrematidae; genus Rhinatrema; species Rhinatrema bivittatum. The sequence continues at coordinate 1,760,124 of NC_042624.1, read as the reverse complement.
GGGGGCGTGGAGCTGGGACGCACCCTGCCCAAAAGCCCTGGGTTCCTAGAGATCCAGCAGGGAGGGGCAAGGCAGCTCTAGATTGGGAAGATGTGCCTCATGAAGGGGGAAGGAGAACCTTTTTTTTTGAGAGGGGAGGCAGCAGTGCTTATGGAGATGGAATAAAGAGAGGAGTCCATGACTACCCTGAACTTGTGGATACCTCATAATGCTTTTAGAGGAGGTAGGCCCCAGCTGGAGGATTAGTACAAAGCTCTTTCACAGGGAAAAAAAACAAACAAACAAATGGGTAGCTGAGGCCTACATGAAAGTGGATTTCATGGGAGGAGAGGGAGGTTGAAAGCATTGTACTACTGAAAGAAGGAATGGCAGTGCTGAGAACAAGCCGCTGGCAATCTCACAATGTGGTGAAATAGCCTTTGTAAGGATTTTGTTTTAATGGTTTGTTTGGATTCTGTTTTACCCACAGAGACCGAAAGGGACAGCAATCACCTGGGTGTGCTGATTACTGCTGCAGCAAGTGAGCAGGCACCTGGCTACCGGTAGGTTTTATTTTTATTTATTTTTTTTTGGACTGAAAGCTGTTGAACTCATTGGAGCTTTGCCAACTTGTGTTTCAATGTTTACTCATTGTTTGTTTTTCTTCTGAAACTGGGGTGAGACGGGAGCCGGGGCTTGTCCTGGTTTCCTGGTTCCCCCCTGAATGTTTGCTGGGGGGGGGGGGTTTCCTCCCTTTCATAAGTGACTGGAGTTGTAAGTGGGCCATCAAAATGGCACAGGCTACAGCTTGTCCTCTGCATTGTTTTGGGATGGGGTCCACGCTGGGGTTTAGAAAAGACAGGCCAGGACCCGGATTTATAGCGAGCTTTGACACTGGTGGAAGGTTTTTTGTTTTTTTTTGTGCCACTTGACAGGAGTCAAGTGGCACATTGTAGACTAATTTATTAAAGCTTGAGCTCTCAAGGACAAAGTCCACTTTGCTAGATGTATGAAGAGATGGGTAAATTATACCTAGAAGACATTGGATTAGGCAGGTCATGGTGTGGATTACATATTATTAGCATTGCAATGTCACCTACTGACAACTGAGATGAGTGTGGAAAGACAGGATGATCTGCTAAAGGTAAAGTTCAGAGATCGTTTCAGTGAGTCATGAAGCCATTGTCTCTGCTTAGACTTAGGATGATGGTGTTAATGAGTTCCAATTCAGCAGTTTCACACTGGCGTGCTCCTTTAAAGTTTCTCTTTAGGGTTATGGCAAACTTTAAGATCAGATAGAAAATGTCCTAGAAGGTTGAAATGTTCTCCTACTGGTTTCTTAATGTTGCCATATCTAATGTCAGATTGATGTCCATTTATTCTTTTCCTTAGTGATTGACCTGTTTGAATTATGTAGACTGCAGAGGGACATTGTTGGCAGGTGATGGCATATATTACATTGGAAGAAGAGGAGGTAAAAGAGCCTCAGGTACTGTGGTTAATGTTCTTCAGTCCTGTGATGGTGTTGCCTGGGTTAACATGTGGACAGAGTTGGCATCTGGATTTTTGGCAGGGTCTGATTGCTGAATTGGTGTCATTGTTTTGCAGTTTGTGATTGCTGGTCAGTATCTGTTTGAGGTTGAGTGGCTGCCAGTAAGCCAGGATAGGCTTGCCACCTACGGCATGTGAGAGGGTGATATCATTGTCCAGGATGGGTTGGAAATCCTTTACAAGATGTTTCAGTGGTTTCAACAGGGAGCTGTAAGGAACAACCAGAGATATTTTATTTATTTCATTTTTGGGGTGATCCTGTAGCAGAATGTGCCTGTGTATTTGTTTGGCTCTACTGATTTGTTTTCTTACTTACATTGGGTGGGCACTGTAATCCCAAGAATGTCCATTGTAATATCTCTAGATTGGTGTCCCTCTCTGAGAGGTCAGAACTGATGTGATTGTACCATTGTCATGATCCTGCTCGCGGACCCCATCCCGTGAACAGGCCTCTTCACTTATATTACGGCCGGCACCATCTTTAAAAATGGCGTGGGCCATCCAGTGCTCCAACCATGTGACAGGGGCCGGCCAATGGCACGGATACCCTGTCACATGGTAAGGGCAAAGGGCCATCGGCGCCATTTTGATTAGTGGCAGCCGATGGAGCGGGAGATCGCTCCCGGGACCCCCACTGGACCACCAGGTACCTGTAAAATGTTTTTTGGGGGGTTGGGAGGGTGGGGGAAGCAAAAGGTTTAGTTTTAGAGGGTTGGGATGGGTTTAGGGGTTATTTTTGTGTGCCGTTTTTCCCACCCTCCCCCAAAACGATAAGAGAACCCCCACATGGGGTTTTCCTACTGTTTTGGGGGAGCCCCCGATTTCTGACTATTTTGAAAATATCGTCCGAAGCCCGATTCACATCCCTAATAAATAACAGGATCCAAAGGCCACATTCGCAACAACCATAGTGCTTGGCTGTAGACAATAGACCTGGTGTTAGGGGTGGATGGAAGCTAGAGTCATGTAGATATCCATGGTAGCCAGTGGGTTTTCGGTATAGTGTGGTTATTATGTGTCCTTCATGTAGTTGGTCAGTGGTGTCCAGAAAGTAGACTTGCTGAGTGGATTGTTCTAAACTCAGGTTGATGCTGGGTTGGAGTTTGTTGAATTCTTGGAGGAGTATTTTAAGGGCTTCTAGCCCATATCATCAATGTATCTTGGGTAGAGGAGTGGCTTCTGGGTGTAGGATTTGAAGAATAATTGTTCTGCCAGGGCTCCACAATATGCCAACATTTTCATGCAGACTTAGAACAACATTTTCTCAACTCCTACAACCAGAAGCCACTCCTCTACCCAAGATACATTGATGACATGGGCTACAAGCCCTTAAAATACTCCTCCAAGAATTAATAACAGTCAGAGATACGTTAGAAAAACCTTACCAAACAATGGAAATGTACATGAATATTATAAAGCAATTATTATCGCAGATGAAATTAAGCCTCAATATTGAAAAAACAGAGATAATGCTATTGGAAAGGAAAAGAGAAATGAGTAATGATAACTGAGTTTAAATATGAAAATAATCAAATTATGATGGCCACTAAAATAAGAGATGGAGTTATCTTAGATCCGGAATTGAATTTTAAAAAACATATAGAAACAAAAACGAAAGACAGGTTCTTTTTTTTTTACATTACTACTGCTTAGGAGATTAAAAACACTGTTAGATATAATGGCCCAATGCCATAACCTGGTCTGGAGGCCATGTCCCAGCACCTGGGACTCAGCCCGGACCCAAGTACATTGCCGCGAGCCTACTGAGAAACTGGGTTCCTATGCCGGGCCTTGGCGGGCCCCAGGGCTAGGCCCACATTGTGACCCAAACCAGAGGCTGGGTACCGATGACAGGGCCTTGCCTTGGACACAGGCCCAACGCCACAACCCTACACATAGACCGGATCCTGACACCATGGCTTTGGCATGGACCAGAGTGTGATGCCAATGCTGGGGCCTCTGTCCATGCCCAGGCCTCAGAGCTCAGGCCTGGGCGTTCCTCTTCTTGGTGTATTTTCTTCTGCACTTGAAATCCAAATGATGCCATCTGCTGGGGTCGCACCAGAGTTAATTAGCTCTGGCGCATTCACCATTTTGATATATGGCATTGCTGTACATCAAAATGGCCCTTGGAGTCAGGTCTTGGCTAGACTTAGGTCCTGGCCTTAGCAATGGGACTCAGCCTCAGGTGAGCCCTCATGTGGTGCATAATTCTTTGACTGGGTCTCTGCTTTGGGCCTAATCTTCTGTGATGGGGTCTGGTCTCTGGTTGGGACCTGGCATCAGGCTTAGGCCTTATTTCTAGGAATCCACCTCAGGTCCCAGTCATTAGAACTGGCCAAATCCTTTGTATTTTTTACATTGAAATCAATGGGACCTAAGGATTGTTTCTCCCTTTAACTTCAATGGGAAAACAAATGATACAAAAGAAACACAGGTTTTTCTCGTTTATTACATATCAAACAAAAGTAGGTGACTTAGGAAATGAAGGAAGTAACCAAAACAAATATTTTGCCTCTATCAATAGTTAATAATTAATAATTTCCTAACATGGATTCTTGAGTGCTCTGGGGACAGGGATAGACGATTCAGTGATTGATGTTCACTGTATGTAGTTCATACTGAACTTTGATTTGTTATACTGTGGATTATGTTGTTAAAACTTCAGGCCCTTCTTTCCAATGTTAAAATTGTTGTGTGCCTATGTTTGAGGTGTGGGATCTGAAAGAAGATGGTGTGAATGCCTATGTTATGCAAATTAAGTGTATGAAAACCTTTTCAAAATGAAACGGTAATTGCAACTACCTAATGCTCTGGGTTCATTGGGATATTTAATTTCTTCTGCACTTAATTGTAATACAGTAAAGTTCAACAAAATGAATTAAAATAACCAGATGCATAGAGAAATTATAGTAATGAGAATGCAACTGGTGAGGAAATATATCTGAATTAACATGTAAATCAATACAATTCTGATTTATGTAAAATTATTCAATATTTGTCATTTTAGTTTCCCTTGTAATTGGCATATAATGATGCATGTTGATGTATTTTGACAGGTGATCATATCTGAAACTACATAAATAGTTTGTTTTTTTGATTTATGCATGATGAGAGAATTATATTGATATCTAACCAGGCAGAGAATTACCTTCAAGATCCCAGGGGACCTTTCAGAGGTGAAAATCATTAGAAATGAATTCAATATGTCAGTGGAAAGAAGATACAATTTTTGGAAAGGGCAGTAATGAAATAATATACTTTTCAACATTAATGCATGCATATTTGTATCAGATGATTGGGACACTAAAATGTTTGCAAACATTTGTAGGCAAATAAGTAATGCAGGGATCATTTAAAGCAAAAATCTTTTTGCAAAATTTCTGACTTATTTCCTACATTTTTTTAAAAGTTTCAAGACTGGAAGACTTGAGTTCAGGTTTTGGCAATACATATGTTAGACACGCATTGATACAGGGTTAATTAATGAGGGGACTTGCCGGAATATTAATCCTCTAATGTGCATTTATTTTATCAAATGATGTACTTTTTCAAGACATCAAAGATGAATATCTTCTTTGGAACATTCATATTGATACTCCACAAAGAGGATGAGGATAAATAATGAAATGTCCTGTAGTGAATACTAGGGATGTGCTATCATTCAGGACGAATTAGGCAATTTCGTTGAAATTTTGATATACGACATTATACGGGACCCCGAACAAATTTTCCCCAAAATTTTGGGAAAAATGTGGTTTTGGGTTAGTGCACACTAACCCGAAATTCAGGTCACCCCCGAATTACAAAGGCCCGAACCAGGGAAACATGATATTTCCCGCGGAGGGCCGAAAGCGAAGCCCGAACCGAAAGGTTAGCACTCTGCACATCCCTAGTGAATACTACACAGTCAAGTTAAATCAACAAAGAAATAGTATTATAAGATGATGCTGGTTATTAATAAAGGTAAACAACACATATACATATATATTTTCAAAAAATTCTCTACCATATAGACAAAAACATACACTAAGAGAATTCTCTTACATTTGAATACACTGTTGTACAGAAATTTTTATTAACATCCACAAAACTGTAAACATATACACAATTAAAACTAATTAATCGCAATCATACCAAACATTCACCCATTAAAATCTAAAATCCAATGACACAATGTAATGCCTCTTACAGTACATCAGATTAAAGTGCAAATACAATGCGTATCGAATATTTATGGTGCAAAGTTTGAAACAGTACTTTTCTTCCTAAAGTTTCCAATATTATCCAAATTCTTTCTTAAAGGAAAAAATATAGAGAGTTGTCCGCTTCCTCTCCCTTTACAGGGGGCCCAGATACTTCTGATGCATGTGCGCGTGCTAATACACTGCACTCGCAGAACTGTTTGCATCAATCCACAAATGATCTAAGTGGCTTTGCATCTAGTACTGTTTCAAACGTTGCACCATAAATATTCGCTATGCATTGTATTTGCACTTTAATCTGATGTACTGTAAGAGGCATTACATTGTGTCATTGGATTTTAGATTTTAATGGGTGAATGTTTGGCATGATTGCGATTAATTAGTTTTAATTGTGTATATGTTTACAGTTTTGTGGATGTTAAAAATTTCTGTACAACAGTGTATTCAATTTTAAGAGAATTCTCTTAGTGTATGTTTTTGGTTTATTAATAAAGGGATGGATTTTAAAAGGGTTACGTGCGCCGGGCCTATTTTAAAAAGGCCCGGCAACGCGCGTAAGTCCCGGGCCTTGCACAAAGGGGGGGGAGCGGGGCGGGGTGGTCCAGGGATGGGGAGGGGGTAGGTTCAGGCCCCCGGCACAGTGGCCATATTTGCCGCTGTGCCGGGCATCGCGCGCTGGCAGTCGGCCGGCGCGTGCAACTTACTTCAGCCCCAGGGCTGAAGTAAGTTTTGCAACAACCCAAAAAAAGAAGGGAAGGTGGGGTGAGGGTGTAGGGAATGGGGGAAGGCAGCGCGGCTCAGCACAGGCTCAGCTAGCACAAGGTGCACCCCCTCGCTCGTGCCCACCCCCAATTTTATAACGTGCACGCGCAAGTTATAAAATCGGGCATACATGTGTGCGCGCCGGGTAGCACACGCACATGTACGCCGCGGGTGCTCCTTTTAAAATCTACCCCAATTGGTGCAAGTCATGTAAAAGTAGGAGATTATTGCAGGCACAGACAGCTGAAGATTTCAGTGGAACTACCTGCCAGATATCATCTGATAGGATGGGGCCTATGCATGAAAACTTACATCAAAATAATTTTAAAGCTCACACTGGTAAATTTTCAGCGTGCATACTAAAATCCACCTGCCATTGAGCTAGGTATAAAAGTTTTGCAAGCGTGAGCAAAATATATTGCCTTCATCCTGCCATCGTGCATAGTGATCTTCTCTGTGCTAATAGTACCTGTGCATGAAAAAGGGGCAGAAGAATATTTTTCTGATTGGGGGGGGGGGGGGGGGGCAAATAAACCAATGTCTTTCCCTGGTCCCTTAAGTGCCCTGGTCACTGATGCCATGTGGTCGGACCATGGCTCCAGTGGCCCACCCTATGGAGTTAAATAGCACTTACAGGCTCAAATGAGAACGCACCGGGCTTTTTATTCTCAGGGCTCAGTCCCATTCTTGAAAACGTGATTAACTGAAATCCTGTCCCCAAAGTTGTGCACGGTAGAGATGTGAATCGTGTCCTCGATCGTCTTAACGATTGATTTTGGCTGGGAGGGGGAGGGAATCGTATTGTTGCCGTTTGGGGGGGTAAAAAATCATGAAAAATCGTGAAAAATCGAAAAAACGTAAAATCGCAAAACCGGCACATTAAAACCCCCTAAAACCCACCCCCGACCCTTTAAATTAAATCCCCCCCTTCCCGAACCCCCCCCAAATGACTTAAATAACCTTCGGGTCCAGTGGCGGTCCGGAACGGCAGCGGTCCGGAACGGGCTCCTGCTACTGAATCTTGTTGTCTTCAGCCGGCACCATTTTCCAAAATGGCGCCGAAAAATGGCGGCGGCCATAGACGAACACGATTGGACGGCAGGAGGTCCTTCCGGACCCCCGCTGGACTTTTGGCAAGTCTTGTGGGGGTCAGGAGGCCCCCCCCAAGCTGGCCAAAGTTCCTGGAGGTCCAGCGGGGGTCAGGGAGCGATTTCCCGCCGCGAATCGTTTTCGTACGGAAAATGGCGCCGGCAGGAGATCGACTGCAGGAGGTCGTTCAGCGAGGGTTCCGGCGCCTCGCTGAACGACCTCCTGCAGTCGATCTCCTGCCGGCGCCATTTTCCGTACGAAAACGATTCGCGGCGGGAAATCGCTCCCTGACCCCCGCTGGACCTCCAGGAACTTTTGGTCAGCTTGGGGGGGGCCTCCTGACCCCCACAAGACTTGCCAAAAGTCCAGCGGGGGTCCGGAAGGACCTCCTGCCGTCCAATCGTGTTCGTCTATGGCCGCCGCCATTTTTCGGTGCCATTTTGGAAAATGGCACCGGCTGAAGACAACAAGATTCAGTAGCAGGAGCCCGTTCCGGACCGCTGCCGTTCCGGACCGCCGCTGGACCCGCAGGTTATTTAAGTCATTTGGGGGGGGGTTCGGGAGGGTGGGGGATTTAATTTAAAGGGTCGGGGGTGGGTTTTAGAGGGTTTTAGTGTGCCGGCTCACGATTCTAACGATTTATAACGATAAATTGTTAGAATCTCTATTGTATTGTGTTCCATAACGTTTTAAGACGATATTAAAATTATCGGATGATAATTTTAATCGTCCTAAAACGATTCACATCCCTAGTGCACGGTTTTCTTTTTCATTTCATTCATTTGGTTTCATTGGTGATCACAGAGGTGTAGGGCAGTCGTTTCATTTCAAAGTATTTTCCCTTTTTTGCCTTTGTCATGTGCGTTCATTGGGAAAGCAGAGTTTTAGAGAAAGCTGGAAGCACCTGGGATTGCAGCTTACTGTATCTCGGGCCACAGAAAGGGCCTGCTTTCAGGTACTCTGTGACGTGAGAGAGACTGGAGGGGTGGTGAAGACAAAGTTGTTTCTTTACATAATTTCCCATGAAAGGAATTGGGGGGGGGGAGGACTGCGGGAGAGCTGATGCCAATATTTTCATTATTGCTGAAACTCAGAGGGGTTTGAGGGGTGGACCTCAGCCAGCAGGGGTTTTAAACATTTGTGATGGTGGGGGGAATCAGCCAGGAGGCCTACAGTTTTGTTTTCTTTTCTATAGGAGTAGCATTTAACTGGTTATCTTTAGAAGATAGTTAAGTGACGAGTTATCTGGCCACATAACCTTAGACCTGCTTTGAGACAGGATAATACATTGAAATCGTCAGCTCAGTGTGCTGTGGTGGTCAAAAAAGGAAACAGATTGTTAGGAATTATTAGGATGGGAATGGTGAATAAAACAGAGGATGTCATAATGCCTCTGTATCACTCCATGGTGAAGACCGCACCTTGAATACAATTCTGGTCACCGCATCTCAAAAACAGCTATAGTTGCACTGGAGAACGTACAGAGAAGGGTGAGCAAAATAATAAATGGGATGGAACAGCTCCCCTATGAGGAAAGGTTGAAGAGGTTAGGGCTGTTCAGCTTGGAGAAGAGACGGCTGTTGCGCTTGGAGGTGGACCCTTGTCCTGGAGCAGTGGAGAACGGTTCTCTGGTAGCGACCAGGAAGCACCTGCCCCCAGGGGGCAGAGCACCAGAGGAGACAGAGGCTAGGATGAGCATCACTACTGGAAGCCCGCAGTCCCACTGGGTGGAGCCCATAGGGACCCAGGCCACTTGGACTTAGGTGGGCCTCGTACGGTCTCCCAGAGAGGTAGTAGAGAGGTGTGCCCACGAGCAGCAAGGGAGCGTAGTCGGTCACTAGGCTGTAGGTCTGGAGGAGCCAGGAAGGCCAGTACAGTGTAGGCGATGACAGAGATCCAGAATCAATGACAGCTGGGGTCAGAATCCGAGGATCAATCCAAGGAGTAGTCAACGAAGCAGGGGTCAGGTTCCAGCGGTCAGATGAGGACACAAGGCAAGCAGAGGTCAGGATCCAGGCAGCAAACAGAATGGTCAAGGAGCAGGCCGAGGTCAGTACCAGAGAGACAGTCTGAGGTTACTACCTGGGGAGACTGGATAGACAGACGCTGGAACAGAAGGATGCTGTAGAAGGCTGGAACAGTAGGATGCTGGAACAAGACTGTGAACGCAGAGCCAAACTAGTACACTTACAGTGCCGACCCGATTGCAAAGTCAAGGAAGTGCAGGCAGGGACTTCCTTATATCATATGTTCAATCAGGGCGCGCCACTGAGTTAGGACCCACCCCTGGCCCTACAAGAGGCCGTGCGGTCCACGCGCATGGCCAACGCCACTGGGGACGCTGAACTCCTGCGTGAGGCCTGGTGCGCAGTGGAAGGCCCAGCAACCGCCGCCACGGGACGCCGAGGCCTGGAGGCGCTCGCAGCTGCCGCTGGGGAGGCCGACCCATGATCTGCAGAGGAGCTAGCAAGGTGAGCAGGCCTGTGAGTGGACCAGGCGTGGATGGGGCGCACAACAATGGCTGTGGAGGGATATGATAGAGGTCTACAAAATCATGAAAGGTCTTGAACGGGTGAATGTGAAACAGTTATTTAATCTTTCGGATAATGCAAAGCTAGGGGGCCCTCCATGAAGTTAGCAGACAGCACATTTAAAACAAATCAGAGCAAATTGTTTTTCGCTCAATGCACAGCTCAGCTCAGCTCTGGAATTCATTGCAAGAGGATGTGGTTAAGGGAATTAGTGTATCTGGGTTTGGATAAGTTCCTGGAAAAGTCCATAAACTGCTATTAATCAATAGGGAATAGCCACTGCTTTTTGCCGACATTAGTAGCATGGGATCTATTTAATGTTTGGGTAGTTGCCAGGTACTTGAGACTTGGATTGACTACTGTTGGAAACTGGATACTGGGCTTGATGGATCATTGGTCTGACCCAGTATGGCATATCTTCTTAAGTTCTTATTGAGAAGAAGACACTTCTAAAGGCAATATGTAGATCAGGTGAAGAAAATAACTACATAGATCTGGAAATGGAACCTATGTTTAAGAGTGACCCTAGAAAAATTTGCTGCAAATGTGTGTGGGTACTCTTCAAAGGGATAGTATCTCATATTTCCCCTTGGAGAATTAGTATAATGCCCATGGTTAAAAAGTAGCCTCAGTGTTTCATTAATGTGGAACACTTGAAGACTACCCAATGATATCAAGACTTAGATAATTGTGTTTTATTGGGATCATTTTGGTATTTTACTTTGCCGGCTTTTGACAAAGAAATTATGGAGGACCATATTAACTGGTCAAATCTTTTTATCTTTGGGAGTTAGCTAGACTAATCTTCTGGATTTATATTACTTCCACCCGCCTCCTTGCTGAGTGGGTACATTTTGCATGGGCAAATTGTTGGCTGCAGATAATCTGCATGCATGAAGGATGCAGAGCTTGAGGCATTCCCAAAATGCAGTACAAGTTTAAAGATCTATTTTAAAAGCCCTATGTGCGCCAATGCCAGGAGATACAGGAGCATCTTGGGCTGGCGGGCACCGCATAGATATTAAAAAGTGCACAAGTATGCAAGTATCTCCTGGTACGCACACAAATCAAAAACTTTAAAAAAGGGGCTCAAGACATGAACGTTACAGGAAGTCACACAGAAATGTGCACATAAGTATTTTCGTGCACAAGCGCGCACCGAGGTCCCCTACTGCATACTTTACTTCTGCTATGGACGTTGTGAAAGTATTACAATAATAAAAACTAGGTAAGTCAATTGGATTTTAAGGGTTGAGGTTAAAAGGGTAAAAGGGAGTTTAAATAACAGTGGGGGTTAGGATATCCAATCCGTTAAATGAGCGAACTGAGAGTGAACTGGATAAAAAGGCTATTACATCGGCATGCGTATCTAATAAAATCCCCCAGTTACACAATAGAGCCAGCATTTGCGCCCACATGTGTGTATCCATATAAAATTGTGCACACATGTATGTGCATACAGTTGATTTTACATCATGCATGTACGTGCATGTGTTATAAAATGGCTGCATCTCTGGATGCGAGCCGGTATACATGTATGCCTGTGCTGACTGTTTGAAAGTTACCATTCCAGTCGGTCAGCGCTACTGTGTGGTTAATAGAGATATGAATCGGGTGCCGGAATCAGTTTCGGATCGTGGACCTGCTGGAAATTCCGTTTCTCGCGGTCCAGACGGTTTTTTTTTTTTTCAGCTGTCCTGAGCCGAAAAAAAAAACCAACCCACCCCGACCCCGATGGCGCCAGACATGCATTGCTCCTACCATGTGATAGGGGCTGGCCAATGGCACTGATAGCCCCTGTCACATAGTAAGGGCAAAGGGCGCCATTTTGATTAGTGGCAGCTGACGGCCCGAGAGCGGGAGATCGCTCCCGGGACCCTCCCTGGATCACCAGGTACTTTAGGAAAGTTTTGGGGGGTCAGGAGGGTGGTGGATTTTAAATAATTAGATCTAAATGGTCGGGGTGGGTTTGGGTTTGGGATACATGACGGATTCGAAAATATCGTACGATATTTTCATCCGTCAAAAAAAACGATGCACATCCCTAGTGGTTAATTCTGGTCAAGCAGAAAGGCTGTCATAGTTACCAGATAAATTAGCCACTCACTGATTCTTTGAATACGAATCTCATATGATTTTTAGTCACTTTGTGGCATGCTAGGTGATGTGAAATGTTTTTGATATATTATATATTTGGTTGATGTTCATGGATATTTATTTTGACACATGCAGGTAGTGAAAATAAAATAGATGACATGATTCAATCAGATCTTGAATGTTATCTCTAACAACTATTTTTTGTTATAAATATCAGTATTTAGGAACACACACACATAATTTAAACAAAAAGCTTTTTCAGTTTGTTTTTTTTTAAGGTAAGTGAATTAAAGCATTTCTAAAAAAGAAAAAATAGGATGTTGGTTTTTTTGGGAACTTGCCAGGTTCTTGTGGCCTGGTTTGGCCTCTGTTGGAAACAGGATGCTGGGCTTGATGGACCCTTGGTCTGACCCAGTATGACATGTTCTTATGTTTGTGTTTTTTTTGTTTGTTTTTTTTTTAAAGAAAATGCCATGTGATAGATTTCCTTTTTTGGATTAATCCTTTAAGCCTCCTCTTATTATTATTTTCTTTTTTTATTTGAGATTTCTTTTAACTTAACTAGATATAAATCATTAGACATAAGTGAAGCAAAGGTACCTTGCCATACCATTCAAAATGTACACATATGATACATTACCCCCTTGATCTTTCTCAACTTATGCATCTAGTATTACTGCCTTTTCATGTAAAACACTACTTTTGTGTTATGAATACTGCCCGCTGGTCTTCCCCGCGAGCAGGCTCCTCTTACCTTCTGCTGCCCAACGCGGCTGCTTGCCGCAGGAGTCAGGCCTTCTCGCGTGGCTGGACCCACGGTCTCTCCTAGCTCACGCGACCCGGAGGCCGCGTATCTTGTTCCTCCCTTCAGCGCGGCTGGAGCCGTGCACTTTTCCTTGCTGCCTACGCCTTCTTCACAGCACAGGGCCGCCTACCTTGTCTTGCTTCACTGCGGCTGGTGCCACGGTCTTCTCCGCCATCCATCGCGGCACAGAGCCGCCTCCGCCGTCGCCATCCTCTTCGCAACTGGAGGCCGCAAGCCCCAGTCTGGATTGGCGGCTGGAGCCGCCCCGGGGCCTCCTGCAGCGGCTGGAGCCGCTGCCGTCATCGGGGCCTGCGTCCAGGCCCAGCCCTGCTCCTGCGTTGTCATGCCAGGTCTTCATTGCCTGAGGTCCCTGTCCAGGTGTTCTGGTGTCTCGTCTTTGATCTTCTGCTTCCTGGTGTCCCAGGTTCCTTGGTGTCCTGCTCCTGTGTCCTCAGCGCTTCTGAGCCTTCTGTTCCTGTCAGGACTTTGGTCCCTTGGATGACGTCTTTCCCGAGTTTGGAGTGGCCTGCAGGTGGATTTCGGTTCTGCGCTCCTGAGCTTCCTTGACCTGCCAGCCTTTGTGGAGCTCCGGATGACATCAGCTCCATCGTCTAAGTTTCTGCCTCGGCTGGATTCTTCCCTGCGCTTGTCCTGCTCTCCTCGTGGTCCATGACCAGCCTCCTAGGGCTGTATAGGGCGTGTAGTGGGACAGGGTGGTCCGCGACCAGCCCATTGGGTCCACCCGTGAAGGTGGGCTGAGTAGGGTGCCCTGAGAGACAGTGCCAATGTCCACCTTCCCAGCTTCTCATCTCGTCTGGACTTCAAGTTCCTCGTCTCATCCCTGATGCCATTGCATCAGCCTTGGTGTCCTGTCTTGCTTCAGCTTTGGCGTCATGTCTTCGCTTCATCGTCTCGTCTCTGCCGATGCATCAGCCTTGGTGTCATGTCTTCATATCAACCTTGGTGTCATGTCTTTGTGTCAAGGCCTCCATCTGCCCTCATCCGCAGGCCGGCCTGTTGCTCCATACCGATCCAAGCGGCAGGTCCGAAAGGGCTTGGAACGGTCAGAGGACCATTCCCTTACCAACATCATCTTGTTGTTGGCGCTGGGAGCTTGCAGGTCTGGCAGAGGGTAAGACTGCAGTCCCGCCATGCTGGAACACGCCATCAACCCTCGGTTTGGTCCTGGATCTGTCTGGGGTTGGGCTGAGACCCAAGGGCACACTAAAACCCGCGTCCTTACAACATTTTGATAATAAATGTTTCATGAAAGACAAAAATCATTGTTTAGAACTGGGAGTCCTAGTACAAAAAAAAATGTTTTTTTTTTCAGATTTAATAGGCTAGAGTGCACCTAATCCTCAGCTAGATGTTTCTACTGCTTGATATCCTTATTAAAATATCAATTAAACAAACAAGGCAATCTTTGTTTTAAATTTAAAAGTGAAAGCCTATTCTGTTTCACTTCATTAGAAAATATATTTTTATTATGTTCAGATAAATAAATCTTAGTAGAAATAGTATTCCAATTAAACTTCAATTTTCTTAACTTGAACTACTCTAATCAGGCTATGACTCTCTATTAGAGAGGCTCAGTGTAGACGTCTAGGACAAAATGTTTCCTAGCCATCAATTCACTCTTTTTTTTTTTTTCTCTCTCTCTCTCTCTTGGGGTCATTCAATCTACTTTCATATACCTGCACAGTCCCTCCTAAATGTACCAATTAACGAATAAGTGCATCTAATTATCTTTTCCAGCTGTGCATAGAGACTGTTTTGTATTTTGGTATTATTTCTATTTCAATTAAGATAAGTGGGTTGTCAAGTATCATAATTGTAGCCCTATAATTCTGTGAATTTACAATTTAAACCATTTTGCTTTGTTTGCTACCTTGTTATTCCATGAAGGCCCATTTCGAGATTTTTCTGATATATTTGAGGCTTATTCGGCAGTTCTGTTCAGGCTGCTTTTAAATATAGGTCTTGGTTCTCTGTGGCATTGGCAGCTAGAGGATAAGCTCCGTGGCTTTACCTCCAGCATGCTAAACTAGATTTCTAGTTACTGCATTGCTGCCGGAGAATGATAGATTCTCTGTGGGCTATAATATTTTCTATTGGATCAGCATATGAATATTTTAATTATTTCATAGGAGGTTTCAAGACAGAGATGGGTGTATTGGGGAGGTATCAAGCCCGTCAGCAGGGCTGCTTTCATCTATAAGCCAGTGCCCTGAATCTGAGGCAGCAGAGAATAGCCTGCTTCCTGCTCCAGTCCCTCCATTCCCAGGCAGCATTCAAGGAACAGGATAGAGGGAGAAGGGCGAGCACAGAGCACAGTGCAAACTAAAGAGCACTATGCAACTTATTGTAGTGCCTCCTCTGGTTCCCTTTGCCCCTGGCTGCAAGGAGCAGGAATGGTGTTGTGAAGCTGGAGTGGCTAGCAGAACAAAGAAGAGCTCAGTTTTTATCTCTGTGATTCTATTATTAATATGCAATTCCTTATTCTGTATTCGATGAGGGTATACTGTGTTCTGTACAAGGGACTGAGGTAATGTAGGTTATGTGTAGTTTAGTTTAGTTTAGCTTGTTCTGTTTTATCACTAGAAAGTAAATTGGTGTTTTAGACCCAGGTGGATTATTTGTATGTTGCCTATACATACAGGGTTGTTGCTGTTTGAGTTCTGGTAGTTCCTGCTGTTTTGGTATGGCAGGATTGCTATATAAATTCTGAGGGAATTTTGCATGGTTTTATGTTACTTCAGTTTACCATGTGCCTGTTATTGGAGGGACGTTGTGTTACTGTTATTGAAGTGACACTTAGGCCTCGATTTACCAATGTCGCAGAGCTCCCTGAATCGCGCGCGGGCGGGGGGCGAAGTGGGGGAGCGGGCCTGCGAAAGCCGGCAGCGATCGCACCTCTGCAGTGCGATCGCTGCCGGCTTTCGCACCCAATAGCGCCATCATAAAAGGTGGTCTATCGGGCGCGAAATGGGAAGCGAAAAGGGTTCTTACCTTTTCGCTGTCCGCTATGTCCTTACGGCGTCCGCTCCGACTCCTCCTCTTCCGGGGCAGATGCTACCTCGACTCCGCCCCTTTTTTTATTTTTCGCGTGTGAAACGTTCCTTTTCGTGTGCGCTAGCTTTAGTAAATAACCCCCTTAATTTGAATGCTTTTGTTATAGTAAGTATTAAGGTAAAAAAAAAAGTCAGTTTGGCTAAGCCAATCATTTCAGAAATTACTTTCAGCCAATGTAATATGAATGGCTTTTAATTGTTAAAGGTAGGTATTCCTTGAGATGTTGTTTTTTTTTTTGTTTTTTGTTTTTTTGCAATTTGTCATCAAACATCACAGATGACACATTCATCAGAAACTGTGGTATAATTTCTGAAACATATTTCTCTTGATATATATCTTTAATATATATGTACTTTATACTTTGGATGTAAATTTTTGTAAATTAAAAACTTATGTATTATAAATTTATATATTTATATTTATATGTGACATTCTATTGCTCTTTTACTAAATTATGTTTTAAAGTTGCGCTACATTTGTATATTAAAAAAAAAATTAAAAAACAAAAATTGATGTAAGCACACGGGTAGATTTTAAAACTTTACGTGTGCTCGTCCATGTGCACGCGCTATCCCTATCCTAAATCTCCCCCCCCCCCAAATTCATTGTCCTACCTTTTGCTTCTGAGCAGGAGCAAGTTGTGCGTGCTGGCACAGCGGCAAATGGCTACTGTGCCGGGCGCCTCTAGCCTCAGCCCCCCCCCCGGTCTGCCCCTTCCACTTATCCCGGGACTTACACACATGGCCGGGCCCTTTGAAAATTGGCCCAGTGTGCGTAAGGCCCGGCAAGTCACTGGGGAATATACACTGGTTATGCCAGCATATTGCATCCTCCCTCTATTCTTTACTCTTCCTATTTATCACTGAGTAGTTTGAAAAAAAAATGTATTCAGCTTAAAGTGGACATAATGAGAGCCCTTTTCAAACAGTCCTCACATCGCCAAGGTTTGTCTGCACATTGTAGATGCTGATTCTATTGAGCATTTTCAAAGTGCATTTACGTACACAAGTCTGCTTTCAAAAACAGCTCTCTGGTAATTGGCCGAGTGCACACACACCTTCACTTGAGTAAAGTTGCACCCCCTCTTCAGAGGGTGAAGTAATACATATGCGCTTACGCACACACACACTTTTTAAAATCAGAAAATTAAGAAGTGCTGACCCCACCCCCAGCTCCTCTCCTCAATGCTTATAAAACCGGACTCTCTCACACACACACACCCCCACCTTCACATGCACTGAGCTCAGGTCAGATTCCCAACTGCTATTTCCACTCCAAAAACTGGATTTTATGCACGTAAATGGCTTTGAATATTACCCCCAATGTGAAAATATTTGCTTTGCACAATCCCTGTCTTTTTCAAACATGTGTGTTTGTTTTCTGCCCTGACAGCAACATACTGCCAAAAAATGAATGAATGTCATTTGTTATTTACTAGACTAACATAGGAAAGTGGTTGGTTTAGTTCACATATTTTGAAACCAACATCTAACTGATACTTTTTACATAAGTGCAGTAGAAAAAGGCCTAGGAAAATGATCCTATGTTGTTTTCAGTCATTACACAACATAGATTACAGGAGTACTCAGATGTTCTTTGTTTACTGCCTGTAACTCTGGTCATGGATGGATATTTTTCACATAGCAGTTTTAAAATGCCTTTGAACAATAAAGACCGTGCCAAGGAGAACAGGACCATCAGATAGTTACTCCCACTTAGAAGCTTTTACGAGATTAGTAGACGAATAGAGCTAAGAGGTATGAAAAGCAAAACTGGCAGATCTGCATCATATACACTGCACATTGATGGTCTACTGTCAGGCAGCCTTCCTGAACAAGAGCATGCCGTGTCCCTTCAAATCTATTACTGTCAGCTAGCCTTGAATTATGATGCGCATTGTGGTAAAATGAAATCAGAAATGCAGTGCCACAATATAGTAATTGGTATATACAGCATTTTTATCTAGTTTCAAATATTTGAAAAAAGTTCAAAAAAAAATATATTCACCATGTATTTATAATAACAAAGGAAACATAACAGGAATAATGAATTTCATATGAGTATCCCGTCTATTAATGAAAGGAATCAAGAGTAACCTTAAAGGAATACATTAATTATTAAGACAAAAATATCTGTCCTACCTACCATCACGAAGCAGAATAATCACAAGCCTTCCCTCAGAACTGGCATATAATACTTGTACCAGAAGATTTATCTATATCAAAATCTGGCTGTATTGGGTCAGTAAAAAAAACAGCTGTTACTACTAATCTTCATAATATATTTACAGGGGAAACTTTTAAAATTAAAAATGTAATTGCAAAAACCTCTTCCATCTGTGATGGGCTGCATTAACAAATATATAGTAACATGGTAAATGAGAGCAGAAAAAGACCCAAATGCTCACTCCAGTCTGCCCAGCAAGATTTTTTTATTCTTTTAATTAATATATTTTTTATTTTTTATTTTCTTAAGTGTATTAACTGCCACTCTGTGCAGGTTACACCCATGTCTTCTGTTAAGGGTGGTAACTGCCGCTCCCTGCAGATTACCCCCATGTCTTCTGTTAATGGTGGTAACTGCCGCTCTGTGCAGGTTACCCCCATGTCTTCTGTTAATGGTGGTAACTGCCGCTCCATGCGGGTTCCCCCATGCGTTCTATTAAGGGTGGTAACTGCCGCTCCATGCGGGTTCCCCCATGCCTTCTGTTAAGGGTGGTAACTGCCGCTCCATGCGGGTTCCCCCATGCCTTCTGTTAAGGGTGGTAATTGCCGCTCCCTGCG
This sequence comes from Rhinatrema bivittatum, assembly GCF_901001135.1. Lineage (NCBI taxonomy): Eukaryota > Metazoa > Chordata > Amphibia > Gymnophiona > Rhinatrematidae > Rhinatrema > Rhinatrema bivittatum. The sequence continues at coordinate 1,741,247 of NC_042624.1, read as the reverse complement.
GGTTCCCCATGCCTTCTGTTAAGGGTGGTAACTGCCGCTCCATGTGGGTTCCCCCATGCCTTCTGTTAAGGGTGGTAACTGCCGCTCCATGCGGGTTCCCCCATGCCTTCTGTTAATGGTATTAACTGCTGCTCCCTGCAGCTTACCCCCAAGTCTTCTATTAAGGGAAGTAACTGGAGGTTAATTCAATGCAGGTTACTCCTTTAGCCACTAGGGATCCTGTGTATTTATCCCAATAAGGCAAACAACAAAAACTAGAAAAGAAATGAAAAAAGAAATTATACAAGTTTGAAAAACTATTTTATTTTATAGGAGAAATCATTGTCGTCAGAGCATCTAAATTGTATACAAATTATACAAATGTGCTGTTTTAAAATGTAAAACAACTGAACTTGAGACTTTTCTAACATTTCCTCAGATCCCACCACTGGACTGCTGCAGGAAACAGGGGCTGTTGCTTAGACTGGACTAGCTCACATATTAAGTGATATGGACTGACTAAAGATTTATGGGGTAGATTTTCAGAAAGCGCGATTTGGCGTACTTTTGTTGGCACATCAGGCGCCAACAAAAGTACGCTGGATTTTAGTAGATACGCGTGTAGCCGCTAAAATCCTGGATCGGCGCGCGCAAGGCTACCGATTCTGTATAGCCGGCGCGCGCCGAGCCGCGCAGCCTACCTCCGTTCCCTCCGAGGCCGCTCCGAAATCGGAGCGGCCTCGGAGGGAATTCTCTAACGCCCTCCCCTCCCTTCCTCTACCTAACCCACCCGCCCGGCCCTGTCTAAACCCCCCCCTCCTTACCTTTGTCTGGGGATTTACGCCTCCCGGAGGGAGACGTAAATCCCCACGCGCCAGCGGGCCGCTAGCGTGCCAGGACGCGGCCATGCCCCCGGACCGCCCCGGGCCATAACCACACCCCCGGGCCCACCCCGACACGCCCCCAACACGCCCCCCGCTGAAAACCCCGGGACTTACGTGAGTCCCGGGGCTCTGCGCGCGCCGGTAGGCCTATGTAACATAGGTGCACCGGCGCGTAGGGACCTGCTCGCCTAAATCCCCCCCGGATTTAGGCGAGCAGGGCTCTTAAAATCCGCCCCTATATGAATAGCATGGTAAGAGACAGGCTGAATGGACCTTTAGTCTTGGAGGATGAAATAGGATAAGGGGTAAGCCAGAAACAAGAAAGTCTTGTACAATTTTTAAAAGTGAGATTGCATAAATTGCCTCAGAAATGTTACAGAAAAAATCCCAGAATCTAAGAAAATGCCATACTGGGTCAGTCCAAGGGTCCATCAAGCCCAGCATCCTGTCTCCAACAGTGGCCAATCCAGGCCATAAGAACCTGGCAAGTACCCAAAAACTAAGTCCATTCCATGTTACTGTTGCTAATGGCAGTTGCTATTCTCTAAGGGGTAGATTTTAAAAAATAGCGTGATCGCGTACTTTTGTTCACGCACCAGGCGCAAACAAAAGTACGCTGGATTTTATAAGATATGCGCGTATCTTATAAAATCCTAGAGCGGCGCGTGCAAGGCTGCCGATTTTGGGCAGCCTGCGTGCGCCGAGCCGCGCAGGCTGCCTCCGTTCCCTCCGAGGCCGCTCAAAAATCGGAGCGGCCTCGGAGGGAACTTTCTTTTCACCTCCCCTCCCCTTCCCCTCCCTTCCCCTGCCCTATCTAACCCCCCCCCCTACTTTTACGCCTGCCAACAGCAGATGTAAATCATCCGACCCGGGAGCTGGTCCGGAGGCCTCGACCATGCCCCCGGGCTGACATCACGCCCCCAAAACGCCACGTCATTCGGCAACGCCCCCGACACGCCCCTTTCAGGAAGCCCCGGGACTTACGCGCGTCCCGGGGCTCTGCGCACGCCGGCGGCCTATGTAAAATAAGTGTGCCGGCGCGCGTAAATCCGGCCGGATTTACGCGTGCAGGGCATTTAAAATCCGCCCGTAAGTGAACTTAATAGCAGGTAATGGACTTCTCCTCCAAGAACTTATCCAATCCTCTTTTAAACACAGCTATACTATCTGCACTAATCTGGTAGCAAAAGTACTGTTAAAATTACAAAAGTAGGGTTAGATGGGGTGAATTTTCAAAGTAGTTACACCTATAAAAGTAGTGCATGCATGCATAAGTAGCATGCACTTGCATTAATGCTGTGTTATAAACATCAAAATTATGCGTGCATTTTCAGTTTCATTCACATATTTACCTGCACATAAATGGATGGTCTAGGCCCATTCTAGGGTGGGGCCAGGAGGAGTGCACATTTTAGAAGACATGAATACATTTAGGGACCTTATTTGCACAATTTATACCTGCTAAATATCCAGTGCAACTGATGTCTGTTGTCTGCTTTGTTTGAGAGGTCTTTGTGTGCTAGGGGTAGTTCAGGGTGAAGAACTAAGAGGTTCTCAGTGACCTGGAAAAGAAGTGGAAATGTGGGTAATTTTCCTGTGAAAATTTTCAAAGTGAAATTGCCCATACTTTTATTTCACAACTAGCTGTACCCTGCCACGCGTTTCTGTGGCTGAGCCTGGTTAAGTTGAAAAAAACAGAACAGAGCCAGGGGATATCTGTAATATGTTTAATTTTGAAATGCTTGTGGGTATACAACATTTTTTATTGTTCCATCGTTAGTGCAGATATACAAATTGTCAGGTTTGCCTACTCGTGAACATGCAACATACAATTGTCCATGTGAGAAGCAATCGGTTTGTAGATGTAAACCGCAGAGGTGTAAAGATTAGAGATGTGGTTTCGTTTTTGCCGAATTGGAAAATTGCAACGAAATTATCCAATTCAGCATGTTTCAGGGAGCCCGAAAAATCAGGATTTTCCCGTTTTTTCGCAAAAATGCGTTTTTCCGATTAGTGCGCGTTAACTCCCCGTTAGAGCGCACTAACAAAAACTAACAAAAAGTAACAATGTAACAAAATCTAATGGTTTTTGTTAGTGCGCGCTAACATGAGTTAGCGCGCACTAACTAAAAATCGATTTTTCGCGAAAAAAAAGACCCGAACCGAAAAAAAATGACATTTTCCATGGCGGCCGAAAAACGAAGAACGACACAAACACAAAAAACGATGCACATCTCTATTGTCCTTGAGCTTTGTTGATGGTTATTGCAAATGTCAATCTAATTGGGAATTGCAATCTTTTAAATTGAAATGGCAAATCTGTTGGAATGATAGGGATGCGAGGAATGAGTACATCTTCACCTTTGAAAGGTCCTGTCAAGACTGTAGCTTCTATGATATTGGTCCTTAAATTTTTGATAGCAACACATCCCCTTTGTTTCTCCCAGAAATGTCATAGCCTTGCAGTATGGACACATGTGTGTCATAGAGCCAATGAGAACATGCCGTATGAAAGTATAATCCTGATGTGGGTTGTATCGGAAAGCAAGTCGATTATAATGTTTGGCCAGTTGATGTGGGATCCATGGCTGACGTTGAGGTGCTGTCGGTGTTAGAGGGATTTCAGCCACTGGCAGCGTTTCATGGGCATGGTGTTGTGAATGAAGGAGATTGTGAGCAGCGGAACGTGCTTGCCGTGATCGCAAGCATGCCTCTAGCAGTCTGGATGCACGTTGCTCGGCCGCTTCCTGCTGTCTTCCTACAGCTATTCTTTCCTTGTTGTGCTGTTTTTTTGCTGCCCGTTCCTCCTCCGTGCGCCTAGTGGGACAGCAGCATTAGGCCCTGTCCTGGGGAATTGCGTACCAGCAGCTAGCTCGCACAAGGCCCTTAAAGCTCGCCCTACCACCGACAGCCCACCGCCGGCCACAAGGCCGTAATTTACTCACCACCAGCGTCAGCCTGCCGAACCCGATTCCGTCGCTCCACCGCTGACGTCATCCAAGTCGCGACAAGGAGGGGATTTAAATCCCAGCACGATCTCCAGGCGCTCTCTTTGCTGCGATTCCCCGGCCGAGACGCTCATCCACCGCTGCTCGATCCATCGAAGTAGGAGCTGGGATCCAGGGCTGTGCAGCCAGCGCCGGGACCTATTGGGGTAAGGCCCTTAAAGCTCGCCCTACCACCGATAGCCCACTGCCAGCCACGAGGCCGTAATTTACTCACCACCAGCGTCAGCCTGCCGAACCCGATCCTGTCGCTCTGCCGCTGACGTCATCTGAGCCACGACAAGGAGGGGATTTAAATCCCAGCACGATATCCTGGTGTCACGCGCTGAAGGAGCGCAACAAAGAACATAAAAAGCACTAAGGGGCTGCCCCTTAGTGCAGCCCCTTAGCGCTGCCCATCAGCAACTAGCTCACCTACTCCTTTGCTCAACCCAGTCTGTGGTCACAACACCCATGCAGGCCAAGACTAAACAAGTTGAACTCAACAACGCAGAAGGTTACTGACCTCAAACTCACTGACCAGCCTATCCATGACCAATCCACTGAGAAAACTCAACCATCTCATGAACATAAAAAGCCTTCTCTACTTCACCTTCTTCCTAATAAATGCCCAATCCATAACCAAAAAATACTTTCTAATAAACGACCTAATCCAAGAAAAAAAGCCAGATTTCATAGCGATAACAGAAACCTGGTTCAAAAACACCGACCAAGTCCTTACGAATCAAATAACCAACAACAACTACGACCTATTCTCTATCCCTCGAAAGTCCAGAAGAGGAGGCGGACTACTACTGATAATAAAAAAGAATCTCTTCATGAAACTGACCCCTAACAACCTACCAAAGAAATACGAAGTTGCTCTCTTTGACTCGGATCACCTACAGGTATGCCTTGTCTACTGCCCTCCAAATCTCCTTGAAAACGAAATATCACCCTCCTAGAATTCCTAATAACTAACATCAGCACGAAAAAACCTACCGTATTTTCCGGCGTATAAGACGACTTTTTAACCCAAGAAAATCTTCTCAAAAGTCGGGGGTCGTCTTATACGCCGGGCACACCTGCTCTCTGACCAGTTTCTCTCAATCACAAACACATGCTCTCAATCAAATGCATTCTCGCACTTACACACAGGCAGGGTGGCTGCTTCTCTCTCTCTCTCTCTCTCACTTCCACCCCCGAGCACAAATAGTAGCTGCATCACCTCCTCCTCCAGCCCCCGCAGGCCAAGAAAGAAGAAAACCCATCGGCCGCGGGAGGCTCATGCTGCTCTCTCCTTTCCCGATTACCAGCTCCTTCGACTGCTCGGGGCCGATGCTGCTATCTTTTCATGCGGCACGGCTTTCTCCTTCCTGCGCACCGCACTGCCGTTGCCGCTGGGCTATCAGCACGTTCAAGCCCAGCGGGGAACGGCAGCGGTGCAAAAAAAAAAAAAAAAGCTGTGGCATCCGCGGCTGGCCTTGTCTTCTTCCCGCGCCCCCCCCCCCTTTGAACCGGAACAGGAAGTGATGCGCGGGAAGAAAGAGCCGTGCCGCGTGAAAAAATAGCAGCGGCGCAGCAGCATCGGCCCCCGAGCAGTCGAAGGAGCCGGTAATCGGGAAAGGAGAGAGCAGCATGAGCCTCCCGCGGCCGATGGGTTTCTTCTTTCTTGGCCTGCGGGGGCTAGAGGAGGAGGCTGCTGCAGCTACTATTTGTGCTGGGGGGGCGTGGAAGTGAGAGAGAGAGAGAAGCAGCCAGCCTGCCTGTGTGTAAGTGAGAGAGAGAGAGAAGCAGCCAGCCTGTGTGTAAGTGAGAGAGAGAGAGAGAGAAGCAGCCAGCCTGTGTGTAAGTGAGAGATAGAGAGAGAGAGAAGCAGCCAGCCTGTGTGTAAGTGAGAGAGAGAGAGAGAAGCAGCCAGCCTGTGTGTAAGTGAGAGAGAGAGAGAGAAGCAGCCAGCCTGTGTGTAAGTGAGAGAGAGAGAGAGAAGCAGCCAGCCTGTGTGTAAGTGAGAGAGAGAGAGAGAAGCAGCCAGCCTGTGTGTAAGTGAGAGAGAGAGAGAGAAGCAGCCAGCCTGTGTGTAAGTGAGAGAGAGAGAAGCAGCCAGCCTGTGTGTAAGTGAGAGAGAGAGAGAGAAGCAGCCAGCCTGTGTGTAAGTGAGAGAGAGAGAGAGAAGCAGCCACCCTGCCTGTGTGTAAGTGAGAGAGAAAGAGAGAGAGAGAAGCAGCCAGCCTGTGTGTAAGTGAGAGAGAGAGAGAGAGAAGCAGCCAGCCTGTGTGTAAGTGAGAGAGAGAGAGAGAGAGAAGCAGCCAGCCTGTGTGTAAGTGAGAGAGAGAGAGAGAGAAGCAGCCACCCTGCCTGTGTGTAAGTGAGGGAGAAAGAGAGAGAGAGAGAGAGAAGCAGCCAGCCTGTGTGTAAGTGAGAGAGAGAGAGAGAGAGAAGCAGCCAGCCTGTGTGTGAGAGAGAGAGAGAGAAGCAGCCAGCCTGTGTGTAAGTGAGAGAGAGAGAAGCAGCCAGCCTGTGTGTGAGAGAGAGAGAGAGAGAGAAGCAGCCACCCTGCCTGTGTGTAAGTGAGAAAGAGAGAGAGAGAAGCAGCCAGCCTGTGTGTAAGTGAGAGAGAGAGAGAGAGAAGCAGCCAGCCTGTGTGTAAGTGAGAGAATGCATTTGATTGAGAGCATGTGTGTGATTGAGAGAAACTGGTCAGCGAGCTCATGTGTGTGAGAGACAATGAAAGTGACTGCTCAGAGAGATGACTGATGTGTATGTGAATGTGAGAGAGAGAAAAAGCATGGAAGTGAGAAATCTGGGTATGTGAGAAAGCATGGGAGTAAGAAGCCTGATTATGTGAGAGAGAGCATGGGAGCGGGAGGACTGGCTGTGTGTGTGTGTGCGCGTGCATGAGAGAGAGACTGGTTGATAAGGTGACGGTGTGTGTGAGAGAAAGAGACTGCTGTGTGTGAATGTGAGAGAAAGAATGTGATTCAGGGAATGAGAAGCCTGTGCACGTGGAGAGTGAGCATGGAAATGAGAGAGAGACTGGTGTGTGTGTGTGTGTGAGACAGAGAAAGTGATTATGAGAGTGAGAAGCCCGTATATGTACGGTAAGCAGAACACGGGAGTGGGAAGCCTGTGTGTGTGTATGGCATGAGAGAAACTGTTCAGGAAGGTGTCTGGTGTGTGTGTCAAAGACTGTTTGGGAAATGATTGGTGCGTGAGAGACAGAAACTGGTCATGGGGGCATGACTGGTATGGTGTGTGTGTGAGAGACATGGGCCCTAAGGAAGAGGAAGAGGAATAGGAGAGCTGCTGGAGGGGGTAAGGAAAGGTGGCTTTTTAAGTTTATTTTTCTTGATTGACTGCCATTTTAATTATTTAATATTATGTGATGTGTCTGCTTTTTTGAAATATTTTATTGGTGTTTGGAGAATGTTTAATAGTTTTTATGAGTTTTTAATTGTTGGATGTTATTCTGTTCATAGCTGTTTTGAAACATTTATTCTGCTTATTAGTATAGTTTTACAATTATTTATGTGTGGGGATCTATAGCTGCTTGCTAGTTCTGTTTTCCTAATAAGAGGTATATTGGTTTTTAGGGCCTGATATACGGTATTTGTAGTGTTGCCTTTTCATAGATAGGGTTGCTCCTGTTTGAGTGTAAAATTATTTTTTTTCTTAAAAATATGTATAAAAAAGGGGGGGTCGTCTTATACGCCCAGTCGTCTTATACACCGGAAAATACGGTACTATAATACTGGGTGATTTCAACCTCCACACAGACATCAACCCAAAAACACAAAGCTGCCAAACACTACTAGACATGCTTTCCAGCTTTAATCTGAAACAACTTGTGAACCCCCCCACTCATAGAGCCGGTCACACCTTGGACCTGATTTTCACCAATCACTACTTCACAGATACATCCATCTCAGCCAACCCAGTCCCTTGGTCTGACCACTTCCTTATACAATGCAAATCACATTTACAGTCCAGTAACACGACGTGCGTAAGTGAATCTAACTCCTTCAAATACTGCCCTCCCTTTCAACAGGACCTACTTCAAAAAGAGCTAGGAAAACAACTGACAAACCTAGACCTATCCAACATCAACAGAGCAATTAAATCATGGCATCAACTCACAGAACAAACTGCTAACAAAATAAACCCCGAAAAAACAAGACAAAGAAAATTAACCAATGGCAAAAACAACCCTTGGTTTAACTGTAATCTAAGATCAATGAAAACAAACTTCAGAAAAATGGAAAAAGAATGGAAAAAAACTAATTCCCCAAAAAACCTTCAAAGATACCGCACTCAACTGGCCACCTATAAAAACATGATTATGACCACCAAATGCAACTCCTACAGTCAAAAGATAAACTCATCCAATAACTCAAACGCTCTGTTCAACATTGTCAAAAACCTCACAGATGAAAAAAGCAACAACGCCCCAGTGACCAACACAATCAATCTAACCCAAGACCTTGCCACATTCTTCAAAGATAAAATCAACAGAATAACGAACACATTCAACAACTCCACACCCTCAGAGAATCAATTTGAAACAATGAACATAAAACCTTGGTCACAATTCAACCCAATTTCTGTCACTGAAGCCGAAAAAATGCTAAAAAAAAATCAACCCTGCTCGCCATGACCTAGACACCATCCCTACATGTAACCTAAAAGATATGTCCCATATCATCACCCCAACCATTGCCGCCATCGTCAACAAATCACTCGAAGAGGGTGAGCTGCCAACCGCACTAAAAACTGCAACCATAACTCCAATTCTAAAAAAGAAGAGCCTAGACCCCAAAGACCTGAATAACTACCATCCGATCTCAAACTTTCCTCTACTTGCCAAGTTGACCGAGAAGGCAGCTCTGTCTCAACTAAATGAACACCTTGAAAACAACAAAATTCTACAGATGCACAACATGGATTCAGAAAAACCGCAGTACGGAAACACTTCTCGTCAACCTCTCAAATGAAATCTTAAGAGGTCTCGACAACAAAATAAACCATCTTCTAATACTTCTCAACCTATCTGCGGCTTTTGACACCGTTGACCACAAAAGCCTACTATCAAGACTTACTAACATTGGCCTCGCAGGAAGTACCCTCAACTGGTTCTCCTCTTACCTACAGAACAGATTCTTCAAGGTCTCCATGAACAACAACTCATCTAACCCCTTTCCCCTCGAAACCGGCGTACCACAAGGGTCCACCCTATCTGCAACGCTCTTCAACATATCTTCTCCCTCTATGCCACCTCATCTCCAGCCTCGGAATAACTTACTATATGTATGCTGATGACATGCAGTTCATCATCCCAATTTCTAACATACTAGAAGAGGCACTCTCCACAGCAGCAAACCACCTAACCTCAATTAGTAACATGCTAAACCAACTAAAACTGTGCCTGAACATGAATAAAACAGAATTCATCCTCATAGGAAGAAATCTCACAGAACAAACCATCAATACTCCCTTATAATCGACAACATTAACATCCTGATAAAAAATGATACAAAGAACCTCGGCATTTGGATTGACAAAGATCTCAACTTAAAAAAGAGCATCGCAACCAAAACCAAAGAAAGATTCTACAAACTGCACGTCCTGAAAAATCTAAAACCACTTCTCCATCAGGAATTCCGAACAGTACTTCAGTCACTGATATTCAACAGCATTGACTACTGCAACTCGCTCCTGTTAGGTCTTCCCAAATCTACCCTAAAACCACTCTAGCTACTGCAAAATGCCGCAGCCAGAGTCCTAACAGGCAAAAGAAAAATTGGAACACATCACCCCTGTTTTAAGAAGTCTTCACTTGCTCCCAATCAAACAAAGAATCGAATTCAAGACCCTTACTATAGTGCACAAGGCCTTATACAAAACGGAGAACACCACACTCAGTAACATGATCCATCAACACAAACCTCAATGATACACCAGAACTTCCAGCAAATTACTTCTGGACATACCCTCACTTCCATCGGCGAAGCTCACGAGCACGAGAAACAGAGTCTTCTCAATTGCAGGTCCAAACATATGGAACTCCTTACCTCAATACCTAAGATCAACAATCAACAGCAAATCCTTCAAAAAAGAACTGAAAACCTGGTTATTTAGCCAAACATTCAGAGATGGTGTGGGCTAAACGTCATAACCCCTCCACCAGCACCTCCCATACAAGATGATGATGATTTTTTGAAAAAAAACCCCCATTTCCTAGTTCTTTTGTTGCCGTGTAAAGTTTAAGTTAAACACGTCATGACCTTGTTCAAGTGTTTAAGTTTTGTTCTATGATTTTCTGCTAACAGTTCAATGTATTCTCTGCCACTCTATGTTCTGTGTCCTGTTCGATGTAACAATTTGTTCTACTGTAAACCGGGGTGAAGGCTAATTGCTAAACCTCGGTATATAAAACTCTGAAATAAATAAAATAAACTTATGTCTGCTCATTAGAGCACATAAGTAAAAAAAAAAAAATTAGAAAAGTTATGGAGGATTTAGAGGTCAGGGAGGAGAGGGGAAAAGGTAGGAAGGACACGAACGGTTGTAGGAAAGTTCCCTCCCAGAGTGCTCTATTGGAGTAGACTGGGAAGGAATTTGGAAAAAAGGCAAATTGTGTCGCTGCACACAATTTCAAAAATACTACCCACCGGCACATGAGCATGCATATATTAAAATACGGTGCGTATGTGCACACAGGAACTGGATTTTATAACATGCACACAGAGCAAAATACTAAAATTATTCTACAATAGTGTATTCTCTGTGTGTTGTTCAACCTTATACACAGAGGGGTAGATTTTAAAAGATGCGCATGGGCGTATATGTGCACGCGCTGCCCGGCAAGCACGCATGTACTCCCAGTTTTATAACATGTGCAGCCGTGCTCATGTTATAAAATTGGGGGTCGGCGCGTGCAAGGGGGTGCACAATTGTGTACCTTGCTCGTGCCGAGCCGTGGTGCCTTCCCCGTTCCCTCCCATTCCTGAGAGGGAACTTCCCTTCCCCCTAGCCCTACTCTAACTCCCCCCTGACCTTTGTCTTACCTGCTTCTGGGCAGGCACAAGTGTCCCCACACAGTGGCAAATGACTGCTGTGCCAGGAGCCTCTGACCCCACCCACTTCCCGTCCCTTTAGTAAAGCCCTGGGATTTACACGCGACCCGGGGCTTTACACGCGTCACCAGGCCTTTTGAAAATAGGCCTGACGCTCGTAACCTTTTTAAAATCTGGCCCAGAAGGATCACTGTAGTAGTTCATCACACTAGTGTCATCACTGTGACTAATCACCAAATTTTCAGTAATAAAAATTAATAGACAACACCTTTGTCCAGCACTGCAGGAGAAAAAAAAAATCCATCATATCAGGCAAAGGAAGCCTGCAGTTGTTGACAGGGAATTTGCTAGACAGACAACAGTGAGACCCCCCTGCTATGATAAAGAGGGATTTTTTTAAATCCCAAAGATCAGCAAGGGAGACAGGCATGTGAAGTCGCAAGAAGTTGAGATTTGGGAAGGATATGCCAGTTGTTTCCTCAGTGTTTCATCTGGATCCTCCTATCTCAGAGGAGAGGGAAAGGGAAGGCACTAATAGTACTAGTAGAAGCAGAGTACATAAAAGTACAAGTGGTGAAACCAATATCAGCACCACAAATCCTGAGTGCAGCAGAAGCAATAAGATCAGATTTGTCATCCTATTCTGATTCAGGGCTTGAGGAATCTCCTTTCAAAGAATTTCCTGAAGCAGAGATGGGAGAGGCATTAGCTGAAGCCCCTATATTAGGAGGTTTAGTCAGTACTGTGCTAGCTTCCACTTCACTGACAGAAGAGAGAGAGGCAGAAGGACATGTTAGTGAGAGACAGCAGGCCAAACTGACAGTACAGGAACAGTGAATGAGTGAATCCTCTGCTGCAGTTCCACAGGCACTCCACCTGTGACCACCCCCACTTCCCTGCCAGCAGCATCACCCACCCCAAAGAATGCAGACAGAGGCAAGGGATCATGAAAGAAATATGTGATCTGGAGCCATTTTCAAATGAAGGAGGACCCACATTTTGCGCATCGTAACTATTGCGCAAAGGACATCAGCCGAGGGAAGCAACTGGGCCACTTAAACAATGTTAGAAAGGAGCATCACTTGAGGAAGCAGCATCCTCTTCAATATGCACCGGGGGATGGAAGTAATAGTAGTCCGGACACTAGTCTTTGAAAAGGGGACAAGTGTTTCTCAAGCTCCTTCCAAGATTACAGCTCCTTCTACCAGCCTGTTGGCAGTCCGGCAGCAGCAGCCCTCAACTGTAGCTAAGAAGCGACAGCTCAAATTGGAGGAAAGGGGGTGGTGTTCGGTGGCACTGTTACAGAGAAAGAGGGAGGCAGCCTCCAAAGTAGTGATAAGGACTATCAGTGAGATGATTACTTTAGACCATCAGCCCCTGCAGGTCATTGAGAACCTGGATCTCAGGCGTTTGCTGCATCTTCTAGCACCAAACTATAAAGTGTCCTCCAGGACCACTTTCAGCATAAAGGTCATCCCCAATTTGCACAAACATTGTCATAGCTGTGTGCAGGCGCTGCTGGCGAAGGTACAGGAGAGCAGTGTCCATTTCACAAGTTGACATATGGACATCCAGAAATGCCTCCCACTCTTTCCTCTCTCTGATGGCACACTGGTGGGATCCGGGCAAGTTAGGGGGGAAGGCAGCAGCTCCACAGGGGCCGGAGCAACGGGTGGGCTTTGATGCACACTCATCTGGTGGACATTTCCATACCTCTGCTAATATTTTAACAGCAATTTGAGGAATACTGGAGGGATGGCAACTGGATCAGAGAGCCAGAAGTCTCAATACACGTTTCTTTATCATCAATAATGGTTCTAATATGGTCAAGGCAGTATCAGATGGTGGATATCAGGGTGTATGATGCTTCGCTCACACCATGCACCTAGCTGTGAAGGAAGTTCTGGGCAGGGATCCCGGGATCCAGAGCATGCGTACCTGTATGGCTTACTAGAGAAGTATAGAAAAATAGCTGGACACTTCCATCAAAGCATGAAGTCAAGTGATCTTCTCCATGAAAAGCAGGAGAAATTAGAGATGCCTCACAAGCATCTCATCATGATGTGGGTACCCACTGGAATTCAACCTTCATGATGCTGCAGAGGCTCATGGAGCAACAGACACCCCTGTATCATCTGTCTCAAGAAATGGAGATTGCCTTCAGTCCCCCCTTGGGCATCATGACTGGTCAGTCATGAGACAGCTTGTGAAAATCCTGAAGCCCTTTAAGAATGCCACAGAGGAGCTGAGTGCCACAAGCACCACCTTGGGAGATGTCATCCAAATACTAAACATCAACAGGGAGAGGTAATGAGAGATGTGGTGCTGCACTATTTCATGTCCTTGAAAAATCAGGTGACAGAGAGACTAGGAGCTCTGACCAGAAACCCCACATACATGCTCATTACATTATGTGATCCTCCTGTGAAAGGGAGACTAGGGATGTGCAGAGGGACGCCATACGTTGCATTCGTGATTCGGATTCGTCTGGGAGCAGAGGGGGGCTGTCTGAGGACGAGGATGTGCATGACAGGCAGATAAGTGGGGGAAGGAAGGATAGGAGGAGTGTGGCGTCTGTCTCAGGTGAGTGTAGTCAGGGAAGGCAGATGGGGCAGGAGGAGAGTGTAGACCATACCTTGTGTACTGTGTACAGTTCTGGGCACTGCATCTCAAAAAAATATATAGTTGCAGTGGAGAACATTTATTTTATTTATTTATTTATTTATTTAAAGGTTTTTTATATGCCGCGACATGTTCCAAACATCACCTCTGTTTACAATGAACCATAATTTAGCAACAGGCTTTACAATCAATTTATAAAGAACAAGCATATATCAAATGAGGTCAATGAACATAGCAATAAATCAACATATAGTACAATTGAATGCAGCCTAATCTCCTGGGAGAAACTATGTATAATTAGGTACAATCAAGCAAATGCAGTAAGAGGAGAAAGGATTGGGATGTATTTGGTGTGGGGTAAGAAGTGTATGAAAGTACATTATGTATTCAAATGATTTTTACCAGAGAGAGGTGACCTTAGAGTTAAAGTGTTTGAAGGAGAGGGGAAGGAGTGGATGGCAGTTTGAAGAGTAGGAGGTCATTATGTATAGGCTTGTCTGAAAAGCCAAAGTTTTGTTTGAATTTCTTATGGCACGGCTCCAGGCGCAGGTCTGTGGGCATTTTATTCCAAAGGTTGGTTCCTGCTATGGTAAATGATCGTTCTCTCGTTGAAACATGCTTGATATGTTTGAGCGTGGGAGTCTGGAGTTTGGCTTGGTGCATTGTTCTTGTAGGTCTATTTGATTTGTGGAATGTAAAATGGTCAGAGAACCATTGCATATCTTGGTTGTAGATGGATTTGTGTATGAGGGTAAGGACTTTGTATGTAATCCTAGATGCTACTGGTAGCCAGTGAAGGTATTGGAGTACGGGCGTAATGTGATCATGGCGGTGTGCGTTGGTGAGTATTCGGGCGGCTGCATTTTGTAGCATCCGTAAAGGTTGTAGCAAATTTTTTGGCAGTCCTAGCAGGATAGAATTACAGTTGTCCAGTTTTGACAATATTGTAGCTTGTAGAACTGTTCAGAAGTCATGCGGGTGTAGGAGAGATCTAATTCTTCTTAGAGTATGGAGAACATACAGAGAAAGGTGATCAAAATGATAAAGGGGATGGAACAGCTCCCCTCTGAGGAAAGGATAAAGACTATTTAAGATTCAATTTTCAGCCACAGAGGAGGACTTGACCAAGGCAGCCTCTGGTCTGTATTCAAAAAGGTTTGTTTTTCCATCGAAATTCAGACTTAGCCAGACAATTCCAGAGTTTTGAATTTCTCACCTCTATTTGCAAGTAAGTTTTAGCCGGGTAAGTCAATTACCCAGCTAAAACTTATATCAATAAAAAAAAAAGAGACAATATAGGAATGTTCAACGGGCAAGGCTTAAATTTAACTGGATAGCAGTGATATTCAGCACTATCCAAGTAAGTTTAGCCAAATATGGGGGTCATTTTCTAAAGCTAGCACATGCGATAGCTAAAAAGGGGCAGAGTCGAGAGGCGTCTGCCCCGGAAGAGGAGGAGTTGGGGTGGAAGCCGCGAAGACAGCGTGGATGGCGAAAATGTAAGGAACCTTTTTGCTTCCAATTTTGCGCCCAATAGCACCACCTTTTATGATGGCGCTATTGGGTGTGAAAGCGGCAGTGGGCCCCCCCCCCCCCCCCCCCGCCAACCTGTGCCACGCGATTCACGCCACTGCGGTACGTTAGAAAATCTAGGCCTAAGTTTGGTCATGGTGGAAAGTGGAGAGCTGTCCTGTCAAACTTGCATAGATGTCTTTAAACTTAACTGGGTATATTCAGTGAGAAACAGGTCCTACTACTGAATATCTCAGCTAAATTTACTTGGGTTACTTTAATATGGGCAACTTGCTACTCGTCATCCCGCTCAATTTTGACTTCCCTGATTTTAGTCGCCCAAGTTTAGGTGGCTAGGTTTGCAGATCCAATTTCTACTTCTTCTAGTCCGCCAAACTTGGTCTTCCTAGATTTAGGACTACCATTCCAGAACATAGATTTGTGCAACTAAGTTAGGCGTCTAGCTCTGCAAATCAGCACTAGGTATCTTACTTTCATCTTCCAAGCTAACCCCCACCCTCAGGGTCTTTCACTTTTTGAGAGGCTAAATGTAAACTGTTCAACTCTGGGGAGGAAGGGAAGGGGTTAAGCAAATAGATCTTTTGAAAAATTAATATAAAATGTAGCTATCTGTCTCTCTTCAGTAGCTTGATTCTCTTTACTGGCCCAAAAGTATATTAAAATTATTGATGGAAACTTGTTTGAAAAGTTTACTTATTGCATTATCAGTGGTTTATGGGTAGCATTCAGTGAAATGGTTTATTTTGCTTAAGATGAAAAGAAAATGGTCATTGAAGAAACTTTGCCTTTGATTTAGTGGCCTACAGAGAAACAGTTCTGTGCCAATCATTGATAAACTTGGTATCTGTAAACACTGGCTGAATTTCACATAATAATTTCAGCATACAAAGAAATTGTGTCCGTGTCAGCTATCTAAAGGTACAATACAACATTGCTTCAAGTTTCGAGTTCAGATAAAGTTTGCTACACTTTTAATGAGCTTCGCTTCTGCTTTCCTAGATGAATGTTCTTGGCATAATCTCAACAGTCAGTGCCCAGTTGCTATTTAGTTACTTATTTGGCTCTTCAAAAGGTTTTGATGTGTTAGAGAAAATTTTTGAAAAAGGATAATGAAAGGCAAACCATTATTATGTCTACAGATATGCAAATTTTCCACAGTCAGATTCAAATCGGGTGAATTTCAGCCTGGTCCAAGTTTTAACATGTGAGGATCTTCCCTAGACTGACTGTGGACACTGGAAATCTAGCTGATTTTTGCCCATGGATGTCGGAGATCTAATTTGAATCTGTGAAAATTTGAGGTAAATCTGCTAATCAATCGACATCTGTATTGAATTTTTCTTGGATCTATTTTGGATTTTTGTGGAATTGCCAAGGATTATGCTGGCAATAGATATTCTTCGATTAAAGGGTTTGTGAAACCAGTTTGAAATTGAGCTCCAAATTCTTTTTAAAAGGTTGCACAACCCTGAAAACAAAGCTTGGTATGATATTGGTGCAATGTTGTCATTATTCTTAACAACTTAAGGTGCAAATCAAAGAGACTGCAGGGCTGTTCTGCTCACAGGAAGAAGAGAAATCAGTCAAGTGATCAGTTTCAGAATGAAAAACAGGCTTCAAGTGATAGGAAAATTAATTGCCAAGTTTGAAGTTGGAAACTGGAACACAGGCTCAGACTTTTTCAGACAAATTAGAGGGATGGAAGGAAGGAAACAATCAGTTTAATAATTTTCTCTGTTCTTCTGAGAAGATTGCACGAACATTATTCAGTAGACCTCTGTGTACTATAGGCTCTTTTCTCGGCTCTTAACAAATTTAAACAAGATCCTTCATGCTCTCTCTGACAATTTTACTTTTCTCCTAGACTCCTTAATTAAGACTTCCTGTAATTGAAATGTATGCATTTTCTTCTTGGTTTCATAAGGAGCAGGGGCTATCCTGGAACTAAATTAGAGTCATGAAACAAAGTCTAATACGCAGTGGAAGCACAGAAGATGGACGCAGGGCGCTCTTTTCTTGTACTATTTCTGGAAACTCTAAGGGATGTTAAGCACAAACGCTAATAGGCTTAAGCTTCACAAACCTTTGACAGTCTTCTATAGTGCACAATAACATTTAATATGCTGCTGTTGGAGGTGCTCTGGCAGGATATTGAGCCTTCTGGCATGCATAGAAAGGCCAATTGGAGGACAGAAAAAAGCAATGATATGATCTCTGTACAGTGTAGAAAATGGGACTCAGTGGTGGCCAGCTGATTAGCTGAGGGATATTGATAACAGGTTAAAGAACAGCTCTTTTATTGGGGGGTGTGAATGACAAATGTAGCATTTATTTCATAGAGAAATTAGATAAACTAGAATCACCATGAAAAGATGTATTTAAGGGGGTTAGGATAATATTTAACTGGTCCTTAAAATGTCTTGCATGAGGGTTTTTATTTTCCCCCCAAAATATAGGCAGCTATAGCCTATTAGAACTGAAACTAATAATACAGAGAACCTCAGTGTTAACCTCATCTCTACTCTGAGCCCTAAATAGGCTCAACTAAACGAACCATCCTGGAGAAATAAGGGCAATGGCTTCATGGTATTTCACAAACTACAATCATATTATTTCCTATTAACACTTTATGGCTCATGTATCAGATAGATGAGGTACATCGGTATATAAAAATTAAAAATAAATAAATAAATAGATGAGGTACATGTCAGTGTTATCCCTAACTAACTGTGCCGGTCTCAATACCTTAGAATTGATTCAGCATTAAAATAACAAGCAGAGGGCAATTCCACTGAAGATACAAACTTTGCTACAGCAATAGCCGGCTGTGGCCTATGATAAATAAGCCCATTTACAAAAGAAAAAGTAAAGTTACTGTCCTCTGAGATAATTACACAGGATATGATACTGCCCTAATCACTGTACTTACATGTATAGTTGCATCATTTTAGTTTACTTTTGGTTTTTTTTTCAAATTGGTGTAGTATTACTCTTTTGATAAGCATAATAGGCCTAAATCATTGATGTCAAATAAACAGCATATCTATAAAATTAATGGCTAGAGTATGCAAATAAAACTTACTAGAGTTATCTCTTCAAACTAGGATTTCTTATGAGAAAATCCGGAATGAATCGGGTCGATAGAAATTGCAGCTTCAATAATACTGTATTCATTTGAAAAACAAGGATAAGTCAAGTCATAAACTGCCAGTTGAATTAATGTTAAAATATTCCTCAAGCAGAAAAGAAATCATTTGGAGCATCCAGCATTAACTGGTGTAGAGTTAGTATAAAAAGTAAGTGTTCCCTTCTTCTAGCCAAGGACTACCAGTGAAACCAGCTTCTTCCAAATTAATAATTCCATTTTTTTTTAGGTAAACAAGCAGTGCATGGAAGAGAAGAAAAAGCTTAAGGGGGAAAAAGCCCTGGAATAGGAAAAGCTTGGCACACTTGAGTGATAACTAGCAATGTTTGTATCTAACCTATCTAAACATTCTTATTGTGAATGCAGTTAAGGCAAACACATAATTAGCAAGGACCATCTGGACAGTCCTTTCCTGGGTTGTTTCCCTCCCAACTACTATTGGACAATCACAAGTGAGAAACCCCAGCCAGCGAGAGCATCTGGTTTAGCTGCTTTACCTATGAGATTATTTCACTCTTCTCAACTCTTTCTTACTTCTCATTTGTATTCAGGCTGATGACCAAATAGCCTGAGGATGTGCAGGCTCAACTTGCTGCCATAGAATCTGTAGGCTTCAGACTTGAACAGAAGTTTATAGCACACAACACAACTCTGATCAGAAATCCTGTCAAACTCTGGCCATCGAAGCAAGGACCCTCACACAGATGGTAACTTTTGAACAGGCATGCGGGCTGTGCGTGCATTTGCCGGCTCATGTCCAGAGACGCATCCATTTTATAACATAGGCATGTATATGTGCACATGCAATAAAATATTTTGGATGCATGTACATGCGTGCATAATTTTAACTGGATGTGCACATGTGCACGCACATACTGCATCTACCGCATAAGTGGGAGAATTTTATAAGGAATGCATACCTATGCCATTCACCATTTTTCCAGTTCATTCCCAGTTCACCCAGTTTAGGGACAGGAATTGCAACACCCCTGTAATTTAAAAGCCACCCTTCCTCCTGTTATCCTGACCCTTAAAGCCTTGCCTATATTTTTTTTGTTTTCTGCTTACACGCCATCCACAGAAGAAGTAAATTTAAGTGGTAGGGGACATCAGCATTCACACAAGGGTGTGTAAGTATTTACACGCACATCTCTTGACCAGCCCTGACACACCCACACTCCACCCAGACCACGCCCATGCTCTGCCCCTTTTCAGAAACGTTTTACTTGTGCACGTAGCGGGAGCTCATCCTCGGGCAGCTTTTAGAATTTGCTCGGTGTGTGCGGGCCTGAGGTGTGCGCCTAAGTCCCAGTTTTGATGCGCGCAGGGCTTTTAAAATTTGCCTTACACTCTGTGCCCCATCTCTGGTCATAAAGACAAGAAGAAAGGCAAGTTATTCTGTCTTACACTGAAAAAGGGAATCACTTCCCAGAATCAGTGTGCATGTACCTCAGTAAGGTTGTTTTTTTGTTTGTTTGTTTTTTTTTTAATTTTCTATGTATTCATTTTACAATTTTTCAAGCATCAAAAACTTGAATCGAAAAGCATGTCATACAAAATAATAACACAAATTAGTAAGCAGTCTGCTCTTTCTTTTAAACATATACAATAAAAATTTAACAATTTGTGGCTATATTATTTAGCAACATGCATAAGTCCACAACATAGATCCAAGATCATCACAATCTCATAAAATTAAACAATTCAAGTTCACAGGTAAACTGGCAGAAGGAGGACAGTATATATTGTTTTTACAAGATCCTTAAACTCAGCGTTTATGGAGTTACTGGGCTGGAAGTCAAGTATGAGCTAAGCACTCTTCTTTTTATTAGATAAAAAGGAAATTGAGAAGGTTGAAAAAATATAAAGGAAGAACCTTGATATTTAATCAGACATTTACACGGATATTTAAGAGAAAATAATGATCCCAATTCAAGTACTTGAGGCTTCAATAATAAAAATTGTCTTTTCTTCTGTGTTTGCTTGGATAGATCTGGAAAACTTTGTATCTTTTGTTCATATGTAGGAAATATCTTTTGAAAATCCACTCTCTATCTGCTTCTAGTAGAAAAGTGACCACAAGTGTTGATGTCTCAACCAATTCTTTCTCAGATTGTTCCAATATTGCTGATAATACTTGAAATTTCTTCAAATCTGTTTGAAGTCTCTCTTTTGGAGGTATATAATATACCTTAGATATTATACACAATGTTTTTCTTCTGTGAGTTTCAAACCTTCAGGCATATATCTCCTCCAAAGTTCTTTAGGTGCTGTATATGGGAGCTTTGGAAAATTTATACATCTTAAATTTCTAACCCAAAGCTGATTTTCCAGGTTTTTGATTTTAAAATTCAAAATCTGGTTTTCTTTAATCAGCTCCTGCTGAACATTCATGTTACTCTGCGTTTTTACCTCAACAGATTCCAAATTTAATTTATTTTCCATTAGTCCCGTTTCAGATATCCCCAAACGGTCATCTATCGATTTTATAGCATTGGCAACATTAACCATTTGAGTGGCCATATTTGTATTTAAAATCTGGATCGCCTCCCTTATTGACTCCAGTGAAAAAACTTGAGGCCTTACCAGATTCTGGTGTAAAGTTGATGGCTGTTCAAACAAAGCTCTCCTTGGCTGCTGCTTTCCCTCTCCTTCTGCAGCTTCTCCTGACACCCGCCCAGTATGTAATTGTGCCGAGACTCCTTCCTTCAGCTGCTCAGGCTCCAGCTTCCAGCACCCGAGATTCTCCCTGCTGCTGCTGGGTGCGTCTCAGCGCGGGATTTTCAGGGGAGGGGATCTTTCCACTGGTGACAACGATGTCAATAATTCAAGACAGGGCTCGAGCTCTTCTTCCCCCCAAGTCCCAGTCAGCAAATCTGCTGCTGGTGTTTTCTCTGCCTCCCGACGAATATGGTCATCCATGGGACCCACCACGGGTTGAGATGAGGGAGGCTCTGAGGCTAAACTCTCCCTCGCTCTCCTCTTTCGAGGGTGTAGTTATTCGGCACGAAACTGGCAGTGAAAGAAGCGTACCTTTCACTGCCAGCGAAGTCTCTGCAGTATCACGCTCGGTGCTGCCCCAACTCCTCCTCTTCTGGGGCTGACACCGCCCCAACTCCACCCAGATCTTGGTATCCCATGCGATAAGGGACTTTTCGCATGCGATCCGCATAGAAAATGACCCCCTAAGTTTAAGATTACTCCAGCTAAATCAGAGACAAAGTGGATTGGAATAAAGAAGGAACTAATTGTCTGCCCTAGAAATAAGGTTACACGCGTCCCGGGGCTTTACTCGCATTGCCAGGCCTTTTTAAAATAGACCCGGTGCGCATAGGGCTTTTAAAATCCTGCCCATAATGTGCACATCATATGTATAGAATAAAAGACTACCTGGATCATCTAGATGCCAGAAGATGGTGCACTTACTCTCCCTGAGCAGTAAGAAACCAGAGGAAATGAAGGCCTGATCTAATTTCCCTGTGGTATCATTTGGGGGATGAGGCTGGCATCCCGGTTTGCAGATGGCTTTCCCCTTTGTGGTGGAATAATTTACTAAAGGCTAAATACCTAATGAGACCAGTAGTCTCCGTCAGTAAGAAAGTAATGGAAGGAACTTTGAAGTAAAACTCCAAAATGCATGAACCCATTCATAGTAACTGGGTAAGGTTTGTGTAAAGCACTGGTTAGAATGGCGCGGCCCATAAACAACAACTGCCACAAGGGAATATGAAAAGGACTTTGAAGGTAGTGGGATCAATCACCCAAAGACATCAAGGGGAGGCTCAGAGCCACAGGAGCACTAGTGATAGTGACCACAAAACACAGGTGCAGAGTAATGCAGCAAGAAGAGTAACATCAGCACCCAAAGATATAGAGTGAGGGCTAAGAAAGGAAGGAAGGAAGGAAAAAGAAAGACATAACAACTGCAAGCAACTAGAAGAGGTACAAGGTCATACCAAGAGAGACATGAACACCCCAAGGGTCCAAATGAGGTACAGAAAGTATGTAAAGCATTAGATTGTCAGAAAGTACTCTAAAGGAATATGAAAAGAACCTTCAAGACTGCTGGAGCAGATGCAGAATCACTCAACATCTACTGGCAGGCACCAAGAAAGGATCAGAGTTGCAGGAGCACTGATGTTGAAAACCACAAGTCATAGGTACAAGGCAATGCAGCAAAAGTGGGGAAAATACTTTAAGGATCTGCGAGGGGGACAAAGCAGCTCAGAAACAGACCAAGATATCAAAAGAGGACAAATGTCACCCAAAACAATGGCATGAAGAGCACAATGCAACAGAAAAGGAGCAACTGTAGCACTAACAAGAGTGGTATGAAAACTACAAGACTTAGAATGTAAAGTATGGGACATAGCTCAATAGCTTCAAAACCCCTAAGGTATAAAGTCCAGGAATATGACAAACAGCAGCATGGCATCAAAATCTCCAAGTAGTAGAGTCATGCGTATTGCAGGAGGCAGAGTGGCATCAGAACCCACAAGATTTAGAGTTGGGGCTATGGCAGAAAGGCAGAATGGAATCAACAGTGCTGAGAGCAGGGCAGGGAGTAACAGTGCCACAACAGCATAGCAAAGTGCTGAACCGGTAAAGAGGACAAATGCAAGGAGACAGGTTTCATTTTTTTGTTTCAGGGGACAAAACACCGCAGTATAACAAAGGGAGAAGTAGAGTGGGAGGATCAGTCTGGGCAGTGACAGTGGCAAAACAACACTGAATCAGGAAAGCTGCAAGGTCAGAGGAGAAAAGTTTGCTTTTAGTCCAGTATAATTAATTCCCATATAAACAGTCCTGTTGGTTAGGCAAGTGCGCTTAGCAGAGTATAGAGAACATTTGCTGTATTTTGCATAGCAGGACCTTACTTGTGGAATGATTTACCAAATGAAATTAAAACGGAGACCTCGCTAATTAGATTTCATAAGGCATTAAAAGCCAACCTGCTCCGACAAGCTGACGGATAAGAAATTCCATAAGGATTCATCCTGTTCATGTGGCAGGGAGCACATGAAGCATATGAAATCCCTATGTTTGGCCATATTTAGGGTTTAGGGATCTGATATTTTGCAGGGTTCAGGGATGTTAACGGCTGAGAGATGCTGTTACTAGGGTTTAGGGATGTTACAGACTAAGCTGCCAGGAGGGATCACATTGAATTACTTACATAAGATTTGCAATCAATCAAGTAATAAATACACCAAACAAAACTAAATAAGAGCATGTTTAGTCACTGTGGAAAGTATATGGCATGAAATATGCAGGTTTCAAATTATATTTGGTAAAGTTATTTTAGTTTAAGCTCACCAAATCATCAAATCTTATGCAATCTTCTATTGTTTAAATTATTTTATTTCCAAATTTTATTTCAAGTTTTTAATTGTAAATAATTTCATACTGTTTTCACACACACACAAATTATTCATTCACGCTTCATTTGGCGGCAGAGATTATAGCAGAAGAAAGGTGTGGTTGAATGAGAACGGCCCGGAAAATGGTGACAGTTAGCATCTAGAGCCGAGAGGCTTTTGCAATTAAAGTACCTTTAAAATTGTCTTGAGCATGAGAGAAGTTTTTGAAAAGCTCTACAGCCGTGAGATATCTGGAACAACACAGTGGATACAGAGTTGTGCACACAGCCACGTGGTGTTGGAAAGGAAACATTGACATGTATCCCTGTTGAAAGTGGTTCTTGATTCAAAGTATTTGAATCAAGAACCACTTTGAATCAAGTATTTGAATCAAAGTATTTGAATCAAGAACCACTTTGGAGTGAAATGTGGGACATTTCACTCCAAAGTGCTCCTGATGCAGGCGGGATGCCGCCGAAACTCCATGGCGTCGGGCCTTTGAAGCAATGCTGATACATTCACACAGTGAGGAATTGAATTCTGGGTGTTTGGAACAATTCTTGAACATCTACATCAGATTATAAGCTTACCGTACATCTAATTTAGTAAATATCTGATCTCCCCTGAGTCAATCAAAGGTGAATTTTAAAAGAGATGCATGCTTATTCACACTACAGCTATTTTATAAATCTCACAAATATGCGCACAGTAGAGGTGTATTAATAACTTTGCTAGTGTAAAAAAGGAGCAGATCTGGGGTGGGTCAGGGGGCATTCTGGAGTGGGGCCCAACATTTACGCAAATCACTATTTTATAACCTGTGACCATACCCACAAATTTTCAAATGCTGGCGTGCATAAAATCCAGCAGATATGCACATGCCTGGGCCATGCATGCACCAAATGCATCTTAGAAATGGCCTGGCCATGCACATATCTGCCGGTATGTACAGAAATGCCAGCAGATCAAAAAAGTGCGGGGCCGGGAGAAGGATATGGGCAGGCCGAGGGGCTGGTGTGAGGGCCAGCTGAAATAGCGCCATTAGATACTGTTCCGGGGGTGTATGCTGGCAGCGGGCCAGCCCGCAGAAGTTACTTCTGCTCCAAAGGAGCAGTAAGTATTGAAACAAAAAAAATTGGGGATAGCTAGGTAGGAGTTAGGAGTCGGGAAGGAGAGGGGAAAAGTTAGGAAGGGTAGTTAGGGGGCTAGAAAGTTCCCTCCCAGTACGCTCCTTAATTGGAGTGGATCAGGAGAGAACTGGGGTAGGCCTACTCGCATCACTGCACATTGTTTTTTAAAATTCCATCTCCTGTGCGCACGAGTTGCGACCCACCCGTAAAATCTGGCACGCTTATGCGCATGGGGACTGTATTTTATAAATGTCTGTGGTGATGTGCGCATGCTATAAAATAGTCGCATACCATCTGTGCATGCTGGGAGCCGTACCCACATGGGTGCACACATTTATTTTAAAATCTACCCCATAGTGCGCGTAGGACTGCTCCCTGTTTATATTTACTTCTGCTAATGACACAAGGTCAGATAAAACAAACAAAAAAGGTTGTTCTATTCTTCTCACCCATTACAATCTGACTCTGAAGCTATCCTCCGAAGATTACAGATTTCAAGCACAGAGACAAAGTGAGCTTTCAGCACCGCCTGTTTGCTTACTCTTACACTACAACTCTATAACAGTTAACACAAAAAGCTGCAGTGCTTTAGTCTTTTTCTTTATCACTCAATGAGAGCTGCGAAGAACAAAACCCATCTACTTTTTTTCAAAATCTGAGAGCTTCTGAATATGCAGTCTTATTCTGTATAATTCTTCTTTCCGTTTCAGGTTGAAAATGATGAACTTGGTGTCAATCCATGCAGTTGCCAGCAAGGATAGGTTGTTTAACAAAAGCTTGACCTTAATTTGTCCTGCTTCCTGGCTTTTACCCTTTTCCTTCCTGCCCTAGCTCTAGTCAGTCTAGGATCAATGTGACATCGCTGGTTTCTAGCTTGCTTTGAGGAGAAAAATCATCTAATAATTTGTTTGCCCCATAGACTTGAATGGGCTCTGAAAACAAATCTAAAAAAATTGCTTTATTTTTTTCTAATTTACTCAATTTGTTTTGAATTCCCATGAATGAAATAAAAATGGCCACAATCTGTTTGTTTTATCTATTTGTTTTAAATGAATGTTCATCCATAACACTTTTTCTCCTCCAAGCCCAATCCTTCTTGAACCCAATTCTTTCTTGACCCTAGCAATCTTTCCCCGTTCTCTCAACAGAGCAGGTCACTCATAGAAGCAAAGGATGTCAATGATATTGTGCAAGTTTGTTTTAACTCAGCTCACTTGTCCATAGACTAGAGCAAGATGGCTGAAAATATAGGAATGGCATGCAGGGAATGGGAATCCTGTCCCTCCACTACAAGCATGAGAAGTTGCACAACAGAGGGAAATTTAATCTCCAAATCTGACTTCCCGGCCCCTTCACCTATTGATGCTGTAGGTGTCAAGACCACTATGGATATTTTCCAGAATTTCTTTCAGCTTCTCCTCACTGTTCATTATGTTTTACCCCCTCATAACTCCTTTGGATTTTATTGCCCCATGCTTGATTAAGGAAATGATTGTTCTGGATTACCAGCCACTGTTGGTCTGCTTTGCCCCTCTCATGGTGTTGTGTACGCTTTACCTACTCTTAAGCATCATTCAGACATCAGGACATTGTCATCCTCTTCCTCAGAATGATGAGCAGCATCACAGAACATTTCAATCACTTCCAGGGATAACAAAGTCCAGATCCAAAGCATCAATGTATACTCATTTTCACCAACTGAGATTCAAAAGGAAAGAAAACAGAACACTTGAATCACCCCTATCAAAAAATAAAAGCAAGAAAATCATGCCACTTACCTAAGAGCACTCCAGTTTGATCTTGTGTTGAATTTTCCTGACAACATTCTTTACAAATGTTGTTTTCATAAATCATGTTCTTATAAACCGTTAGTATAGCTTGATTTAAAAAAGATTTGTACAAGTTCCTGGAAGAAAAATGTATAAACCATTATTAAGGTGAACATGGAGAAAATTCAGTGCTTATCCCTGGGTTAAGCAGCTTGGAATCTACCCCTTGTGATCCTGCCAGGCATTTGTGCCCTGGATTAAGAACTGCAGGAAACGGGATCCTGGCCTTGATGGATCCCTGGCCTGACCCAGCGTGGCAGATCTTATGTCCTTTTGTCTACCAATTTCCTAAGGGAACCATTACATTGATGCTCATCTTCCATTTCCTCCTCCTTTATAAAGATAGAGCAGACAATTTTATCTAAAATTTCTTCATCACTTGCTTATCCGAGATGGTCTTCATCTTAATTCTAGTGGTCATATTACTGTTGGAAGTTTTTGTCCTTTAATGAATTTGAGAAATGTTTGAGACTGTCTTTTGTAGCAATTTCTTCTATTTCCTTTTTATTATTATTATTTTACTCAGAAATGTTTATGGATTTTCTGAACAATTATCCAGATGATTGACCAGCTAAGGTAGCTGTGTGACCTTCTGTAGTAGCAGTAAAATGACAAATTATCAAACAAAGCAAACACTTTAATCTGTTTAAGTTAATGCAGGTTGCTGTTACTGACATACGTGCATAATGTAATTAACAATGACTGGTAGTTATTCAAAAGTTCACATCTGAATACATGTGATTAGCTGCAATTATTTTTAAGGTTAATTAAGTAATTAAGTCCTTTCAAAAGAGGGCATATACAACTCATGACAACCTGAAGTGGTAAAATGGTGATAAATTTATTTTTTTTTAGTGTTAAGCACATCATATAGTCCTTTAACATTTCACCTCTTTGCAGAAATAATGTGCTACTATTTGACTGTGTACTAAATACATTAATTAGCAGTAAAAAATTACCATATATTAACCACTGAGAGCACTGAATTAATACTTCTACTGTTCCATTTAGTTTAGTGTAATCAAGGTGGTTAATTAGTTAACTGATAGGTATATAAGAAAAGTAACTCTTCCCAAACTGAAGAGTTCAAGAAGATGTGTTCTGCAAAAAGTAATCTTTATATCTAGAATAAAATTTTAAATAATTGTTAGATGTTTTTGGTTTTTTTTTTATAAGGAAAAAAATAGGTCAGTATTCAAAAGAATTTACCGTATCTTTCTTCAAAATACATTATGGCATTAACGCATGCGATAACGCATGCAAAAAATGCTGTAGCACATGGAGTGAATGCAAATTTTGGGGGGAGGTGAGATCGGGAAAGAGTTTTGGGTGGGAATTAGTTAAATTAGGGACATATTTTACTTATTAAATTTATAATTTAATAAGTAAATTATAAATTTACTTACTTGCGTACTTGCCAGGTTTTTATGGCCTGGATTGGCCACTGTTGAAAACAGGATGCTGGGCTTGATGGACCCTTGGTCTGACCCAGTATGGCATTTTCTTATGTTCTTATATCACATGCTATTGCATGGTCTTAACCCCAAAAGTAATTATATCCTTTTCCCTGGCGTTAAGCTGTATGATATGCTGGATACATTTTTGGAATTGTGTTTTGGCCATTTCTGGGTTTGGGGAGTGAGGAGGGAGAGAGACAGAGAACTCCTCTGGGGAGGGTGTCACTCTGTGCACCTATTTATATCTCTGTAGGAGGGTCGCCTAATAAGTCTAGGTGAGGTGTTAGTGGTGGTTTAGGGGCCAGTTTGACATGTAGAGTGAGACGTATGAACAGCATAGTATACCTTGGTGAAGACTACATTATTTGGAGTGAGGAAAGTCTAACAAAGATGACATTTTGTACTATGTTCTCTTAATCTAGCTTGATGGACTCTAGAACATGGTACCATCAAGCTAGGGTGAGAGAATATAGTACAACATTTCATCTTTGTTAGACGTTCCTCACTCCAAATGATGTAAAATCTTCACCAAGTTATACTGTGTGTTATGCCCGTCGGTTGCAGATGACTGCAACCACTACTGCTCACCTCTTTCTTCTCTTCCCTGACTCCGTGGGGTAGACTAGCAGTCTCCGCCAGCTGCCTCTGGGTCAGTAAGACTATCTTTCTGACACCCCCGCTCCGCGGGCAGTGTCACTCTATCTCTTTAATAAAGACTCAAGATATATACTGTGTCTGACGTCACTGACACCTCGCCTCCCGACGGAGAGGCTCACGGGGCTTCTCCCTGT
Source organism: Rhinatrema bivittatum (assembly GCF_901001135.1). Taxonomy (NCBI): domain Eukaryota; kingdom Metazoa; phylum Chordata; class Amphibia; order Gymnophiona; family Rhinatrematidae; genus Rhinatrema; species Rhinatrema bivittatum. Next base: position 1,712,460 of record NC_042624.1, on the reverse strand, counting down.
AGGCAGCACCATCTCTCACCTCAGCCCAGGGCCCACACACTAAATAATCCTGTTTGTACATCTCACTCTACATGTCAAACTGGCCCTTAAACCCGAAACCACCACTAACAACTCACTTCAACCTATTTGGCGGCCCTCCTATAGAGATATCAATACTTATCTACTCTGGGGGCCTTGTAGAGAAGTTCTCTCTCTCTCTCTCTCTCTCCCTCTCTCTCTCTCTCTCTGTGTGAAAAATAGTGTTTATCATGCAGTGTAATATTAAAACTTTTTGATGAATATAGGGGCTAGCCGACTAACTCGGAAACTAGCCAGCTAAATTAATATTTGGTTGCATATATGGATAAATTCTAGCCGACTAATAAATTAGATGGCTAGAAATTAGACAGATAAGCTATGGATGCTCTGGGGCATAACTGGTAAGCTCAGTTAGCTGGCTAAGATAACCAGCCAGCTCCAATATTCAGAGTTAGTTGGATGGGCCTGATTCACTAAGCTGTTTTTCCATAGACACAGAATTGGAAAACAGTCTGGTTGGGCCAAGTAGCTAACTGTAAGATAGCCGGCATTATTCAATAGTGAGGCTCGCAGGCTGCACCATTGAATAATATGAATATGCCTCCAAAGTTTATCCGGCTAGATTGTTATCTGAACTATGTTTGAATATGAACCTGAAAGTTCCTCTTCTAAACTTTGTTTTCTCTAACAAATGCTTGTTTAAAAAGTCAGGTTTTTAAACTCTTTAAAAAGTTTATAATCTCTCTGTAGTCTACTCTACAGAGACATGGTGTTCCATAATATGGGTCTGGTTAAGGATAGCACCCATTCTCTGACTTGGGTCAGTCTTGCTGTTTTAACAGAAGGGATGGTTAGGAGGGCAGCAGATCTCAGGTTTCTATGTGGGACATGTACACATAGTGCTGTGTTCAGCCATTCAGCTTTTTCGTTGTGAATTAATTTATGTATAGTGCATAGTGTTTTGTATTGTACTCTATGTTCAATGGGCAGCCAGTGTAATTTAGCTAGAGTTTCAGTAATGTGATCCCTTTTACCAGTAAGTATTCTTGCTGCAGAGTTTTGCCGTATTTGGAGTGGTCTTAATGTGGTGTATGGTAATCCTAAGAGAAGGACATTACAGTAGTTGGTGCTCACAAATATTAATGCTTGAAGGGACAGTTCGAAAGTTTGTAGGTGTTAGTAAAGGTTTTAGTTTCCTGAGAACCATAAGTTTAGGGAATCCTTCTTTGACTTTTAGTGATACGTGTTGTTTGAGGCTGAGTTCCGTGTCCATTATCACACCGAAGTTCCGAACTTTTTCAACTAATTCTATTTTCTGTTTATTTTTAAGCACAAGTAGATTTGTATGTAGTAGAAGTAAATGATGAAAATCTATCCTTGCAGATTCATTGTGGGTATCCTGAACGCTAGACCTTTTTGTAGCTCCGGAGGACCAGATTTGGCCACCCCTGCATTAGTATAACAAATTTAAAAAATATCTTTTAAGTTGAAATGCTGGCAGAACTGCAATCCATATTGGTGATTTAACTATTTGTCTATTTCCCTTTAAAACACCAGTTTGAGTTCAATTCTTGAAAATATTAACCTGGTTGTTTTTTGGCAGCACTGTTATTTTATCTTCTTTCTATCCTGTTTCTAGATTTCTGTATTTTTTTTTTCTTGTTAAAATAAAATGTTCATATACTTTAAAATAGCCACACTCTTTGTTTGTTAATCTATCTTTGATCTTGAGTCTACTTTTCGGTTGTTAAAACTATACGCAGTCTCCCTGTTTTGCAGTGATTGAATGGCTATGGATAATAACTGCTGCAAAATGTGCCATTTCCTGTGCAATTACAGCCAGCCTGCTCCTGGTGAGGGTTTCCCCTTCTCACTACTGCTGCTAAGTGATTCCCAGCAAGGGATCATGTTTTTATCATTTCCTGGATGGAAGGAATAGCAAGAGCAGATGCAAAGAGAAAATACACCAGTGAAAAGGCAGACGGGCTACTGTGAGCAAGAATATGGGACACAATGAAGAATGAGAGAGAAAACATTGTTTACATGTTTAAATATTCTGTGATTAATCAAATGCATTGTTCTATGCAGATTACAATTAAAATAGCAAACAACATTATGGAAATCAGAATAACATAAAATAAAATAAGGCCAGTTGGTGAGAGTTCCACGTAAAATATTTTTAGCCAAATGCTTGTCTAAATAAAAGGATTTGACTGCTTATTGAAATCTTTAACATCAACAATTTCCCTGACCACTAACGGTATCCCACAGCAGAAGTCCAACTATTCAAAATAAAAGTTTTAAGTCTCTGATTTAAAGAGGTTAATTCAAGAAGAGGATGGGTAGCAGAGCACAAAGAGCATCATACAACATAGCTATGAACCAAAACAGACAAGTAGCTTGTTGTCTCAATATTTAACACTTTAAAAATCAACATAGTACTGATGCTAGTGCGGTTCCTTAAAACGAGAAGTAATGTGATCATTTGGTGTCCAGGCAGTAGTGAGGTGAGCTGTTGTATTCTGCAGGAGTTGCAACTCATGTAAAGTAGTTTTAGCCAACCTGATGGGAAGGAAAACATTTTAAGAACTGCCCTCGAGCCCATGTATGTGCATTTATGTGCACGCACAGATCTATCCTAGTGTGTTATAACCTGTTCCCATAGGTTATAAAATATGTGTAAATCTATCCTGCAACAATCTCACTTATGTATAGATATGCACAAACACAGAACAAATTTGGCCAGATACATATTTTTTTTTAAATGTGCTACTTATTCTGCTAAGTCAATCAAATATATATCAAAAAGTGCTACTCATCTGGACAGCCTGACATGCTACTTATGCATATATATGCTAATTTTTCTACATGCAACATTGTGAATATTCATCTGATAAAGTATAGTACAATAATTCAATGTACTCATTACCCAAGACTGAGCAATTGTGCAAAAGTCATTCCTATCTAAAATTTATTTTAGGCGACCAAGTAGTCTCTTTAATATGCTGTCTTTAGCAATTTTTTGATTAGAAGTTTTATAGGTAAGTTACTGACTCTCTACACCTCTAAATCATGCACTTACATAAGAACATAACTGCCATACTGGATCAGACCGAGGATCCATCAAACCCAGTACCTGTTTCCAGCAGTGGTTAATCCAGATCACAAGTATATGAAAGAATCCTAAATAACAGAGTGATCCCATGCTGCTTATGCCCAGGAGTAAGCTGTGGCTTCCCCCAAGTCTTCCTGACTCCACCTGGTTAATAACTGTGCATGGACTTTTCCTCCAGGAACTTGCCCAAACCTTTTTTATTCCCAGCTATATTCACTGCCTTTACCACATCCTCCGGCAATGAATTCCAATAAGAAAAGGGAAGAGAATATTACCAATTTGTAAAAAATGTTGGTCAGGTGGTGAAGTCACAAGATTCATTAAACATTCACTTTTGTTTTGTTTTGTTTTTTTTCAAATGTAAAAATAATCTTGTTGCTCTGAAGACAATGACCCAGTTAAAGCAGAACTGCAGAGAGAGGTGCCTGAAATTCACAAGTTGGGGTTTGTCTAGCTATCTTCGAAGTTAGGCAGATAAACCCTTTTGAATATCAAACCCTTAGGAGTGAATTTTCAAAAGTTTTAAGCACATAAAAATACCATATAGCTTAGCAATTTTAAAAAGCCCATTTACGCATGTAAAGTTCATTTATAGTAATATAGCATTGAAAGAAGAAAAAGACCAAATGGTCAGTTTGCCCAGCAAGTTTCTTATGGGAAAAACAGCTGCACCATGCAGGTTACCTCCATATAAAACCTTGTGAAAATTCAGCCATATAGAGTGAATTTTCAAAGGAGTTATGCATGTAAAAGTAGCAATTACTAAAAGCCCATTTACGTGCATAAAAAGGTAAATCTTTAAGCACACGCATGGGCGTCCATGTGTACGCGGTTCCTGGTGCGTGCACATGGATGCATTGATTATATAACATGGACACATCAACATACGCATACTATAAAATCTACTACCCGCGTGCACATGTGTGCCCAATTTTATATTGTCGATCTCATGTGCGCGCGAGTGCAGACTTACATCCATAATGAGGGTAAATTTTCTAAGAAGCACACAGCGACGCAATATGGCCTTTCACCGGTTCCCTCCCACTCCCTATCTAACCTGCCTCCCTTTTCCCCTATCTGCCCTGACCCCTAAAACCCCATATATCTAACTTTGTTTTTTTTTTTGTTTGCATACTTACCAGCTCTCTAGAGCAGTAGTGGATTGCACAGGCCAGCTGCCTGCCGGCACATGCTTTAGTGGGACAGTGCCTAATGGTGCTGTCCTAGCCTGCCCATGCCCCATCCCCCTCCCCTCCCTTTTTTGTCAAGCTGGTCTTCGATGCATTCGGGGAGATACGTGCATGGCTGCAGCCCTTTAAAAATGTGTGAGGTGCACACGTGGCCTGGCCACGTGCATATCTCTCAATTTTAATGTGTGCCGGCCTCTTAAAATTAGGCCAAAAGTCTATTTATACATGTAGAACCCAATTTTGTGCACACAAATCCTTTTGGAAATTATCTTCTATGGGGCGGATTTTCAGAGCCCTGCTCGCGTAAATCCGCCCAAAACCGGGCGGATTTACGCGAGCAGGGCCCTGCGCGCCGGGAAGCCTATTTTACATAGGCCTCCCGGCGCGCGCAGAGCCCCGGGACTCGCGTAAGTCCCGGGGTTCTCCGAGGGGGGCGTGTCGGGGGGCGGGCCCGGTCGTCGCGGCGTTTCGGGGGTGTGTCGGCAGCGTTTTGGGGGCGGGTACAGGGGCATGGCTACGGCCCGGGGCGGTCCGGGGGCGTGGCCGCGCCCTCCGTACCCGCCCCCAGGTCGCGGCCCGGCGCGCAGGAGGCCCGCTGGCGCGCGGGGATTTACGCCTCCCTCCGGGAGGCGTAAATCCCCCGACAAAGGTAAGGGGGGGGGGTTAGATAGGGCCGGGCGGGTGGGTTAGGTAGGGGAAGGGAAGGGAAGGTGAGGGGAGGGCAAAGGAAAGTTCCCTCCGAGGCCGCTCCGATTTCGGAGCGGCCTTGGAGGGAACGGGGGTAGGCTGCTCGGCTCGGCGCGCGCCGGCTATACAAAATCCATAGCCTTGCGCGCGCCGATCCAGGATTTTAGCAGATACGCGCTGCTCCGCGCGTATCTACTAAAATCCAGCGTACTTTTGTTTGCACCTGGAGCGCAAACAAAAGTAGGCTATTCGCACGCCTTTTAAAATCCGCCCCTATGTGTTTAAAGTATGTTAAGTAGATATCTTAAAAGTTCCTTTTAATTTGAAATCTTATTCATCTGTTACTATACATCAGCATGCACATTCCAGCTAAAAAATCTAAAATGTGTTATTCTGTTTATCTGACTTTTTATTTAAACAGATTTCCATTAACATCAATTAAATTCAACTGAGCTCATCCATCCTGGGTAGAAGTAAAATCATTGCTCCCCTCAGCTGCCTTCCCTACCTCTTGGCGCACAGCTGACTTGGGGTTCTCGTCCCCTCATCTTCATGGGCAAGTACTCAGTTGGGAGGTGGAATTGTGAGATTGGGTAGGGGCCCCCTTTCTATTCTGTGATCCCTTTGGGAGCAAAGGGTCCATTAAAAACTCCTGAACACTGTGAACACCTGCCATTCCCAGAGGTGGTTTACAATAATGATTACAAATAATAATAATAATTGTTATTATTTTGAAAATGAGTGCAAAATTGAATGTCCAATTATCAACTCCCGTGCTTTATCTCTTCATTAGTTGGATTTTTCAGCACTGCATACAATAAGCGATTAGGATGGCAGTAAAGAGTTTCCAGTTTTCAGTCTAATTAGCATTGCATAAAAGCTAGGGGTAATTTAAATTTTGTGTAGTTAAAATATGCACATAGAACTGTTCATTCTGAAGAATGTTAGGGAGGTGAACAGTGTAAGTGCTCTAATTATAGATCTGCAAGGATATAGCGAAACATTTTCATCCTGTTATATAAAAGAACATTATCTTTTAGACTTATTAACGCTACCGCCAATGTTCTTGCACTATTGTATCTAATATTTTTACTTACATAATAAAATGATGTCCTATCTAGTAGACACAGATCTAACAAGCTCATTTTTCATGGCTGAATGTTAATGCTTTAATTACCATTAATGGGAAAGATCAACTCCCAAAGTGTTAACTTTTCAGACAGTTTTGTAATAAAGTGCATGTAATTTTCATACTCGCTCTTAGTGTCTTTAAAGCGTTAGTATGATTTTCTAGCAGAGAATAAAATTGTTTAAACAAAAATAAAAGGAATAAGCAGTATTAAAAAATGTAATTAAGCATGGGTAAATGAGCTGGTTCACCCTGGATTGGATTCCAGACCGAAATGTTTTATTTTACTTTGGATCTAAGAAGTCATTTTGGCCAACATTTCTATGACTCATTTTTAATCTGTTCTGATTCTAGGACAGGGAGTTTATTCTTCATTTTCCTTTGCTGTCACATCTAAGCAAAGGACCGATGAGTGATCTCTAAAGATCAATAAAATTATAGAAGAAAATAAAGACTCTAATATCAACATTATCATCCATCCTAGCTAGAAACCGTATGCAAGCAGTGCAGAAATATTTCCAGAATCTAGGGAAGGAGATAAGACATATTGCAAAGAATATTATTTTTTCTGAAATAATACCTGTTCATTGAAAAGGAAAAGAAAGGATTAGATGGCTAAAAGTTTCAATTCCTGGCTCAAAACATTGTGTAAAGAAAGCGGCTTTGGATACATTGGAGGCTGGGGCCATATATGGAGCAATAAGACTATTCCATAAGGGTGGTGTACTGTTTGGCCCGCTTTGGGACAGCCCCGTGATCACTGATCAGCTGCACTCATCCTGAACACCCTCTGCCTTAGTGCCTGTTGCTCACTGTCTTGCTTATTTATTACCTTGCTTACCTTGTTGTTACCTTACCTTGTTTGCTTTGCCCATTGATACCCTGCCTAGTCTTGCCTCGCTGTTGACTTTCACTGTTTTGCTCTGCTTGTGTCTTATCCCCAGTGCCTTGTCTTGATTTGTCTGTCTATCTCTGCCTGACTCCTTGTTCTGAACTCTGATATGGATATTGACTACTCTTCCCGACTGCTGCCTGCCCTGATCCCAGCTTGGATCTCGACACCAATTGCTTGCTGCCTGCCTCAACGTTGCCCTAGACCTTGACACCACTTGCTCGCTGCCTGCCTCAACCTTGGCCTGAACCTTGACACCATTCACTTACTGCCTGCCCTGACATCTACCCACTAACTTCATTTGACTGCTCCATATAGGACTTTCACCTAAGCTCTGCTGGCCAGAGGACCCAAGGTCTCAACATGTGGAAAACAAGGCTGGTTATAGATAAAACCCTCGAATCAATATTAGAAAGAGCGAGTCAATCTGCTGTTGGTATAGGCCTAGTAGGTTTACCTGCTAGACTGCATCAACCATGCCACAGCCCAAAGGCTCACATCCATGAAAGACTGCTTGGGGTCATGAGCTCGGTGGACTCATCCCAGTCTCAGTCTATCTCAGGGTGGGCTTTCTAGGTCCAGCAGTAGCAAGACCTGGTGGCCTGAATGGAATACTTACAGGTTCATACGCATGCAGTGGCATCTTCTCCAGCCACGCCCACCTGACATTTAAGACCCATGCCACACCCTCCACCACTGCCCAGGTATGTGAGGTATTTGAAAGCCTGCTGAGGTTTTATTAATCAGTGTAGGATACATTTCAAGCTACAAGCCACCAGCTTCCTCTTGGATTGAGCTAAGGTGATATTTATGCTGTCTCTCCTAGAGAGGCCTTCCCCAGCCTGGGCATCATCTCTCTAGGAATGGAATATCTCCCTGTTTGGGAATCTGGAAAACTTCCAGCAGGTATTTGATGAGCTTAATTGGGTCTCATCTGCAGCTAATAAATTGCTCCATATCAGACAGGGCACCTACATGATGGGTGCTTGCCAGGTACTTATGGCCTGTATTGGCCACTGTTGGAAACAGGATGCAGGGCTTGATGGACCCTTGGTCTGACCCCGTATGGCATGTTCTTATGCCATCAAATTCTGGGCTGTAGCCTTGAAATTTCAATGAGGCAAAGATAGTCTCACCACCATTTTTTGGCATGGCTTTTGAAATGTTTGGTTGCTCATGGGATGGCCTCACGAGAAGCCTTACTCACCCCAATGCCAGCATGCTGCTTTCTCTTTGGCATTGTCACACAAGGGTCAAACAACAAACAACCTCTTCATCAGAGTAATGCTAAATATATACAAGAAGAGGACCTATTTGGCAATTAAATTTGTTTATTCATATATATCATTAACCTGTCTAACATTAAAATCTATCTAACACACTCATCCATCACACATACACTCACATATAAAATCAATTTTCATCCATAGACATGAAATACACAATGTATATAATAATGTAATTATACAATGTAAATTCTCATTACAGTTTTTTCAATATTTAATAATTTATATAAAGTGCTAATAATCTATAAAGTGCAGGTATTGTAAAACAACCTGATGTAAGTCCAGAGAGCCCAACAAAGATCTTCGTTTTGCCAAGTTTATCTCAAAGGCTTCTTCAGGGATGGACTTAAACATCGAAAAATAAACAAACACCTATTCCCCAATGCTTTCTCTTAATTCTTTTCACAAGGTGTCTTTATTGATATCATCAATTCTTGAAGAGCCTTCAGACAAAATGCTTATAGGATCAATCACGATTATTCATATTATATCAAAATATGGGATATAATATGAATAATCGTGATTGATCCTATAAGCATTTTGTCTGAAGGCTCTTCAAGAATTGATGATATCAATAAAGACACCTTGTGAAAAGAATTAAGAGAAAGCGTTGGGGAATAGGTGTTTGTTTATTTTTCAATGTTTAAGTCCATCCCTGAAGAAGCCTTTGAGATAAACTTGGCAAAACGAAGAGGAAGTGGTGAAGACCAGAATTGTGAAGGACTTCAAAGGGGTGTGGGATAAACACTGTGGATCCATCAAGTCTAGAGAACGTGAATGAAGAGGGGGTGGCACGCGGGAATGAAGGCTACTACCTGGAGATAATATCCTCCTTCAATATACATACACACAGTTAATGCGACTCCAACATTGCTCTAAGCTTCAACGGTAAGAGGAAAAAGGATTTGCATTCACAAAAAGCGGGGTGTAGCTTGCTTGTTACGGTAGTTACTACCCAAAACCAAATAAGCTTCAACGGCAGTCTGATACTTCACTTTCAACGCATATCCAGCATAGCTCTCTGCTTCAACGGCAGGGGAGAAAGTCTGTTACTTCACTTTCAACACATAGCCAGCATAGCTCCCTGCTTCAACGGCAGGGGAGAAAGTCTGATACTTCACTTTCAACGCATATCCAGCATAGCTCTCTGCTTCAATGGCAGGGGCAATGAGGAAAAGAGGATCTATATATACACAACAACCAACAAGGACTGAATTACATAGTCGAGTAAAGAAAAGCATGGGTGTAGCTTGCTTATTGAGGCGGTTACTACCCCTAACTAAGCTACATATTCAATTAGATGCAGTTCCAACACTGCTCTCTACATTAATAGTGGGGTAGAAGGGAAATAGAACTGAAAGGTACTAAGAGCCAAGCGTAACAAGTAAGAGGGAAAAAAAAAAGTGCATAACTTGCTGGGCAGACTGGATGGGCCATTTAGTCGTCTTCTGCCGTCATTTCTATGTTTCTGTGTGCAAGTCAAAAATGTTTGACTTGCACACCCCTATTCGTTCTTTTTTTCAGTTTGGATGATACCTTTCTATAGAAAACTGGAGTCAATATGTGTTAGAACAGAGCAAAATACATAAACAATGAATTCTGGGAAAATGCAGAGACAAGTAACTTTGGGACTGCTGTCCATCCTGTTTGATGAGCATAATTAGTTGTTCCAAGCAGGTCCTAATAATGTACATAAATATAATGCTGTTAGATGTGAAGAGCAGGACAACTCTACCATAACCCTCTATGATTGTTGTATAATTCTGTTTCTTATCCTGCCCTCCTCAGCCGAGACAGATAAAATAAGTATTGAGTAGAAGTAATTGAGTAAGGAAGCACTCTAGGCAAAGCACTCTGAGTACAGATTTATCTGTTTTTTAGGAGAAGACTGTACATTGTGTACTTTAGCATTTATAAGGAAATAACTTTGGCACTGTGACATTTTATATAACTTACCAGAGGAAAAAAGTGCATTACTGCTTAGCAGCTGCAAGAATCATGAAGGAAAGCAGTGATAATGAAAAGAGGGCTATGTTACAGAAAGGTTAAGTGGCTTCATCAGGGTCATGCTGAGTACTTATTGTTGATGGGATTCAAAATGAGGAGCCTTGAACCTCTGGTCTCCCTAGTATATGTTAAAACTGCCAACATCAACTATCTTCTAGAAAATTCATGGCAAGTGCCTGCAGAAATGTTCTTCTGAAATCTACAACAACCTATCATTTGTAGACAATATAAAAGGACTTTTATGTATATCAAATCAGGGGGGGGGGGGGGAAGTACTCTTCAGAAATGCTGTATCCATTAAAGCTATAGATGGAATGAAAATCTAAAGGATTCAAAGAATCCATATTAAAATGCAGATGTCTTTGCAAGGTATTTCCATGGCCCCTAAAAGTGCTAGTCTCATGTCATACCCACTGTACTTTCTCAACTACATATCATGCGGGGCGTTAGGGAGTCTATAGGAAACTCCCTTAAGGGACTGGGCACAGCTGTCTTGCTCAGTCTTCCTTAAGATCCAGACCTGCAAGGAATCCTGAGTGATGGGAGGAGCCCCTTACCCGGTGCCCAAAAGCTCAGAAGGGTTAGAGAGGCCCTGGGGAACGGGCAGGAACCCATTCCATGTTTGACTTTTTGCACACAAAGAAACAGCCAGAGTCTGCCTCCTTATTCCTTCTAGCTGTTTCCCAAGCCGCTATCGCTCAAGTTACCACATGGTATGTGAGGGTTATTTTCAAACAGCCTGCCTAAGGGCAAAGTCCACAGATAAGCATAGACCTTGCACCTAACTTTCAAAGGAAAGTACACATATAGTTTTCCTTTGAATATTGACCATGAGTCAATTTGTACCTGTATCTTCTTTTAGCAGATTATTGCTTGAAAATTATGCACATAAACTTGAACATCTAATCTGCATGCCTTGTTATTCACTCTACCACCAGGAACGTCTTTCCTCAATCCAGCTAAAAGTATTCATGCAATAGAAACCCATTTGAACTTTTAATTGGACTAAGTGAAATCAATTTTCAGACAGCCATTTAACCTGTGAAAAATTGTGGTTTATCCAGGCAAATGTCTTTGAAAATTGATCTTTCTGTGTCCAAGTTCTATCAAATGCTAGCCAGCATGGTGATATTATGCCAAAGAAGAAAGTTAAAATAGATTTGTATGTTTGTGATGCTGTGCCAAATGTCTAGGCTCCATGAGTTACCAGGCATCCAGATACCCAGAGGAGGGGAGAGGAAGGAAGGAAGGGGATGTAGCACAGGGGGGAATGTTGAGGCCCCTGGGACCTGTGGTCAACAACTCCTGGAGGGGCAGTTTCAATACGTTGTGTCTCTAAGATTTTTTACCTGCAGGCTGTGCCGGGTGCTTCAATCTTCACTTCCCTCCATTGACTCCAGAAGGGAGGGGAAAATGTGGAAATGCCCTCTCTCCCCACTGTAGTGGGGGGTGCCCTGATTTGACCATGTGACACATAGCCTACAGGGGAGAGGAGTGAGCAGTCTGGGATTAAAGAATGGGGCTAGGCAGGGTGTTGTCCACTTTTTCCTGCATCTCACATGCCTCCAAGGGTGTCCAAAATGATTTAAAAAAATGGAATGGTTCCCCTATAAAGAAAAGTCAAAGCTTGGAGAGGAGACAGCTGAAGGGGGGGTTATGATAGAGGTCTATAAAATCATGAGCAGAATAGAATGGATAAATGCAAATTGGTTATTCACTTTTTCAAAAAATACAAAGAATAGAGGGCATTCAATGAAGTTATTAAGTAGCATATTCAAAACAAATTGGAGAAAAATATTTTTCACTTAACACACAATGAAGCTCTGGAATTAATTATTGGAGAATGTGGTTAAGGAAGATAGCATAGTTGGGTTTAAACGAGTTTGTCCACGTTCCTGGAAGAGAAGTCAAAAACTGTTATTAACCAAGACAACCTAAGGAAAAGTCACTACTTATCAATGTGTTATAGCAGCATGGGATGATCTGTTTACTGTCTGGAATCTTGCCAGTGACTTGTGCCCTGGATTGGCCACTGTTGGAAACAGGATACTTGGCTTGATGGACCCTCTATCTGATGTGATATGTCAAATTCTTATGATTTTAACTTGGACAGCTCTGGCCAGATCAGGAACTTATATGTCCAATATGCATTTGCATTGCGTCCATGTCTTTGATGGGCTCTGTTACATAGCGTATCACAGAAATCTCTGCTCGGGTCCCCTTTGCTGGGGTGAGGCAAAAGTCTCTCTTGCAAGCTGCTTTAGCTATGGCCGGTATCAGTAGATATAGTTCCGTGAGTGCAATGTGGCTTTGGTCTACTGAGGTGGGGAGGAAGTACAAGCTGACAGTGCTGCTCATGCCTGCACTACACTGGGGGTGGCCGCTCTTTCCTGTGCTACGTCCCCACTGTGCCTCTGCCTCTGGCAATCATTTTCCTGCATCCTAGCCTCCAGTTTCTCCTTCAGAAATGTAAGACACTGGGACTGGAGGTTGTGACTACTTTTCACCTGTGGATGCCTGACAAATATGTAAGTATTGTTTTCTGTCAGGGGTTTCAGTCTCACTTGTACCTGCTGCTGTGCTGCTGCAACACCTCGGCTTCCATTCCATGAAATCCCTAATGGAATCCCTCTAACTCCTCTTCCAGAATATTTTCTTTAGGGATGTCCCCGCCAAGGATGGCACTTCTGAAACTATCGTCACAATGAAACTCTCAAAAAAGTTAAGGTAGTGGTCTCAATCGTCCAAACATCCAAAATGAAAGATACTGATGTACCATAATCAATCAGACATATTTATACCACCCTACATGCAGTGGAAAAGTGAATTTTTTTCTCATTAGTTAGACCTCATACATTTTCTAACTTGCATTTCATAATGCCTGTTAATGAGAATGCCAAATTTTATAATCATAGGTCATATAATGAAACTTTTTTTATGCTTCAGTGCTGCAGTGCAAAGGTTCATTTTTTTGTCTGCTTTCTTATATATATTATTTTACTTAGCTTAATAGCTTGAAGAAACGCCGTGCTGCCAAGATGTACAAGGCTCATCTTATCTGCCCGACACGGAACCGTGTTTTGACTTCGCCTTCATCAGGGGGCCGAATTTTAGCTGAAATGGAACAGAGAAATTTACTAAATATTCCAACAGTTGACAATTCAATATAATGAAGGAGAACGATGTAGAACCAACATTTTTAGAACAGCGGCTTGACTTGCCGACCTGCTGGTAAAGCGTTTCCTCAGCAGGGGTGCCAGAGTTGGTGCCATTTTTTTAAAGGATCAAGGGGCCAGTGGAAAACTGCCACGTAAGTTGATGTGATAAATGATTGACAGTAAAAATTTAAATGATTGAATACCATGCAATTGATAAATTCAGGCCCTCAGGTTGAACTGTATTTAAAGAAAAAATCCATTCTTGCTCCCTTAAATTCAGGAGCAATTATGGATCACCCCCCCTCCCAGATAGATGAATGTGATCTATCACCTGCCATTTCAGATCCACAAAACTATGATTTTCTGTCAAACAATGCATGACAATCAGAGCCTGGATTTTCTTCATTAGCAGGCAACTATGGTGCTCAATTGGTCGAGTCCGAATGGAACATTTCGTGTGCCCTACATAGATTTTCTTGCAGGGGCACACAATGATATAAATAAACAATGAAGTTTGACACATAGAATGAAATCATGCTTTGTGTATTTTTCCAGTATTATCTGTCCATGTTGGACCTGTCAGAGTCTGAGAGCAAAGAGAACAATTATTGCAGGGCCAATGTCCAGATGGTAAATCAGATGAAATGTCATTATCCTGTTTGAAAAATGAATGAGTCAAAATGTCCTTCAAATTCTTACCACAACTGTATGCAATCAATGGTGTGAAAGTAAACACTGGATGGGTCTTTAAAATGTTCCAATGATTGCGAATAATGGATGCAATTTTTGACACTTTAGTTGAAAATTTCAAAGTGCATACCAAAGGGAAATCATCTGTATCGCTGGTGTTGTCCAACAAGAGCCACTGCCACTGCGCATTCGATGCATGTTTGAATGCTTTTTTAATGATCCGTGATGGATAATCCCGATGTAAGAGACGAGTTGATAATTCCTGAGCCAAGGTGTAAAAATCTGATTTATCAGAACAAAGGCGACAGAGCCTTAAAAATTGTCCCACTGGTAAATTCTTCTTTAAACTGAATGGATGGAAACTCGAAAAATGAAGTATTGTATTCTTATCAGTGGGTTTTTTGTAAAGAGAAGTATTGGCGAACTATCAGGATATCCAAAAAATTAATCTGTGTAGAATGATATTGCATAGAAAAAAGTAAATTGGAGTCCAAAGAATTAAGCCAATCTAAAAAAAAAAAAGATGTAAGTTGTCAACTGTGTCATGCCAAAGAAAAAATGTCGTCTATATAGCGGGTCCAATAAGACACGGAATGAAATAAACTGGAAGGATATAGCAAAGATTCTTCAAAATCAGCCATAAACAAATTAGCTAAATTGGAGCCATGGTTGTACCCATGGCTGTCCCATGAATTTGTTTATAGAAAAACCCGTTAAACAGAAAATAATTGTCCTGCAGTGCCAAGTCTGCCAAAGTTAGCAAAAAGGATGTAGGAATCCGGTGGGGACGCTGTCTTTTTTTCTAAAGTTTGTTGAAGAATGTCCAATGATCGCGATTGTGGGATACTGGTATATAAAGCACGGATATCCAGCGTCACCATAATACAATCCGTCTGGATTTTGATGTCAGATAATCGATTCAACATTGCTTTGGTATCTCTAATGTATGAGGTCATCCGTGGAATGCAAGGCTGTAAAGATTTATCAACCAAAATTGAAAGGGGTTCTAAGAGAGACCCAATAGTGCTTACAATCGGTCTGCAAGGTGGATCCACAGAGTTCTTATGGGTTTTAGGAAGCATGTATAATGTTGGCGTCCTATAAGTGGAATTAATCAAAAAGGCTTTCTCTTTATTAGTCAAAAAACCTTCAACATAGGCATCCTCTACCACTTCAATTTTTTGAAGGAGAGCTGGGCCAGGGTCCTCAGATAACTAGCAGATATAGATATATGCCAACTCTGGCACCCCTGCTGAGGAAACGCTTTACCGGCAGGTCGGCAAGTCAAGCCGCTGTTCTAAAAATGTTGGTTCTACATTGTTCTCCTTCATTATATTGAATTGTCAACTGTTGGAATATTTAGTAAATTTCTCTGTTCCTTTTCAGCTAAATTCGGCCCCCTGATGAAGGCGAAGCCGAAACACGGTTCCGTGTCGGGCAGATAAGATGAGCCTTGTACATCTTGGCAGCATGGCGTTTCTTCACGCTATTAAGCTAAGTAAAATAATATATATAAGAAAGCCGACAAAAAACGAACCTTTGCATTGCAGCACTGAAGCATAAAAAAAAGTTTCATTATATGACCTATGATTATAAAATTTGGCATTCTCATTAACATGCTAACTTGCATTTCATAATGCCTAAGTATGAGGTCTAACTAATGAGAAAAAAATTCACTTTTCCACTGCATGTAGGGTGGTATAAATATGTCTGATTGTGGTACATCAGTATTTATCATTTTGGACTTCTGAAACTATGACATCCTTGAAGGGCTTCAGGATTTGTATTAGCTGACACATCACTAACCAATCATGATGCCCTAGTTATTTTTTAAGATGGCGCCGGCTGTCCATTGCTCCTACCATGTGACAGAGGCTGGCCAATGGCACCGATAACCCCTGTCACACAGTAAGGGCAAAGGGCCATCGGCGCCATTTTGATTAGTGGCAGCCGATTGTCCGAGAGCAGGAGATTGCTCCCGGGACCCCGCTGGACCACCAGGGACTTTCAGTAAGTCTTCTGGGGTTGGGAGAGTGGGGGGTTGCAATTAATTAAATTTGAAGGGTTGGGGTGGTTTTAAGTTTTTTGTTTGGTTTTTTTTTTTGTTACCCCCCCGTCAGCCACCTCGGGTTAAGGGCTTTGTTTTGGGGGCAGAAGAAATAAAATCGTCCCGAACTACAGGAAAATGAAATTTCCTGCAGTGGGCAGATAACGAAGGCCGAACCGAATGCACACATACAACCTCTCACCAAAAGGTAGATAATAGGGGTGTACAGGGTTTGTTTTTAGTGTCAGTTTTTGCTTGATTTTGTTTTTAAAATGGCTAATTAGGGGGGTTTTTTTTTGTTTTGTTTTTTCCTAATTTGTGGTTAATGCACACCAAGTTCATTTAGAGGCAGATTTTCAAAGCCCTACACGCGCTGGGCCTATTTTCAAAAGGACCAGCAGCGTGCGTAAAGCCCCGGGATGCGTGTAAGTCCTGGGGCTGGAAAAAAGGGGCGGGGAATTCCGGGGGCAGGGCAGAGGCAGGGCCTCCAGGCACAGCAGCCATTTGTTGCTGTGCCCGGGATCACAGGCCGGCCATTGGCCGGCACGTGCAACCTACGTCTGCCCAGAGGCAGGCGCAATTTATAAAATAAAAGTTGGGGGGGTTAGGTAGGGGAAGGGAGGGGACGGTGGCGGAGGCGGAAGGAAAGTTCCCTTCGAGGCCGTTCTGATTTCGGAGCGGCCTTGGATGGAATGTGGAAAGCCAGCAGGACTCCCCAAGGGCTCGGCCCACGCAAGGTGCACAAGTGTGCACCCCTTTGTGTGCACCAATCCCAGATTTTATAATATGTGCGCGGCTGCGCGTGCATGTTATAAAATCGGGCGTACATTTGTGAGCGCCAGGTTGCGTGCACAAATGTACGCCCGTGCGTACATCTTAAAATCCAGCCCTTAGTGTACATTAACACAAGCGCAAGGAGTACCCCAAGGCTCATCTCTATCCTCTACACTCTTCAACATATACCTCCTCCCCCTCTGCCATCTACTTTCCAAACTAGGCTTTATGTGGATGATGTATAGATACTGATACCTGTAAGGGACACAATACACAAAACTATCCAAACCTGGAAATCCGCCCTCACCGCCATCAGCACCTTGCTATCTAACAATTTTCTCACTCTCAACACTGCTAAAACAGAACTCATCCTCATTTCACCTCCTAACATCAATCTTCCACTATCAGCGAACACCGCTCCCCCAACTAATATCACTTTCCCTCCTCACATACGCAGCCTTGGCGTTACACTTGACAATCATTTCAACTGCAAACAATTCATTAATACCACTCTTAAAGACGGCTTCTTCAAATTACACACACTGACAAAACTCAAACCCCTTTTACATCTCAATGATTTTCGTACTATTCTCCAAGCCCTCATACTTTCAAAAATCGATTGCTGTAATGCCATGCTTCTGGGCTTACCCAAAAGCACCATACAACCTCTGCAACTCCTACAAAATGCAGCAGCCCGTATCCTCACCAACACCCACAAAAAGGATCACACAACCCCTGTACTCAAACACCTGCATTGGCTGCCTGTATCATCGAGAATTACATACAAATCTCCTACCCTAATACCCAAATCCCTTCACAACCAAAACATGCACTGGTTTAAAAAGGATTTCACCTTTCACACCAATAATAGACCCACTAGAAAACAGTACCTGGCTACGCTGCATACCCCCTCACCCAAGCTCACTAAGCTGCTCACCACCAAAGAAAGAGCCTTCTCCCTTGCAGGTCCCTCCCTCTGGAATAAGCTACCAGCCTCACTCCCCCAAGAAACTTGTCCTAAAATATTCAAGCAGAACCTTAAGACTTGGCTCTTCACGCATTCATACACCTAAATGCCCGCTCCTCCCTTCCTACCTGACACCCCTCCCTTCTCCCATTGCACAACACCCCCCCTTACCCTCCCTTTCTTCCCCCAAGTTATTTAGCATCCTTGCCTTCTCTCCATCCCAAATTTGCAATTTGTCAGTCTAACCCCAGTAACCTATGATAATGCAATCTGTTCACACCCTGTACTTAATTTGTATATAACATGTTTCTACTGCCGCCTTGTAAATATATGATGTTAAACATATTCAATTTCTTCTCCTCCCCCCCCCCCCCCCCCGGCCCCCCGTTTTCCCTCTAGTTCTTTTGTTTCACAAGTTCTCTTTATTCCTATCATTATTTGTTCATTCAGTTTCCTGTTCCTTGTAAAGCCCGTTGCTAATTTTGTTCTTTGTAAACCGACGCGATGTTCCCAGCGTACGTCGTATATCAATGCTATTAATAAATAATAAATAAAACTAAAAAAACAACAAAACCAGCATTTTTCTTTTGTTTTATGGTTCCAATGAAATGAAAGAATATAGACAATGAAGTTGATATTGTCTATTTTGTTTTAAACAAATGCACATCCCTAGTAGATAATCATCATGTATATGGCACATAGTGCAAAAGACTGGATATCCCCAAATTCTCTGCTGGACTTCTGTCTGCATCTTAATTTAATTGAGTTGGAAAAGTTTTAAAATCTTATTAAATAGAGTGTGTGTATGTGTGTGTATGTATATGTGTGTATATATATATATATATGTGTGTGTATGTATGTATATATATATATATATATATATATATATATATATATATATAATCAATTCAAGGGTTCTTACATTTGATTAGGGATAAAGATTACTTATTTTGTGTCTTTCAAATGTAAAGTTTTTAAATTGATATATAGATGACATGTTAGTTTGTGAATGAGCATCAACAATACTAAATTTAATC
The DNA here is from genome assembly GCF_901001135.1 of Rhinatrema bivittatum. NCBI lineage: Eukaryota > Metazoa > Chordata > Amphibia > Gymnophiona > Rhinatrematidae > Rhinatrema > Rhinatrema bivittatum. The sequence continues at coordinate 1,693,463 of NC_042624.1, read as the reverse complement.
AATCACTAAAATCGTTAATTTACACTTGATTTGAAGATTGTTCTCCTAACTAGGTGTGGTGGTCTTAGGGAACAATCAATATAACAAAAAAAGTGACTGGAGAGGGTGGAAAGTGGAGAATCATGTGGGTGGGAATCAAATTAGTGACTTGTTGCCCAGAAACCAGTGCTCTCACATTTTCAGTTCAAGTAAGTGACCTTTACAAACTCACAATTCTAATACTGACAAACAAATAATAACCTATATTATCTCACAAAATAAATCCAGAGTTACACACAATTCTTTACACTTACAAACAAATATTCATTTACTAGCTCACAAACATATTCCAAATTCAATTAACCCTAAAAATCCATAATTCTTTGCACTTGCAAACACTAACCTTAAAAACTAGCACATAAAAGGTTACACTAGCTGTATGTAATATTTTTTCCAAGATTTAAGTATTCTTTCCCAGCAAGTCCAACTACCATCAGCAGACGAAGGTTAAGTCTCACTGGACTGATTAATTTTTTGTCATCTGCAAATTTGATCACTACGCTCATTATCCCTTTTCCAGATTATTTATAAATGTATTAAAAACAGCAGTCCAGGTAGAGATCCTTGGGGCAGTCCACTATTTATCTGTATCCATTGAGAGAAATGACCCTTCAGTCCTACTCTCCCCTTTCTTTTAGCCAATTTTCAATCTGTATTAGGACATTGTCTCCTGTACCATGTCTATTTAACTTCCTGTTAAGCATCATGAGAGAATTTGTCAAATCCAGATACACTACATAAATTGATTTCCACATGTTCACATACTTATTACCCCTTCAAGATAATCTAACAGATCTGTAAAAGAAAATGTCCTTTTGCAAAATCCATGTTGGCTCTGTCACATTAATCTGCATGTATGTCTATCCAGTTGGCAAGTAATTTTGTTCTTCAAAAAAGTTTACCATTTTACCTGATATTGATGTCAAACTCATTGGTCTCAATGGCTCAAATGAGCATTTTTTAATGACAAAATTAAGAACCTAAAAACTAAAATCCCAAATACAACAAAACAAGAAATTAAAATGAATAAAAGAGAGATTAAACAATGGTCAACATTCTATGATGTATCAGAATTGGAAATCGAAGCTATGCTAAAAAAAACTAAATCCCGCCCCACATGCTTATGACACAATAACAACCACAGATATAAAAAAAAGTAGCCAACACTGTTTCACAGACATTGACAAAAATCATTAATCTATCCTTAGAGGAAGTATCCATGCCAGATGCACTGAAAGGAGCAATCATAAAACCTATTTTAAAGAAGAAAAACAGCGAGCCACTTAACCTGAGCAACTACAGACCTGTATTAAACCTACCCTTAATTACAAAATTAATAGAAAAAACTATACAAAAGCAACTAGCGGAACACCTAGATAGCAATAACATCCTATATCCCTCACAACATGGATTTCAAAAACATTATAGCACAGAGACACGCCTACTGGCGCTGACAGACAACATCATGAGGGGATTCGATAACGGTAAACATTACATTCTAGTGATGCTAGACCTCTCAGCAGCTTTTGATACTGTAAATCACAACATACTTTTAAATAGACTAGAAGAAATAGGATTAGGCAACAAAACAATCAGCTGGTTTAGATCATATCTAAGTAACAGATATTTTCAAGTTCAAATCAAAGATTCTATGTCAGAAAAAATAGACCTTCAAACAGGAGTACCACAGGGATCCGCCCTGTCTGCTATACTTTTCAACATATACCTGCTACCATTATGCCACCTGCTAGCTGGCCTGGGAATCACTCACTATATATACACGGACAATATTCAATTTATATTACCCATTGACGATACAATTGAGAAAACATTAAACATAGCGAACATGTATCTAGACATTATCAAACAACTATTAAATCAAATGGAGCTAGTACTTAATATAGAGAAGACAGAATTCCTTCATTTAGAAAGAAAAAAAAAACATGGAGATCTCACACAACCCAATCATACTCAATAACAACAAACAAATAATACTTGCAGAGAAAGTACGGAATCTAGGAGTAATAATCGACACAGAACTAAGCTTAAAACAACATATATCCATAAAAGTAAAGGAAGGATACGCCAAACTCATGGTCCTCAGAAAACTTAAACCACTTCTAAAAACTGCCAACTTTCGATCAGTACTACAAGCGCTAATATTTGCAAGCACTGATTATTGCAATACCCTTCTACTAGGTTTACCATACACCTGCATAAGACCACTACAAATCTTGCAGAACACAGCTGCAAGAGTATTAACTGGAAAAAGGAAAAGAGACCACATTTCTGAAACACTGGCTGAATTACACTGGCTTCCCATTGAACAAAGAATACAGTACAAAACACTGTGCACCATACACAAATTATTACACAACGAAAACGCAGACTGGCTTAACACAGCCCTTCGCGTACACATCCCCAACAGAAACCTAAGATCAGCCAACAAAGCACGTCTAACTATTCCATCAGTCAAAACAGCAAGACTAACCCAGGTAAGAGAAAGGGCGTTATCCTTAGCGGGACCCATACTATGGAACTCCATGCCCTTGGAATTAAGGCTACAAAGAGAAAACAAAACATTTAGAAAAATGTAAAAACTTGGCTATTTAAACAAGCTTTTCAAAAAGAGAAGGGAGAATAGAAACCAGGGAAGTGCAAGGTACAAACAATGAACACCCACACAAACAGTAATCACTAAGGGTGTAGTTTTTAATAGAACTCATCACTAAAGGATAAGTTACAATTATAGAATGAGTCTTAGACTCAAAACTGCTATAGAATTGACCTGGACATGATGTTCACATTCATTTAACAACTAACACTGATTAAAAACTGTTACCGAACCTTATGGCACCTGTGTAAACTGATAGATTTTAATAGCATTACTTTTATGTGCCTTACTGTAAACCATTGTGATGCTATCCACCTTAACGACAGTATAGAAAAAGATTTAAATAAATAAAATAAATTATTTTGACCACTCTCCAATCCTCGGGCACCGTGGCTCAATAAGAAGTTAGAAATTACCAGTAATGTCTGCAATTCCATTTTTATTTCTTTCAGAACTGTGGGATGTATAATCATCTAATCCCATTCATTTGTTATTCTTTAGTTTATCAGTTTGCTCCATTACATTCTCCAGGTTCACCATAATTTGCTTCGGCTCTTCTGAATCATCAGCCTCAAAGAATGTGTCCAGCATACATATTTTCCCAATACCCTACTAAGTAAAGACTGACGCAAATCATTTAGTTTTTCTGCTATAGTCTTGTCTACGCTGAGCACCCCTTTATCCAGCGGTCTCCTAGGGTGCCGTGCCGAAACAGGTGGTGGGGGGGGAGGGGCGCGGCTGCGCACGGGTCGCTTAGAGCACCCAATACCCTTGCACCGGCTCTGCCTTTATCCCTTGGTCATCTAGTGCTCCAACTGACTCCCTCACAAGCTTCTTGCTTTGAAAATACGTGAAAAAGGTTTTATTTGGGGGGTTTTGTCTCTCTGGCAAACTTCTTTACAAATTGTTTTTTGGCCTGCCTGCTTTACATGTAACTTGCTGTCCTTTATGTTCCTTTCTTATTTTATATGGATCCACTTTCCAGTATTTGAAAAGATATTCTTTTGGTTTTACAGCCTCCTTCATCTTACCACTTAAGCATTCTGCGAGTCATTTGGTCTTTCTGCCTTTTCTCATGCAAGGAATACATCTTATCTGGGATTCCAAAATGGTGTGTTTACTTTTTAAACGGCATCCATGTCTCATGCAAACTTTTACTTTTTGTATAACCTTGCTATTACTAATAAAGCTGAAACCATGTTTCTACTCCAGTCGGCCATTAGTGCTGGGTGTGTCAGTTGTGTGTTTGTTTATCCCACTATGCTGGGTTGCCCTGGTTAGTAAACCACTTTTCTAATAATCTACTTTCTTTTGGTGTTTCTTTTAGTGATCATCAACTCTCTTGTTTAAAAATACTTTAATCTATCACCTCTTATCCAGACATTTTCTACCACATTACAAGTACAATCCTCTACAATTGCTTTCCCAGCACACAGATAAATGATGTATATTAGCAGACTAATCTTTTATTTCTGCCACATGTTTCTGAATGCTAACCCTTAAAATGTGTTTTGTATCATTAATAAATGTTATCTGGCACGGCCATGCAGGGAAATACACTGAGTTAGAACTATTACACTTGTCAACATAAGTAAACTCACCTTCTTTTTTTTACATTTCACTTCAAATTTTCTCATCTTTAATCACGTGAGGAACACACATTGTAGTTTACAATATGCTGTCTACCCCATATTACCAATGTAATATCATTTAAGGGGCTTTTGTATAATCTGGGTCTGTAAAAGAAACGTTTATGGTCTTTGGTCTACTCATATGGGATCAAAATTAAATCCTAAAATAAATAATGCTCATTTCTATTGTATGTACTGTAGAAGGAATGGATATACTCAGAGCAGCATTTATACTTGATAGTTAATAGGTAAACCAATAGGATTATCTAGTAAGCAATACTTTGCAAAAAATGTCTTGTCTGAAAGTTATTTCATAGATAGTCAACAAAATTACGTGCGTAACAGAGCTTACAGGCGCTGGCCCTATTTTAAAAAGGCCCGGCAATGCGCGTAAAGCCCCGGGACACGTGTAAGCCACGGGGCTTTATTAAAGGGATGGTCCGGGGACAGAGTGGTCCATGGGCGGGGCGGGGGCAGGGCCAGAGGCTGCTGTGTCCAAGGATAGCGTGCCGGCAGGCACAAAAGGTAAAATAACAATTTTTGGGGGGGTTAGAATAGGACTGGGGGGGGGAAGGTTAGGAGAAGGGGTGGGAACGTTAGGTTAGGGGGAACGGGGGAAGGCAGCTCGGCGCACGCAAGGTGCACAATTGTGCATCCCCATGCAAGCGCTGACCCCCGATTTTATAACTTGCGCGTGCCTGCCCCTAAGATAGTCCTGCGGCACAAATGTACCCTACGTGCGCTCGTTTAAAAGTCTATCCCTATAGGTCTTGGTGGTTTGGATGGCTCTATGTTGATTGTGATTCCCCGTTTTCTACTCACTGGGGGTTTTGATATATTTGGGATGTCTGCAATTCCATACGCTCTGTGTCTCGAGGACTTTGAAGCATTTGTTATCGTTTGATTTCTCACACTTTTCATCTTGGGATTTTGATGCCTTTGTGCTGTTTGCAATATCTCACGCTTTGGGCCTATTATTCAGATATCTGGCTATCTAAGGGGGTCATTTTCTAAAGCTAGTGCACGTGAAAAGGGACATTTTGCACGCGAAAATTTGCTTTTCGCATGCGATAGATAAAATGGGGTGGAGTCAGGGCGGCGTCTGCCCCGGAAGAGGAGGAGTTGGGGCAGACACCGCGAAGAGAGCGTGGACGGTGAAAAGGTAAGGAGCCTTTTTGCTTCCAATTTCGCGCCCAATATCACCACCTTTTACGATGGCGCTATTGGGTGCGAAAGCGGCAGCGATTGCAGGCCCACCCCTCTGTTCTGTGCAATTCACAACGCCGCGGTATGTTAGAAAATCTAGGCCTAAGTTAGATGGATATAACATATCTGGCTAACTTAGAAGGGACATTATTCAGTGTCATGGCTATGTCTCTGAATATACCTGGATAAGTTCCAGTTAGCTGGATAAGTTATTTCTAGCTAACATTAGACCCCCGATCTAAGGTATTGAATAACTTAACCAGATAAGTCCGAATATCAGCAGTATTGGCTATGTTAACTGGATGCGTTTCTCATCCCTGATTCACCCACGTTCCACTCACAAGTTATCTGATAAACTATTCAACTGGATAAGTAGTTTCCAGCTCATTGCAGCAGGATAATCAGTGACCATTTACTTAGCCAAATAATTCACTACTTATCCAGCTAAGTAGCGCTGAATATTGGTCTCTCTATGCCTTCTGGGTTTTGATGCCTTGTCTGTTTGCAATTGTCTGTACGGCACTCCTTCATCATTTTCATGTCTTTGTCCTGTTTATGATTCCCCACACAGTGTATGAGAGATGTTTTTGCACCCACTTGTAAGAGTTACTTGGTATAGTGCTGTAATGTAAAACTCTAGTACAATACGTAGGCATAGCCTGGGGTTTTTCATACCGTTCTTTCCCCTGCTTCAGACCTCACGGTACATATTGAGACCATGCTGCCACTTTTCTTGCTCTACTGTTCTCCTTCAACCATTTCTGATTCTAATCACAAGTGTAGCTGCTGCTACTGCTGCTCCAAACTGCTCTTGGTACCCCCTGCTGGGGCAGTCTTTGATGCTCTTTCCAAATACCTTTTCAGCTACACAGCTTACCAACTCTATCTTTCTCTGCAGTCCAATGCTTTGCACATTCACTGCACCATAGGGGTGTGAATCGTGTGATCGATCGTCTTAACGATCGATTTTGGCTGGGGGGGGAGGGGAGGGAAAGCTTATCGTCGTGTTTTGTTTTTTTGTAAATCGGGGGAGGGCGGGAAAACCGGCACACCAAAAAAACCCTAAAACCCACCCCGAATCTTTAAAACAAATCCCCCACCCTCCCGAACCCCCCGAAAATGTTTTAAATTACCTGGGGTCCAGTGAGGGGGGTCCCGACGCGATCTCCAGCTCTCTGGCCATGGCTGTGTTGAGAAATGGCGCCGATGGCCCTTTGCCCTTATGTGACAGGGCAAAGGTAGCGCCGGCGCCATTTTGGTTCCTGGCTCCCGACGTCACGCGTGCAGGAGATTGCCCCTGGACCCCCGCTGGACCCCCAGGGACTTTTGGCCAGCTTGGGGGGGCCTCCTGACCCCCACAAGACTTGCCAAAAGTCCAGCTGGGATCCAGGAGCGACCTCCTGCACGCGGGCCGTATTGCCAATCTTCAAAATTGCGCCGGCACTACCTTTTCCCTTCAGATCAAATTATTTACAATATCCCACCCTCCCAACCCCCTAAAACTTGCCTAAAGTCCCTGGTGGTCCAGCAGGGGTCACAGGAGTGATATCCCTCTCTTGGGGTGTCGGCTGCCACTAATCAAAATGGCGCAGATGGCCCTTTGCCCTTACCATGTGACGGACTATCAGTGCCATTGGCCAGCCCCTGCCACATGGTAGGAGCAATGGACAGCCAGTGCAATCTTAGAAAATGGCACGGGCCATCCATTGCTCCTTCCATGTGACAGGGGCCAACCAATGGCACCGGTAGCCCCTGTCACATGATAAGGGCAAAGGGACACTGGTGCCATTTTGTTTACTGGTAGCCGACGGCCCGAGAGTGGGCAATCCCTCCCGCGACCCCCACTGGACCACCAGGGACTTAGGCAAGTTTTGGGGAGGTCAGGAGGGTGGAGGATGTAATTAACTAAGTTTGAAGGGTTGGGGGTGGTTTTTTGTTTTGGTTTTTATAAATGTGCCCCTCCCCCCCCACGCACTAACCCGAACAACGGATTTTCCCTGAAGTTCGGGGAAAATCCGTCTCGGGATTCCGGTCCTCCAACCCATGCCGAATTGGACTATTTCTTAGAAATTTTCCAATTCGGCAGAAATGATTGCACATCCCTAATTACCATAAAACATGCCCCTCTTCCTGTTGCATGTGATAGTTTGATTAAGTAAGCCAGATACGTTAGACCTGTGTAAAGTTAACTGGATAAGCTTATCCAGCTAACTCAAAAGTTATCCAGTGGCTGAAAGTCCAGATAAGTGTATGGATCTCTAACTTTCAAACCTATCCACATTACTGCATGGATGCACTGACTATATCCTAGTATATTATAAACCTGCATAGTGGGAGCTGCATGGTTTATAAAATAACATATACTTAAGCTCTAACAGTATCCATGTATGTTTCAGAAAATGTGTACCTTTCCCATACAATGAAAGCACTAACTTTGCTACCTATTTTATGTGCATTTTTTAGGTACATAAAAAAACAAAACATGGATGTCTAAAAAGAGACATTTTATAACCTATGTTCCTATACAATTTGAAAATACTTTCTTGCACACGTACTTGGCACCAGTTTGCTGATACCTCCACCAGTTCACCCAATCCGTCTCCGGTTCACCTAGACTATGGATAATAGATTAGATTAGATCTATCTTTTTATATGCTACCTATGCATTAGCCCTAGGCAGATTACATAAAAATATTCTTATTAAAACTACAAAAACAGAGTAAAAATAATCATTATACTACAAACAGGATATCCTCTACTAGATCAACATAAGGCACTCTGAATCCCTGCCAGTTCACAGAGATCTCCCACCCAAAAATTACAGACAGGCCAAGCTTCATTTGCACTAGTCAATTAGCAGGTGTAAAATTATGAAAATAAGTTAGATAATTTATATACATATATGTGTATAATAGCAACTTCTTAACAGTCCTAGACCACCCTTTTTTCTACTGGTAAATGTACACATAAAACAAAAAATGCATGCATGTTTTTGATGTTTATAAAACAGCATGTGTGCAACTGCAGGCTATTTGCATGTATATATGTTAATTTTTCATGCATAACCCCTTTGAAAACTTCCTCATTTGACTGTAAGATTGTGAGATTTATGGACATAGGGAAATGCATACAGTAACTGAGCGTGATCTGCTTTGAAGGGCCACTCAAGGTGAAATATATATTAAAAATGATCAGTATTATATTCCTACACCTTTCAATAGAGTGTGACTCTTATCATCCCTATAGTTGCCATCAGTCTTGTGCTAGTTCCTGTGTACATTTATCGTCTTTATCCTAAGACTCACTGATTTCAATTAAAAGTCTTTTAAAGAATCAAAACGTAACCAAATTGTCACCACCGGGAGCTTTATTTTCTTCAACTTCAATGGCAGCAAGGTAGCAGTCTATCCATCAAGGTGTATCTAATTAAGAAACCAAGTTAAGAGGTATTTTAACTCAATTTTCATGGCTCCTGAGGGACCAGACAATTGAATAAGGACATCAGACATATCAAATTACTTAATGGGTTGAGGAATCTTTATTCCAACAGAGTATGCAAATTAAAAATGAATAATGAAATTCATTACAGCTTGGTTTCATGGAAAACAGGGACATGAAACACTAATGCATAAATTAGAAATACCTGTATCACCACGTAAAATTGCATCCAGGAGGCTGCAAGGCACAGGGGAAAAAGTGGGGGTTTATTCCAGATAAATTACATTCCACAATGAATTCAGACAATAGCACTTTTTTTTTTTTTTTTTTAATATGCTGTTCATTATAACATGATAAATATACCCTTACATAGATTTAGTGATCAAGCTGGCATTTTTTTTTTCCTCAGCAATTATGCAAAATATATCAACGCGTTTTTCTTCTTGGTGACAACAGTGAAGCTTTGCTTTTGCCGACACCTAAATGACTTTCCTATATGGTGAAACATGTGCGAGTGTAAATTAAGAAGCCTAGATTCCTCTTGCATGTATTCTGGGCATGTTAATTCCTAAAAGGACCATGCTTCATGCTTGCATTTAATGTATGTCGTACCTTTATGGGGCACTTTCGCATGGACGAACCAGCTTAATTAACCTTTTCCAGGGATTACAGGAAAGCTGCGATACTGTGCTACTGTAGCCATATGTTCACAAAGGACAAAGATTTGTCTTGGTTTTAGATTTAAAAAACAAAATGGAAATATCGCATCGGCCTATGCCGAAGGTGGGAGACCTATCGGGAGTAATTGTAAAAATCTGTCTGCTGTTGTTTCTCCAACCATATTTTAAAAATAAACGCTCAATGTTTTGTGGTCACTTAGTACAAGTTTTTCCAATTCCTCACAGGAAACAGTCTAAAATGAAAATGTTTCTTAGGAGGTTATTTTCTAAACCCTTAACGCATGCGTTAGGGCCCTAACGCACGCAGTATGGCCACGTCGCATGCGAAAAGGGCCTTTTCGCATGCGATATGATGCAAATTAGGGGGAGGGGAGGAGTCGGGGAGGGGAGGGGCAGAGTTGGTGGTGTTTTCGCTGCCGGCGATAATGCTACTAACATTATCGTCGGCAGTAGCGCGCTGAATAACTGCACCTTTTATGGTGTTGCTATTCGGTGCAAAAGCCGGCAGCCGGCTCACTGCAGTGGTGCGAAGGCTGCGAAAGAATGGTGAATCCAGGCCTTAATTTGAAACCAAGAGTCTTAACAATAGCGGCAGCCTTGTTCTTAAAATTCCCTTGTAAATACTTAATAGAATATCAGCGGAATAAATGTATTTTTCTTGATCCAGTTAATTTAGAAATCACTATTATGGATACATCTTTTTGAGAAATGTTCTGTTGGAGTTGTACTAGGAGTTTGTTTATTGCTGTCATGATGTGGACTTGTTCTATTTAGAAGATGGGTTAATTTTGTAATTTATTTTACTTTTTTCTTCTCTGTTAATTGGTTTTTTTTTTAATTTTATTAATTTTAGCTTTTTATATTCCGTTTTTCAGAACTTTAAAGTGGATAACATTCAGGTACTATAGGTATTTCCCTATCCCTAGAGGGCTTACAATCTAATTTTGTACCTGCGGCAAATTCATTTGATTTATATCATGTAATATTGTTAATAATAATTAAAATAAAAAAACCTGCCTGCATGGGTTCAAATTCTGTGAGGACGTTTTAACCTGTGCACCACTCTCTGATAGTTTTTAAAGGGAAGCTCTGCACGTACTTATCTGTTGAACATTTTTCCAGCAAACAAATATGCACATACTTTTCAAAACTGAAAAGTGTGCATAGGCCCTATGGGGCAGATTTCAAAAGCCCTGTGCACGTAAATCCAGCCGGATCTACGTGTGCAGGGGACTTGCGTGCCTATGTTGCATAGGCCACCGGTGCGCACAAAGCCCCAGGATGCGTGTAAGTCCTGGGGCTTTGCTTGGGGAGTATGTCGGGGGCATGCTGGGGTGCATGTCGGGGGCGTACCAGTGCTTCATCCATGAAATTAATGACACCAGAGTCCATGAATGCCTCTGTATGCACCTCTGTATTATTAGAGAGGAGGTGGATCATCAGGAGTAATTGAGGAAAGTATGAAGGCCGGCCTAGAGTTGCCTTTCTAACCAACCCTAGGTTCAGAGGCTTCCCACCTTCTTGAGACAATGGCAAACAAAAAGTACCCCTGGGCAGCACAATAAAGGCAGAGGTTGAGCCACTGACATCTCTGCTTCAGTGAGCCAAGTCCTGCCAAATTGCATAGGCTCCTCAATGGAAGAAGCAGGTATGGCGTCTGTGGTAGAAATCAGAGGATGTTAACATTTGGGTGTCAGCTTGAAATGTCATCGCAAAGCCTTTCTTTCTTGGATCCTCTCTTGAAAGCTGAAGTCCACACAAATGGTAAGTGCAATGAGGTCTTCCAGTCTGGGCAGCAGTTTGTGGGCAACTAGCTCAGCCTTAATGTGCTTTGCAAGGCTCTTCCAAAAGATGGTGATCAGGCTCTCTTTACCCCAACAAAGGTCCGAGGCTGGCTTCTGGAATTGAATGGCATATTCTCCCACCATTCAGTTGCCTTGTCTAATGGTGGAGTAATTCAATGGTGGCAGAGGAGGACTAATCAGGTTCATAAAAAATCTGACAAAACTGCTTAAGGAAGTTGTCCATATTCCCCTTAAGAAGAACATTCCTTTCTTAAAAGGGTGAATCCCAGGCTAGGGTGAAACCAGCCAGAAGAGAGAGAGTAAAAGTCACCTTGGTTTGGTCAGAAGGGAAGCAGGCAGAATATAACTCAAGGTGCATCATGTACCTATTAATGAAGCCTCAGCAGGCCTTACAATCCCCATCATATCCAGGTGGTGATGGTAAATGTGGCATGGTCCAATCTGGTGCAGCTGGAGGAGTTATTTTTGCAGGTGCGGGTACACAGACCTGCCTTGAGTCCGTTTGGGCTGTGAGACCCTGAAGTAGGCTGGTCATATGTTAAACTGGTCTTGTTGCTGCTGGACTTGACGAGCCAACCCTGAAATAGCCTGAGCCGGGGATGAGTCCACCAAGCTAATGGTTTTAGCAATCTGTCAAGGATGTGAGTCCTTGAGCTGTATATCACTGCCTAGTAGACAAACCCACTAGGCCCATGTTGACAACAGGTAGACTCGCTCTTATAAAGACTGGGTCTAGGGTTTCACCTATACCAGCCCTGTTCCATGCAGGTTGAGCCTTTGGTTCCAGGGGCCAGCAAGACTTAGGCGAGGTTCCTGTAATGAGCAGTCAGCAGCAGATTACTGTCAGGCCGAGGTCAAGGCAGGCAATGAGTAAGTGGTGTAGATCCAGGCAGTGGTCAGGGCAGGTGGAGATCAGGCAGCATTGAGGTCCAAACTGTGATCTGAGCCAGTGGCAGTTCAAAGGTGTAGTCAGGGTCATAGCTCCCTCTAAGCTGAGCATGTGAATGATTGCTTATAAATTTTGAAGCATCACTCGTAGGCTTTACATGGTTGCTGTGAACTGAGATGTGGATCCTTGGTCCGACCGATTGGAGATTGGATGAAGGAGGTCTCCGCTGGTAGAGTTCAGTCAGAGGGGGGCGTGGCAGCTGAAGGCTGAAGAGCTTCACCCTGGAAGTCCGTGATCTCTCCAGGAGGAGCCTGTGGGGACACGGACCGCTGGGACTTAGGTGTCTTCGCCCTGGAAGCCGAACTCCCCCCGGGAGGATCCTGTGAGGGTTCAGCCGCTGAGACTTAGGAGATTGACGAAAGACGTAGACGGAAGAACGGACCAGGATTGAGGCAGGCGGCAGTAGGGAAGACCGGTAGACAGACCGAGATCAGAACCAAAAGGCAATCCAAGGAATCTCCAGAACCTGGGGCTGGAACAGCTGTAGCAATCAGCCAGAACTGGATGGCAGGAACGAGTAGGCAGAGACAGGCAGGCACGGCAAGAACAGGCACGGCAGGAACGCAACTCATCACTCTGAAGAGTTGACCGTGTTGCAAGGCAAGGATCTGGGAACAGACGCCGGGTTTAAATCCCCCCTGGCGTCTGACATTAGCGCAGGAGGCCGGCTCTGCTTTCGCGCCAGAGGCCCTTTAAAAGGGGTCCCTCTGCACGCGAGCCTAAGGGGCAGGGTCAGTGCAGCATTGCAGGGAGACACCGCCCGAAGGATTCTCGGGTCCCGCCGGCGTCCCCCGAGGGTCGCGATCGGAATCGCAACAGTTGCTCCCATAATTTTTTTCTTTCTTCTATACACAGAAATGCAACACTAATGCTGGTGCTCAAAAATTGTTGGTTTAAAACAATTGTTGTTCACACAAATAAAATTGACACACACCTAATCAGTCCTTGAAGGAAACATTGGTCAGGGTCCAAGGCCAGGGTCAAAACCAGAGGCCAGGCAGAGAAGGACAAGCAAGACAAGGATATGGGACCATAATGCAAGGAAGGACAAAGAACACAGAGGCAAGGCAAGAGATAGCAAGATGAGGCAATTAGAATGACAAGGCATGGCAAACAGAAGACAGTATACTAGCAAAATGCACTGCAGGAGGACCTGTTGCTCAGGCATCGGCAGAGTGGACAGCAAGGAATATTTTTAGCAGCACGCCGATGATGTCATCAGAGAGCACTGCAGCTCTGTTTTGCCACAGAGCCTTCAAGATAGAGGAGTGCACACGTGCCATGCCTACGGGAGTACTCTGTAGCAGCAGCGGCATCCGAGCTGCAAAGGGGACGTCATGGCATCGGGGCTGGTCAGCGGCAGCATTCTACAGCGAGTGTGTCTGTTCGTGGGGCTGACCCACAGCTGGTCAAACATTACATTTTTTTCTGAGACTGGTTTCTTAAAACAATTTTGTTCTTTTAGTTCTGAAACCTAAAACGAAAGCAATCAGATAATTATAACTCCTTTTCTGAATGCTTTTCCTGAATTTTAATTTTCAATATTTGAATCTAGTAACAAATTTATTTTTTGTGTTTATTCTACTCCCAGGATGCCAATGGACTTTGGTTTGCTCCTAGGGTAATTATACCTTTTTGTCTAGTTATAGTTATATTTCTGTTTGTCCGTTCCTGACTTTTTTTCTCTTCTATATTTATGTCTGTGTAGGCTGGTGAGACCTAGGAGTATTGCAGGTGTATACACTTAGCTGTCCTGTGTTGTATTGTGCTGGGAGCTTTTTTTTTAAACTTTTTATTTATGCATTTCAACATTTACAAGAACCACAAAATCATGCTCAACAGTACAAAGTAGGCCGTTATCACAAAAACAGAAATAGAAAATGAAAAATATACAAAAATGTATTCTAATGGCTTACCCACAAAAAGAAAATGGAAGTAGAGATAAAAAAGAGACACAAAATAAGGAATGAAACTTTAAACTAAGCGCCATACCTGTAAACTCGTATACAAATAACATCACCAGCACTTACAAAGGAGGATGGGAAGAAGTAATAATCTGTGGAGACCTGTTATCAATAAAGGCTTTTAAGTGAGAAGGTTCAAAGTAGACATAAGTATTACTAGAATAACAAATCATACATTTTGAAAGATATTTCAAAGAAAAGCTACCTCCAATGCCAATAATAGCATCTCTAAGCTGGAGGAAAGCTTTCCTCTTTGCCTGAGTCTGTCTATAGATATCATGGAAAACCCAAACTTTATGACCCATAAATATAAACTGTCTGTTAGAAAAAAAAATCTTAAAATGAAATTCTTCTCCATCTTAGACAAACGAGAAACCAATAAAGTAGCACGATCTTCAATAAGATCTGGAGTGTTTCAAAACATCTGTCAGATGTCCGATACCTCAGGTTCTCCTCTAATACTCCTTCTCTTAAAAGGTAAGTAATGCATTTTTTATAATGAAGGGATGGAATCATCAGAAATTCACAACCCTTCTTTGAAGTATTTTCCCAATAATTATGAAAGAGATAAAAGAGGAGACCTAGGAAAATTGAGAAAATACAAATTTAATACTCTACTTTTATTTTCCAGAATCTCAAGCCTCCTATGTATAGACAGTTTATCCTTAATAGAAGCTACCTTGAATTCTTGGAGGGAATTTCTTTGAAACTCCAGACTTTCAATTTTCTGGTCTTGACTGATGGAAGTTGATTGTAACACATCTATATGTCCCTTAGTAACCTCTAATGAAGTAGAAAAGTCAGATCAATGTTTACCCATAGTCTTCTCAAGACCCACTATAGCTTTCCAAACATCCTCCAAGGTAACACTGGTAAGCAAAGTTTTTTGTTTCCTTCAGGCTTTTTGGTGTTTCAATTGGATTGTTTGATGCTGATCATAGATATTACTTTGAAATTTGTACATCCTATAAGGGTTTTGAGAAACGGCCAATTTTGAGTTAGAATAATTGTGAAATTTTAAAACACAATCTCGCATACATATATTTTCTTGCTGGACAGTAGTTTTTATGATTTGTAAAATTCATGTTGTATTTTTGAAGGCCATAAGCAGTGTAACATGTAACAGAGACTAACTTTTTTAAAAATACACCAAAAAACTCTGCCTGATCATGACAGAGTTTGCTCGGGAAAGCCCCAACTCGACTTCAAGATTCCAACAAATGTTTCCACGCATAAGTGACGCCAAGATAAAAGAAGGCTTTTTTGTTGGCCCACAAATCCAAGCTGTGATGGAGTATCAGTTAATGATAGCCACTTTGATGGTCTTCTGCAAGGTACAGAACTTGTTGCATGGACAGCCTTCAAGAATGTCGTTTACAACTTTCTAGGCAGTTATAAGGCAGCAGACTGTCGAACAGGTTGAAAATCTGCTTCAGGCATACAAATTGATGAAGTGCAACATGCCATTGAAGATACATTTTCTTCATTCCCACTTGGACTTCTTCCCAGACAACCTTGGCGCTGTGAGTGACGAACATGGCGAAAGGTTTCATCAAGACATTGTCAAAATGGAGAACTGGTATCAAGGTAAGTGGAACCCCTCCATGCTGGATGACTATTGTTTAAGGTTTTAATGGTTTAAGGTTTATTATTATTTATATACCATTGTCTCAGCATAGCCTTCACAGCGGTTTACATTTCAACAAATATACAGTAAAGAAATTACAATAGATTATAAAAATAAAAACAACAAAACTTAAAAGAAGGAATAACTAAAACCTATTAGCTGTTAAAATATAAAATATATATATAAATATTAAACCAATAAAATACTAAAAACATGACTATACATTTCCAGCATTGGTTAAAGGTTTAAAAAACGAAGCCATCTGTGGTTGCTGGATTTAAGCGCTTGCCTGTTTCTCATTTTCTGTGTAGGCCATTTTAAAGAGCCATGTTTTTAGTTCTGCTTTAAATTTGCTTTTTTCTTGTTGCATCCTTAATTGAACTGGAAGTGTATTCCACAGCTTTGCTCCTGCGATTGACAGTGCTCTCTCTCTAACTTGACTGAGATGTGCTGATCTAATTGTCGGAATTGACAAAAGTCCTTTATTGGCCAATCTCAAGTCTCTCTGTGGTACGTGCAATCACAATTCTGCATTCAGCCATTCTGTCCTTTCTCCATAAATTATATTGTGTATTATACATGCAGCTTTGAAAAATATTCTAGAACTAATTGGAAGCCAATGTAATACAATCAATGTTGGGGTGATGTGGTTGAACTTCTTTTTTTATGTTAATATTCGAGCAGCTGTATTCTGAAATACCTGTAAAGGTCTAATGGTTGATTGAGGTAGGCCAAGCAGCAGGGCGTTACAATAGTCTAGATTGGCAAACAATAGAGCTTGAAGGCAGATCTAAAATCGAAGGGTTCCAATAATGGATTCAATCTTCTTAACGTTATCAACTTAAAATATCCATCTCTTAATTTGGTCATAATATGTTTTTTCATATTCAATTCAGAGACGATTACTCCAAGATCCCTAGCGAATGGAGTAGGATTTAGATTAATATTCTCACATTTAAATGCTGGTATATTTGATTATGAAAATCTTCTTTCTAGGAGTATTATTTCTGTTTTCTCTGTATTCAAGATTAATTTCATTTGTGATAAGTTTTTTATAGCGTTCAGATAAATAGTTATTAATTTATAGGTAAAATCGAGATCATTTTCTATGGGGACTAAAAACTGGATATCATCTGCATATACATAAAATTTTAAACCCAATCCTGTGAGAAGATGACAAATCGGTAACAGATATTAAAAAGAGTCACAGAAAGCGTTGATCCCTGAGGTATACCTGTTTGGAGTGGGATTTTTGTGGCTAAGGAATTTTTTATTTTCACTTGAAAGGAGCGATTATTTAAAAATGAGGTGAACCATTTCAAAACAATATCTGAAATTCCAATTTCTTGCAAACGAGTAATTAAAATATCATTTTGGATGGTATCGAAGGCTGCAGATAAATCTAAAAGGATTAAAAAATATATTTTACCTATATCAAAACCTCTTAAAACAGTATCAGTTAATGATAGTATAAGTTTCTGTGTAAAAATTCTTCCTAAAACCAAATTGACTCGAGAATAAAATATCATTTGATTCTAAAAAAGTCAAGTTGTGTTTGGGCTACTTTTTCTAAAATTTTGGCAATAAAAGATAAATTAGAAATAGGTCTAAAATTACTTAATTGAGGATTATCCAAATTAGGTTTTTTTAAGTATAGGTTTAATGATATCATTTTTCAGAGCCTCAGGAACGATACCTTCCATCAAAGATAGGTTAACTATGTTAACAATAATTGGTGAGATTATATCTGTTATAAGTTTGAGTGTTTTTATTGGAATAGCGTCCATTGGATGTCTTGCAGGATTCATCTTTTTTATAAGAGATTAAATTTCAAGTGTGGAGGTGAGTCGAATTCACACCAGTTTATATCAACTTTATTAGGCATCTTAATTTCTTGGTTGGGTTGTAATATAATTTTAGCATTTAATAGATCAATTTTATTTTTGAAGAAGAGGGCTATTTCGTTGGTTCTTCTAGTAACTCGACATCTTTTTCACCTGGATTTTTTGTTAGATTCTTTACAATTGAAAAAAGTATCCTAGGATTATGAAGAAATTTTTCAATTTTATTTTTGAAAAATTCTTTTTTTTGTTTGATCTATTGCTTTTTTGCCTAGTGAATTAGAGTTTTTATTTTTTCTCCATTCTCTTTCCAGTTTTTTTAATTGTTTTTTAAATCATTGTTGTACCAATGATTTTGTTTGCTTTTAACATTAATATTTTTACATCTAATAGGGCATAATTTGTCTTCAATAGATTGAGTTTGTTTCCCAGGAAGAAATGGTTTCAGTGACATTATGTAACTTAATTTTGTCTAATAAGTTTTGAAATTCATATTGTAACTCTTCAATTTTTGGTTGAAGTTGAAAGGTTATTAATTTTAATTACATCTGGGTTTTTTGGGACATTAATATCGGCTGAACCTGAATTCAAATAGTGGTCAGACCATGGTACTTGGGTTGTATTAATATCAATCTTTTTACAAAATTTTGAATTGGTGAATATTAAATCTAGAGAATGACCAGCTCTATGAGTAGTAGTATTAAAGGCAAGTTCGTATCCAAGCGCTAATAATGATTCCTGTAATGTAAAACACGAGTATCCAGTGGGAAGACATCCATGTGTAAATTAAAATCCCTTAGAATAATTGAAGGCTTATTGTTGGACTCTCCTCCATGAAGCGTCTGACGGTGATTACAAATGAAAATCTGTTGCAAAACATTTTTACTTTTGTTTTCTGGTGCCAATATTGCCGTTATAGCTTATGCCGCTACAGACAAGTAACAATGCTTAATGTATATCACACTTTTCTGCATTTATTATGTCTGTATCACATACAGACATATTATGTCTGTATGTGATACAGACATAATATGTCTGTATGTGATACAGACATAATAAATGCATATTTGTGTTCAGCTTGTTAATATCTACTTATTTCACCGAAGGTTGTGGAGGAAACAAAATGTTCCCAGAAATGTGTTTACCAGTGTAATTGAATCAGGTTTACTCAGGCTAGACTTCCAAGAAACATCAGGTTCTAGGGGAGAAGAAGCCCCACTAGAAGATTCATCAAGTCCACCAGAAGATAAATGGTCTGGAAGCCCAGACCCCTGTACCTGAGAAAGTGGAAGACGATGATAAGAGCTCAATGATGTTTCCAATTCAAGTAGATTAACAGCCATCTCTTTGGCAGAATCTATGGCCTATAGTCCATTTTTGTTATATATTGTATGTTTCAATAAAAAGATTTACACAAAAAGAAATGGCATATGATGACTGTTCTATGACATTAAATACACCTGGCCCTTCCTCTTAAGCATAGCAAATAATATAGAGATATAAGTACCTGGAAAGCCAAAAACACACAAATTGGCAAATCCTGCACCGGGGAAAAAAACCAAAACACCTTGACTAGGGATGCACTCCTTTGGTGTGTAACTTTGTGTGCTGGTAGCGGGTACGTACTTAGCTCCACCACCACATGTCAAACCTGGCTGCTGGAGAGAGCTATGGCCATTGGCCAAGGTGTTCCAGGAGGCAGTAGGAGCCAGGTGAGATTCTCCCCACTCCTCCAAAGGATACTGTAAGGTGCCTCCTTTTAATGGCTACATGGCTTCTCCCTGATGTCGAACATGGCTGCCAGAGAGAGTTATGGCCAAGGTGTTCCAGGAGGCAGAGTAGGAAGTAGGTGAGATTCTCCCCACTCCTCCAAAGGATACTGTAAGGTGCCTCCTTTTAGTGGCTACATGGCTTCTCCCCGATGTCGAACATGGCTGCCGGAGAGAGTTATGGCCAAGGTGTTCCAGGAGACAGAGCAGGAACCAGGTAAGATTCTCCCCAGTCCTCCATGATGATGGGAGCCTTTTCATCTCATGTCATCTTTCTCTGATGTTCTTGTTCTTCTGTCCTATGCTTTAAAAACTCATAAAGAAATACTAGCTCTCTATTAGACTGTGCACTTGGAAGAAGGACACTATCTTGATCAGGAATAGTTTGTTTTGTATAGTGTTCTAGCTAAACAAAATAAGAGAGAATATTTGTGTTTTCCTAAGTAAAATCTTTTTTCTTTTCCCATTGAAAGTTTTAGAGAATTTTATTGATAAAAGTATATAAAACATACCAGTTCTGTCTTTTCTTTCATAAATTCTCTCATACTTTCTATAGATCAATATCAGTTTAAAATTTGTTTCAATAAACTTTTCAGCAAGATTAACTCATAGATCTTTAGAGTTTTGCTTGAATTCATTTAACATGTGCAGTGTTTAAAGCGACATACTTATCTCAACTTCCCATTCCTAGTTAAGGCCTTTGAATTCTGACAGGATTTTAAAAGGCACCTTTTGTGAGGCTAAGGTCTGTGCGACTGCCACCGTTTATAATTTGGTGTTTCCAGTTCCCTGCTATATGTATTATTATTAGCAGGGAAAGTGCTTTTCTTCAGTACAGTGGGTGATAAGTAGTGGTTCTTTGCTCAGACTCTGTACTCATGCTGCTGTAGGGAATGAGAGGGCTGAACATTCAGTATCTCAGCCACTCAGCACTATATTACTAGAACTATAGAATTTTTTTTAACTTAAATTTGATTTCCTTGCCTTTTTTCACTAAAAGGACAATTTAGTTTTGATTTCTTTTCCAGTTCTTTAATTCATTATTTTCGACCTCTTAAACACACATCCACTCGCACGCACACACACTCACGATTACATTTGGTAGAAACCATTTTCCCTGTTTCTGACTTGCTTTTCTACAACCAACAATGAGACTTTCCAAGTGTTTTAACTTAAAAACCCCAAACGGAGAAGTTTTTCTTCTTCCACCGTTCCCATTAATGGACAACTCTAACAGTCCCAATGGTAATCTTGTTTTAGTTTATAGTAGATCACTGCACTATGTTATCGATTTATTTAAACATAGATATTTCTTGTAGCCTGCTCCTAATAAAAGCATTTTGCTGGGCAGATTCCAAAATTAACAATCCTAAATGAAAACAAACCAGCACAAAATGAGCACATACCATGCAGACTCCCAACTTTTCAGTGTAAGATAATTTCTGTCAAAAACCTCCTCGAAAAGATCTGCTGTAAATGTTTCTTCCTTATTTCATGATCCATTCATTCGCATCTTCCCCAATTTTGCTTGCCATTAATGGCAGGGGTGGAAGGGAAATAGAACCAAAGGTTACTAAGAGCCAAGCGTAACAGATAAGTATGAGAGGAAAAAAGTGCAAAGCTTGCTGGGCAGACTGGATGGGCCGTTTGGTCTTCTTCTGCCGTCATTTCTGTGTTTATATGTTTCTATATGTATGTTCTTCACAATTGAGAAGAAAGGCATTTCTTGCCGAGAGACAAAAGGCTGTCCCTGAGGCTGTTCTTTTGTACTTGGATACCCCTGCAAGTGTGGGGTTAGGATATCAAAGAGGTGATTATGCATTTTTTCTACCACAACGAGTGAAATCCTTTTTTTAGATGCCAGAAGTACTGGGCCATCTTCTTCAGCCACCCAATAGATTTAGGGGTTTGATGTGTCGTTATATCTCACAGTCTGATCACCTTATGCCAGGCACTTAGCATGGTTTCCTGATCTCTTCTTTTCTTTTCTGCCTCCACCCCTCCCCCATCCTTTTGTTTTCTATGGGGAAAGTGTCATCATCATATCTCATTTTGTTTGAAAAACATATCGCAGTTAATTTTATGTGGGGTTTATCTTTCTCTCTCAGTGGAGATGCCATTCATTTCCTTTATGCAAGACATTTTGCTTTGTATGAGTACTAAAATGCAATAGAGTTAAAAAAAAAAAAAAAAGATATGCCGTCACTATGCGACAGGGTTAAACAGAAAAAGTAGTTTTCTTTTAAACTCCCCAGTCATCTAAAATATGCCTCCAAACATCTCTTTAATATTCTTCCTGAAATGTCCACAATTTATAACCTTCAGGAAGTACTTCAAGCAAACACAAAATGTTCCCAAACTTATCCAGGCTGCATTTTACACCTCATATAACCTTCTGCCTGTTTCCAGCACAAGTTAGCAGCCATGAGGAAAACGGCTGCCTGCTAAGGTACAAATTAGTCTGCTAGGGGAACTACCCCGGGCTTCTTCTCTCTCTGGGGTCCCTTTATACTGTTACAGGTCTCATTTTATTACAAATCCCCATTGCTCAAATAGTCCACCCTAGTCCTCTGTACTGCATGGAGCTTAATCTGTGCTTCCCTTCTTTGATTCTCGCTGGCTCTTTCATTTACAATTCTACCCCCCTGTGGCCCAGTGATGTCAACTATTTCCAGTCGTTAAATTAGCCTTTTCCTTCTTCCTGCTCCCTGCTGCTTGTTTAATGCCCCCGTTTATTTTTAAATTATATCCTCAGCATGATAGCAGCAGCAGCACCACAAACCTGATGCTCCCTCTCGGGTTCATGGCCCACAACCGACAGCAGTGTCAGCGGTGGGAGCCTGGGGGATCGCTCCTGCCGCACTCAACCTCCCTAATGCTGGCCCAATGACAGCCTTTAGCAGCAGCTCAGACTGAAGCTTTTCATCACCAACTGTTTCTGTCTCCTGTCTCCCAACAAACTGGGGGCCCCAGCAAAATAAATAAAAAAAAAAAAAGCACTTGATCAGGAAACGTCTTAATCCTGCCTCACTCTGCACTCTACAGCCTTCTCGCCCTCTTTTCATCCTATTAATAATGGGCTGCTGAGCTCTGACAGCGCCAGTGCAGGACCCCATAATGCAGGGCATCCACCTTGTCATCTAATAAAAAATAGTACCCACTGCAGGGAAAAAGTTCAAATTATTATAATTATTTTCACTTATTTACAGTTCCCTGAGAAATCAGTAATTTTTTGTTAGATTTGCTCTTACCACTGATATTTATTTTATTTATTTATTTAAGGCTTTTATATACCAACTTTCTTGATACAAATCAAATCAACTCGGTTTACATAGAACTAAGCTTTTAACCATATCCAAATAACAAGAGACAGAATTTGATGAAGCACAAAGTTACATTGTAACAAGGGCTCATTAACTGGGGATAGGAAATAAAGAGGGGGGTGTACTATATACAGAAGAGGGTGTGGGAGGCAAAGGAGCCAACCTCATTATGACATATTTGTGTGTCTTAGTGCTTGTTTATATACAGAAGTCATAGGAACAATTCTGAATCGAGCTGTTGGTCTAGGAACAGGGAAAGGCTCGACCGAAGTGCCATGTCTTGAGTTTCTTTTTAAAAGTTAGGAGACAGGTTTCCTGCCTGAGGTCCGGGGGCATATATATAGAACTTCAATTTTAGTTTTGAGAGTAAATGGCAGAGAGGGAGGAGGTAAATATTGAACAGGGTGTGCCATAAAGAGGAGCCCTGGGGGACTCCAAATGGGGAATTAGTGCGAGGAGATTCCTTGTTATTGATTTTAACCTTATAGCCTCTATTGCTGAGGAATGAGTCGAACCATCTGAGAGTGGATCCTGCGGTTCCTATGTCTGATAACCGGTTTAGAAGGGTAGAATGATTTACAGTGTCGAATAGGGATGTGAATCGTTTTTCAACGATTAAAATTATCGTCCGATAAAGTTAATATCGTCTTAAATCATTATAGAACACAATACAATAGAAATTCTAACGATTTATCGTTAAAAATCGTTAAATCGTGTTAGTGCGCACTAACTCCCGTTAGTGTGCACTAACAGAAAATGATACAAATTGACACTTTCCAGGTCAGTAAAGGTCAGTTAGGAATGAATATGTGTTCCTATTGGCTGGCTGCCCTCTTATCTATTGATGTTACCAAGGTTCCCACTGAGGTGATGGTTGGGGGGATGGGAAATGGAACTGGAAACTAACGAACACCAACAGAAAATGAAACAAAGTGTTCACACTTCCCAGGTCAGTAAAGGTCACTTAGGAATGAATATGTATGTATGTATTCCTATTGGCTGGCTGTGCTCTTATCTATTGATGTTACCAAGGTTCCCACTGAGGTAATGGTTGGGGGGATGTGAAATGGAAACAGTTGGAAGCTTGACATGTGATGATCATCACTCATGTGACTAGAACTTGTTTGTTTATTATTTTTGTTATTTTTGTCAGGAAGCTCCCCCCTGTCTGTGAAGCCAGCCTCTCACTAGTAATGCAGGGAAGGAGCTGTCTCAGACTTCACCATCCTCCCCCCCCCCCTCACCCACACACCATTCACTAGCTGGGACATGGGGAGGGGAGGAGTGAGGGTCAGGAAGCTCCCCCCTGTCTGTGAAGCCAGCCTCTCACTAGTAATGCAGGGAGGGAGCTGTCTCAGACTTCACCATCCTCCCCCCCCCCTCACCCACACACCATTCACTGGCTGGGACATGGGGAGGGGAGGAGTGAGGGTCAGGAAGCTCCCCCCTGTCTGTGAAGCCAGCCTCTCACTAGTAATGCAGGGAAGGAGCTGTCTCACCCTTCACTATCCTCCCCCCCCTCACCCACACACCATTCACTGGCTGGGACATGGGGAGGGGAGGAGTGAGGGTCAGGCAGCTCCCCCCTGTCTGTGAAGCCAGCCTCTCACTAGTAATGCAGGGAAGGAGATGTCTCACCCTTCACCATCCTCCCCCCCCCCCCCTCACCCACACACCATTCACTGGCTGGGACATGGGGAGGGGAGGAGTGAGGGTCAGGAAGCTCCCCCCTGTCTGTGAAGCCAGCCTCTCACTAGTAATGCAGGGAAGGAGCTGTCTCACCCTTCACTATCCTCCCCCCCCTCACCCACACACCATTCACTGGCTGGGACATGGGGAGGGGAGGAGTGAGGGTCAGGCAGCTCCCTCCTGTCTGTGAAGCCAGCCTCTCACTAGTAATGCAGGGAAGGATCTGTTTCAGCCTCACCATCCTCCCCCCCCCCCTCACCCACACACCATTCACTGGCTGGGACATGGGGAGGGGAGGAGTGAGGGTCAGGAAGCTCCCCCCTGTCTGTGAAGCCAGCCTCTCACTAGTAATGCAGGGAAGGAGCTGTCTCACCCTTCACTATCCTCCCCCCCCTCACCCACACACCATTCACTGGCTGGGACATGGGGAGGGGAGGAGTGAGGGTCAGGCAGCTCCCCCCTGTCTGTGAAGCCAGCCTCTCACTAGTAATGCAGGGAAGGAGATGTCTCACCCTTCACCATCCTCCCCCCCCCCCCTCACCCACACACCATTCACTGGCTGGGACATGGGGAGGGGAGGAGTGAGGGTCAGGAAGCTCCCCCCTGTCTGTGAAGCCAGCCTCTCACTAGTAATGCAGGGAAGGAGCTGTCTCACCCTTCACTATCCTCCCCCCCCTCACCCACACACCATTCACTGGCTGGGACATGGGGAGGGGAGGAGTGAGGGTCAGGCAGCTCCCTCCTGTCTGTGAAGCCAGCCTCTCACTAGTAATGCAGGGAAGGATCTGTTTCAGCCTCACCATCCTCCCCCCCCCCCCTCACCCACACACCATTCACTGGCTGGGACATGGGGAGGGGAGGAGTGAGGCTCAGGAAGCTCCCCCCTGTCTGTGAAGCCAGCCTCTCACTAGTAATGCAGGCGGGATAGGGCACTGCATGCAGGAAGATCACAACACCCCTGGTGTCAGGGTTAGGGCACTGTGTGCAGGAAGATCACAACACTCCTGGTATTAATAGGGATAGGGCACTGTGTGCAGGAAGAGCACAACACCCCTGGTGTCAGGGTTAGGGCACTGTGTGCAGGAAGATCACAACACTCCTGGTATTAATAGGGATAGGACACTGTGTGCAGGAAGATCACAACACCCCTGGTGTCAGGGTTAGGGCACTGTGTGCAGGAAGATCACAACACTCCTGGTATTAATAGAAATAGGGCACTGTGTACATGAAGATCACAACACCCCTGGTGCCAGGGTTAGGGCACTGTGTGCAGGAAGATCACAACACCCCTGGTGCCAGGGTTAGGGCACTGTGTGCAGGAAGATCACAACACTCCTGGTATTAATAGGGATAGGGCACTGTGTGCATGAAGATCACAACACTCCTGGTATTAACCTGACCCGGGTGGGGTCAGGTTAATACCAGGAGTGTTGTGATCTTCCCGCACACTGACCTGACCTTCCCCCGGAGCCCCACCGGGGGAAGGTCAGGTCAGTGTGCGGCCTCCCCACCCGGGGGACCCCGACGCCGACCGCGATCGCCGAGGCCGTTTCCGGCGAAGGAAACCTTTAAAAAATTAAAAAAACGCGCCTAGGCCCGCCCTAAAAAAGGAGGGCAGCCAACCAGAGACAGCCCGGCAGGACTTTAAAACCTACCCGGCTAGGCGCCGCGCGCCGAGCGTCGCGCGCCGAAGGAGCGCGACAAAGGGGCCTGCCCCTTTGTCTCGCCCCTTCGTAGAGCCGCGAGGAGGCTCGAGCCATACCTGCGGAACAACTTAAACCCCCAACATAGGCAACAGCCAGCAAAGTTATGGAACAGACCGTTTCAGCAGTATGGAATAAAAGTCTACCTCTCCAGCAACTCTCCAGCCACCTCTGAGACCCCATGTAAAGGGCATCACCCCCTACCCTCCCGAAGCGCACAACGCTCAGCTCTCCCATCCAGACAGACTCAAACAGCTCGCTCAAACATCCAGCTCTTCAGCAGACAGACTCATGCTTCACTCTCAATTTGACCTAAGCTCTTATAACCATTCAGTTTTCTAGGGGTCCCTTCCTCCCACAGTCAGACTAGCCTTCCACCACGACCCACATCCTTCCTAGAGAAGTCAACATGCAAATCTTCCCTATCCCTATCATATACCACCGCCACCTCCATCACACAAAAGCCTTTCAACAACCATCAAGACACACTACCAGATCTCTCATTCCAATCATGACGTCTCCGCTCACGCAGATGCTAGGTCTCACCATGTTCTCCCTTACCCTTCTCAACGCACAATCTCTGACAAAGAAAACACACGTCCTCAATGACTTCCTCTCAGATTCAAAGCCAGATATCTGTGCCATCACAGAAACCTGGCTAAAAAGCTCAGACACAGCCCTAATAAACCAGTTACCGATTCACCTCTACGACATCATCTCGATCCCCAGACAAAAGAAACGAGGAGTTGGTATTCTTCTAGCCACCAAAAAGGAATTCAAACTTAATTCACTTCCAATCAAAACCATCACACCTACAAAACTCGAATTAGGTCTCTTCAAATCTAAACACCTACAAATTATTCTAATATATGCTCCGCCAGGACTACTGGACTCAGATATCTCCCCCCTAATAGAAACAATAGCCAAATACATCAACATGGACTCGCCAGCCATAATAATGGGGGACTTCAACCTCCATGTAGACGCCTCTCCCCTCACTCCTAACTGTGAAGCACTCCTTACCACCCTGGGTGCAATGGGCTTTAAACAAATCATAGAAAAACCTACCCATAAAGCAGGACACACTCTGGACCTCATCTTCATCAATTCTAATATATCTTATAAAAATGATCCTATCTGTACCACAATTCCCTGGTCAGACCATTCAATAATTACAACCACACTCATGACTCAAGAAAGCCCTAAACCTCCTCAACCACCTTCCACCATCCAATTTAGGAAAACCTGCACTTCTGACACACTCAGTGATCATCTCACCAAAGAACTCCCCAATCTGGACACCACTAGCCCAGATGCAGCCTTCCTCTCTTGGCACAATATCACTGAGGCAATAGCAAATAAATTATGTCCTAAAACGGTGAAAATAATCAACTCAATACAGAAGAAGAAACAACCCTGGTTCTCCCCAGAACTCAAGCAGATGAAACAAAACCTCAGACACAAAGAATACGAATGGCGTAAGATCCCCAACTCCACTAATTTATCTGATTACAAACGCACCCTCCACAACTACAGGATCACCATCTTAAAGACAAAAAGAGACTTCTATGCCCACAGGATACACGACCTTCAATTTGATGCCAGGACCCTATTCTCTTACGTCTCCCAACTCACAAAATCCCCTACACCCACCATTCCAGACGACCAAGCACAAACCAAAGCAGATGAATTAGCACTCTACTTTCAGAAAAAAACTGCAGACACATTAGCACGCCTACCAAACAATGCAACTCCACCCTCCATAATTTTCAATTCCAGGACTTATATTGGGGCCATCCTTGATTGCTTTGAACCTACAACACCACTGGAAATCGAATCTATACTTAAGAAACTAAAACCATCAAACCACCCAACAGATCACATTCCAACTAAACTACTGCTTCTCATACCGAATACTATTTCCAGAGCATTGGCCAACATTATAAATTGCTCACTCGCCCAAGGAATCTACCCGGACAGGCTGAAAACCGCATCCCTCAAACCTCTCCTGAAGAAACCTAACCTCGACACAAATGAACCCTCCAACTTCCGCCCCATATCCAACCTCCCTTTTTTAGCAAAAATCATGGAGAAAGTTGTTAATACACAACTTTCTGTATACCTGGAAGAGCACAATATCTTTCACCCATCCCAATATGGCTTTCGTAAAGCAGTTAGTACAGAAACCCTACTTATCTCCCTTGCCGATCACATCCTCATGGGCCTAGACAAAGGTCAATCTTTTATCCTAGTCCTTCTGGACATTTCATCCGCATTTGACACCGTGAACCACTCCATCCTACTAAATCGCCTAGCAGAAATCGGATTAACAGGATCTGCACACAGTTGGTTTAACTCCTTTCTAAGTAACAGAAGCTTCAAAGTAAAAATCAATAACAACGAATCCCCAGATGTCAAATCAACATTAGGAGTACCACAAGGCTCTTCCTTGTCACCCACACTATTCAATATATACCTCCTGCCCCTCTGTCAACTGCTTACGGACCTAAAATTAAAATTCTATCTCTATGCAGATGACGTACAGATTCTGATTCCCATTACAGAATCTCTCCCTAAATCTCTCGCCTTTTGGGAAATCTGCCTCAAATCTATAAACAGTCTGCTCACCAACTTGAATCTAGTTCTGAATGCAAATAAGACTGAACTCCTAATCATCTCCTCGGACCACTCGGCCTTAATCAATCCACCAGCAGGCAACACCCAGATCACGCAAGTAAGGGACCTTGGAGTAATCATTGATAACCGTCTGAATCTTAAGAAAGCCATCAATAACACTACCAAGGACTGCTTTTATAAATTACAAGTCATGAAAAGGCTCAAACCCCTCCTCCACTTCCAAGATTCAGGACAGTGCTCCAAGTCACACTCTTTTCCAAAACAGATTACTGTAACTCTCTTCTCCTCGGGCTCCCTACTTCATCTATCAAACCATTACAGATGCTCCAAAATGCTGCGGCAAGAATCCTGACTAATACCAACAGAGGAACACACATCACTCCCATACTACAGAACCTGCACTGGCTGCCAATCAAATATAGAATATTACACAAGGCTCTCACTATAATCCACAAAGTCATTCACAACCAACAACAACTAGACCTCCAGATTCCCCTCAAATTATACTCATCAGACAGACCGATTCGAGAAGCATATAAAGGCACCCTGCAACCCCCTACAACGAAATCTACTCGCCTATCTTCAACCAAAGAACGAACCTTCTCTACAGCTGGCCCAGCCATCTGGAACAAGATGCCCACAGAACTCAGATTAGAACCATGCCCGCTTACCTTCCGTAAAAAACTTAAGACATGGCTCTTCATCCAGGCCTTCACTTAACCTACAGATCCAGCAATTCCTCACTAATTCAGACACTGACTCCTACCTAAACTCTCTGACAAGTGTAGCCTATACACTTATGCCTCTTCTCATCATATTATTGTATTATCTAACTTGTTCAGTTATGCCTTCTATCGCTCCGGCTATCCTAGCCCTCCAGGTTAATACCCCTTGTTATATGTAACTTTCATTTCTTGTTATATGGTTGACTTTGTTATTCCCCTCATGTTATTTGTAAACCGATCTGATATGAATTTCTTTCATGAAGGTCGGTATATAAAAATGTTAAATAAATAAATAAAATAAATAAATTAATAGGGATAGGGCACTGTGTGTACATGAAGATCACAACACCCCTGGTGCCAGGGTTAGGGCACTGTGTGCAGGAAGATCACAACACCCCTGGTGCCAGGGTTAGGGCACTGTGTGCAGGAAGATCACAACTCCACTGGTATCAGGGTTAGGGCACTGTGTGCAGGAAGATCACAACACCACTGGTATCAGGGTTAGGGCACTGTGTGCAGGAAGATCACAACACTCCTGGTATTAATAGGGATAGGGCACTGTGTGCAGGAAGATCACAACACCCCTGGTGCCAGGGTTAGGGCACTGTTTGCAGGAAGATCACAACACTCCTGGTATTAATAGGGATAGGGCACTGTGTGCATGAAGATCACAACACCCCTGGTGCCAGGGTTAGGGCACTGTGTGCAGGAAGATCACAACACTCCTGGTATTAATAGGGATAGGGCACTGTGTGTACATGAAGATCACAACACCCCTGGTGCCAGGGTTAGGGCACTGTGTGCAGGAAGATCACAACACCCCTGGTATCAGGGTTAGGGCACAAGTTCTAGTCACATTGACTGATCACATTACTTTTTTTGTCAAGCTACCAACTGTTTCCATTTCCCATCCCCCATATATTGTCAGTGGGAACCTTGGTAACATGAATAAATAAGAGGGCAGCCAATAGGAATACATATTCATTCCTAAACTGACCTTAACTGACCTGAAAAGTGTCAAATTGTATCAATTTCTGTTAGTGCGTACTAACTGGGAGTTAGTACGCACTAATCGGAAAAAAAGATTTTTAACGATTTTTCCACGAAATAATCGTGCCTAACACGATTTTCTTCTCCTGCCACACGATTTCAATCGTTAAGACGATATGGCACACGATTCACATCCCTAGTGTCGAAAGCTGCAGAGATATTGAGAAGTGCTAGGAGGAAGGACTGTCCTTTGTCCTTTGTCATATCCTCAAGATTGGTAAAATAAAAGTTTTTGTTTGAAGATATCCTTTGAGCTGAGAGCTCACTTTCTTTTTCCCCAAGGCATGCGCTCAACAGCAGCCATTATCAGTTGGAAAAGAAGTTGGGGAGCAGTCAGAGGAGGTCACAGCATAGTAAAACAGAGTCCCTCTGAGCCACTACATCATCTGTTCCACCATTTTTGCTTTTGATCCCACGTAGAGACTGGTGCTCAGCTCACAAAAAGGCATCGGAACTCTCTATCGCTTTATATGCCCCAACAGGAGATTGCATAAGCATGGCACCTAAGTGGCAATGTGGTCATGCCATCTGCCAAGGAGTTTGTACAATCGATCGTTGAGATGTAGTCCTCCTTTCTTGTGATGGGAGAAATGTGCAGGCGTTACGATTCCTCCACAATCCACCCTTTGTGCTGAATTTTAAAAGCCCGGCGTGCACAATAATTAGGGGATGCCAAGCATTTTAAAAGCCACTAAGATACGCACGCATCTTCTGCAGAGTGCACGTCTTGAAAGTTTTCAAAAGGTGGGGTGTAGGCATGATCCTGAGATGTGTGCGTAAATACTTGCACGCCCAGGTGAGTGCCAAGGTCTCCTGTTGCACAACTTTATTTCTGCTATGGATGACATGAAAGTTAAAAATGAAAGAAAACTAGGCACATCTGCAGGGTTTTAAGGGTCTTGGCAAACTGGGAGGAGTGAAGGTTATTAAACTTGGGGGGGAGGGGGGTTGGAGGGCCTAGATCTTAACTTGGCAAACTGGTAAGACTAGGAATGGCGTTGGCGTGTACCCCTTTTAAAATCCTCCGATTTACATAGTAGGAGTGAGATTTGCATGCACATAATTACACCCACTTAAAATGTAGTGCACATGTGCATGTGACCAGGCTATTTTATAACATGTGCACGTACGTGTGCGTACATTATAAAATGGCTGCCGATGTATGTGCACCCGTATGCCAGTTTGAATGCTACCATCCCTATCTCTTTATTGCCGTGCACAATTTCCCATGGAAGCTTGCAGCAGGCACTCTGCCAGGTCTAGTGGTCTTTAAAATACTGCGGGGCACAGCACAGCTGTTGTGCACTTGCTATTACATGTGGCAACTCCGTGCACACTGGGACATGCTTGTCCACCTGGGCTCATATACATAGGTATTCAGTTCCAAAACCAATCCCATTCCTGTTTTGCAATTGCTGAAGAAAGCATGCTGTCTTTGCTTCTCTGATATAATGCGTTACCAGCAGTATTATGAAGGGGTAGCAATATTTTCACGAGAGAACTAACACTTTAATACAGCAGGTGGGTGATGGTTTCATTGGCCTAGTTAGCTAAAAATCCCAAACGCTGCTATTGTCCTTTCTGCAAAGGTGCTATCAACTGAGATTGATGTCCACTTGTCCTTCTCTCCTAGCCATAGCAGCCCATAGCACCCATTGCCCCAGAGATTATAGAAAAACGTAATGCCTTATGGCTATTAGGTCAGTATGTGACAGGTGAACTAATTACCTGCATGGACTCTCTTCCCTTCTTTCAGGAGACAAAAGCCAAGATGGAGAGCCCATATGTAACCCTTTTTCGGGGAATAGTGAGGATTCCAAAGGGCCATAAAAATGTCTTTCCGTGGGCCGCTCTTCTGTTTTTTTCCCCAACTCTTCTTTCTCCCGGGGGGAGAGAAAGAAGGAGGCTCTCCTTCACCCATGTAGGTGAAGGAGAGCCTTCATGGCCCAGGCAAGGGAAACCGTGTGTGTGTGTTTGTGTTACTCTTGCTCTTTGGGACAGGTACCTGTACAAAACAGGCAGGATTCACTGGATGGGTGTTCAAAATAATATTTACTGATACTGATTGTAGGAAAATCATAAACGTGACTACATAAAATGTCCAAATACATCCAGATTCCTTATCTTTGTTGTAGATCAAATTTAAATTATGTATCCCTCTGTGGAAGTGTCCCTTTTTACTAAACCTGTAATCCATTAGGGGTGTGCATTTGTTTCCTATGTATTGGTAATCCGCAACATATAGGGCCATATTCATGGGGAAGTGAAACGTATCGCGATTCCCCACGAATACAATGAATCTTCGCCGAATTATTCGGCCGTCTAAAGGGAGTTTTGGTAAGTTGGGGGGGGGGGGGGGGATTTGTAGTTAAGTCAATTTTAGCCGGGAAACGAATAAGAATTAACGCATGAACGTATCAGGGGCCCCCTTGCCGAATGCAACGTATCTGCCCCCCGACGAATATGAATCCCAAATGCAACGTATGGCGTCCCTCTGCACATCCCTATAATCCATCCATGATGTGGAATTAACGTCTGTCCCAAGGGGCTTGGGGTATCCTAAGCAGGATGGATGTCCCTTTTCCCAAACAATACCTGACTCCAGAAGGGCACTCCCGATCTTCACCTGCCTGTGTCCCAGGGTGGAAAATCTGGTTGGGGTCTCGAGATGCTCTTTTTCTCCAACTCCTCTTTGAAAGAATAGCTCACTGACCCTTCTGAGGGAAGGGACTGATTCTGGAACAGAGGTTGCATCCCGATCTGGGCAAGGAAGGGAGCAGTCAAAATACTTCCTTCCCAAAAATGGAAATTCAATCAGAACTGAACACAGTACTCCAGGTGAGGCCTCACCAAGAACTTGTACAAGGGCATCACCACCTTCTTTATCTTATTGGCCACTCTTCTTTCTCTGCAGCCCAGCATTCTTCTAGCTTTAGCTATTGCCTTGTCATGTTGCATCTCCATTTTCAGATCACCAGAAACTATCACCCCAAGATCTTGCTCTTGGTCTGTGCACATCCCCCCCTCCCCAATCTCCTACCATTCTTTTGGATTACCATGTCCCAGATCCATGACTCTGCACTTCTTGGCATTGAATCCCAGCTGCCAAACCTTCAACCATTCTTCAAGCCTTCGTAAATCACTTTTCATTCTCTCTACTCCTTCCTGCATGTCCCCTCTGTTGCAGTTCATTGTATCATCCATAAATAGACATATGTTACCTTCTATCCCTTCCGCAATGTCACTCACAAAGATACTGAACGGAAGTGGTCTCAATACTGTGCTATATCAATAGCGGGATGTAAATTGTGGAATTCAGTGCCCTTGGTATTACATGTCTTAACTGAGCAATAAGTTCAAAGGTGAGCTTAAAAACTAGGCTCTTCAGTGCTGCCTATAACCTCACATAGGAGAGCCATCTAGGTGATGACTGATTGGTCTGTTATTATTTTGATTTTATTGTATTTTATACCTGTTATTGATAATTTTGTTTTTACTTTGTTGTTTTTATGCATTTATTTTCTCTATTGTTTACTTTGGTAAACTGTGGTTACAGTCAGGAATGTAGGTAATCAAACATTTGTAAACAAATATTAAAGGTGTTGGTGTTGTGCTCCTGCTCGTGGACTGTGCCACGAGCAGGCGCTTATCTTATGGCCTGGAGTCCACCGTCATGGTCCGGTGTGGCAGGAGCCACCGCAGATGTCCTCCTTCACTGCGGCAGGGAGCCACGGACTTCGGCCTCCTTTTGCAGCTTGGGCCACCGGCGTCGCCATCTGCCTGGAGGCCTGCTCCTCAACAGCATGGATGTTGCCTTCACTCCGCCACCTCGTGTGGCAGGGAGCCACCTTCCACATCGGGCCTGTCCTGTGGCCCATTCCTCCTCTTGCTCTGTGGCAGGGACGCTGCTGTCCAGGGTCCTGCCCCTTCCTCCTAAGGGGTGAGACTGCGTCTCTCTCCTTTATTTAAAGGGTCCACGGCCGGATATGTCCCGGGCCCCACCTGGAACTGCTCCCTGGGCATTTCCTCCTTCAGCCCTATATCAGGGCTCCTCAATCAGTTCCTCCTTGCCTTGGCAAGGGGCTAGTCCTCCTTAGAACTCTCCACTTCCTGCTCCTGCCTGGCTTCTCCGTCTCTTCATGGGATCCCTCATTGTTTTGTTCCTGGTCTCTTCTCTGGATGTCCTTCGTCTTGTTCTGTCGTCCACCATGTCTCCAGATGTCTCCGAAGTCCATCGTGTCTCCAGATTTCCTGATCAAATCCTGATGTCATCTTAATGTCCTGATATCCATCCTGTCCTGCATCTGCCAAGGCTCCATGTTGTCCCATCCCTGCGTGGTCCACGACCAGTCCAGCGGGGTTGTGTAGGGCGCGCAGTGGTCCAGTGGTCCGACCACCCCAGCTGGAGTGTGTAGGGCGCTCAGTGGGATACTCCTTCTGTGGGGCCAAGGATCTTCCACATCCTTCGTCTGTCCATGTCCATGGTTCAGAGTCCTGATGTCCTTACCTCACTCTTCCTCGCTGCCTTTCAGTGAGTGTCCTGGGAGTCCCATGGGGATGTCCTGAGTCTTCCCCGTGGAGGCCTGATGTTTTAACCCTCGAGATGACTTGTCTTGAGTCCTCTGATGCCTTGGACTCCGGCTTCGCCTAGCCTCCGGCAGACTGTGCTCAGTGGAAAGCCTGAGGGCCATTCTGGCCACTGAAGCCTCCTTTCCAGCTGTGTGAGTTAGTGTGCTATCCAGATTCCACTTCATCCTGAGTTTTAGCTTGCCTTGCTTCTTGTGTCTTTGTCTGCTCCAGAGTCCTCGTCTTCGTTTCTTCCAGAGTCTTCTTCAGCTTCCACCCTTCGTCCACCTCTGCCTCCTGTCCGGCCTGCCACCTCTGCCGTTACCCAGCGGCAGGTCCGAAATGGCTTGGAGTGGTCAGAGGACTACTCAGAGACCAACCTTGCATAGTTGGCCTCCCAGATGCTGTGCAAGTCGGCGGGGGCCTGGGCTTCCAGTCTCCACCCAGACGAGGTTCCATCTCACCTGCCTTGTTGCTTCCTTGGAGATCCTCTCCTGGTTCGCTGAGGTCTAAGGGCACACTCCACTCGCCCTAGCACAACAGGTTTCCAAGGCATCCGAGCGTAACAGATCGCCAAGGCCCTGTGTGCGTAACAGATGCTCAAGGCCTCCCGAGTACAACAATTGGCATGCTTAATATTTATTTTTGCTGTTTAAAATGTTCTTTTTGGAAGACCTCATGGATAGAATAGTTTTCTCTCCATCATATAATGCTTGATAGGTTTATTTTAGAGTTCTGATAAGATCCTGCAATCTTTCTTTCTGCATTCCATCTAACATTATAAACTACTTATTTATTTATTTATTTAGCATTTTTATATACCGACTTTCCAATAACAGAGTTACTGATCAAATCGGTTTACATTTTAACAGTAACATTGACAAGTAAATGTCTTACAATGAACAATTACTTGGTCAGTTTATTCTGAGTTTAGTACTCATTTTTTCTCAAACAAGCTAGAAATACCAACACCAGCTAAAAGCAAATTATGCATGGAATTAAAACTGAATTTGTTCTTCTCATCAGTCTGAAAGTCAATATAAACTTTTATACTGGCAAAAATAAGTACAAAACCAAAAAAAGGATGACATTTGAAATTAAACTGAAATTGTTTCCTGTAATCTTTAAAATTGCTTATTCAATCAGCATGACTTCCCTTCTGCAGTTTGCAGTGACCTGCACCTGTGTGCCTGTGCTATTTTAAAATGTAATTTAAGTGCTTCAAGTGTTTTCATCCAAGGAGGGGTTGTAAGTGAATCACTGGGTGACCATGAACCTCATATCTGTAGCCATGTACAATGTTCAGGTACAGTTATCCGCCTCTCATAGCATACTCCTATTTCTCTTCTGACAGAGAACAAAGTGATATTTTTCTGAGATTATTATAGTGCTTAGAAAACTAGAGGTTTTATAAAAAAAAAAAAAAAAACCCCAACAAAAAAAACCCCCTATATTGAAATTAATATTAACGTTTGGGCTAGGACAAGCTTGGGAAATTTTAACCCAAAATGTTAAATCTGATTGAAGATGGATTGCTGGCTTTGATCTGTTATTCCCTAATTATGATAGAGACAGGTTATTTAGTAAGCATATACAATAAAAAGAGCAGTTAAGCATGGAATTTGGAAACTCTTATGGCAGCCTCCTGAATTAAGTTGTGACCTAGATACATGAGGTCAACACGAAATCAGTTTCCTTTGCAACTTTATAAATATGGTCATAGAACAGAAAACATATATTTATAATGCCACTTTTAAAATTTTAATGTCCTTTATCTACAAAGGAAAGAAAATTCTTAGTGTCATGACACCATCAAATATTTATTTTAATGAATTAATTTGTTTTATTTATTTATACCACTTTTTCAGGCACTTTAAAGTGGATTACATTCAGGTACTGTAGGGTTTATAATCTAAAAGGGTCATTTATCAAGCCATGATATTTTATTGTGGTAGGCACAAATTAAAATGGTAGGTGGGGGTCATTCAGTGATAGTTTGCCCCTCCCCAACAAAATATTGCAGAACTTGTGCAGTGTAAGATTTTATCATAGGGGAAATGCACAATAAATAATTTTGCTTCGAAAATGCCAAAGTGCACAATGACAATCCCCTCCCTTGTCCCCTGCCACCTGTAGAGGTAAATAAAACCGTTTTAAAATGCATGACAACACCCCGCCCAGTTCCCTAACCCCTCCGGTGGGCAAGTCATCCCTTATAGAGCCAATGCATCCTGCAGCCTGAGGCAAATGACCCCATTCAAAGCCTTACTCCCAGCATCAACTCACCTCTTTCCCCCTCCCCCCAGTCTAAATACAAGCATATCTCTGGACCCTATGGTCCCTTCCCACCCCCAACCTGAATAAAGCCCTGGTGGTCTGGGTGATCAGCAGACACCCCCACTCCTGAACCCCTCTGTAACTCCAAAATCATTCATTGGGATTCAGTGGGGACCTGGTGCATCCCCTTGCTCTGGGCCTGGTTGGTGCTATATTTTAAAATTGTATCAATTGACCATTTCCCCTGTCACATGTTGTGCAATCAGTAATTTCCCCTATCTCGTGGTAGATACAGAAAATGGCTGGTTGGAGCCATTTTGAAATACGGCGCCAACCGGGCCCAGAGCAATGGGTTCTCTTGGTCCCCATTGAAAACCAATGAATGATTTTGGAGGTATGAGGGACTTGGGGGTGGGGTTAAGGTCTGAATGTCTCCCTCTGGACCACAGGGCCTTCCATCAGGTTATGGATAGGGGGACTACTAGAACCCAGGGATATTATTGTATTTGGACCTGGGTGAGGGAGGTGAAGGTGAATTGATACTGGGGAGTGCATTAGCCTTGGGCGAGGGATCATAGTGTTATCTGGCTGAGGTTTCTTTCTGATGTCACTCTTCATCACCGCTGCAGCCTTCTAAATCAGCGCTCTCCTGGCTGCCGGAGGGGAGCGTGGGTGTGTGGTGAGAGACAGCCATCCACCTTGCCATCAGTTGAGCAGGTGTTTCGGAGCCTGTGCTGATTTCCTATGATGTCACTCTTTAGCACTGCCTTGAAAACCAGTGTTCCTATGAGATCAAGATGATACCATTGTAATAACTCTAGAAATGCTCTGCTCAGCTCTCTTTGACTTAGAAAGACCTAGGCAATCAAAATGGACAAAACAATGCCCTCAGTTGATGGGTTAAGTCTGATGAACATTCTCAGCAATTAAAGGACCAGGATGAGAGGCTAAATATATTATTCTAAACTTATGTTAGAATCAGATTTATCTCTGATAAAAGATACAAATATTATACATCAAAAACTCGAACATTTGGAAAATAATTCTAGAGGTACTAATGTTTGTTTTCTTAATTTCCAAAGAGTATGTCTCCTCTTGAACTGGTAAGAATATACTTTTTTAATGTATTAAAAGTTCCCAAAGAGTCCATCCCTCCTATAGTAAAATTGTATTATTTGCCGGTGTCTCGGGGCAGAGTTTCTCCCACAGAAGCATTAAATGAAGTATGGGATTTGTCAGTCTCTCTAGTACAATCACAATAATATATTAAAGAGAGAGAGAAACTTTGCTTAATTTTGCTTTAGAGCTGGACAAGGTCAAATTGTTCTTTCAATTGTAAGGTAAGAAGTTTCTTGAGCAAAATATTGCTGTATTTCCTGATATCACTAGAAGAGAATTATTTCTTTAGAAAAGAGCTAGATTCCGGGCTTTGGGTGCTAGTCTTCTTTTGCAGTTCCCGTGTAAATGCTGGATTCATTTTTTTTTGGGGGGGGTGAAGGTCAAGTTTGTTTTCCTTTTGAGTCTTTGCTGTTAGAGGATTTGGATTCCTTCTTCCCTGCTGCCTCCCCATTTTCTCAGTGGTACCCGCTCCATTTGCTTCTGTCACTGCAGTGATTTGCTGCTCTTGCCAGCAGCGCTTGCCATGGGGCCATTCCCTCAGGTCCGGCTCAGCCTTTGCCTCTGCTGCTGAAAGGCTTTGCTACTGGGCCTTGAAGACCTGTCCAGGTTGCTGCTGCCGCCACAGTCCCTGCAGGAGGGTTTGAAGCAAAACGTCCATACTGGCTCGCTTGTGTTCTTAGTAAATAAGGCTGAGCGTTCTATAGAGAGCACACCCTGCTCAGCTTTCTCTTTGGGAATACAAAGGATAAACCTTTGCTTAGAAACCCAAACCGTCTATTACTTTTTTTTTTTTTTTTTACATTTTTTTGCTTTGGTGAAAAAAGAAATCAAAACCTGCTTATCCAACTCTGACTCACTTTTTTCCCCCTCTCTCATTTAGAACTATTCTTCTTGGCCTATTATTTTTAACTCTAGTTTTTTGGGTTTTTTTAGTTAACTTTCCTTCATTGCATGCTCCTGTGCTATAAACAATGTTTCGCCACAGTCTTTCATCATCACAGGCACTCTACCCTTTGTAGGAATAAACAGGTTTCTAGAATTTCTCTTCTTGCTTATTTTCCTGTAGTGTGAATCCCTGCTCTGCACTGTTGTCTATACCAGAACTTCTCAGCACGAGTTTCTGCTCTGAGCCAGGCTTTAGAGAAAATACAGGTTTCCCAGAAAAAAAAATCTCTCTTTTTTTTTTTTTTTCTTGTATGAGTTTCTGCTTTTGCAGCCTTTTACTCTTTTCTGAAGCATGGGTCTCTGGCTATGCCTTGCTTAGGACAGAAATCCCTGAACTGACACCATGTGTGAGACAGCACAAGCAGTCTGCAACTTTTCAGAGGACATACACACTGGACTCTGACTCTTCTTACATAAACTTTACTTCCCATAAGCACATTAACCCAACATTAATGGCTTACCTTCAGCCAGATTCGCTTTCAGCATTTATCTTCAGTATTTGCATCTCAGCATTTACATTCAATCTTCATAACTTCAGGAGCTGCCTTCTCCTAGAGACCCGAGGGGGTCTGTTTGTTTCCAGCTGGTCTTATTCCTGCTCTCTGGGGACCTGCCCACAGAGTTACCTGTGTCTCTAGCTTTTAAGGTAGATCAGGCTAGATGCCTCATCCAGCACTGGTTAAGGAGGGTTTTCAGGTACATTGCTTCACAGATGCAAAAACTCAAGGAAGAAGTAGAGTATAGGGATGCAATTCTTCTAAGGACAAATGAAGAGTGAGATCTATAGGTAATCATATCTGATGGTTCTAAGGTGGATAAGATAAAGTCAAATCCAGAAAGATGTTTGGGTGGATGGTGAGAAGAATGGTCAGCA
Organism: Rhinatrema bivittatum; assembly: GCF_901001135.1. Classification (NCBI taxonomy): domain Eukaryota; kingdom Metazoa; phylum Chordata; class Amphibia; order Gymnophiona; family Rhinatrematidae; genus Rhinatrema; species Rhinatrema bivittatum. The sequence continues at coordinate 1,652,992 of NC_042624.1, read as the reverse complement.
AAAAAAAGGAGATGACGTTGCCCCTGTATAAGTCCCTGGCAAGACCTCATATGTAGTACTGTATACAGTTCTACAGATCACATCTTCAAAAGGATATACACCAGCTGGAGATGGTCCAGAAGGTAGCTACTAAATGAGTCAGTGGTCTTCATTCTAAAGTGTACGGACAGAGACTTAAATATCTAAACACGTATATCCCAGAGGAAAGGTAGTATAGGGAAGATATGATAGAGATATGTAAACACCTCCAAAGTTTCTATGCAGAGGAAGCTGGCCTTTTTAAAAGGAAAGGAGCCTCTAGAATGAGAGGTCAGGAGAGTAAAAGGGAATAGACTCATGAGTAATCTAAGGAAATATTTCTTTACAGAGAGTACAGTGCATTCGTGGATCAGCCTCCCCTTGGAGATAGTGGTGACAAGGATAATTTTTTGATTCGGGAAAGAATGGGATATACACAGAGGATCTCTGAGGGTGTGGTAGGGATTATAAAGTTGAATAATTGATGTGGATGGGCAGACGTGTAGGCTGCAATGTTCTTTTTCTGTCGTCATGTTTCTATGTTTCTATGTTTCTATATTAAAAGCAAGCTTTTAATCTACACCAATAATCTCCCACTAATCACGCCCTTTCCATCTTATAATGGCTCTCTCGGACTATAAACCATATTGTAATCCCAGATATCATTCTTACATGCAGCCTTCTCAAACCGTAATTCTTCCAGATTGAACCATGTTTAGCTATTGTCTTGCATGTTACTTGTTTAGCTATTTTTGAGCTTGTTACACATAAATATCATACTATTTTGTTTATGGTAATACCTCTCGTTTGCTGATCCTAGTTAATTTTCCTTGTTCTATGTAACCGCATTCTTACATGCCTGTTAATGTTAAAATGTAAACCAAATTGATTTGTAGCTTTGCTACAAGAATTTCGGTATATAAAAATGCTAAATAAATAAATAAATGTTTCTAATTCCTAGCGTTCTCTTTGCTGTTTTTGATCAGTAATGCATACTGTACTGAGGAGTTCAATGTACAATCTACTATGACTCCTTTTCCTGAGTGGTTACTCCTAATGCAGAATCCATCATTATGTATCCAAAATTAAGGCTATTTTTCCCTATGTGCATCCCTTTGCACCTGTCCAGATTACATTGTATCTGCTTTTTAGATGCTCAGTTCTTCAGACCTTGGAATGTCTTTCTGTAGTTCCTCACAATCCGCTTATTTTTGCAACTACATTGAATATTTTTTGTCATCCGCAAATTTGATCAGTTTAGTTGTCACTACCCTTTCTAGATCATTAGTGAATAAGTTAAACAATACTGATCCCAGGACTGACCCCTAGGGCACCCCACTATTCACCTTTCAACAGGGGGCAAACTGACCATTTAGTCCTATTCTTTGATTCCTGTCTTTTTCCCAATTGCCAACCCTCAGTGAGACATCGCCTCCTGTCCCATGGCATTTTAGTTTTCTGAGGAACTTCTCAGGAAGGACTTTTCAAACCCTTCCTGGAAATCCAAATGCACAACTCCAGTTGGTTCTTCTTTATCCATGTACTTATTTATATCTACAAAACATTCTAATAGATTTGTAAGACATGATTTTTTCCTTTACACTTCTTTATACTTTAATTCATCACAAGCTATAGAGGTTTTTAACACAATCAGTTACTACAATTTAATGCTCACTGCCCCTGTACCAAAATACCCTAGCCCTCCCTCCAATATCTGCCAATTAATGACTGCAGACAGTAATGTTTAGAGAGAGAGATTTTATTATGGAAATGCATTATGGCTGCAGCATAAATCAAAACAAGGATAATACAATTCAGACTTAGTATAGCAGCTATGATATATAACCTAACCAATTTAATGACAGTAATGGCCCCTAGTGACATTATTAAACTTCATATCTATTAATTATGTTATCCTTATCCTGGGGCTTTGACCACTTTCATGTTGGATGGAGAGTTGGGCTGTAGAAGCCGGTCCACAAAGGTGAGATGACAGGAGGCTATGAAAAGCCTATGGCCCCATTTCTGCTGTTCTCTCTACGATAAAAAGAAGCAGTAAGTGGACCACATGAGTACCTGTCCACATTCATTGAAGCCTCATTTCCGGATATGTGTTCATTAAACAGGGGGCATTTTCAAAGCTAAGTAGGTAGCAGCAAAGTCTGCGGGTATTTTTACCTGCGGAGTTTCAGAGGGAAAGCAGGGACATACTTCCCCTTTAAAAATTGTTAAGGGACAAACTACCCACGGAGATTCACAATTGTTTTTCCTGTGGATATTTTTTTTTCCCTGCAAAATAACTTGTGTAGTTTTGAAAATGCCAGACCTTGCAATTTGCTGCCTTCCCTGACCTAATCCCACCTCTGGGTCTGCCTACCTTTCCCATGATTGTTACTATCAATCATATCTTTACCCAAAAAATGAGGGCAGGCTTCAGACGGTGAATATACCTGGGTAAATGGCTTTTAAAAATTGCCCTCAGGAGGCAGCGGAGTGGGGAGGGAATAGCTGATGTGCTAGCTATGACGGCCGTGTTGTGGCCTTCTGCCCAGCAAAAAGCCAGGTCCTGGTCCCTGACTAAAACTGAAATCAGTGGATACGTATTTTATACAACATTGGAAGTAGACAGTTGTGAATTGTATTTGTATAAATCGTTGATGGATATCTTCAAGCTGCAGTAGACCAGCGCTTATTTAATACTGCAGAAAATTGAGTTACAGACATACGCTGGCATCTGCCAGAAAATGTGTAACAATTAGCATTTCTGAAACCAAACCTTCTGTTGTTTAATTAAAGATACGAGCCCATCTGCCAGTCTAGAATTATAACTTGAACAGCATTGAAAACATTGGTGGATGCGTTGACAACGCACCTCTTCCCCTAATATTAAAACAAAAGACGGACAGGAAAAAGCATAAAGGTCTGCACCATTTTCTCATGGGGTATTTTAGCAAACATGAATTTTATTAATTGACATCAAAATTTCATGTGGAAAATGCACTTCCCACTCACTTTGCAGATCTTTTATGAAAAATTAAGCAACTGAAAGCATTCAGGTCAGCATTTACTGCATTTTAGAACAGAATTATCCAGACTGCTATCATCATTATCTCATCTTCAGAGTCCGGTATGGGCTAGAATGAGCCCGAGACTGAATGCATGGATAAGATAATGAACCCTGTCCAGACATTTTAATCTGATATGTAATAAAGATGCAGATCTCACCCTTTCAATTGCATACATTTTCATCTCTTGAATTTAATTAAGTCATGAGAGCTTTGGATGGATTTTGTTTTATACTGTGCTAGAGCATTTCTTTCTGGATGACACACAGTCTATAGAGATGGTGACTGTGCTATCACTTTTATGGATTATACTATTTTGGCCATTACTGTTGATTTTTGGCTACGAACAGAAATGATAAATGTTTACTGTAAAATTATTTCTTTCCATTAACCAAGCTAGCAGTGTTGATAAATTCAAAACCTTCCCCATCCCCCATAAAAATAATTGCACTTGAATATTTGTGAATAATTACTAAATGGATCTCTTCTAGGTCAGTGTCGTATAGTTAGTGTTGTGTTCCACGCCCGCGGCCATCCGCGGGCGTGCCCCCCCTACCTGACCGTGACAATGAACCGCCGTGGCAAGCACCGGGTGAGGAGCCATGGTCCGGTGTCGATGTTCCTGTGCGTTGGCGCAGGCCCCCGGGGTGACCACAGGGCTGGGAGCCGTCTCTGCTCCCTCTGTGCGGCTTCTCCCCCGCAGCCGGAATCCAAGATGGCCGCCGCCATCTTAGGAGCGAGGCCGCGCCTCCTCACTAGACCCCTTTAATTACTTCCAGCTGTCTTCAATGAGCCAGACATTGAAATTGTCGGTTCAGTTTGCTGCAGCAGTCAAAAAAGCAAACAGAATGTTGGGAATGGTTAATAAAATGGAAAATGTCATAATGCCTCTATATCGCTCCATGGTCAGACCACACCTTGAATACTGTGTACAATTCTGGTCGCCACATCTCAAAAAAGATATAGTTGCAATGGAGAAAGTACAGAGAAGGACGATCAAAATGATAAAGGGGATGGAACAGCTTCCCTATGAGGAAAGACTAAAGAGGTTAGGGCTTTTCAGCTTGGAGAAGAGACAGCTGAGGGGGGGGGATTGATAGAAGTGTTTAAAATAATGAGAGGTCTAGAACGGGTTAATGTGAATCAGTTATTTACTCTTTCAGATAATAGAAAGACTAGGGGGCACGCCATGAAGTTAATATGTGGCACATTTAAAACTAATAGGAGAAAGTTCTTTTTCACTCAATGCACAATTAAACTCTGGAATTTGTTGCCAGAGGATGTGGTTTGTGCAGTTAGTGTAGCTAGGTTTAAAAAAGGATTGGATAATTTCTTGGAGGAGAGAAGTCCATTACCTGCTATTAATTAGAAAATAGCCACTGCTACTAGCAACAGTAGCATGTAATAGATTTAGTTTTTGGGCACTTGCCAGGTTCTTATGGCCTGGATTGGCTACTGTTGGAAACAGGATGCTGGGCTTGATGGACCCTTGGTCTGACCCAGCATGGCATGTTCTTATGTTCTTATCCTTGCATCCATTGGTCGCAGACGGCTGCGACCGCTCTGCCTTACCTCTTTTCTACCCTTTTCCTCCTCCTTGTTCAAGATGGCTGCCTCCAGTGCCGAGTGCCGAAAGTCTTGGCATCTCCAACTCAGCATGGGCATTCCAGTCCACCATGCTCCTTCCCGTGGCCGCCTAGGGCGCATGCGTGCACATTGCCTATGCTTAAGTACACATCATGGCGGGAACCTCGGGGGCGTCCCCACCACATGACGTCAATACCTCCAGTTATTTAAGCCTCCACTATGCTACCTACTTTGAGTTAGCAAGGACTTCGGTTTAGCTACTCTGACCGCTCTAAGCTGCTCGCTTGGATGCCTCGCTACCCTCCGGGGAATCTTACTCCTGACGAAGCTCTAGGCACCTGCTCCTTGGGGGCCTCTCACTTCCATCACTCCTTTGGGGTTTCTACTAATTAGACAACTGCTCCTCAGGGGTCTCTCTCTATTTCAGGATCTTCTGTGCTATCAGGTACTCGCTTCTCAAGGGCCTATCAGTCCAGTGTATCCTGTACCACAGACCTTTGGTCACACCATCTTCATTGCCAGGAAGATGCCCACACTACGTTCCTGTGAGTACCTCTATGATCTGGTTCTCCAACTCCACACACCAGGCTCGGCTTTTCCCGCACGGCGGGTTCCTATCTACCTTGAACATCTGCGTGAGACTTCTACATCTGAGACTGTCTGAACGTATTGGCACCTTGCCAGACTTCAGTGCCTTTCCTTCCTGCCTCATACCATCTCTCTACAGCAGCACAATAAAGTTTTCCACCTACAAGTGTCTGCTCTCTGAGTTTAGCCTATCGCTGTGGTCCCCCATGGGGCCCCTCCCATGGGAGGAGTCATCTCCACTGCAACTAAGGGTCCACCCAATGCCACAAACACAACACTGAGACATCAGTAGCAATTGCATGCCTAAAATGGCAAGTTTATGGCTTATAAAAGCATAACTTTTTATTCTATTTTACCATTTTGGAACTATTAAGATAGCTACTCCACAGCATGTGCTAATATTGTGATCTTCTCCACTATATACCACTATATAATCTCCTATCTCTTTTGCATCTTTAATTTTCTTTAGTCTCTGAATTCACTGCTGAGAATTTGTTTTTCCTCGAGAACCTTTGTTTCCTTCAGATTCAGTTTCTAATTCAAGACTTCTAATATTCCACATTGCAATTCCACACTGCAGCAAATCCATTACTCCAGTTCATTTTTCCTTTCCTTTTCCAAGTTTTAATCCTTAGGCCTGTCTGCTTTTTTTCTCTTATATTATTATACAAACCGGTTAGCAGCCAGTAGCACAACCACTAACTTGGGGAACCTGTGGTCCACTCCTTGAGGGTGATGTACTAAAGTGTGAATTAATTTCACAAAGGGAGCGCATTTTTGGGAAAAAATGTGCAAAATGTTCTGAAACATATAGAAATGCCAAAATTTAAGTATTCTGCTTGGTTTTTTTTAATAGGCAAAGTCCTGTTTGGCGAAGAGATTTGCAAAATGTGCCCTTCTCAAGTTGTCCAATTGTGCATAGTCCACTAATGCCAAAGATTACTAAAAATCTGAACTAATGATCTGCAGTGATGCAAAAGCATGCAAAGCAACTCACTAATGCCGAATTCATCAAAAAACATCACAAATGTTGTTGCATAAAAAAAAAAATCACACACCCTGGAAAATTTCCCATACAAGTTTGCTACCAGTTTGTGTAGCAAACTTGCTTATGAACGAGGTTACTAATGTGTGGGAAATCATGTGGATTAGTACAGCAGCCCCTTAAGAACATAACACACGAAATGCCCTACTAGGTCAGACCAAAAGTCCATCAAGCCCAGCACCCAGTCTCTGTCACTGTTCAATCCATATTGCAAGTACCCAGTAGGATCCTAAAGAATAGATCTTTCTTGCTCGTTACCAGTGATAAGTTTACATGGCTAATAGTGGTTTATGAACTTTCCTCCAGGAGCTTATCTTCATCCTTTTTAAACCCACCTACACTAACTGCTTTCACCACATCCTCTGGCAACAAATTCCATAGTCTAATTGTGCACTAGGAGGTAGATTTTAAGAGCCATGCGCGAGCACACATGTGTGTGCATTTGCCAACACCCACACGTAGACCCAGCGATTTTAAAACATTTGCACATATATGCACTTATATGCGCATGTTTTAAAATCAGCTATTCATGCCTACAAGTGTGCACAATTTCATACTGATGCATGCATCTGCACGCAAATGCAGTCTTTCTTGTGTAAGCGGGGGGATTTTATTAGATGCACGCCAATAGAATTACAGTTTGTCTCCAGGTCACCCCAGTAAAGGAGATGACTTCATAAACCCCCTAGCTAACTAGCCTCCCTTTTATACTATTAGGTCCAAGCGTTAAAACCTCACTGACTACCCTATTTTTCTTTGTTTTACAACGTATACACCGTCCATAGCAGAAGTATCTGGTAGAGGACCCTGGGACACGCAGAAACCAGGCCTCAGCCCCGATCCGCCCATGCCTTGCCCTTCACCCCAAAATTTTTTGTGCACATAATTGGAGGTGCGCATGTTATGGGCTTTTAAAAATCTGTGCAGCGCACGCATCCGAGACATGCACTTATCTCCCGGTTTTGTTGCGCAAGCCTTTTAAAATCAAACAGCAAAAGAGAAATTGCTTTCTCCAATCTGTTTTAAATGTGCTACTTCTGAATGTCTTAGTCCTAGTACTCATGTACTAATTTATTTACTATTTATTCAAAAATCTTATATTCTGCAATTTTCCGAAATATTTTATCCAGTGTAAGAAAGAAATGGATTAGAAACCTCCATCATATTCCTTTCAGTCATTTCTTCTCCAGGCCAAAGAACCCTAACCTGATTAGTTTTTCCTCATAGGGGAGCTGTTCCATCTCCTTTATGATTCTCATTGTCCTTCTCCGTACTTTTTCTAGTTCCACAATATCTTTTTGTAGAATGGGTGATCAGAAGTTCACACAACACTCAAGTTGTAGGCATACCATTCCTTTCTTTGTAATACCTAAGATTGTATTTGCTTTCTTGATGGCCTCTGCAGTATTGTCCATGGTGACTCCAAGATCCTTTTCCTGGATGGTGATACCTAATATACGACACAGTATTGTATAACGATAGTCTTCACTTTGCAGTTGTCCGCATTAAATTTCATCTGCCGTTTCCCAATCTCTCAGTTTTGCAGATTCTCTTGCGATTCCTCACAATTGGCTTGTGATTTAACTATTTTGAAAAATGTTGTGTTATCTTTAGATCTGATCACCTCACTCATCACTCCCATTTCTATTTCATTTATAAATATACTTATAAAATCACTGCTCCCAGTACAGATCCCTAGGCCACTCCACTAACCTTTCTCCACTGAGAGAAATGATCATTTAATCCTCTCTGCTTGTATGTATTTGCTAGTTACCAGTCCATAATAGGACATTGCCTCTTATCCCATGGCTCTTTAATGTTCTTTTGTCTCATTTTTCTCTTCACTCCTTGGCAAGGTATCCCAACCAAGAGCCTATGCTTCCATCAATAAAGATCTTGATTGTTAGAGTACACAAGCCTCGTCACCAATGTCAAGGTGATAGCCTCGAGGAACTTTTAATTTAATGGTCCAGGTATTTTCTGATGTGATTAGAGCCACACAGAGAAGAGAAGGGCTTTCCTTGATTTAAGAGCTAAGGTGATCCAAATAAGAGGTCAATGTTTACTAAAAATGTCCTTGCAAGTATATTATTATTTATCAGGATGTCTGGTATATCATTTATTATCTTTAGCAGCTAATTTTCTTTTTGAGGGACAAACTCAGCTCACAGATGTTTCCAGTGTTTGCAGGGACCATACTAGAATAAATTTATATGACTGATATTTACTTATTTAAACTTGTCAAGTACTTTGTAATAGCTGCATTATGTCTACTTTGATATGATTTTGTGATTTTTATTTTTTTATTTTACATGGCTTGATGGTTTATATTCCATCCAATGCTGGTGGACTTGATGGAACATTAATCACATAGATTTTCTATTTTTTTCTCTTTTCTTTTGTAATAGTATATGATTGCTGTCATTTCTGGTTCAAGAATGTTTTGACTTATGATATGAAACCTTTTCATAAATATACAATAAATAAGGGCAGCAGGTTTTCAGATTTGTTGAGCTCTTGAATAGAAGGTGTGTACTTAACTTGTTTTATATGTGTTTCTGAAAGACTTCTGTCTCCAAATTATCCTGCATTGCCTGTACCTGTATCTCATATTCTTATTTGATGGAGAGGTCTTCTTAATCTTTACAACTGGCCAATAGTTAGGTTTTCCTTAAGCTGCTTCAGGTTGCAGCTGTTGGTATGTAAACATATATTTCTATCTGAACATTTGGATATCTAGTTATAAACAGGCTGCTATTCAGTTTTTTAAAGTAAGATTCCTAAGTAGCTTGCATTCATTGGAAATTGCAGGTTAATATTTCTGGAGTCCAACCCATTCCAGAAATGTTCCTGTTTTTCCCTTCCAAAAAACTAAAATGTCATCGCTACATCAGCATCATTCTTCTGACATGTAGTTGTTTATTCAAAACATTTTCTTTGATTTAGGATACATATCAAAGGTTGGTCTAATCAGGTACCATATTGGCATCCATACTGGTTCCTTTACTTTGTTTGTAAAACTGACCCCAGAATGCAAAATAATATTCTAGCAGTCCTATTTCAGCAAACTTGCAGATCAAACTGGATGGTACACATTTATTTATTTATTTATTTAAAAACTTTTCTATACCGTTGTTTAGTGATATACATCACAATGGTTTACAAATAGGCACATAAATAAGTTCGAAATGGATTTTACTTTTACCAGAGGGTGCCGTAGTTGTTCAGATACATGATTCGATATTATAAGCTATATGTACAGTGTATTAAAGTTCTCTTTATGAGCTAACCGTAGATGCGGTATACTGTAATTCTTTAACTTAATACTTAAGTGTGATAAAATAAAAATAAAAACACACATGTTCTCAGGTGACTTTTGCCTGTGTGTATAAGTCCTTTTCTTGTTTCTTAGTACCACCTATTCCCCATTCTCACTTTGAAAAGCCTTTTTGAAAAGCCATGTTTTTAAGCTTTTTTTGAAAAGTTTTTGATCCCTCATTAGTCTTATTTCGGGTGGTATTGAGTTCCATAATATAGGGCCGGCTAATGACAGTGCTCTCTCCCTTACTTGTGTTAGTTTAGCTGTCTTTACAGAGGGTATGGTTAGTAAGGCTTTATATGCTGATCTGAGATTTCTTTGGGGAACATGTAGTCTTAATGCAGTGTTTAACCAAGCAGTATTTTCTTCATTAATTAACTTGTGGATTGTGCAAAGTGTTTTAAATTGTACTCTTTGTTCGATTGGCAGCCAGTGTAATTCGGCAAGAGTTTGAATGATGTGGTCCCTTCTGCTTTTTCCAGTTAGGATTCTGGCTGCAGAGTTCTGTAATATTTGGCGTGGTCTTAGTGTTGAATGTGGTAATCCAAGGAAGAGTGTGTTACAATAGTCTGCGCTAGCGAAAATAAGTGCTTGAAGAACAGTTCGAAAGTGTGCTTGGGTTAGTAGTGGTTTTAGCCTTCTAAGGACCATTAGTTTCGCGTATCCCTCTCTGGCTTTCAATGATATGTGTTGTTTGAGGTTGATTTCATTGTCAATTATTACTCCTTGGTTTCGAGTTTTTTCGGTTAGTTCCACTATCTGATTGTTTCTGAGTTTGATGGGATGGGATAATTTCTTTATCTGTCCTGCAATGTTATTCTAACCATCTCCACAGTTTCTTTTTGTGATATACTTTCGTACAATGAGTTTATATTGAAGGTTGCTAAGAGGTTGTCTTTCATATTCTTTATGATGACATCAGCTGCGTCTTGGATATATGAAGGAGATTTTCAGACAAAGAATCTGAGGAAATAGTCTGCAGAAATATAAAAGCTTTTAATGCAGAGTTGAAGGTTGACACTGCCAAGAGGAGAAAGCAAAGTGGTGTATTTTCAAATAGCTACTGAGAGGCAAAGTTAACTGATTCATTGATGGACCCTTGGTCTGACCCAGTATGGCATTTTCTTAAGTTCTTAAGTTCTTAATTTTAACAAGGTAACTTTGCCTGGATACTCAGCCGTAGCAGCTTAAGTGGTTAAAGTTGTGGCTAAATATCGAATTAAATCTAACCACACCAATGTTTTTGTGATTAGATTTAAAGCAGCCATTTGTGCAGCTGCACTTAAAGGGACACATTTAGCTGGCTAGCACTGAATATTGCACTAATTTTGGAAACTCCTCCTCTTCCTCCCAAGCACAGCCCTATTGTCCCTTAATTGTCTGGATAAATCTGCATGCCCAGCAATTTTTGCATGTTAACAAAATTTTGCATTATGGAATGTGTGCTGGGGGCAGCAAGAGTGAGGAATGTTTAACTGTTTAGACTTAAGCAATTAAAAGATTAATTTTAACCACATAAATCTTTTGAGTATCCCCTCCATATTGTTGACATCACCGGGATGATGGTATCAAGAAAGAGATGCTCCTGGTACGTGAAAAATACTCTGTTGCTCAGTGAATAATAGGATTTGTAATATTCTGAATAGGAAAGTGTATATGGAATCTGATTACAAGGATAAATAACCTGTGGGGTCACTAAGTTGCTGTTCTTTCTTGTTAATGAAGAATGTTTTATCCATATTGACTATCACACCAACCTTACCCAGCAGCTCCCGGGAGAGGACTCTAGAGGTCACCGTGAACTATCGGGCTTCAGTCTCCACAGTTCCCATGCTTTCAGCAAAGGAGAACCAGAATGCAAGTGCTGCAAAACCCCTTAATTTACATTTACTACAGAATTAATACAGAAGGAATTTAAATAAAAACAAGAGTCAATAAGATGGGTAATTAATAAGGATGTACAATCGTTTTTCCCGAATTAGGCAGTTTAAGCAGGGTTCCAGTCCAGGTTTTACCTGCAGCTCACTGTTAAGCCAATGCAATAAGGTGCACTCAGCCTAGCAATGGGTCTACAAGAATAGTGTCCAAATTGGTAAGGAAATTACTTCATCCAAAATACACGTCCTAACTACCAATAGTGGCCAACGCGTGTAAATTCTATGAAAATGAAGACATTACTTATTACCGCCTGATGCCAGAAACTGTGCCCCGATGCATATATTTTTGTGCCGGAAAATTAAATTCAGCCCTTGAGATGGAGTAAAGTTTACTCATGAGAAACAGAAAAATGTGCCCCTTGTAGGGTAGGGTTATTTAGAGAGATTAGTATAAGATTTAGTTATTTGGGGTTAGAACGAAAAATAAGAAATAATTATATAGGGAGCAGAGGTAAAGGACTCCTTTAAAAACCATGGGATAGATTTTATAAAAGTACGCATGCGCATACTTTTGTTCATGCACCAGGCGCAAACATAAGCACACCGGATTTCAATAGATACGCAGTCAAATTGGAGCGGCCTCAGAAGGAACTTTCCTTCCACCCCCCCGCACCTCCCCCTCTCTTCCCCTACCTAATCCACACCCCCGGCCCTATCTAAACCCCCCCCCCACACACACACACACACACCTTTGTTGCACAAGTTACTCCTTTAAAAACCATGTGTGCTTCCTTTCCTTTTGTTAAACAGCACAATTGATGTTTTCTGTAACTTCATGTAAGCAATGCATTTTTTTGCTAGTAACGTTCAATTTAGATGCCATGGCCTGATACAATCTACTTTTCAGCACCAGAAACACACATTTCTCCCTAGCGTGCACACTGCTTCGATTTCTTTCTCATTAGAATATTGCATCGGGAGCACAGGGAATGTGTATACTCCCATTTTTTTGCATACATCTTATTGCTTCGGCCTGTCTATGTTTATTTTGGCAAGCTCAAAAGCATGAAAGCTAGCCTTGTGGCTTTCATCAGTGAGTTGCCCAGTACAGGGACACTAAAATTAAGGTGACCTTCCCCTGGAGACCTTATTTGGAATAGAACAGTTTCTTTAAAAAATGTCACAAATAAAATTGAGGTGGCTGGCATCTGTGCTGAGAAACCTGGAATGCTGAGATTGACATGGTCAGGGGGGGAAAGTAAGAGACTTTAAAAGTAGTTCTGCTTTGGGTGATATTAGCGAAGCAAGAATCTGCCCTGGAAAGAAAGAGACTTGCAGATGAGGACAAGCAGATATTATTTGGAAGAGGCAGAGCTGCTAATCACCAGTTCTGTCAGACTCCAAAGAATTTGTGGTGGAACCAGGGAGGCAGTCTTTATTATTGTTTTGGTGCACCCAGGTAAAGATGTGATTTGGCCCGCCACAGGAAATTTTGTTTTGCCGCGGTTCAAGCCAATTTTTTTCGGCCACCCCGAATTTCAGGGTTAGCGCGCTCTAACCCCATTAGTGCGCACTAACCCCGAAAAATTAATTTTCCCAAAATGTTTGGAAAATTTGCTTCGTTTTTTGGGGTGGCCGAAGTAGGATGAATTAGGCTATGTCCTTGAAATGGCCTAATTCGTTCTGGATGAATGCACATCCCTAGTAGGTACCTAATCCCTGGAGGCAGACGTCAGTGGAGGAAGGCCCAACACTACAGACCTCAGGACCAATTTCAGAAGAAACATAACCACACCCTAGACCAATGCATCAGTGCTTGTATCAGTGGACTGAGCTAGGACCAAGACCCAGGGACCACAAATCAGTGTGTGCACACCTCGACAGAAATCACACCTAGGCTTGGTTCTACACAAAAGACATAAAAGACAGACAGCAAGGAAAAGTAAACATACAGTGAAGAACCAAAAAAAGGGATACTTAGCATGGAAGGGGCAATCTTTACTTCAGCAAGGCCTTGAAGAGAAACATATAACCCACAAAGACTCAGTTTCTTGAGGTATAAATTTAAAAAGTTGGATACAGTCAGGGTAAAATAAAGAGGCAAAAAAGAGTAACACTTATCTGACTCTTGCATTGAATTCAGCAGAAAACCCTACAAGAAACTATTGTTTAGTACTGCTTTATATGTAAAAGAAAAGTTAGAAAGCATTTACAATTTAAAATTATCTAATTGTTGTCTCCTGTTAGTAAAAGCTTTTGAAGTATTGTTACAAAAATGCATGCTAAAAAAATTGCATTCTTATTATATTGTTTACTACAAGATTACTTCTAATCCTTTTGAGTAAAATAACATGTGTTAACCAATTCCTAAGGAAAAAGGTTTATTTCAGAGGCTCTCCAGATAGCATCCTCACTCAGGATGGTTATCCCGGGAGACTTTGTTGGGTGGGTTCTGGACCCCATTTCTGCACAGGAGACCCAGATGGGAAGAGGGCATCAAACAGTGCCCCCTATGAGGTTCCAACACAGAAAGATTTCTCATACCACCAACCTCGGCTACAACAGCGGGAGAAGGTCTCAGCCACAGGAAGGTGCTGTTTAGATCTGGAAGGAAATACCCTTCCTCTGTAGAAGAGGCACTCATCGTTGCTTCAGTTCTTGGGTGACCAAATCTGACTCTAGACACCATCTGACTTTGGAGTCCCATTCCCTCTGACTGTGTCCAGGGCACAACAGTTTTATTAAACCTACAGCACCTCCCATTCTGGAGTTCCAAACCTGCTAATGTTCCACACTCACTGACCTCACTAGCAGAGCAGAGTCCATTGAGGCAACTGATTGTACACTACTGGAGCACCAGGTCTATTGAGACCTCCATGGCCCTTACACTTAAGGACGACTCCATTAACAAGGGGCAAGTTTGGGGATTCCATTTCACAAACATGGAGAGAATGAAGTAAATAAATATGTACCCTTGAAAAGAAGGAAGGGAAAAAAAGGAAGATAAGATATACAAGCAATAAAATAACCAGAAGCTTTCAAAGGCCATCCTTATGGCTGAACATTAGTACTCCACACCGCCTTGGATTTGATTCCTGACTCAGCCCTATTTCTGACTGAGCTGTAAAAAAGACTGCCAGGTCAAAAAATTCCCCAAACAAAACAAAATGTGCAGGCTTGAGTAAAGAATCAGAAGGTAGCATTTTCCGCAGAATGCAAAAGAACAAGGGGTCATCTGATTAAGTTGTAGAAACTAGAAAGAACCCCGAAGCAATGCTAGAAAACCATTTTTGACAGAAAGGACTGTGTATCTAGAACAGACTTCCAGCAGAGGTTTGAAGAGCAGAATCAGGTCATGCATGGCAGAGACACAAAAATTCATTATACATACCTGGAAATCTAGACTTATGTATGGCTCTTGAGAAATGGCGTTAGCTAAGACAATGCATCATCTAAGTCAAATGAAGAAGCAGAGCATAGCAAACCAAGGTGACCATCACTTTTAGAAAAGAGAGAAAGAGAAATTTAAATTAGAAAACAGAATGCTACCAACCAGTCAGCTAAATGTTCCAGTGTGTTGTCTGACAGGAGGAATGTGTTGGATCTTAACAAGTGAAGCAGCAAATGGGAGAATAATATTGCTACTGTCACTAAATTTTTTTTTTTTTAAAAACCCTTTTTAACCTTATTTTTATTCCAGTTTCAAAAAGTAATAGCAACTTTTACATCACCTATTCCATCAAAAACTGTCCTAGCTTCTTTTAAATACCCTGATATTCAGTTTGAGACAATGGAACTTATGACACATAATGTTTTCTCTTATTTTGAATCTGTAGGGAAAATGCTTTGTATGTTGGGCACCTAAGGTTGAACTGCAGTTATCTGGGACCAGAGCCAACTACTTTGGGTTAATTACAACTGGAAGCTTAAAAAAAAGTCAATTTATGCTTCTATTAACTTTCCAGTGAGCATCTCCTGCAAGGCCACTTACAAGTGATTGGCCGAAAGGCTCTCCCCAAGCTTTAACATGCGGCATTTCAAACAGCACACACTACAGCCAGGAATTGATTTTTTCCCCCATTTAATACAATACATCAGTAAAGAGTTTTAGATTATGGCATTCCTCTCGTTGCACAGCCAGTCGTCATTGTTATAATTTTTATTAAAAGAAACACTGTCACAGTATGGCCGTTGTACATAAGAATTCAACTTCCATTCAAAATATTAGATATAGATTTTTCCTCTCTCTTAAAATGGACACTTTGAAGGGAATGAGACTTAAAGTTCTCTTAGCATTGGGCAAAAGCTGATTATTAATGTGCTTTTTTTTCACAGAGTCTTTTTGCTGAAATAGAGTTCCGGGCTCATGCTGTGACTCTGCAGCATTGTTCACTGCAAGAAACAATTTTGTTCCATCTCAGAGGCAATACGTTTTTATGTTTAATTTTACCCTTGGAATGCACAACACTTGTTTATGTCCTTAAAGTGCCTTTAAAGAGATTGATTTCTATGCATCACTGATAAATTCTGCTTCTATGAACTAATTCTTTCATTTATGCAGCAAGACTGAAGTTGTATTTGAGTTCTGTGAGGTACTGAAGTAGCAGCTGAGCAGATACATAAAAATACAGGCATCATTTCATATGTGCCAGCTCTCTCTGAGGAGATTGTTTCTCAGTTAAGACTTTCCAGCCAATTCCAGATCAGTACTTCCAAACGTTACATCCAAAGGCCTTTATTCATCCAGTTAATTTTGGCTTCTGGAGGGTGAATATTGGAAAGAACCCAGAATAGCAACTTGTATTTAAAAAAAAACAAACAAACAGGAGATATTTACCATTAAAAAGATATTTATTATTTAAAGCCCACAGGAGACACCATAGATATGTCTTTGATGCCCTCTATTCTTAACCACAAACACTCCTTAACAACCTTCTCCTAAATACATACATACTGCCCACTCCAAACCGGAGGGATCTTTTCTCCTGCTTGAGGCTGGCAAAGAAGAATGGAAGAACTGCTGCAATCATGAAGATACTATTACTTCCTAAGCTACATGAAAAAGCCAGGAAAGCCTATTTTCGTTTGACATGCATACAGATCCTTTTACAGATATGTCACTCATCTACTGGAGCACACATTTGGGGATCTATGAATAATCAAGACTAGGAATATTCAAAGAAGCATACAGCACTAGGATTCTGCACTGATGCATCAGAAAGCAAGCCTATTGCACTAGCCAGCACTATTAAAGTTTTTACTAGGCATGTGCATTCATTTACAATGAATGTCACATCTGCAACAAAAAGGTCCCTATTTGTTTCATTTGTGGGACCGCACAATGAATGGCAAACCCCCCACGAATAAAACATATATTAGTTTCATTCGTTTGGTTCACAGTGCTTTCTTAGCAGCCTTTTGAAATAGGAGAAGATCATGTGGGAGTATCCATAGCAACCAGCCCTTTTCTGTGAGTCAGAAGTGACCTCACAGCCCTGTCATAGAGTGGGTTGGACAGGTTGGCAAGGAGACCAGAATGCCAACATATCAGTGAAGCATTTTATTAATTCAGCCAATCACTGCTCTTCCTGGTGTTTTTTTTTACCTTCAGCAAGTGTAACACAGTGCACTTTCTTCTTGGGTTTTATCTGAGAAAGTTGTTTGCTGATTGAGCTCTCTGAGTGTCTCGATTATCTATTGAATTGCTGAAGATCAGAGCTATTGCTAATTTGCTATTGCTGAAAAAGATTTTTTGTCCTTTTGTGTTGCTGTGCCAGGCAGCCAGGCTTTTTTTTACTGCACTTTTTTTTTTTTACTGCACTCAGACTCACCCACAGAGACAAGCTGCTAGCAGTGTCATTTTGCTGCTGATCATATCCCCTTAGGGTAGGTTGCAGGCAGGGTTTGGGTGCTGTGGGTGGGAGATAGTGTTAGAGTTGCAGTGGCTATCTGGCAGTGGGTATTTTTCAACTACAAGCAGCATCACAGTGAGTACTGTAGGAATTGGGCTTGCAGATTCGCAGCAGGAGTAGTCATGCTGAGGCTTCCAGTGTTTTATCTGGAGTTTCAGTACTGTTTTTGTGCACATAGAGCAGTCTCAGTTGTAGTGTATGGCAAAATACTGCACTGTGTGATTGTGTGTGTAGTTTTCCACACTCACACATATTGTTACAGTGGTGTTCAGTACAACCAATAAAGAAATAATCCTTTTAATCCAAATCCCCAGAAGGCAGTGACATTAAAATCCATGATGTCGGGGGAAAGGTACATGTCGAGTGATTGACTTCAAGAGGCAGTCCCCCATTAAAGTTAAACAGGGACCTGCTCTAAGTCTCTGGAGGGGCAGGCAGTTCCAGCCAGAAAAAAACTTAAATTTAAAGATGATGCTCTGCCACCACCTGTTTCTGACCCAGTTTTAGAGGTGAGGGAAGAGGAGGCTGAGCCATTCAAGGCAGCTGGGGTAGTGGAGAAAGCAAAAGAGTGAGACCCAAAAGCAGCAGTATGACAGCTTACTCTAGTTAGCACTGACGATGTAGCATAGTCACTGTTTGCTTCTCATTCTGATGAAGAATCATTTTGTATGGGATTCCCTTCATCATGGAAGAAGTAATAGCTGAAGAAGGTTTAGGAGGATTAGTTAGTTCTGTCTTAACCTCCACTTCAGTGCTGCAGAGGACTGATGAAACTGATGATGAGGAGGAGGAAGAGCAGTCAGCACAGGCACAGAGTGTGACTGATGCCCCTGGCATTGCTTCTCAGGGTGCACCCACTACTTCAGCTCCAGTGCCTGCATCCACCCCGAACGCTATAGAGAAGGGATCACGAAAGAAATCTGTGATCTGGAGCCACTTTAAAGGGAGCGAGGATCTGTTGTTTGCTCAGTGTAATTACTGTGCCAGGGATATTAGCAGAGGCAAGCAAGTGGGCCGTCTAATTCTGGAATGATGCATCATATGCAGAAGCAACATCCATCAGTACTGACATCTGGGGATGGTGGCAGTACCAGTCGGAGGACCCCTTTTTTCAGGCAGCGTAAAGTGGTTGAAAAGGAGCAGAGTCATCCCACACCCTCAGCCCCTTCCAGCAGTCAGGTGGCAGACCAGCAGCCCCCTGACATGCATCAGAAGCAACAACCCACCATGGAGGAAATAGTGTGGTGTTCAGTAGCACTATCCCGGGGAAGGAGGCAGGCAGCCTCAAACGTTGTAACCAGGAGCATCGGGGAAATTATTACCCTTTATGACCAGCCCCTGCAGGTAGTGGTGAATGTGAGTTTCAAGCGTTTGCTGCAGGTCTTAGCTCCAAATTACAAAGTCCACTCCAGAACCACATTTAGCAGAAAGGTCATCCCCAGCCTATACAACCAGTGTCTCAGTCGAATCCAGGCACTGCTAGCTAAGGCAGAGGGGAGTGTGCATTTCACCTGCAATATCTGGACTGCCGTGAATGCTACTCACTCTTACCTCTCCCTGACAGCACGCTGATGGGACCTGGCTGAGGCAGGGGCAAGCAGCAGCTCTATTAGTGACCAAGTATCAGGGCGCAGGTGGGCTTTACTGCACACCAACCTGATGGACGAGGCCCATACCTCAGCCAATATTCTATGCTGATGGGCTGGCAGCTACACTAGAGACAAAAAATAACAAAAGGTATCATCCGATATAAATCTAAAAAATTGCTCTTCACTAACTTAAATGTATTACTGTATATATCGGAACCGCATCAGCAAGCCTGACGATGTGCTTAGTGAAGCTCTAAGCCATCCAGTCTTTTCTATCATTTGCGGTCTGATATATGTTAAACACCAACCAGTGCTTAAAAATAATGATTATACATCTATGCCCATCAGAATAATTTTTTGTCTTACAGTTTCATTATGATTAATAACTCCAAGTTTTGACTCGACAGTGGCCATGTTTCGCAACTCCAGTGTTGCTTCATCAGGAGTCAATGTAAAATCAAAAGTTCTACAGAAAAGAGAAAGGCATATCAGACTCTGTACTACTCAAAATAAATGTAAGAGTTACTTAGCTTCATTGGTGCAGCAACCTTTTCTGAAGGGACGCCGAGTCTCAATCAGTTTTCCAAAAATGCCGGGCTAGACACCGCATCAAACTAATATCGTAACTTCAATAGCCCGCTCTTTCGGTGACGTGGTGACATCATGATACATCACACGTATCAAATCTCCTAGGTTACCAGACGCTACACGTATCAAATCTCCTCGGTTACCAGACGCTAAAAAGCTGTCAGAAAAATGATCAAGGGACATCAGAGAAAAACAATGAGTTCAAGTGTAATGTTTAGACCAGCTGGATGAACTGTGTCTAAAGAATGAATCCATCACTGCTCAGCTTTCAGTAATAGACTATTGAAATCTCCTAACCAGGAGAGAAACAACTGTTCCATGACCCAGGCTTTTAGATCATCAAAGATGTGAGCCTTCTGTATACAATGAGTAACCAGAGGTGCCGTTACGCGTCCCGTATTTATACAAAATCGATGTTCAATCAGACGTGTTTTGAAAGAATGTTTTGTTTTCCCGATATACCATAGGTTACAGGGACATTGGATGATATAAATCACTCCAATCGACTGGCAATCTGTGGTATTTTTTAGAATTCAGTCTTATTTAATCTGGAGAAATACAAAGCCGAGATAGAAATCATGATGTCAAATACAATACATGAGCCACAAGATGTATGAAAACCAATACCTTGAGGCTGTGGATGAATTGATAAATCAGAGTGGACTAATTGATCTTTAAGGTTTGAATTTCGAGTGAAAGTGAACCTGGGGATGTTATGAAATTCATCATAAAGTTGAAGGATGTGCCAATTGTCAAAAATAGTTTTCTTCATCTTCTGCATCATGGAGGAAAATGGTAATACACAGGTTAACATGTCAGTCTTATCTTCTCATGGTGGTAAAAATAGCCAATCACGGTGTGTGTGTGTTTGGCTCTGGTATATGCTCTCTTTATACACCATGGAGAGTATTCTCTTGTCTGAAAACTTTCACTTATCTGCTTATCTTGGTATTGAAATTCTGGTAATGTGGTGCATAGCCGTCGTATCCGAAAGAATTGGCTGGTTGGCAAATTGGAGTGCTTGGAGAGGGCACTCAGCTGTAGAGGAATGTAGATAGGTGGATCCTTGGGCAGATGGCAAATGACTGAGCCCCCAGGAGGATATCCTGAGAGGGACCACCAGCTAGGCTTGGGTATGGAGACAGACACAGTTCATTTATTAGACAGGTTAGTAAAACCACCAGAGGTGGCAGTAGTGAGCTGATATGCCTGGCAGGGCTGAAGTCCCTCAGGTACTGGAACGTCCATGAATAGATGGTTTTGAGCCACACAAGTGGGGGAATTTTATAACAGGTACACATCCATGCCATGACCAGTTTTACCAGTTCGACCACCAGTTTACCCAGTCAGAGCTCGGTCCTCCAAACCCCCATGGTTCTTTAGCCTGCATTACCCCAGACCCCTTAAACCCCTCAGGATACCTTTTTTTTATCTTACACCTCCTCCATAGCAGAAGTAAACTTACATAGCACTAGACCTGAATGTGTGCCCAAGCACATAGGCACTTGTGCGCTCATCACTTGGCCATGCCCGGATCACCCATGCCCCATCCATACAAAGCCCCTTTTTTTCTCTGATGTGAGATGTGCAGGTATTCCCTCACTTTATAAAATCAGGTGGACATGTGAATGTGCTATGTGTTCCTATCTCCTAATTTTGGTGCATGCATCTCTTTTAAAATTCACTTCTATGAGCATTCCTCAAATCAACTCCCCATAATTCCACGCCTCACATAAAGGAACTGGAACCTTGCATAGCTCTGTGGGTATAGGGTTGCCTGTACTCTCCTTCCAGAAGAGGAAAAACAAAGCCTAACTTTCTAGAACTTTTCTGGTGACTCTAACCAGGGTTACACACATACAAACACTGGTTCTTTCCACACTAGCTAGCCGGTGGGCCTCATGCAACTTCAACAATATCCCCATTCTTATCCATGATCTGCTGCTAACTCTGATTGCATTAAGAGTCTAACTACCTCTGGGAGAATATTCATACCCTCTCAGAGTTTTTATCTGAGAACACCGGGATTCAGGGCTCCTTATCTTTATTTATTTATTTATTTATTTATTTATTTACCGACATTCGATCTCAATCGAGATATCACACCGGTTTACATTCAGGTACTGTAGGTATTTCTCTATCCCCAGAGGGCTTACAATCTAAGTTTGTATCTGAGGCAATGTAGGGTAAAGTGACTTGCCCAAGGTCACAAGGAGCGACAGCAGGACTTTAAATTGCTATTTTATATAGTGTCTGCAGGGGAGAACCATTTCTTTTTGCCTGGTCTCATCTTCCTTCTTGACTTGCAAGGAGTGCTAGTAGCCTAGCCAAGCACACTTCCAGTCCAAAGGGGAAAGCCTGGCCACATGTTTCAGGTGTTATGCTCAGGCTTGTGAACCCTTGGGCCGACGGGAGGATGGTATACCTTAGGAGGAAGATCCGTAGGCTCTCCAGTCGGGTGACGAGGCAGGAACAGAAGACGTGACCAGCTGACCCTCGGCACTAGAGACAGAGGTGACTGGAGGTAGACGAAGAGTCGTGAAGTCAAGGAAAGGAACTGTGTCTTCACCACTGGAAGCCCGCGGTCCCCCCAGGAGGAGCCCATAGGAACCTGGACTGCTGGGACTTAGATGGACCTTTGAGAGGTCAATAAGTCGAGCGTTCGGTGCAAGGGCTGACTGGAGCTTCACCCCTGGAAGTCCACGGTTCCCCCTGGGAGGAGCCCGTAGGAACCCGGACTGCTGGGACTTAGGTGGGCCCTTTGAGACAATGGTCAAGAAGAAGTCCAAGGTCAAGTGCCAGAGGGTCGTCGCTTACCAGTCCGAGGTCACACACCGAGGGATCACCACTTGCCAGTCCGAAGTCACACACCAGAGAATCACTGCTTGCCAATCTGAAGTCAAACACCAGGAATCCCTGCTAGTCGATCCGAAGTCACACACCAGGAATCACTGCTAGCCGATCCGAAGTCATGAACCAGGAACACCAAGACAAGCTAGGAACAAGGATCCAACGTAGAAGCACTCACGGAAGAAAGCAGACCTGGCTAACCCAAAAGTTGCCAAGTCTAGGAATGAGCAGAGGAAGCCTCCTTTTATGCTTCCTCTGCTCTGGCTCATAAGGAACAGCTGTGGAAAGTTAAAGGGATCAGGTCCCTTTAAATCCATTGAGGCGCGGCCTCGCGCCTATGGCAGCCATCTTAGATCCTGGCCATGGAGGAAGGCATCCCTATGCCGTGAGGGGAGAGCAAGGCGCTTCCCCTGCTGACAGTCACCTTTGAGGCCCACGCTGGCTCGAGGGCGAGATGGCCCTGATTCTCCTGGCTTCCTCGATGCTGCCGGTGGTGGCCCGCCGCTGTGAGCGGGGTAGGGGGTGTGGCCGCGGCCATCTGCGGCCGCAGGACACAACATCAGGACTGGCCTTCCCCAGGCTAAAGCAATATTTCCCCAAGGATTTCAGTGTTGGCCTTCTTTGGACTAAGAAAAAGTCTAGGGAAAAAAAGATTTTGTCAAAGATTGCAGACTTGACCTTCTCTGTACAAGGAAAGAACAATCCCTGAAAAAAAAGGAAAATCTGCCCCAGGATTTCAGCTTAGTGGAAGACGACAATACTGTCCAGGTTTCTCACTCTTAAGGCCATCTATCAGTGAGGTAAGGGAAGGCCATGCCCACTCTTCTGGCAAAGGAAGGGTGGCTACAGTTACTTGATTACAGAGGCTTAAACATTTGATTCATTCATTCAGAAGTTGCTTTAATTACAAGTCCAAGAAAAACATTTGTCCTGTTTTACCGATTGGAAGGAATCACTACACCTGCTACCCTCAGTTATTACTCCCAAAGCATATATGCACGATGCTCTGAAAATCAAATGAGATGCTGGTTATTTTGTTGAAAATAAAGGTTTTTTCCATCCTATTCTGAAGTATTTTGCTCCTGAGATATGTAGATGTGATACTCATGCAGTTAAAAACGCTAGAAAATAGTATGTCAAAGTGCCTGATATTTTTCATCTTTATTTGCTATGTACAGGCCATGACTTTAAGGATATTTCATCTTTGAAATATTCTATTTTCTATAGTCAAATACCTTTTACCTTAATAAGGTTGCTTAAAAGCTTTTTGAAGCAAGCTGCATTTATTAAAATTAAAAAACTGTAAGCCACATTAACAGTTTTCAAAACATCTTTTGGAGCAGTTTGGAAGTAATATTGAAATGGTCTCCGTGCCTCTGAACTTGCTAAGGAAGATGGCTATCAAGCAGACTCCATTAAGGTTAATTACTTCATTTAGATAATATAATTTAAAAAAAAAAATAACCCAGAAAGAATTGCATATCATCTAATAATGTCAGCAAAGGGCTGAAAGTTGATGAGCTCAGGGTTGGCTAAGCTTGTGATTTCAGCAGTACCTCTGGAGGATTGCTGTTGATAATTATCTCCCAATAAATGAGAAATGCTTATTCACAGTTTCTATAATTGTTATGCATTGATGTGCAAACTATATTTAAAATCAGCTTCTGTAACTTTCTAGTTCATGCCAACATTAACATTTTCTGCCAAACTGTCAAAATAGAATTTTTTTTTTTTGCAAAATAATTTTTATTCTGCAGCCAATTGCATATTCAGAAAAGGCAGGCAACAAACTATTGAACAAACAAAGCTCAGATCACAATCACCTAGGCTCAGAGGCTCCATCATTAAACTACAACCAACATTGTCAAAACACTTCCAATCCAAAGTCCTGCAACAGCTTTTCCTTTTTCAGTTATCCCAGCAATGTCAAGTTTCCATCCACACATGCACCCGACATCCACTCCTCCATCCATCCAAATCAGGCTCTTTTGACCATCACACAATCTCAACTACTCTCCACAGTCACACGCAAACTACGCTCACTACCACCCACATTTACCAGTATTCCACTTGAATTCTCAAATTCAGGATTCTATGGCTTCGCACAGCCTGTCTAAAATGTATTAATCTAATCTTTCTCAGAATTATAGAGTGCAATAGCAAATTGAATATGGGGCTGCCAAGGCCTGGGGCAGTTCTGTTTTTGCAGTGTGTCACTTTGTCTTGTATTTTCCCCAACTATCATTCAGATTGTGCTTTCCAGTCTGGAACAGTTTTCCTTTTTGGGATTGACTTACCCGTGTTGAGGCCAGAAAGGAGCATGAGATCAATACATATTCAAGCAGGCTGGCTTTTACAAACAAATCGCTATTGAGATTCAGAGCAGAGTCTGGGCAACAGGCAGGGTGGTGACTAATAGGGCAATAATTCTAACCATAGTGCCTCCAGTGATCTATGGGGCCCACCCACAACGTTTGTGTGCCAGTCTATCATCTGAACACAGCCTTGCATTCTTCCTAGTAACAGCGATTAATACTAGATTTGTCTTTAGCCAACACCAGATCAGTCTTTACTCAGATAAGGGCATTTTTAGATGTTGTCTCGAGTTTATTGAATTCTCTTCCAAAGGATATTAAACTGATAGGGGATAACGTGACTCTTTGGAAATATGTAAATCATGTTTGGGTTTTTTTAAATGGTCCTTTAGGATTCTGCATGAGATCTTAAGGGCAGGATAGCATGCCGATTAATTTTAGATGCTACATATGGGTTTTAGTGCTTTTGCATAAGTGATATGTTTCATGATTTGTAATGTTATGTATTGTAATTTTGTATTTATTTCTGCAAGTCAGAGTTTCTTTTGAAAGTTGAGCATCTAAAAAAATTGAAATAAATAAATAAATAATGAGTCTACAGTATAATGAAGAATTTTAGCCCTGTCCTGCTCCAAACTATAGAATAACTTAGGTCTCACATTTTCCTATGTATGGCCCACATTATCTATTTTCGGTCATGCAAAGTTTCTAGCGTGATATAAAAAATGACAAGAGGCTTGTGGCACCTTATAGATTAACCAATTTATTGAGGCATGAACCTTCAAGGACAGAGTCCATGTCGTCAGGAGGAGTGTACCTATACAGGCATGGGGGGAAGCAGGAAGGAAGGCACTGTATTGGGCAGGTAGGGTGTGGAAACAGTGTGAATAGCACTATACTCCAGCCTACTGTCAACTGAGATAAGCGCAATATCAAGCTGCTGTTGAAAAAGGTAGGGGACCTGTACTGAGTGTGACTGGGGATATAATATCAATGCAGTAAGGACAAGCAAACAATACCTGCAAATAGTTATGTCCCATAATTTTCAGAGGGAGGAAAAGAAAATAAACCTTTCCCTGTCATAGTAAGAAATGGCAAGTGTGTAGGGAAAAGGGATACTTATAGACTTGCACCTGGGGTGCTAGAAAGCATATTGCATATGTGAGAGATCTTGTCAGGTTAGGGCCCTGTGGACATATCACAGTTGTCCTCTACATTTGAATGCAAGGGCTTTTATTTACAGAACACAGATTTGTCTACAATGAATGCTGAACTTAGTCTGACAGTTCATTACTCACTATGGGGCCAATACAATAAAGTGCGCTCAGCTTAGCGCACAGGTTAACCCGTGGTTGGACACACATTTTGGACATGCTAGACCCAATGCAATAAGGGGATTAGCGTATCCAAACACATAGCTAATAGCGCCCATCCCATGTAAATGCCATAAAGATGAAGCTATTGGCTATTACCCCTGATGCAGAAAATCTCCCGGCACCCAATGCAAAATTAAATCCAACCTTGGAGCTGGCATTAAGTCGTTCCGCACAGCCTTTTCTCTGGGGGGTTTACCACTGCAAGGCTGTCAGATCTGTGGAGTCCATGACTGCAGACTCTAGCTCCAGTGGAGAAGACAGAAAATTGAATCCTGAAAGCCTTAAAACTTTACTGAGGTTTGTGCTATACTGCATGATACTTGGGGTCTGAGGTCCACACTGTTTATGGCTAAAAAGTCTTTTGCTGCCTGAATAGAAAATGTGGTAGTTTAACCAAGATCCACCATAAACAAGAAGGCCTGCAGCAATGGTACTGAGCACCCATAAGAACATGCCATACTGGGTCAGACCAAGGGTCCATGAAGTCCAGTATCCTGTTTCCAACAGTGGCCAATCCAGGCCATAAGAACCTGGCAAGTACCCAAACATTAAAAAAAATCTCAAGCTACTATTCTTTCCTAATTAATAGCAGTTTATGGATTTTTCTTCTAGGAACTTATCTAAACCTTTTTAAACCCAGTTACACTAACTGCTGTTACCACATCCTCTGGCAATGAATTCCAGAGCTTAAATATGAGCTGAGTGAAAAATATTTTTTTCAATTTGTTTAAATGAGCTCCAGGCAAACTTCATGCAGTGCCCCCTAGTACTTCTATTATCTGAGAGAGTAAATAACTGATTTACATTAATTTTTCAAATCCTTTCATGATTTTGTAGACGTCTATCATATCCCTCCTCAGTCTTCCATTCTCCAAACTGAACAGCCCTAATTCCTTAGCCTTACCTCATGGGGCAGCTGTTCCATACCACTTATCATTTTGGTTGCACTTCTCTGCAAATTCTTCTGTGCAACTATATCATTTTTGAGATGCAGCACCCAGAATTGCACACAGTATTCAAGATGAAGTCTAACCATGGAGCGATACAGAGGCATTATGACATCCATCATTTTATTTGCCATTCCCTTCTTAATAATTCCTAATATTCTGTTTTCTTTTTTGATTGCCATAGCACACTGAGCTGATGATATTATCCACTATGACACCTAGATCTCTTTCCTGGGTGGTAACTCTTAAGATAGAACCAAACATTGTAGAACTACAGTGTTGCGCGTCCTGTCCGCACCCAGCCTGCGCACGAGCCTGCTCACCTCGCTAGCTCCTCTGCAGGTCACGTGTTGGCCTCCCCAGCGGCAGCCGCGAGCTCCTCCAGGCCTTGATATACCATGGCGGTGGTCGCCAGGC
Source organism: Rhinatrema bivittatum (assembly GCF_901001135.1). Classification (NCBI taxonomy): domain Eukaryota; kingdom Metazoa; phylum Chordata; class Amphibia; order Gymnophiona; family Rhinatrematidae; genus Rhinatrema; species Rhinatrema bivittatum. The sequence goes on along the minus strand of NC_042624.1, from coordinate 1,625,499 downwards.
CTTCCACTGCGCACCAGGCCTCACGCCAGAGTTTGGCATCCTCATGTGCGCGTGCTGACCGCCCGGCCTCTTGTAGGGCCAGGAGTGGGTCCTAGCTCCGCGGCATGCCCTGATTGAACGTACTACAAAAAGAAGTTCCTGCCTGCACTTCCTTGCCTTGGCAATCTGGTCGGCACTGTATGTGTACTAGTTTGCCTCCGCATTCACAGTCTTGTTCCAGTGTCCTACTGTTCCAACGTCTGTCTGTCCTGTTTCCCAAGGTAGTACCTTTGGACTGTCTCTCTCTGATACTGACCTCTGCCTGCTCCATTGACCATTCTGCTCGCTGCCTGGATCTTGACCTCTGCCTGCCTTGTGACCTCGTCTGATCTCTGGAACCTGACCCCTGCTTCGTTGACTACTCACGGACTGACTCCTGGTATCTGACCCCTGCTTTGGCTGACACTCTTCGGACTGATCCTCGGAACCTGACCCCGGCTGCCATTGACCAAATCTTTTGATTCTGGCTTTCTCCCTTGCCTTGTCATCGCCTACGCTGTACTGGTCTTCCCTGATCCTCCAGGCCTACAGCCTAGTGACCAAATGCGCTCCCTTGCTGCTCATGGGCACGCCTCTCTACTACCTCTCCGGGAGATCCTACGAGGCCCATCTAAGTCGAAGCAGCCCGGGTCCCTATGAGCTCCACCCGGGGGGACCGCGGGCTTCCAGTGGTGAAGCTCATCCTAGCCTCTGTCTCCTTCTGTGCTCTGCCCCCTGGGGGCAGGTGCTTCCTGGTCCCTATCAGGAAGCTATTCTACACTGCTCCAGGACAAGGGTCCACCTCCAAGCGCAACATACAGCAAGGGTTATTTTTCCCTATATGCATCACTTTGCACTTGTCCACGTTAAATTTCATCTGCCATTTGGAAGCCTAATTTTCCAGTCTTGGAAGGTCCTCCTGCAATTTATCACAATCTGCTTGAGATTTAACTGCATAATTTTGTGTCATTTGCAAATTTGATCACCTCACTCGCTGTACCCCTTTCCAGTTCATTTATAAATATATTAAAAAGTACTGGTCCAAGTACAGATCCCTGAGACACTCCACTGTTTACCTTTTTCCACGTGAAAACATCATTTAATCCTACTCTCTGTTTCCTGTCTTTTAACCAGTTTACAATCCACAAAAGGACATCGCCTCCTATCCCATGACTTTTTAGTTTTCCTAGAAGCCTCTTATAAGGGACTTTGTCAACGACTTCTGAAAGTTCAAATACACCACATATACTGTTTCACCTTTGTCCACATGTTTATTCACCCCTTCAAAAAATGTAGATTTATGAAGCAAAGCTTCCCTTTGGTAAATCCATGCTGGCTGTGTCCCATTAAACCATGTCTATCTAAATGTTTGTGATTTTATTTATTACAACAGTTTCCATGATTTTTCCAGGTACTGAAGTCAGGCTCACCGGTCTATAATTTCCCAGATCACCCCTGGAGCCCTTTTTAAATATCGAGCTTACATTGGCCATTTCCAAATCTTTAGGTACAACAGATGATTTTAATGATAGGTTACAAATTAATTGAAATAGATCTTAATTTCATTTTTCAGTTCTTTCAGAACCCTGGGGTTCAGGGGATTTACTACTCTTCAGTTTGTCAATCTGGCCTACCACATCTTCCAGGTTCACCATGATTTGGTTCAGTTCATCTGAATTATCACCCTTGAAAACCGTCTCTGGAATGGGTATCTTCTCAACATCCTTTTCAGTAAACACTGAACAAAAAATAATTTAATCTTTCCGCGATGGCCTTACTTTCCCTACATTTTATTTAAGAACTTTTTTATACCGGCATTCAAATGGACATCATGCCGGTTTACATTTGAAACAGAGTGGAAATTACATTATAACAAGGTCTAAAGTAACTGGGAGGGGATCAAAGAAAGAGATGGAAAAGGCAGATGAACAATAAACAAGCTAAATAAAGTGCAGCATAAATGTGTAGAGTGACAAACCAGGTATTGGTGAGGTTGTCAGTTAAGGACAGGGTACAAGGACATGTGGGAAAGGGGAGGAAATGAGGGAAAGAGGAGGAGGAGACTGGGGAGGTAGAGATGGGTTAGTCCGGGTAGGCTTGTGTGAACAGCCAGGTTTTAAGTTTCTTTTTGAAATTGAAGGTGCAGGGTTCTAGGCGAAGACTGATGGGTAGGGTATTCCATCGTGATGGGCCAGCAATTGAGAAGGCCCGGGCTCTGGTAGAAGAGAGGTGTGCAGTTTTGAGGGAAGGTACGAGCAAGGTCCCTTTATTCATTGATCTTGTACATGCCCCTTTAACCCCTCGATCACAGACTTTCTGCTTTGGATACATTTTTTAAAGTTTTTATTGTGAGTTTTTGCCTCTACAGCCAATTTCTTTTTAAATTCTTTCTTATCCTGTCTTATCAATGTCTTACATTTAACTTGCCAGTGCTATACTTAATCCTATTTTCCTCTGATGGATCCTTCTTCCAATTTTTGAATGAAGATCTTTTGTCTAAAATAGCCTCTTTCACCTCACTTTTTAGCCATGGTGGCAACTGTTTGCCCTTCCTTCCACCTTTCTTAATGTGAGGAATACATATGGACTGTGCTTCTTGGATGGCAGCAAACTGCCACGTCTCCTGGACACCCGATGCTTTTGAGCGCTGTGGACGCACAAAAGCCCGATGCTTTTGAGCGCTGTGGACGCACAAAAGCTCAATGCTTTTGTGCGTCCACAGTGCAGTCCACAACTAGTCCACAACTAGTGTGCCCTTTTTACTGCACCACCTCTTTTAAATATAACATCGGGTGTCCAGAGACATGGCTGTGCATGCATTAGGAAAACGGGCATTCAATTTGTGGTCCCGTGTACCTTGCATGATATTGCATTGGCCCCTATGAATGCTTTATCTGGGTCTGATCATGCTAGGTTGCTTTGAAAGCTTTCAAATTCAGAATCCAGCTCTGCCATATAGTCTTTGGCCATTGTATGTGAAACATTGGGCATTTTCCAGCAGCTCCTTCTTAAGTCCACTGAGGACTAATCCAAAGCCTCTGGGATGCGACTGAGTCTCCGGCAGACTTAATTACATTGATTTTCTGTCCTCATTCGCAGAACATGAGCCCCATTAACTAGGTGCATCCATGTTCAAAGCCCACCAACTGCCTTTCCTTTTATTAACCTTGACAGACCTGCTCTCTTTGGAAAAACCAAAAAATAATAAATCCTACAAGTAAAGTTGTCTTTTCCAAAAACTTATCTTAAGTTATAACTCTCATGGCTGTTAGAAAAGTAGGCAACAGTAGCTTGGTTCAGATATTACATGAAATCTAGATTGAAAACTGAAAATCTGAGAGGGACATTTTCTAATCTGCATTAGGGCTTTACTGTGCGGTAAATGGCTTAATAAAGAGATAACGCATTGTATCAAATACTAAACATTATCTTCATCCACGTAAACTCGGTGTAACACAGATATGCCAATGGGTCCACTTGCATGCAAATACATGTAAATCAGCTCATTAATAGGCAATCTGATGAAAATAAACTATGTAGCTTGCATCAAATTTCATAAGCCAAGTTTTTTTTATGGAAAACTAGCTACACTTCAAGCGGTATAGCTAATTTTCCTCGAGAGCACTGAAATGCTAATGATTGTCCAGATATTCCAAGGCTAACCCTAAAGAGACTGAGTGGCTTCCTTGACAACATAGTTCTCTTTATTTCAAGTAAGCATGTTAAATCGGAAGAAAGGACTTAGAACATACTCTAATACCGATATATTTAAAAACTGAAAATCATTGCTGAACTGCAATGAGGCTTTAAAGGTGCAATAATAGGGCTGGGGAAACAATTTGAGAATTTTGGGGAGTCCAGAGGGATAGGAAGATGATGATCCAGTGAAAATAATGGAGACGTTTCTGACAAAACTACTGGGAATTCAATTCTAAAGGACTTTATGATTGAAAGAACACATATTGTTAGGAAACTTACGAATGATCCTTCTAGAATTGAAATGCTACCAGAATCATGATGTGAAGAAATAGCATTATTTTTCAAAACCAAGGTAGACAATTTAACTAAGACCTGGGATCAGGTATCATTGCAAAATATAAATATGCCAAAAAGGGAATTACCCATATGGTCAACATTTAATGACACAACAAAAATTGAAATTGAAAACATGATTAGGAAACTAAATCCAGCAAACCACCCATTGGATACAATTAACACCATTACTTTGAAACAATGTTTGGAGTCAATTTGTACGTTTTTAGTAACTCTAATCAATCAATCCTTTAAGGAGGGTATCATGCCAAATCTCTTAAAAGATGCAACAATCAGACCAATTTTAAAACAAGCAGACTTAGATCCTACGGTATTAAAGAATTACAGACCAATCTCAAATTTACCTTTTCTGGCAAAATTAATTGAGAAAGTAGTTAACAAGCAACTAAGCGAGCACTTAGAAAACAATGAGATTCTTTACGCAACACAACACGGTTTTCGTAAATTATACAGTACTGAGACTTTACTCTTATCTTTGTCAGATTTAGTTCTAAGGGGTTTCGATAGAGGCCAAAGCTTTGTACTGGTAATGTTAGATCTGTCAGCGGCCTTTGACACGGTACATCATGAGATTCTCCTCAATAGATTGCAAGATATAGGATTAGCTAATTTGACCCTAAACTGGCTTAGATCATTTCTTGAACATCAAACCTTTATGGTTAGGATCAAAGATATTATGTCAAAGAAGATAAAATTGACAACAGGGGTACCACAGGGTTCAGCACTTTCTGCTACATTATTTAATATATATCTTTTACTGCTTTGCCATTTGTTAACTGGTTTAGGCCTAGTTTTATATCTATGTGGATGACATTCAACTGTTATTTCCTATAGAAAGCAATATTGAATCTACTTTTAAATTGATAGACATGTATTTAAAAATTATTGGCCAATTGCTTGTTCAAATGAAATTGGTTTTAAATTTAGATAAAACTGTTTTTATGGTTCTCGATAGAAAAAACATTAGGAGAAAAAAATAATCTGTCTTGATGATCTAACTCATTATAAACTGACTGAGACCACCAGAAACCTAGGTTTCATTATTGATTATGAATTAAATTTTAAAACCCACATATCCAGCAAAGTTAAAGAAGGTTTTAATAAGTTAAGATTGTTGAAACGTCTAAAACCATTACTTTCGCAAAATAATTTTAGATATGTTCTTCAAATGTTGTTGTTTCCAGGACTAGAATATTGCAATTCCACCATGTTAGGTCTCTCAAAAACAACTATGCGACCTTTACAGGTGATTCAGAATGCTGCGGCAAGAATTTTAACAAACACGAGAAAAAGGGATCATATCACGCCAGTCTTAAAAATATTACATTGGTTGCCAATTGAGTTTCGAATTAAGCACAAGACATTGTGTATGATTCATAAGATCATATATGGAGAAAATTCTGACTGGCTGAATTCAACCATTAAACTTCATACGCCCCAGTGAGAACTAAGATCAGCAAATAAGGGCTTATTATCAGTGCCCACAGTAAAATCGGCACATCTCAGTGAAGTGAGAGACAGAGCAATTTCGGTCGCGGGGCCAAAATTGTGAAATACTTTGCCTTTTCATCTCAGAGTACAGGACAATTTGAAAAATTTAAGAAAGATCTAAAAACATGGTGTTTCCAGCAGGCTTTCGGAATTGAACCTAAAGAATGTTAGCTAACACAGTGGTTACTTGAGGAGTCTTTTATTTTCTTAACATTCTTCCTTTTAATGAGTAGTTTTTAACTATCCTAGTTTTATTTGAAATTTTATGTATTTATATCTGTTTCTAACTGTTTTTATATATTATCATGTAAACCGTATAGATAGAATTTTGTATTCTGTGACACGGTATATAAAGGTTGCATAAATAAATAAATAGATGGGTGAAGTTTCATACTATCCCCTTTGGTTTTCAAAGAGAAAGTGCACGTATACTTTCACTTCGAAACATACCATTGGTCCAAGGTTCCTTGATAAAACTGTGCCTGTTTTTTTGTGCGGGTACAAATGTACATAGATTTGAATATGTAACTTATGGGCATTATTTCCTCCTTCAATCTGAAAATGCCATTAGGTACACCTCCTCTAAACATGGCTATGGTATGTATGTAGTGAAACAATGCACATAATTTTAGCTGCATTAATGGAGGATAATACTCAGACAACTAATTTACATGTATAAATATCTATTTAACCCATGCTATAGTTACACAATGTTGGGTTCCATATTAGGTGCTACAAACCAAGAAAGGGATATAGGCGTCATAGTGGATAACACATTGAACTCGTCGGTTTAGTGTGCTGCGGCAGTCAAAAAAGCAAACAGAATGTGGGGAATTATTAGAAAGGGAATGGTGAATAAAACAGAAAATGTCATAATGCCTCTGTATCGCTCCATGGTGAGACCGCACCTTGAATACTGTGTACAATTCTGGTCGCCGCATCTCAAAAAAGATATAATTGCGATGGAGAAGGTACAGAGAAGGGCTACCAAAATAAGGGGAATGGAACAGCTCCCCTATGAGGAAAGACTAAAGAGGTTAGGACTTTTCAGCTTGAAGAAGAGACGGCTGAGGGGGGGATATGATAGAGGTGTTTAAAATTATGACAGGTCTAGAACGAGTAGATGTGAATAGGTTATTTACTCTTTCGGATAATAGAAAGACTAGGGGGCACTCCATGAAGTTAGCATGGGGCACATTTAAAACTAATCAGAGAAAATTCTTTTTTTACTCAACGCACAATTAAACTCTGGAATTTGTTGCCAGAGGATATGGTTAGTGCAGTTAGCATAGCTGTGTTTAAAAAAAGAATTGGATAAGTTCTTGGAGGAGAAGTCCATTACCTGCTATTAAGTTCACCTACGGGTAGATTTTCAAAGGGGTATGCGCGTACCCCCCCGAAAACCTACCCCAAACCCCCCCTGTGCGTGCTGAGCCTATTTTGCATAGGCTCGGCGGTGCGCGTAAGCCCCGGGACGCATGTAAGTCCTGGGGCTTGCATGGAGGGGTGTGTCGGGAGCGTGTCGGGAGGCCTGCTGTGAGTGACGCAGCGTTTCGGGGGCAGGCCGCAAGTGATGCGGCGTTTCGGGGGTGGCGCCGTGGGTGTGGTTTTGGCCTGGGGCGTTCCGGGGGCATGGCCGCGGCCTCCAGACCAGCCCCCGGACCGGAACACGGAGCCGACAAAGGTAGGGGGGGTTAGATAGGGCTGGGGGAGTGGGTTAGGGAGGGGAAGGTGGGGGGAGGGCGAAGGAAAGTTCCCTAAGAGGCCGCTCTGATTTCGGAACAGGCAACGCGCGCCGGGCTCGGCACGCGCAATTTGCACAAATGTTCACCCCCTTGCACACGCCGACCCTGGATTTTATAAGATACACGCGGCTACGCGTGTATCTTATAAAATCCAGCGTACAAAAGTACGCACTCGCACAATTTTATAAAATCCGGCCCCTAGAGAATAGCCACTGCCATTAGCTACGGTAACATGGAATAGACTTAGTTTTTGGGTACTTGCCAGGTTCTTATGGCCTGGATTGGCCACTGTTGGAAACAGGATGCTGGGCTTGATGGACCCTTGGTCTGACCCAGTATGGCATATTCTTCTGTTCTTATGTACCTATGTACTGCAACAAAAATTGGTGATTAATTACTCTTAGGTATTGCAAATCCTGAGAAAAGTCATGGTATGGGCATTTGTGCTGTAGAAAGGAAAGAAGAAGTCACTTTTTGCAGAGCTGTATAAAGTGAACAATGAAGAAAAGGAAGTAGATTGTGACATTGCAAGAACCACTAAGACATTTTAATGCAAGTTTCAGATTTTTCTTCCTTTGTAGATGATAATCACAGTCAATAAATCAAAATGCTTGAGATTCCTGATGAAGTGCAAGGTTACATTGATGATTTATATGTGCAGAAGAAGTAGACAAGTGGAGAATACTAGGGTGAGAGAGTGAGTTTTATGTACTGTTTTGAAGGCTAAGTGTCTACGTGATGGGTTTTTGATTACCATTGTTATGATTACAGTGAGTACCTGACTGATTTAAGAAGAGCTACTGTAAATTGGAACATGTGAAGCTTATGGTTTGAAAGTTTCAGGTCTGTCAGCAAATTTGTTACTGCAAAGTTTGAGTGACAATTTATTATATAAACAAAATGGAGTCCTGTAGTGCCTCTACAGAATGTGAATACATTTCCAGAGATTTCCTGTGAAATGTAATAGCCATGTGGAAAATGTTTCCCAGTAAAGTCTATATGGAAATCTTGTATATTTGTGCTGATAAATCATTTAGGCTTTTAAACAGGAACCAATGAGTTTTGCAAACAATGTATGCTTTCAATGAATATAGAGATGAAGACATAAGAATGCTTGGAGTAATGAAGATCATCCACTTGCTATGCTTTTGAGTTAAGGAGAGTGAGAACTTGCGTGCTGATGTAATCAGTTGTTAAGTAGTAAGCCTAAGAAGTCAGGTATGCACAAACCTGCAGGCATGCAAAATCATCTCCTAATTTTCAAATAGCTGGTCTGTGACCCGTGTTGCTGTAGAAATCTACCAATGTCTGACAAAGAACGAGGTGCACACTGCACATGTGTGTTCATGTACTAAGTGCAGCTAGATTGCCTACAAGGGTAGATTTATTAGTGTTCTCCACTCTCCAGTTTCTTGTTCCTGCCCTAAGCGGAAAAGCTAGCTAGGATATCGTCACCAAGCAGAAATCCAAAATGCTTGCCCCAGGATCTACAACTCTTTGCTCAGTTCTTCCTGCTAGAGGAGGACCAGTTGTTTAGCCAGAAGAGGAGGAACCTACCCACTGTCTCTACCTCCTTTGGCAGAGCTAGAAGTGGTGTGCCAATTACATCTGTGAGCTGGACAACCTTAAAAAGAAGGCTGCATTACCAGTGCAGAGGATGGAGGGTGGTTTTCTCTTCCCATTGTCAGCTCAGTGTATGGGAGGAAGGGAAACTGGAGGAGTTGTGTTTTGTGCCTTTGGTGTTTCAGGGAATGCATAGGAGTGAGATTGAGGTTTTGGAAGTGGATGGGTGGGAGAGGCTCTTTTGCCATTGCCATTTCAGAGGATGGGAGGGGGAGGGAGATTATTTGTGGTGTTATTATTTAGTATTAAAAGATCAGGGCTGCAGTGGATATTTCTGTTCCCATTACCAATTTGGAGGTTGGGAGGGAGAGAGGGGAATTGAAGCTGCTGTGGAGTTTTTTTTTTGCCATTGCTGGTTCATGGGATGGGAGAGGTGGAGGTTCTATTACCATTGCCCGTTTGGGGATTGAAAGGGAGGAAAATTGAGGCTGTTGGGGGTAGGGAATTGTTTCCACGGGTCGCCTGACCCGTAGCCCGACCCGGCAGAAAAAAACGAAGCAATCCCTACTTTTCATTCTCTCTGCTCCTTTAGGTGTGCCCACTCTGTTGCAGATCTTAGTATCATCCGCAAATAGACAAGCTTTACCTTGAATCTCCTCCACCAAGTCGTTCACAAAGATATTGAACAGAACCCTGCCCAAAACCGATCTCTGTGGCACTCCATTTAACACCTTTCTTTCTTCAGAGTAAGTTTCATTTACCATTACACACTGTCTCCTGTCAGTCAACCAGCTCACCATCCACAGCTTGGCACCCACTCCCAAGCTTCTCATTTTGTTCACGAGTCTCTTATGTGAGATCGTATCAAAAGCTTTACTAAAATCCAAGTAAATGAAATCCAGTGTTCTTCCCTGATCCAATTCTCTAGTCACACAATCAAAAAAATCAATCAGATTTGTCTGACAGGACCTTCTCTTGGTAAATCCATGCTGTCTTGGGTCAAGCAACCCACTGGATTGTAAATAGTTCACTATCCTTTCCTTCACAAGTGTGTCTTCATTGATTTTCTCACCACTGAAGTGAAGCTAACCGGCCTGTAGTTTCCAGCCTCCTCTCTGCTCCCTCTATTGAGAAGCAGGACCACCACTGCTCTTCTCCAATCTTGTGGCACCACCCCCATTACCAGGGATCTATTGAACAGGTCATGCAGGGGACCCACCAGCACATCTCTGAGCTCCCTCAGTATCCTGGGATGAACCTCAACAGACCCTATGGCCTCATCCACTTTCAGTTTTCCTAGCTCTTCCCATACATTCTCTTCTGTAAACAGAGTTTCGTCTACTCCACCCCCATCCACAGTCTTCTCAATTAGAGATGGTCCTTCTTTAGTGAACACTGAACTGAAGTATTTGTTTAATATTTGGCCATTTCTTTGCCTCCCTCCATACACTATACCACTTTGACATTTCTCCTTTCTCTGATATATCTGAAAAATGTTTTGTCTCCTCACTTTACCTCTTTGGCCATCCTTTCTTCTATCTGACTTTTTGCTTTCCTGATTTTTTCTTCATCTCCCTCAGTTTCACCAGGTATTCATCCCTGTGTTCCTCATTTGGGAATCCTTTATATTTCTTGAATGCAGTTTGTTTTTTGTTTTGTTTTTTTGCCTTTATTTTATCAGCCACATCCTTTGAGAACCAGATCAGTTTCTTATTTCTTTTACTTTTCTGACATGTAGATTTGTTGCCTTTGTAATTGTTCTTTTTTGTTTGGCCCACGTTGTTCCACCTCTCTCTTTTTCTCCAGAGTTAGCTTGTGAGCCCTAAGGGAATAATGAAATACCTAAAGTATCTGAAAGCAATCTGCTTTGAAATGTCTGAAAGGTAAAATGTAAATAATAAATATGTACAACAGTGCCTGAAATCACTTTGTGGGAACTGATGCACTTTTTCTTCAGGTAGATATTACCACAAGGTAAACAAAAGGAAACAGGAAAAGACTTGAAAATTCCTCTCTCTCCTAGATTTGTGCTCACTCCTCTAACATTTCTCCCTTCCCTTTCCTCTCTTCCTTAGCTTCTCTTATCTGCATGAAGTCTGTTCCTGCTCCTCTAACCATTGCACTGACTTTTCTTTCAGCATTAGTGCAAGGGCTAGGACTCCTTCCTACCCTGCCTGCTCTCTTTACTCAGCTCTTCCCCTCCGGTTCGTTCTTCCATTTTCATTTGCTCTCTCTTCTTCTCCATGGTATTTTGCTCTATGGTACATCGGGGCAGTGGCATAGTTACAGACGGGCCTGGGTGGGCCCACTTTTCAGTCCTACCCAAGTTTTTTTGCAGAGCGCTGGGGTCCAATGGGAAACAGTCAACCAGCAGCAATTCAACACCCAGAGGAAGTAAAAAAGGTAAACTTAGGAACCTTTCCCAGGCTGTGCATCAGGAATCAGTTGGCTTGGTGCAGCCACAATCCACAAGATCAGCAGCAATGGCATCTGGATCAGCAGCAGGGGAGAAGGCCTCTGAGGCACACCTGCATGCTGCCGAAGAGAAGTCAGTGGGAGGAGCATCCCAAGCAGCAGAATACATGGGCAGGACCTGGCCTAGGCCTCGGAGGTGACAGCATCTGATCAGGCGCAACCCCACACTCCGGCCTGCTGTACACTATAGCAATCAGGAGGCAGGGTCTTGCTGAAAAGGAGGTGAGGTATGGAGTAATTGTTAGGCGCTGAGAGCAGCCCCGCGCCATTCTGTAATTCTGAGCCAGGGCTCAATGAACCAATGCTGCAACTTCTTTAATAACCAGTGTCGTGCCTGACTACCAGCAGTTCTATTATTTTAGTTTGAATCATGCGGGGCTCTGTAGATGCAGAGCCCTGCATGGTTAAACAAAACATCATTGAACCACACTGGAAGGGGGAAGAGTCGAGCCATCTGCTAGACGAGCTGTAGCATTATGTATAAGGAGTCCTGACACAAGATTACAGAAGGAAGACCTAAGGAACAATACCAGGCATAAGCTTCAGGAGGCAGGGGGATAAATAGGGACCAGAGAAAAATGGGGTCCTGGTGGATGGGGAGAAGGGGATGGATGTGAGTGTTTAGACATTTGGGAAAAAGAGGATGTTGTGGTATCAGGAATGTGACGAGTGGGATAAGGGGAGCCTCCAGGGGATATTGGGGATGGGGGGGAAGGGAAGTGGTACTCAAGTATTGCTGGCTGAGAGACAATTATTGCCTGGAATTTGGGTGAGTGTGGTTGGAGAAGGGGGACCTAGATTAAGTGTGGATTGGAGGGAGAGTGGGAACTCTCCCTCCAATCCACCACTCTTCCCATCAGATTGGATGACTGATGGGAAGAGTGGTGGAGGATGCTAGGATTGGAGAGAAAGCAGGGATTGGATGCTGAATAGGGACAGGGGAAATGATGGGGGTATGTGTAGAGGGGTGTTAGATGGGCTGAGAGGGTTTGAGTTGGAGGTTTGAGATAGAGCTATGTATTTGAGATATGTATAAGAGAAAGGCTTAAGGGTGAGAGGGATGAGATGCTGGGAATGATGGGGAGGGGTGGGAGGCAGTAGAAAGATAGAAGCCTGTGAAGAGGGTGAGAGACATATATGGGGCTGGGGAGGAGGTAAAAAGGGTAATGGGAATCTGGGTATGGGATAAGAGACAGAAGAAAATGGCTGTAGGCAGAGGAAAGGATTACCAACAGAGAAAGAGTTTGGAGTTAGTGAGGGGATGAGAGGCAAAAGAATGGAGATGAGGACTGGGGAAGGGTGAATTCCAAGGGTGAGACTGGCAATGGGTGAAAGACAGGGGAGATAGGCTAGGGAAGGGGGGAATGAAAAGCCTGGTAGTGAGAGTAGCAAGACGTGAGAGAGAGTGAAGAACAGCTGGATAGGTGAGAGGTGAAAAGGAATGTGGTGAGAAATCTAGCTCTGGATGAATATAAAGGCAGAGAAGAGAAAAAACATGAAAGGGAAAGATAAATGTGTGAAAGAGATGTAGAGGAGGAACTGAAGAAGACAGGAAAGAAAAAAAATGGAAGGGAGACCCTGGAAAAAGAGTTTGAAGGATGACAAAAGGAAAATGAGGCAGAAACCGGGACCAACATAATTAGAAGAATAAAATGCCCAGACAAGAAAAGTAGAAAAAGCATTTTATTTTCAATCTAGCAATAGGAAACGGTGCATCTCTGATCTCTTTATATTTTCTTCTGTACAGAGGAAATGTATTTCTGTTTCTATTTCTCCAGTATTGCACTGCCTACTGTATTTGGTGGTTTCCAGTTTGTTTTGTCTACATATTTCTATTTCTTAATTCTGCATGCAACCAAGGTGAGAGATCGTGCTAGCAGGTAGTTCCTGTGTAGCATTCCAGCAAATTCTGTTTCCCAGTCGGAGGTATATTGTGTTTTTGGGCCTTTTGCAATATTTTCAGAGCTGCCTTTTCCTAGGTAATTTTAATTTAATTTCATAGGTTTATATCCTGTTTCATAACTAACAGAGTCAAACAAGGTGGTCCTTGCGAGTGAGTACTGGGGGTTAGGATTGTTATGGTATAGTAGATTTGATCTATAGGTCCTGAGATTCATTTTTTGCAGGAATTTGTGCTGAGTACCTGGCAGTGGAGGCAGTTTGTGTTCCTGTTACTAGAGCAACTCCAGAATTTGAATATTAATTTAAAGTTTTATATTTAAAAGCATAATGTCCAAATATTTGTACTTACAGGATCATTATTGGGAGAAGGGAATCATGATTTTAGCTGATGCTTTGTAGGCCTAAGTCTTTTAACTACCTGTGGGGAAAGCTTGGCAAGACGCTGGGTTAAGAGACTGGCAGGAAGGGAGAATGATGGGGACAAGGTGGGATTGTGGTGATTTGAGAGGGAGACTAACAGACTACTGGGGACAGGGTGGGAGATCAGAGAGAGATTGCTGGGGGATAGAGTCTGGGGGCTGAAACTAGAGAGAGACAGACTCCTGGGGACAAGGGGTTGAGAGAGAGAGAGAGAGATAAGTAACATGGGACAGGATGAGGCATGGGCTATGAGTCTCCTCCCCATGCCTCACCTTGTCCCCAGTAGTCTCTCTCAATTCCCTTCTCCCCACCACTCTGTGTCACCGTTGCTCTCATCAAGGAAGGAAGAACATTAAAAGATAGAGAGGGAAAGATTGGGGGGGTGGGAGAGGGCAGGGGTGCAGTGTATTATTGATGCTCACACCTGTATGCCTAATGCCCACCCCTGTTAACCTGAGGCCCTGCGGAAAACCTTTTCCTGTGGACTGATACTACTCCTGCCTCTATCTTTGGCCTCTTGGTTCTCCTGCTGATAACAAGTAGGCCATAGGAGGAAACCTGAACATCAGCAGCGCCTTCCTGCCTATCTTTTTCTGTAGTCATCTACTCTTCTCACAAATTTGCTGAAAATGCATTCCATTTGAGTTTCCACCGTGTTTCCTAAAAGGCACTTGAAGCTTAATTGGAATGCAATTCAAATTTATTGGCAAGAAAATTAAATGTGGACTGAATCATATACAGCTGAAAGGATGATACAGGAAGTCTCTGAGGGTGGAGGCTGACTGCTTTCACTTCACAGGGAGTGGCTGAAGAAATATTATTAGAAGCTGAAGGCACAGCTTCTTAGCATCAAGCTTAAATGACATAAGCAAAGCTGTAGAACTAGAGGATATCAGAAAGCTTCAAGGGAGTCCACATGAAACAGAGCCTGAAAATTAGTTTCCAAGTGACTGGTAACATGCAGCATTCAGAGATAGGGAGCTGAAGCAAAATGCTGCTTTTGTTAAATGTTGCTTTAAATTAAATGTTATTATATGCATGCTTATTGTTTTATTAGGGCTTGATTGCCTGCGTATGACACCCAGAGCTTTTCTTAGAACTGGGCAACATAGAAATGCAAGTAATTAAATACATAAATTGTCAATTAAATATCTAATTCACACTAATTGTTTTCATAGACACTCATAGTTCACCACATTCTACCAAGGATGAAAATTCAATTTTAACCTTGCAACTTGGCTGCCTTGATTGTCACAGTTCAGTATGAAGTTTTAACACTTGGAATACCACAGATTGCAAAATATTACTTTTTCCTCCCTTGGCATTTACTTTAGCAAGAATAATGGCATTTTATCTCAGATTGTCTTATTACTGGAACACAACCACACTAGATGGAAATGTTTTGATTTTTATTTTATTTAAGACTTTTTATATACCGTCTTTAGCAAATTAGATTTGAACAAAAGCGATTTACAATAATGAGCAAAATAATAAATACTGTTCTTTCATAAAGTAAAAATAAAAATAAAATAAAATAATAAAAAGTATGAATAAAAATTACATAGTAACTTATCACTATCAATAGTGTTTTGATTTAAAAAAGAAAATATGACCTACACATTCACATTTTTCTACTTTTACAATTTCAGAAAAAATAAATTTATGATGGTTCTCTTGATTTCCACAGTTTATTCATAGACATTATTTGGTATCCAAGACAATCAAATTGATTGTAATGTTCCAGTCAAAGAGAGTAAAGTGTTACCACTTTACAGTCAGAATCATTGCATGGTACTAGTACAGAAGTTTATGCATAGTGATCACGTCTGTATGTACGTTGCACACTGAGACTTTAGGGAGTGTTTTCAAAATGAATATATGTGCATAAGTTTGATTTGAAAATCTTCTGGTAAATGGCCACGTGTAGGCACAAGTTATCTAGCACATCTGATCCACTAAAGGAATAATTTTCCAAAGGATTTATGCATGTAAAAATAGCATATATTGTAGCAATTTTCAAAAGCCCACTTACACATGTAAAGTGCATTTGCACGTGTAATACCCAGTTTTAAGCATGTACATCCTTTGGAAAATTACCCCCATAGTGTATAACTTGTGCGGAATAACTTACACTCATAGGGCCCGATTTTCAAAAGGTTACGCACGCTGGGCCTATTTTCAAAAGGCCCAGCGACACATGTAAAGCCCCTGGACTCGTGTAAGTCCTGGGGCTTGCAAAAAGGGATGGGGAGGGGGCGGGGCAGGGGTGGGAAGGGGCAGGATCATGGGCTCCTGGCAAAGTGGCCATTTGCCGCTGTGCTGGGAATCGCCGTGCAACTTACTTCAACACCAGGGCTGAAGTAAGTTTTGCAATAAAAGAAACAAGAAGGGAAAGGTTGGGGGAGGTAAGGGGAAGGGAAGGTGGGATGGGGGGTAAGGAATTTCCCTCTGAGGTTGCTTCGATTTTGGAGCGGCCTGGGAGGGAACGGGGGAAGGCAGTGCGGCTCAGTGCGGGCTCGGCATGCGCAAGGTGCACAATTGTGCATCCCCTTGTGTGCGCCGATCCTCAAGTTTATAACTTGCACACCGTCAGAATTGACACTCCTCAACGTAATCTTCGGTCCCTAATAAAGGTCAATTATTGACCTCGGCACGCCTTACTTCTGTAAGAGAGCGAGCGATTTCGCTAGCGGGTCCAGGCCTTTGGAATACGCTCCCGACAAATTTAAAAATGCAAAGTGATCTGAAACTGATCAGAAAACAGCTAAAAACCTGGCTTTTTGAGCAGGCATATAAGGAATGTAATAGCTAGCGGTGGAAGTTCTTGTTATGTCATTTACATTTCAACTTTTATTTTCATTTGTAACAATATTATTTATGCTAGTTCATTTATAGTTTTAAGATAGTTTTTATAACTATGCCCAGGATTGTTAGTGTTCGTCTTTATTATTCTGTTTTACTTTAGGAATATGAAGGCTGGTTGTTAATGACTTTTATACCTTTTTCATCCTTTACTATTTTTTATCTAGTTTATTTTTGTTATTACTGTATTTTTTAAATTGTTTTACAGATCAACTTTTTATTTTATTGTGTTTGTGAACCGTTGTGAAGGCCCGTGCTATATGACGGTAGAGAAAAGTGTATAAATGAAATAAAATGGGATTGGCTGTGTTTGTTTTTCAC
This sequence comes from Rhinatrema bivittatum, assembly GCF_901001135.1. Classification (NCBI taxonomy): domain Eukaryota; kingdom Metazoa; phylum Chordata; class Amphibia; order Gymnophiona; family Rhinatrematidae; genus Rhinatrema; species Rhinatrema bivittatum. The sequence continues at coordinate 1,608,649 of NC_042624.1, read as the reverse complement.
ATAGTTTTAGTCAAAACTGTAGCAGTCCTGGATTCCTAAATTCTGTGATGAAGTTCATGGATGAATATGTGGCTTCAGTTTGCGTGTGTAGGATTAGAATGCTGCTGTGAATCCTTGTGTATGGTGCTGTGAGGTGACAGGGAAGTACCGTAAGTCCTATTAATTAATGAGATAACAATTATTCCCTTTTGCCTTAAATGCATCTATTTCCTCATCCTACTCGCTGGGCCACCAGAGCATCTCTTTTATTCTAGGATTGTGCTCTTGAACATTCATTTTTGCTGTGCAGTTCACACTGCAGATTTTCGGCTGCTGCTGAGCCCTATCAAAATGTTCAAAGTGTTGATGACTCACTGCTGATTATATCATATAACATGCAGCACCAGGGCTGATGCAAAGGGTGGGCAAGCAGGGAGACTGCCTTGGCAGCAAGCCAGCGGGAGGGAGGAGGGTTGGGTAGGAGTGACACCACATCACTCTCTCTGTTGGTCCGTGAACTTGCAAGCCTGAAAATTGGACCTAGATTCCTCATTTTGCTATAAATATAGCAAAAATAGTGTCCACAATAAAAAAAAAAAAAAAAAAAAAAAAAAGAAAAGGGGGCATGGTTAGGTTATTGCAATGCGTGCTATTTAATAGAGATGTGAATCGTGTGCCTGATCGTTTTAACGATCAGGTTCGGATGGAGGGAGAAAAAAATTGGATAGTTAGAGATGTGAATTGGAATCGGTTCCAATTCCAATTCACATCGTTAATATTTTAGTGAGGCCTGAGCAGATAAAAAAAACCCCCACCCCGACCCTTTACAAATGACCCCTTTGCTCTCCCACCCTCCCAAACCCCCCCCCAAAATGTTTAAATTACCTGGTGGCCCAGTTGGGGGGGGGGGGGGGGGGGTCGTCCCGGCGCGATCTCCCGCTCTCGGGCCATCGGCGCTATTTTGGCTACCACTGATAAAAATGGCGCCGATGGCCCGATAAAAAAAAAAAAAAAAAAAAAACCCACCCCGACCCTTTACAAATTACCCCTTTGCTTCTCCCACCCTCCTGACCCCCCCAAAAACCTTTTACATGTACCTGGTGGTCTAGCGGGGGGTCCGGGAGCCATCCCTTCAATCATACCCTCGGTGCCGGAGCCAGTGCTGGACTGGTTTCAAAATGGCGCCGATCGCCTTTGCCCTCACTATGTCACAGGGAGCGACGGTCGTTCCCTGTGACATAGTGAGGGCAAAGGCGATCGGTGACCTCACCAAGACCACCTACATCCTATCCTTGCTGGAGGATAAGGTCCTTGCTGGGGCCTCTCCCCTGTGGGAGCGGTCGGACCCTATCCTGCTGGACCTTCCCAACTTTCTGCACCAGTTCTGCTCTGTATTCGAAGATCTCAGGTGTCAGTCCATAGCTAGCACCGAACTCCTGCACTCCGTCAGGGTAGTTGCCCCTTGCTGGACTATACCATCGAGTTCAGGACACTGGTGACCAAACTCCACTGGGAGGAGTCCTGCCTGAGAGCCATCTTTTGGGATGGACTTTCCCCTAGGATCAAGGACAAGCTGGTCGGTCGTGATTTTCCTACATCGCTGCACGCACTAATCGACCTGGAAGGCTGAATTGTCCGTCACCTCCAGGAAAGAACACGGGAACTCTCCAGCGTCAAATGACGTACAGCCACACCAGGATGCTCTCGGCAAGTCTCGACTACTCCACATCCATCCTCTGTGGAGGGCCATCCCGAAAAGCCCATGCAGTTGGGCCACGGGCCATTGTCCCCAGAGGAGCACCAAAGAAGTCGGCGAGGCGGCCTCTGTCTCTACTGTGGGGCTGCGGGGCACCTCATCGCCTGGGAAACACCCACACCTAGGTCTCCCCAGGGAAGTGACCCTAGGCTTGACCACACCAACTCCCCCGCTAACCCTAATGGTGACCCTCTCTGTAGGGGGTCGGGATTTCTACACTCTCGCTCTCGTGGACTCCGGAGCCAGAGGAAATTTTCTCCTGCAAGAATTACTTGACCAGTTGCAGATTTCCACTTTCTCTTGTCCCGTTCCACTTATGCTCTCCTCCATCCATGGGGATCCCCTTCCGGGGAGGATTACTTGTATGACCAACCCCTTGTTCTACCATATCGAGCCTGACCACCATGAGCGCATTTCATTCTATGTGATCCAAAGGGCCATTCATCCCAGGGATCTCGGGATGCCCTTGCTGCAACAGCATAACCCACAATTTGACTGGGCCTCATTAAAACTAGTCCAGTGGGGTGCATCCTGTCCACAGACCTGTACCATCAAAGCCACGAAATCCAGTTGCTGTTCCACATCTGCACTTCCTAAAAGAGTGCCTCCACACTATGCCCAATTTGCTGATGTTTTCTCTCCGAAGGTGGCGGACATTTTGCCCCCTCACTGGGAATTCAACTGCAGCATCAACTTTCTGCCTGGTTCTTTACCACCCCGGGGAAGGGTTTATCCATTGTCACTGCCAGAGACCCATGCCATGTCGGAATATATCCGAGAAAACCTGCAGAAAGCCTTAATCTGGCCTTCAAAGTCTCCAGTCGGGGCGGGCTTCTTTTTTGTAAGCAAAAAGGATGTCAGTCTTCGGCCATGCATCGACTACAGAGGCCTGAACGCCATCACAGTAAAGGACCACTATCCACTCCCGCTGATATCGGAACTTTTTGATCGACTCTAAGGAGCCAATATTTTTTCTAAATTGGACTGCTGGGGGGCCTACAACCTAGTCCAGATTAAGAAGGGGGAACCAAGATGGCCGCGGGAGCAGTGACATATTGAGTAGCTCCGTAGCCTCCGTCTTTTAAAGTTTCCTGCGACTCTGTTTTCTTGAATAATAATGCCCCATAAGAGAAAGGGGAGAATCCTGATTTTTCCTCCCACCCCGGAGAATCTCGAGGGGCAACGGTTAATTTACCAATACGCGACCGCGACATCAGGAGCGAGGACGTCTACCCCCATTGGTGAGGAAGGGAAAGGAGCCCCATACTCACCCGGGGAATTATCGCTGATGCCTCCGGATCCTAAGATGCCGATTCAAGCAGCTCTACTGCTGCAGCCTGAGCCTGCTGAGACGCCGTCGGGAAACCCCCTAGAGCATGCTCAGTTGGGAGGCAAGCCCAGAGCTGTTGCAGAGGGGGGGGGGCTGTTTCTCCTACTTCCTCCGCCAAAGCTGTGAGAGTGGTGGAGAGTGAAGCTGGTGGAGAGAGGTCAACTGAGCTGACTGCCCCGTTTACCCCACAGAGAATTTCAAAACCGGCAGTTGTTACGCTCGATGCCCTTTGGGACTTGGTAGCAGGGAATGCCAGGAAGCTCGATGGACAGGCCTACAAACTAGAGGAAGTTTCTAAAAGAATGAATAAGATTGAGACGACCAAACGCATCAAAGTTCTAACAAAGGTAACTGAGGATGTAAAAAAACTACAAGATTTAAGTGCGGTTTCTGTGAGTGAGATACTATCATCTCTGAGAAGATTGGAGTCAGTAGAGAACTATTTGAGACACTTAAATTTAAGACTCTTAAATTTCCCTAAAGTTATGGGGGAGTTGCCTTTGCAGACATTCAAAAAGTTTGTTACTGAGATATTAAAGATTCCTCTTGATCAGGTTCCCCCTGTTAAAAAAAAATATTCTTCCTAAGACAAAGGAGTACCTCAATAGTGCCTGATATAGGGATAGACATGGAAAATTTGTCCGATTTCCTAGAGACATCTGCTGTTGAAATTATAGAGAGGTCTGATCTTTTTGTGACCTTTTATTCAGAAAGTGATATTGGATTAATTATGAAGAATTATTTCAAAAATCTAAATGTTTCCTTTTTGGGAGGTCAGGTCCGTATCTTTCCAGATCTAGCAAAACCAACACAGATGCGAAGGAGAAAATGTATTTCAATGCGCCCTAAAGTTTTAGCACTAGGGGGAACCTATGTATTACGGTACCCCTGCAGGTGTGTTGTAAAACTTTTAGGGAACACATGTTTTCTTCAGTCCGGAACAACTTCAGGCCTTCCTAGAGGCACGAGAGAATGACCTGCACCCTGTAGAGCAGGATCCTATAAATGTACATGATGTGTAACCTAGCCTTACTTGCTAATATATTCTTATGTTCTCCTTTATTTCTGTTCCTCCCAAGTTTCCTATGAAGTAGAGAGGTTGTAAGATTGTTATGTTTCCTGTTATTGTAAATCATGATTTAGAGAATCTCATGTGAAGAACAATATACTACACCTCTTGTGATTCTATGCAAAATTTCTTTGTATTAATTGAAACGATGATAAATAAAGAATTAAAAAAAAAAAAAGAAGGGGGACGAGTGGAAGACAGCATTTAACACTCACGATGGACATTATGAATACCAGGTAATGCCATTTGGTCTCAGCAATGTGCCTGCTGTCTTCCAAAATTTAATGAATGAAATCTTCTGTGACCTCCTCTACTACTGTTGTCGTATATCCTGATGACATTCTAATTTACTCCAAAACCTTAGATGCTCACCACCAGGACATGTCCTGAGTTTTACAGCATCTTAGAGAGAATTGCCTCTACGCTAAATCCAAGAAATGCCTTTTTGAAAGGAATCCCTACCCTTTTTAGGGTACATCGTGTCGAACCTGGGTTTCCTGATGGATCCAACCAAACTAAAGAGCATCCAGGACTGACCTCGCCCCAGCAGCTTACAAGCCCTACAGCATTTCTTAGGCTTCGCGAACTATTATCGCAGTTTTTTTGAGAATTACGCTCAACTGGCTGCAACCCTCACAGCTCTCACATGCAAGGGAGCCAGTGTCCAAGATTGGCCCGCTGAGGCACTGGAGGCCTTCCAGGCACTTAAAGAGGTCTTTTTACATGGATCCTATCTACGTCACCTGGACCCCAGAGCCCCATTCATCATCAAAGTGGATGCCTCCTCCGAGGGGGTAGGAGCAGTCCTCAGCCAGCATGACCCATCTGGAACCCTATACCCCTGCTCCTTCTCCTGAAAATGTAATCAATCTCTGTGCAACTACGCTATCGGGGACAAGGAGCTTCTAGCAATAAAATTAGCCTTACAAGAATGGCACCAGTGGCTGGAGGGTGTACAACATCAGATCACTGTATACACAGATCATAAGAATATGGAGCATTTGCATCAAGTCCTGCGCCATGCCAGGCTCGCTGGGCCATATTTTTCTCCCACTTTGATTTTGAACTTCGCTACTGGCCTGCGGCCAAAAGCTTTCGAGCAGATGTACTTTCCCACTCGTTCTCGCCAGAAGACCAATGAGAACCTATACTGCACATCATTGACCCCGCGTGAGTCGTCGCAGTTACTCAGGTGGCACCGCCCGGAGTTACCATTGTTCCCCGGAGACTTTGCAACAGGGTCCTATGGTGGGGCCATGATTCCTGTACGGCCGAACATGCTGGGTGAGCTCGGACCTTGCATCAAGATGTATACGCCTATGTGGATTCTTGCCCCATCTGTGCCCAGCAAAAAACTCCGGTGGGCAAACCCTGGGGTCTCCTTCAACCCCTACTGGCTCCCAGCAAACCATAGACACACCTGTCTATGGATTTTCTTGTGGACCTGCCTACCTCTCGAGGCAGTACCGTTGTCTGGATTGTAGTGGACCGCTTTTCCAAGATGGCTCATTTCATGGCTCTCTCATGTCTTCCATCGGCAGTCCAACTGGCACAATTATTCATCCAGCATGTTTTCTGGCTACACGGCCTCCCTTTACACATCACTTCCGACCGGAGGATACAGTTCACTGTGACGTATTGGCAAAACCTCTGTAAAAAGTTCCACGTCACCCTTGACTATACTACCACCTATCATCCCCAAGCAAACGGCCAAGCTGAGTGCACCAATCGAGCCTTAAAACAATTCCTTAGAATGTACGTCAATGCCCGCCAAGATGACAGGGCCTCATTACTCCCATGGGATGAGTTCTCCCACAACTCGCATCCCTGCTCCGCAACGGGAGCTTCGCCCTTCCAAATAGTTTATGGGAAACAATCTCGTCTGCCTTTACCTCTCCCTCTAGCCATTCCTTCTCCAGCTGCCCAAATGACAGCTGAAAAACTGTCATGATCCGCTATGCTGGTGGGAGGAGCAATCAGATAGGGGTGTCAATCTGATGTATTTCGTAGGCGGACTTAGCAATCTGTTGTTATAGATTGCTGGAGATAGTAGTAAGTGGATCCTTGGGCTGGTGGAGATGACCACGCCCCCGGGGGATGATCCCGAGAGGGACTACCGGCTAGGCTTAGAGTATGGAGACAGGCACACACTAGTTCTTTTATTAAACAGGTCTTGAAACCAGCAGATGTGGCAGTAGTGAGCTGAAGTGGCCAGTAGAGCTGAAGTCCCTCAGATACTGTAACAGCGATCCCTGGATGGCTGAGCAGTTGAGAAACTGTAGACGGTGAGTAGGCAGGGTATGCATAGTTCTTGAACAGAACTAGATGACAACAATCACAAATTGGTCTCAGGGAGCTCAGGAACTGGAAAGGATAGGCCCTCGAGGAGCGAGTACCTGGTTCCAGGGAAAGCTCTGAGAGAGCGATGGTAACTCACAATGATGTAGATAATGATGGCTTCCATGCAGAAGAGAATCCACAGATAGTCAGGAATGAGGGCCCTCAAGGAGCGAGTACCGGTTCCTGTCTGTAACCTGAAAGCAAAGAGAGAGCGAGGCTTCCGAGGAGCAAGTACCTCTGGTAAGTCCAAGGAGGCAGAGTAGCTTAGGCAGGGAACCCAATCTGAACATTAGCCCTTGCTAACTCAACTAGTAGCGATATCAGAGACCTTTAAATATTGGAAGCGGATGACATCATCTCAGGGGGACGCACCTGAGGTTCAAGCCCTTGCTGGTACTTCACTCAGAGTGCATGCGCGCGCGCCCTAGGCTTCAGGCAACATAGCGGATCTGCAGCGTCAAGCCAGCCCGGGACCGCCGGAGAGAGATGGCAGGGAGATGCCATGGCAGCCAGCCGTCCTTCAGACCTGGAGGTAGTTACCACAGAGGTAAACAGGGCGGAGTGAAGACGTCGGGCAGCGACGGTCACAATAAAAACTGAAGGAGCTTTGGGGGTCACACGCAGCAGATAATCCAAGAGGCAGCCCAAACAGCCAAGAAATTATCCGACCGACACCGCAGAACAGCTCCTCAATTCCGCCCAGGGGAGAAGGTATGGCTCAGCACCCATCATCTTCAATTCAGGGTCCTGTCCATGAGATTAGCTCCATGTTTCATCGGGCCTTTTCCCATCCTTTGGCGGCTAGGACTAGTAACCTATCAGCTCCGCTTACCCACCTCTCTAAAGATGCATAACTCCTTCCATGCTTCACTGTTAAAGCCTGTGGTACTCTCTTGACCCTCTCAAAAACTCACCGCAGAACAAGAAACTACTTACCAAGTCCAAGAGGCCCTTAACATACGAAAAGAGGTAAAAAATTGGAGTATCTGCTATCTTTTCAATATATTTATAAATGATCTGTAAAAAAAAATACGAGTGAGGTAATCAAATTTGCAGATAATACAAAATTATTCAGAGTAGTTAAATCACAAGCAGATTGTGATAATTTGCAGGAAGACCTTGGGAGACTGGAAAATTGGGCATCTAAATGGCAGATGAAATTTAATGTGGATAAGTGCAAGGTAATGCGTATAGAGAAAAATAACCCATGCTATAGTTACACAATGTTAGGGTCCATATTAGGAGCTAGCACCCAAGAAAGAGATCTAGGAGTTATAGTGGATAACACATTGAAATTGTCGGTCCAGTGTGCTGTGGCAATCAAAAAAGCAAACAGAATGTTGGGGAATTATCCATCGTAACTATATCTTTTTTGAGATTTGGCACCATAACTGTACACAGTATTCAAGATGCTGTCTCACCATGGAGCGATACAGAGGCATTATGACATTTTCTGTTTTATTCATCATTCCCTTTGTAATAATTCCCTATAGCATGGGTTATTTTTCCCTATATGCATCTCCTTGCACTTATCCACATTAAATTTCATCTGCCATTTGGATGCCCAATTTTCCAGTCTCAGAAGGTCTTCCTGCAATTTATTACAATCTGCTTGACAAATGTTCTGCAAGAACTAGCATCCAGCATTCACAGTGTTGTTGGGAAAATGGCTGTTCTGTTTAGCCTGCCAAGAGAACAGCACTATGTAGTCATCAGAGGAGGAAGCTAAAGGAATACTGGTAGACCATTTAAGGTAGAAAAGACACAAACTGGCTGGCTGGCTCTGTGTGTAGAGGATGAGGACAGCCAGGAGCTTGAGCCAGGAATAGAGGAGTACTGGCAGCCCTGCAATCAGTTCTTCTCCTGAAGAGCTAATTATTGAGAAAGAGAGACAGAAGTTTGTGCTCTACGGAAATAAAAAGACAGACAGCTGGTCTTGTTTCAAGCCAAACTCTTGTAATAACCCAATAAGGGACAAAGAAACCAGGAGCTGAGAGACTGATAAACTCAACTGAGAGATCTCCTTTCCAAAGATATCCAGGTACAGGAGCACATGGCTGGATCACTCTCCTAAGAGACTGAGTTAAGCAATCTAAACTTTGCACAGAGAGTATCTTAGCAAAGAAAGGAGAAGGTTTATTTCCTTGCCTTTTGTCATAAATTTAGTACCTTATGTTAACTGCATTAGCCTTTCACCCTGGAGATAATGCCCTTATTCAATAAACATAGACACGGTTAATGCAACTCCAACATTGCTCTAAGCTTCAACGGCAAGAGGAAACGTGGAAAAAAGGATTTGCATTCACAAAAAAGCAGGGAGTAGCTTGCTTGTTATGGCGGTTACTATCCCAATACTTCACTTTCAATGCATATCCAGCATAGCTCTCTGCTTCAACGACAGGGGAGAAAGTCTGATACTTCACTTTCAATGCATATTCAGCATAACTCTCTGCTTCAACAGCAGGGGGAATGAAGAAAAGTGGATCTATATACAGACAACAACCAACAAGGACTGAATTATTTAGTCTGGGTAAACAAATAAGCATGGGTATAGCATGCTTATTGCGGCAGTTACTACCCCTAACTAATTAAGCTAGATATTTCACTTAGATGCAGCTCCAACACTTCTCTCTACATTAATGGTGGGGGTGGAAGGGAAATAATACCAAAAGGTTACTAAGAGCAAGGAGTAACAGATAAGTATGAGAAAAAAAAAGTGTGAAACTTGTTGGGCAGACTGGATGGGCCGTTTGGTCTTCTTCTGCCATCATTTCTATGTTTCTATGTTTCTTTCTGGGAGGTACAGACACAAGAGAGATGGCTGGGATAAAGAAGCTGATGGACCATGGTCTTTCGATAAGAAATTAAAATGAGGCCAGCTGTCTGTTTAGTATCAATAAACTATTTGTGAAAGCTCCCCAAGAGAGAGGGACCTTTCACACACTGCAGTGCTCATCTATTTGGTTTCTCATCTAACCTGTTCCACCATCAAGAAGGACTTCTTCATTTTCTTGCATGTTTTGTTTCCAATTTTGTGTTTGGGACAGGGTGCACCCTTTGCAAACTGGTGGCATTGGTGTGGATTCATCTCCCCCCCCCCCCTCCAATTTTGTTTATTAGCATTCCTTAGATGTATTTATTTTTTTTACTATCCATGAGTAGGTTGGTTGCCCTGGCTAACAGGCCATACCCAGTGTTATTTCTGCATTGCTTGATTTAAAATAAGAAAACTGCAAGTTTATATTATGCTTCACTATTCACTTTTCCCATTAAATGTTCTGGTAGGATTTACTGTCTACTTACACAATACTAGAAAGAGGGTTAATTACTGTTCTATTATTGTGTGATGATTTTATCTGGTCTGTTGTGTACAAGTGACAGGTTGTTTGAGAAGGGCACAGAATTGAGGCATCAGGGTGACCAGAACCCTGTCTCACTCTGCACTCTTGCTATGAACTTGAAGATAAATGATATTAGTAAACATAATTTCTCAAAAGGTACTCCTCACTCCAAGCATAGACGTAATTCATAGTCCAGACCGAGGGGGGGGCGGGGTCGTCCACAGAAGGATGACTTTCAGCTACCCTGTTGAGACAAAGAAGGAGAAAGGAGAGAGTGGAGAGATGATGGACCCTATCTAGAGCCCATATACATCTATTGAAGATTTGGAGAAGAATAAAAGGTATTCACCCTGATACTGAAAGGAAATAAAGGAGAAGACTTGTGACTTTGAAATACTGTGAGAAGATTGAGAGGAGACAACAAGGAGGATGTAAGAGATAAATGACTGTGTAATACTACTTCCTTCTATGATGCTTTGCCTGTTTTGGGAGGGTCATTTTTCAAAATGCGGTAAGGCGTTTTTGCATGCGTTAAGGGCTTATCGCATGCGAAAACGTGTTTACCGCATGCGATCGCACCATATCGTATGGTGCGATGCAAATTCCAAAAATGGGAGGAGTTAGGGGCGGAGAGTGGGCTGGGTTAGCCTCTCTGCGAAGAGCTATCGCACAGCCATAACGCAGATTATAACTACACCTCTTTGAAATGCGTTGGGCAGTGCGATAGCGGCCGTGACCATGCGGTGAGGTTTCATTGCTATTTGCGATGTGTCCCGTAAGGCTTATTTCAGACGATTTGAAGGCTCCAGAGCCCTGGGGGGGGACAGAGAGAGAGAGAGAGAGAGTCCATCAAGCTAGGTTGAGAGAACATTGCCCAAATCTCATCTTGGAGTGAGTTTCCTCACTCCGAAGGCCAGCAAATCTTCACAAGAGACCACTGTTCTGTTCGTAGGTGTCACGTAGCATGTCAAAGTGGCCCCTAACCCCCTACACACTTACCTAATCCCCACCTCGAGTTACTAGGTGGGCCTACCCTAGGGATACAAATACCTGCCTATGGGCCATGATATTATGGCCAGTCTCTCTCTCTCTCTCCATTGAAAAACTGGTCCCCCAGTGGTTGAATGCAGGAAATATATCAGGTTTGGCACTTATCGCAGAATCTGAAATGGTATCGCAATGTGCACTAACTTAGCTCTTCGCACAGGTAATTATCGCAAATTGCGATAAATACTGTATTAGCATAAAACACGCCCCTTTTGCTATCGCATGCGGTACTTACCACATTTTGATAAATCCAGGCCTTAATTTGAAACTGTTTATTAAACAAGTAGCAAAACATGGCTGACAAGCATTTGCATCTTATGCATATCAAGCACTAGTCATGGTAACCGTTAACTATCATCTCATATTTTCACATTTCATTTTCCCCCTCCGCTTCCCAAACCCTCCCCTTATATCCAGGTCAGTACAGAGAATAAATAATATATTCAGACATTACATCCAGCATTTCAGATTTTCTGGTAGTTAATATTCACTCAAACATAAACCTAAGTGTGAATCCCCAACAGAGGAACTAAGTAGCCATATTTGATTCTCACTTCCTATCACCACCACTCCTGATGAATATTCTTAGAAGGCATTCTGAAAACTAGGCTGTTTTGTGACTCTCAAGAAGCAGAGAAAAGAACCATTGGTTTCCAATATTGTAAGCAAGCAGGAAGTTTGTTGAAAAATACTTTGCTCTAACCTAATCCAATGCAATTAAGGCAGAACTTTAAAAGACCTAATGGATGCATATTTAAAAATGTCTGCAATTTACCTGTTTGAAAAGCTCAGTTCTTTAAATTGTACTTCTTTTCTTTGAATGTCAATCCTTATTTATAACTCATATTTCAAGAAATTGTAATTTGCTATTCTGTGCTCTCAAAACTATATTTTGATCAATAATTAATCTGAAAAAGTAGTTTGCCTGGAGTTTACAGACAGAAACTTGGATGGACTGCAACAGGAATTAGTCAGTGATTTATTATCCCAGAGCCAGCCCTGGCAGAAAAGTTATGGGAAAACAGGAGATGATAGGAAATATTATGCAGTTTTAGCAAATACTGTAGTTTAAGCGTTCAAAGCAGCCAAAAAATATTTGCACTGTTAAAATACTCTGCCTCAGGTATGCAACATTACTTTGTGAATACTATAGGTGTAATATTTAGAATCAGACTGAAGAGTTATATGCTTCTGAGAAAGTATCTTGGATCTCAATGTCCATAGTTTTCTCAATAATTTTCATCATAAGAAGCATAATTGATAGTTCATGCAAATTAAAATGTAATCCTATTTATTCAAATGGTATACAGATAACTGTTAAATTTATTCCTTTGAAACCGAATGCTCAAATCGATTTGGAAGATATGCTCAAAGTACACAGTATAAACTCCTCAAGACTGGATGAACACACTTAGTCTGACTTGATTGATATTAATCTTATTCGCATAAATCTTTATAAGTGTGGCTGACACTTCGATTAACCATTGGATGGCCCTAGGTCCCTTACCATCAGGACTAGTAACAGCATAGTTGGATCGTCTATTTCCTTTTCAGATTGGCTATCCCAAGAGCATAGAAGGAGCTAAGGATAGAGAAGCGTGATCATTTTGAGTTGTTGAGTTTGGCCCACTAACCGAACTTGGTATTTTTATAGCATTCTGATAGGGTCTGTGTCCTTTTGGAAAAGACAGAAATTTTTGTAGATTTTGGTCAGCTTTTGGATATATTTTTTCTATACCCTTTATACACCCTGTACCCTTTGGAGAGATCAAGGGCTGGAGATCTGAGAGCTATCCTTCTGCTCCTTAGATGATGCAAGACCAGTGACAGCATCACCAAGTATGAGATAACTCTAGAGGTAGAGTAAAGTTACTTTGCAGTCAAGGGCTCATGAGAAACATTTAAAGATATGGTCCGGTGTGTTGTAATAAATGTGTGTACTCCTCCTTAGTATCATTTTGACTCTTGAATTTACTGATTGTGGTGGAGAAAAATATATGTATATTGATTAGAAGCACACTTTTCTTATGTCTGCACGATTTACAAGCCTGTAGCAATGGGTGTCTGATATAATAAACTTCAGTACCTGAGCAAAATAGCCAAAATGAAGCGCAATCAAAATGGTTGCTGTTATGTATGTAGTGCCCTTTTCAATTGTGGGCACTTCATGCAAAAAACTCCTTCGAGCACCAGCAACAAATAATTCTCCTTTTTTTTAATGCCTAAAACATGCACCCAACCATGAGTAAACCTATGCACTAGGCTGGGTGTGAACCTTATTGCATTGACCTGTCAGAGCATAAGCAGTTTGGTCAATCAGGACTGACCTTTTGAATGCCAATGTGAGTTTTCCAAAGGTGGAGGAATCCTGATTGCAGAACTATTAATCACAGTATAGAACCAGTTTGAAAAAATATTGTAGCCCTGCGAGCACAGGCATTTGATTCTAGTCAAAATGTCCCTTTCATTTATTTATTTATTTATTTATTTATTTATTTTTATATATATATATATATATATATATATATATATATATGTATTTGTTTTTCTATACCGATGTTCATCGTACATTTCACACTGGTTTACATGGAGATAGAGGGGTCTATCGATGTGGACTTCCTATTTTACATTGGATCTTCGTGAGCTTATTGCGCTTTGTCACATTATGTTGTTATACATTGTACAATAAACTAGCTAGCTTTTTACAATGGGATTAGAGACTTTTTTTTACAATGAAGTTAGTGACTTCTTGCATTGAGACAGTTAGTAGCTTTTTCTATCGATGTAGAGTTCCTATTTGACATTGGAGCCATGTGAGCTTATTGCGCTTTCCAACTTTGGGTTGTTATACATTGTGCAGTAAGCTAGGTAGCTTTTTACATTGAGATTAGTGACTTTTTACAATGAAAGCTTATTCGCTTTGCAATTTTGGGTTGTTATACATTGTACAGTACATTAGGTGGCTTTTTACAATGAGATTAGTGACTTTTTACAATGAGGTTAGTAACTTCTTACATTGAGGTTAGTTAATAGCTTTTTACATTGAGATTAGTAGCTTCTTACAGAGACGTTAGTAACTTTATACAGTGCCTTTTATGTTCTTTAGGATAGCATCTTAAAAATGATTCCGCAGTCCCGACTGGGCCCCTCCCTGCCCAGACACCCCCACCCTTTTTCGATGGCCCAGCACCTCTGTGTATATTGGGGCTACGCGTGTGGCCGGACCCTTTCAAAAATGCACTTGGCGCATGTAGGACCCAACCACGCATACAACCCTCGGATTTTTATGCGCGCGGGCCATCGAAAATTTGGGCTTATATGTTTAACTAGAGCTAATCATTCATCTGCTTCATGTGGGAAGTTTCACACTGCATAAATTATTTATTATATAGAGACCTTTCATAACAGTTAATTAAATCATACTTCCCTCAGGCCAGGGGGAATTCATGGGTACAAAGTTAATTCAATAGTTAGAGGATCTGAAGCTCTGGATGTGTACATAGACTTTTGATACAAATTGGATATTAAGTACTAATAAAATCCCAAGTCCAAAATTATTATTGCTGAATAAGTTCAAATGGTTTGTTTGTTTTTATTTTTTGCTATTTTAAAGTAGCATGCTCTCATCCCATTTGTACAATAATGTAGTTCTTGAAAAATAGTGCCATGCCTCATTAGCTAGCACATTCTGCTAGAACATTCTGTAAACTATGTAACAAAGATACATAATTATTTATGTATATCGCCATATAAAGAGACAGATATACTGTATATACAGGGAGCATCTTGAAGTACACATTTTTTTAAATTTTTGTGTGGGTAACTTTACCCTTAAAAAGTTTTCACATAGCATGCAGGAGCAAAGTTTGTCCAAGCACAGCCCATGATGTTTTTAGAGACATTTTGGGGGGAGGAAGATCCCCCCCCACTGAACCCCCAATGATTTTTGGTTGTACCTTTAGGGGGAGAGGCTTGGGGACATTATACCCCCCAACGATGTGTCATCACTAGTGGGGTGGGGGAAACTGGATTTCTTGGGACACTGGGTTGGGAGGGGCCATCGCCATGTGTGAACTGGAAACTTATTATTTACTTTGAGGAGTTGGGGGTTGCCTCAAGTAGTGGCCCTCACCCCCCTTCAACTTTTATTTTTGCTGTCACTTTCTTAAACAGCTGGCCCTTTAAGTGATGTTGAGTCCCTGAGGTTGGGGCCACCATCGCATCTAAACGGCCTCTAGCCATGTTCCTTTATCCAGCAGTGTTTGGCCACGAGACAAAAGAACATGCCATATAGTCGCTATTATTTTTTGAAGGAGGGTCCCCACTTTCATGGTGACCTCCCAGTGATAGTGAGACCCCTCTCATGAAAAACATTGTGGTTTAATTCATATTAGTGTAAGTTTGTACTTGAGGCAACTGAAGGTAAAGTGACTTGCCAAAGGTCCCAAGGAGTGGCAGTGGGATTCAAACCCTATAAAAGGAATCAGCCTTCATTCCTCGGGGCTTTTGAACCGGATCCATGGTTGTCCATGCTTCTCTCTCCGGTCAAGGTCCTCCATGGTCTTCTCTTGTCTAGATGGCTCCTTGCTTGATGTTCCAGATGTTCCTGGTCCTGTTCTTCATTGGAGCTCCTTCGGTGTCCTGATGTTCCATGTCCTGAAGTTCCTGATGTTCCACGTTCCTGATGTTCCGTGTTCCAGTCCTGGTCTTGATCTCCTCATATCTGGCTCTTCATCCTGCTTACAGGTTTCCTGCTTGTCCACCTTTCCTGGCGTGCCACAGTCGTGGTTCGAGACCAGCCCATCTGTGTAGGGCACTTTGTGGCACAAGGCCTGTCTTCATGTCTACAGTGCAAGTCTCTAGAAGGCCCCTTGTTTTTAATTCTGAGGTCCGTTTCTGAATCAGAGTTCTGAGTCTTGAATCCTGAGTCTTGAATCCTGTTCACGGTCTTCAGAGTACCTTGTTTCTGCTTCCATCCATGCCCAAGACTCAAGCCAGACCTGCTCTGCTTCAGCGTGGTCTGGGTCCAGCCACAGGTGGCTGTGTAGGGCGTGCCTCGGTGCAGGCCTTTCCTGAACCTTTGACATGTTTACAATTCTAAGTCTTCACTTTCTCCTGGAGTCTGCTTCACTTTCGGCGAGGTCTGTGACCAGACATGGGCGGCAGTGTAGGGCGCACTGCGGTGCAGTACTCACCTTGTACTAGTGCCTGAATCCTGAATCCTCGCCTGAGACTTCCAAGTATCCTGGATCCTTGTCTGAGCCTTGCCACAAAACCTTGTCCGAGTCTTCCAAGTATCCTGAAACCTCATCTGAGTCTTCCAAGTTCTACGTAACCTCGTCTGAGTCTTCCAAGTTCCTTGAGTCCTCGACTGAGTCTTCCAAGTTCCTGAGTTCATATCTCATCTTGTTTTCTTCCCTCAGCCTCCATCTGGCCTCACACACTCCTCGTTCCTAAGCGGCGGGTTCGGAAGGGCTATCAAATGGCTGGAGGGTTACTCTTGAGACCAGCATTGCGTTGCTGGGTCTCACCGGTATGTGTAGGTCCGGTGGAGGGCTGAGCCTGCCTTGTTCTAGTTCCTGATGTTCCATGCCTTGATCCTGGTCCAGCCTTGTTCCAGCTCCAGCCCGTGTCTGAACACTCTCACCTCCCACAATGTGTGTCTTGGGGCTCCTCTCTGAGCCGCGCCATTGCCCGAGGGCTCACAATCTCTCTGAGCAAGCGACCGCACCTCTGCACTCGCAACACCTAATGTACTAACAGCAGTTATAATAAAATATGTGAATGAAAAAATATTTTCTGCAAGGACATTCAAAACCACTTTCTGTATGCAAGTAAAATTAATAAACAGCAAATTTATTTTTAAAATAAAAATGAGGGAGCCAAAAGAGGGAGAGCGGAGGACCCACCGAGTCCTGCAGGCGCCGGCAATTGAGAACTGATCGCAGCTGTGAGGGCTGCGTGTGCCGGGTGTCATCAGCCTGTGCCGGGGCTTAAAACCCCCGAGAGAGCCAGAGTGTGTTGGAGCCGAAAGAGGGAGAGCGGAGGACCCACCGAGTCCTGCAGGTGCCGGCAATTGAGAACTGATCGCAGCTGTGAGGGCTGCATGTGCCGGGTGTCATCAGCCTGTGCCGGGGCTTAAAACCCCCGAGAGAGCCAGAGTGTGTTGGAGCCGAAAGAGGGAGAGCGGAGGACCCACCGAGTCCTGCAGGCACCGGCAATTGAGAACTGATCGCAGCTGTGAGGGCTGCGTGTGCCGGGTGTCATCAGCCTGTGCCGGGGCTTAAAACCCCCGAGAGAGCCAGAGTGTGTTGGAGCCGAAAGAGGGAGAGCGGAGGACCCACCGAGTCCTGCAGGTGCCGGCAATTGAGAACTGATCGCAGCTGTGAGGGCTGCATGTGCCGGGTGTCATCAGCCTGTGCCGGGGCTTAAAACCCCCGAGAGAGCCAGAGTGTGTTGGAGCCGAAAGAGGGAGAGCGGAGGACCCACCGAGTCCTGCAGGCACCGGCAATTGAGAACTGATCGCAGCTGTGAGGGCTGCGTGTGCCGGGTGTCATCAGCCTGTGCCGGGGCTTAAAACCCCCGAGAGAGCCAGAGTGTGTTGGAGCCGAAAGAGGGAGAGCGGAGGACCCACCGAGTCCTGCAGGCGCCGGCAATTGAGAACTGATCGCAGCTGTGAGGGCTGCGTGTGCCGGGTGTCATCAGTCTGTGCCGGACTATAAAATCTCGCAAGAAGCGGCGCTAGCCGCCGCCGGCGCGTCGCCTAAGCCGCGCGCGCGGCTTAGACCGGCTTTGACTGTCTTTGGCTGTTTGGCTGCTGAGTACCCCTTAAGCTGAATATATGGGGCGGAAAAGGAAGGCTCGAGCTTACACATCTTCTCCGGTCACCCCCAGAATCGGGCCGATGGACACTCTTCTAAATAGACTCAATAGGCCGTCAGAGGACGTGGATAGAGACTCCTTTGAAGTCTCATTAAGTCCTGGCCAGGGACCCACACCCTCCCAACCCCCAGGAGCAGCAACCGTGGAGGGATTCACAGGAAGTGAGACTGCAAACGTAAGTAGAGCTGAAACCCCCCCCCGAAGTGGAGGGTGTGGAAGCTCTACATCATTTGTCTTCTTTACATCAGGAAGGTGAAAGTGGGAATACATCTCCACTTCAAGTAAGCATCCAAGCGGCAGACTTGGATGCATCCAAAGTTACGTTAGGGGATCTTTGGAGGATGTTATTGAGACTTGATAACAACGTTACTCAGATGAACTCCTCTCTTTCAATGATGGTTAATAACAATAAGGTATCAATTGTTGAACAGGGGAAAAAATTATTGGATATAAATGAGAGAGTGAATAACTTGTTAACTAATGTTCAAAGTATACAGAGCGTAGAAACAACACGAGTAGTTGATAATGTAATGCTGCATAATGATATTGAAAATTTGGAAAACTTAATGCGGATTAAAAACCTGAGATTTGTCAATTTTCCAATTACAAGGCTGTTATCTCCGTATGAAATGTTTATTAAATATCTTAAAGAAAATTTAGCCTGTAGAAATGAGGATATACCTCTTATATCTAAAATTTATTATTTCCCAGTTAAGGTGGATATAACAGGGGGACGGGAGGATATACAGTCCCCTGGTGTATCAACCTTTTTGGAAGAATCCTTAGATATAGTAAGGGAAAGGGATAAGGAGAAAATTTTTGAAAAGTCTCTATAAAACCGAGAAATATTATTTTGTGGTCAAAAAGTTTATACTTTTCCTGATGTTTCCAAGGCTACACAAGCCCGTAGGAAACAGTTCCTAATGCTGAAAACTAAAGCATTGGAGCTAGGGGCAACTTTTTATTTAAAGTTCCCCTGCCGATGCTTTGTTAATTACCAGGGAAATAAGTTTATTTTCTCGTTTCCTGAACATATGGAGAAATTTATAAGAGACAAAAAGTTAGAAAAATTGAATCAAGCCTCAGCAACTACAGTGGGTTAGAAAAGTAATGTGTCCTCCTTAATCTCCATGTTTGAAATATTTCCTAAATATATTATGGTTATAAGGCTCCCATTATGTTTTAAATACTGCAATAATGGTATAATTATGCTGAATTTATTTGTGAGTATATGCATTGCACATTTATTTACTTTGATTATGAAGAAAGATTGTTAATCATGTAAGAGTGATTGAAAAATTCAATAAAGATTAAATTGAATAAAATAACAATGAGGATAGATAACCATAATGCCCAAAAGCCAGTGATAATTACCATCATTTTCACAGGAAGAATTAAAGTTACACAAGAAATGGACATTTAAAATCCAGACAGACCCTCACCTAATACAGAATAGAAATGTGCCAACAAAAACTGAACTGGAAACCACAAGCCCATCTGTTATGCAGTGCAAAAATGGAAAAGCAAACATCATCATTCCTCTCAAAACATCAAGCAATTACATCAGAAATATTTATTTATTTATTTATTTAATTTCTTTTACTATACCGATGCTCAAGACTAGGTCTTATCGTACCGGTTTACAATGTAACTGAGGGGAAACCAATTAACATCAAGGTAGAAAGTAAAGTTACATTAAACAGGGAGCGTAAAACCTG
This sequence comes from Rhinatrema bivittatum, assembly GCF_901001135.1. Classification (NCBI taxonomy): domain Eukaryota; kingdom Metazoa; phylum Chordata; class Amphibia; order Gymnophiona; family Rhinatrematidae; genus Rhinatrema; species Rhinatrema bivittatum. The sequence continues at coordinate 1,589,187 of NC_042624.1, read as the reverse complement.
GGCAATGGAAGACAGTACAGAGTTTAAACTAAGAAACGATTAGAGAGAGATAAATATATAAATCAACAAAAAACTATAAGATACATAAACATAGGTTTATCCTAGGCAGTTATTAGCATGGTATGTCCAGAGGGAGAAGGAAAGGGTGAGGTTGGGTGGGGGGGAGGGGAGAGGGAAAAGAGGGGGGGTAGGGATTGGGGAGGGGAGGGAGAGTGAGAGTCAGTGATGGTTGAGGAGATCCTTCAGCGGTAGGCTTCTGCGAACAGCCAGGTTTTCAATTTCTTTCTGAAAGTTGAATGGCATTGTTCTTGGCGTAAGTCATGAGGAAGTGAATTCCAATGTAGTGAAAATATAAAAAATCATTCATAATATTAAAACCACGCTAATAAATAGAATAAATGTCAAAGCTGCCGATGAACATCCAATAATTTAAAAAATGAATAAATTTGTTTGAATATTTCCCTAACACCAATAAAATATTTCAAAACATCTGATGAATAAATAAGCAAATAATTATATAATGTTCTGATATTAAAAAATTCTTTTAAAAATAATAGAAACATCAAATTACACCTAATAAATAATATTAATAAGGATTAAAACATCTCCTGCTCTCCATACCTGGGATCATTTGATTTCTGGTCACCCTAATAAGATCGTATATTAGGGGAGTTAGGGTCGTACAGACTATCTTCTCTCTCTCCTTCACTCACACCATACTGTCACACATACTAATAGATTAATTCCTTCAGACACTCCCTCTTTCATATACACACACACACACACACACATGGGCTCTCTATTCTTCATACACACATTGTGTGACTTTGTACACATGCTTGTGAAAGCTTGTGTGTGACACATAGGGCCAGATTTTTGAATCTACACGTGGGTGTAGATTTGTGCATGCAACCCGGCGCGCATAAATCTATGCCCGATTTTATAACATGCGCGTACAGCCGCACGCATTTTATAAAATCTGGGGTCGGCGCGCACAAGGGAGTGCACACTTGTGCACCTTGTGCACGCTGAGCCCTAGGGAAGCCAATGGCTTTCCCCGTTCCCTCCGAGGCCACTCTGAAATTGAAGCGGCCTCGGAGGAAACTTTCCTTCCACCCCCTCACCTTCCCCTCCCTTCCCCTATCTAACTCGGCCCCCAGCCCTACCTAAATCCCCCCTACCTTTATTTCTTTATTTACACCTGCCGGCCGAATGTCAGCACGCGAGCCCCTGGCATGCCCACTGTGCCGGAGGCCTCGGTCCCACCCCCACCCCACCCACTCCCCACCCATTTTTTCAAGCCCCAGGACATACGCGCATCCCGGGGCTTGCGCGCATCGCCGAGCCTATGCAAAATAGGCTCTGCGCATGCAGGAGCAGGTTTTTGGGGTTACACACTAACCCTTTGAAAATCTGCCCCATAGGCTCTCACAGGCATGCCCTCACACACACATGAGCACAGATTCACACACAGAGAATCTCACACAGCTTCTTACACATGTGTAAGATATGTGTGTACCCTGGCTCTCGCACATGCAGTTTCTCATACAGACATATACACATACCCACAGGCTCTCATACAGGCACACAAGATCTTCCACACACATGCACATAGGCTCTCACATACACAGGATCTCATACAGATATATACACACAACCACAGGCTCTCACACAGACAAGCACATGTACGTGCACACAAGATTTCACACAGGCTCTCACACAAGCATGCACACGGGTAGATTTTAAAAGGTGCGTGTGGGCATACATGTGTGCGTACTACCCGGCGTGCACACATGTACGACAAATTTTATAACATGCGCGTGCAGGCATGCCTATGTTATAAAATCAGGGGTCGGTGCATGCAAGGAGGTGCACAATTGTGAACCTTGCACGCCGAGCCGTGCTGCCTTCCCCCGTCCCCTCCCACGCCGTTCTGAAATCGGAGCGGCCTGTGAGGAACTTCCATTCCCTCTAACCTAAGCTTCCCACCCCTTCCCCTAACCTTTCCCCCCCTAGCCCTACTCTAACCCCCCCAAATTCTTATTGTACCTTTTGCGCCTGCCTGGAGGCAGGCACAGGTTGTGCGCGCTGGCAGCCTGCCGGCATGCAATTCTCCAATATAGCGGCAAATGGCCGCTATGTCGGAGTCCTCTGGCCCCGCCCCACCCCGCCCCCGGACCGCCCCTTTAGTAAGCCCAGGGACTTACCCACATCCCGGGGCTTTACGCGCATCGCCGGGCCTCTCATTTTTGCACTACAAATTCATATAGAGGATTATGATATTCTCTGTTTTTTTCTCCATTCTTTTACAAATGATTCTTACTATTCTTTTTGCTTTTTTGACCGCTGCCAGATACTGAATTGAAGATTTCAAGATATTCTCCACAGTAATACCAAGATCCTTTTCCTAGGTGGTGACTCCTAATCCAGAATCCAGCATTGTGTACCTAGAGTTGGGATTATTTTCCCAGTGTACTTCAGTTTGAACTTGTCTGCATTAAATGTAATCTGCCATTTATATTTCCAGATCTGAAATCCCACAAGGTCCTTCTGCAATTCCTCACAATCTGCTTGTCTTTTGACTGCTTTGAATATTTTTGTGTTACATCTAAGTTTCTTCATTGTTCCCTTTTCCAGATCATTAATGAATAAGTTAAACACCACCATAATGAATAAATCAAACTACCCACATTCCAGAACATATATCTGGGGCATTCCATTATTTGCCTTTGCAAAGCACCACTGGATGAAGAGGCCACATAAATAAATCCATTTTTCAGCTATGCAATTTAGGATGAGCATGTGTAACATACATAACTAAAGCTTAATAGAGGCTGCAGCAGAAAATAATAAAACAAAAAATATAACATCACAGTTACGAGAAATACAAGCAAAACCAATACATGCACATTTATATTACACCTTTAGACTCATAATCTATAGGAGACAAAAGCACATTTCCTTAGAGTAAAAGACTTTATTCACATAAGAAAAGATTGAAAAATTAGATTTTTGCAACTTACGAACAGAAAACCACAGACCATGCCCTTTTTTTATCAGTTCTCAGTTCAAGCAAATTAAAAAGTATGTGAAAGTCCCTTTTAAATTTAGACCTAAAAATTAGCATATGATTTCTCATTTCAGTCTCATGTGCTTGTCAAATGCTTTAGATTAATTTTTTTTTGCAGAGCTTGGATGATGATAGTGTCACAGTTGAATATTTGAAGAATTCCTGATCACTTCCAGCATGTCATGTAAACCAGGAAATCAGTTTGTCTCATGGAGAAATTGTTATCAAAACCTTACCAAAATGAAATTAAAATTTCCTCTCTACTCTGAATAAAATTATGACAATTCTGATTATTCACTTTAACCCAGTTTGCCTAATACTAATACAATGTAAGCAACTATCCTAGTAACGTTCAGATAACAGGGACCTGTTTTTGGGACTGGCTCTGTTCAATATCTTCTGTGTCTTCTGCAATGTCACATTGCAGAAGACACAGAAGGTAAAGTTCATCTATGTGTGCATGATATTAAGATCTTCAACACTTGGAATGCCCTTTTGGAGAAGGTGATGAAGATAAAAACAGTCAAAGAATTAAAAGGAGCATGAGAGAAATATTGTGGATGCCTAAAGGCTAGAGGACGAAAATGACCCTTAGGGGTCGATTGTAAAAAGAGGGGTGCACATGTGAGGGTGGCGTGCTCAGGGAGGGCAAATTTTCCCTAAATACACACAGCGACGCAATCAGGCCTCCTCCAGTTCCCTCCAGTCCACGCCAATTAAGGTCCATGAATTCCTTGACCTACCTAGCTATCCCAGATTCTTTTTAATTTTCTACTTACTGCACCTCTGGAGCAGAAGCAATTAATGTGTGCCAGCGTCCCCAGGACAGCGTACAATGGCGCTGTCCCAGCCTGCCCCCCCCCCCGCCCTGCTCCTCCCTGCACAGACCCCACCCCACCCCCCATAGAGAGGCCCGGCACTTGTGCAACAGGGGGGTTACATGCACGGCCGGGCCTGTTCTAAAATGCACGCAAGGCCCGGCCGTGCATGTAACTCCTGTTTTTTATGCGTGCGGGCCTTTGAATATTTGGGCTTAAGCCAATAAGTCTTGATGCAACTGCAACATAGCTTTCCATTTCAGTAAAGGGGGAATTGGATTCAAGTGACATCCAATGCAGGCCCCGACTTTTATGGTCTGGGGTTGTGATAAACAAACAAAAGGGAAAAAGCACAGGGCTGCTTTTACAGCCCCTGTACAAAAGCAAAGCACATCGAGCAGCATTGTCTGAATTTTCAAGAAGGCACCTCACCCAGTAAAAATGTTGCTGGAATTAACTTTTAATGTGACAGTTGCTTGGTTTTGATTGTAAATATTACTGCCCTTATTAGGCTTGGGGTAACTGCACAGAGTGGCATTACTACACTTAAGAGAAATGGTGTTAACCTGCATGGCATGGCAGATATTTCCATGGGAAGCTTGCTGGGCAGACTGGATGGACCTGCTCCTCTGAAGTAGTGGTAAACTCCGTGCACTGGCCAGCTGCCAGCACGTGCTTCCCTGGGACAGTGTCTAATGGTGATGTCCAGGCCTGCCCCTACCCTTCCGCTCCCCACCTAGACTCCACCCCTCACTTTTTTCAGGCCCGGCACTTGTGCACGTATCAGAGGTACACGTGTGGCTGGTCTCTTTCGAAAATGTGCCACCCACGTAACCCCCGGCCTTTACACACGCAGGGCTTTTAAAATGTAGGCATATATCTTCAGATGTCTCTGATGTTCAGACAATGGCACAGGTCTGACTTCCAGCCCATAGGATCATTTACGTCTTTCCAGGTTTTTTTTTTTTTATTTTTTAACATTCAAGCATCAAACATCTCTCTTTCCTCCCACCTCTCCACCACCACCAAGGCAGTTTCCAAGGAATAGGGAATAAGTCTGAATTGACTTAGATAAACAAGAATTGACTGCCTTTCTCTTATGACTTTCAAAAGGCATTTGATCCCCTCCTACTATGAAGTATTTCCTTTCTTAAGTAGGAGAAAACGAAAAATTACAAGGAGCTGTTTCTTGTCCAATTGTCACTGAAATTAGGTAAGAATATAAATAAATAACTGTAAATTAATAAATGTTTGTAAGTCACTGATGTACATTGTTTTTTCAAATGGGAAAGCCATCCGTGTAGTCCTTCACTTTGTTTCTTATATTTTAATCCGTTACCTAACCACAGTAAGACCCTGCATACTAGTCCATTACTTGTTAGTTTCCTCAGAGGTTTCACATGAGTGACTTTATCAAAAACCTTCTGAAAATGTGATACGCTATATCAGCTGGCCCACCTTTCTCCACATGCTTATTCACACCTTCAAAATGTTCTAATTTGTAAGACACAACCTCCCTTTGCTAAATTCTAGTTTATCCAAACATTTTGTAATTTTATTCCTAGAAATAGCTTCTACCATTTTACCCAAATCAAATGTCAGTCTTACCAGGCTCTAGTTATTTGGGTCACCTTTGAAGACAGAGTATGTATACTATATACCATAATGTCCACTTAAGCAGGCCAAGTTTTCTAGGCCTGTTGTGGACAAATTTATATGGTATTTCTAAGCTCTGTGGGCCAGATTTTCTAACCTACGCGTGGGCATAGATTTGTGTGCGCAACCCGGTGCGCAGAAATCTACACGTGACTTTATAACATGCGCGCATGTTATAAAATCCAGGGTCGGCGCATGCAAGGGGGTGCACACATGTGCACCTTGCGAGCACCGAGCCCTAGGGGAGCCCCGATGGCTTTCACCGTTCCCTCCGAGGCCGCTCCAAAATCGAAGCGGCCCCAGAGGAAACTTTCTTTCGCCCCCCTGTACCTATCCCCCCCTGCCTTTATTATTTAAGTTGGGCCTGCCTCTGGGCAGGCATAGGTTGCCAGCATGCGATTCTCCGGCCTAGCAGGCCTTCGGAGGCCTCTGGACACTCCCCTGCTCTGCCCCGGGCTGCACATGCCCCGCCCCTTTTTTCAAGCTCCGGGACATACACGCATCCCGGGGCTTGCGTGAGTCACCAGGCCTATGCAAACTAAGAATATAAGAAATTGCCATGCTGGGTCAGACCAAGGGTCCATCAAGCCCAGCATCCTGTTTCCAACAGAGGCCGAACCTGGCAATTACCCAAACACTAAGAAGATCCCATGCTACTGATGCAATTAATAGCAGTGGCTATTCCTAAGTAAACTTGATTAATAGCAGTTAATGGACTTCTCCTCCAAGAACTTATCCAATCCTTTTTTTGAACCCAGCTACACTAAGGGCCAGATTTTAAAACTTAGGCACGTGCGTAGATTTGTGCGTGCAACTCAGCGCGCACAAATCTACACCCAATTTTATAACATGTGCGCGCAACTACCCTAATAGCTTTCACCACAACCTCTGGCAATGAATTCCAGAGCTTAGTTAAATATTGAGTAAATAAATATTTTAACTTATTAGTTTTAATGTATTACTAAGTAACTTAATTGTGTGTCCCATGGTTTTTGTACTTTTTGAAAGAGCAAACAATGAATAATGTTGTGTTTACTCATTCCATTCTACTCATTTTATAAACCTCTGTCATGTCTCTCCTCAGCCGTCTCTTCTCCAAGCTGGAGTCCTAACATTTTTAGTCTTTCTTCATAGGGGAGCTGTTCCATCCCCTTTATGATCTTGGTTGTCTTTCTCTGTACCTTTTCTAATTTTGCTATATCTTTCTTGACACGTGGTGACCAAAACTGCATAGAATACTCAAGATAAGGTCATACCATGCAGCGATACAGAGGCATTATGATTTTCTCTGTTTTATTCTCCATTCCTCTCCTAATAATCCCTAGCATTTTATTTGCTTTCTTGGCTGCTGATGCAAACTGAGAAGATTTCAATATTTTTTCAGTGATGACACCTAGATCCTTTTCTTGACTGGTGACTCCTAATGTGGAACCCTGCATTATTAGCTATAATTTGGGCAATGTTTCCCTAACAGCCCAATTTTAAATACCCGGCACTAGTTAAAATTGGGAGATATGTGTATTAAAATCGGCACATGGATGCCCGCACACTGGTTATAAAATTTACGTTTAAGTGCATCACTTTGCACTTGTCCACATTAAAGTCCATTTGCCATTTGCATGCCCAGTCTCCCAGTTTTGCAAAGTCCTCTTGCAATTTCTCACAACTTTGAATAATTTTGTGTCATTTGCAAATTTGATCACCTCACTTAGGGGTAGATATTAAAAGGAGCACACACACACATCCATATGTGCGAGGTTCCCAGTGCATGGCCATGGATGTGCCAGTTTTATTACAAGTGCATGTTGGCACGTGCATGCTATAAAATCCACTGGCTGTGTGGACATGCATGCTGGATTTTAAAATACAAAACTTGTGGCCGGGCCTTTTTGAAAATGCACAGCAGGCAGGGCCCGGCCACTAATGTAAGTCCCGACTTTTAAGCATGCAGCTGTTTGAAAATGTGGCCTATATTGTTCCCATTTCCAGGTCATTTATAAATATATTAAAAAGCAATGGTCCCAAAACAGATCCCTCAGTTACTCCACTATTCATCTTTTTCCTTTGGGAAAATGTATCATTTAGTCCTACTCTCTGTTTTGTATCTTTTAACCAGTTTGCAATCCACAATAAGACACTGCCCCCATCCCATGACTTTTTAATTTCCTAAAAAGTCTCTCATGAGGGACTTTGTCAAATGCCTTCTGGAAATCCAGATACACTATATCAACTGGCTCACCTTTCTCCACATGTTTATTTATGCCCTCAAAAAATGTAGCAAATATGTGAGGCAAGACTTCCCTTGGCTAAAACCATGTTGGCTTTGTCTCATTAAATTTTGCTTATCTATATGTTCAGCAATTTTGTTCTTTATGATAATTCCTACCATTTTACCCAGCAGAGACGTCAAACTCACTGGTCTGTAATTTCCTAGATCCTTTTCTAAAAATTGATGTTATATTGGCAACCCTCCAGTCTTCAGATACAATACTTAATGTTATTGATAGTTTACAAATTTCCAATTGCAGGTCTGCAATTTCATTTCTCAGTTCTTTTAGCTCTCTGGGATGTATACCATCTGGTCCAGGTGATTTATGGTCCTTCTCCAGGATCTTCTTTAGTGAACACCTGACTGAAGAATTTGTTTAATATTTCTGCTATTTCTTCATCTGTTTCTACATATTGCCCCTTTCAATTTCTCTATACCACTTCAGGCCTTCCTTTTTTCTTTGATATCTCTGAAAAATGTTTTATCACCTCACTTTACCTCTTTGGCAATCCTTTCTTCCACTCGACTTTTTATAGAGCAATTTAAAACAGTATTACTTATCTTTATATTCTGCACAATAATAATCAGATTTTTATTAGTTTGTTATCCAGAAAAACTCATCCTTCTGTTTCAGCTGATGACTGTGCCTATCTTGATTCTTCTAACTGGAGGAGGTTAATAAGGCTTTTTTCTCTGTCAGCCAAATTGTAAAAGCCCTGCACATGGTAAAACCAGGGGTTACATGAGTAACCAGGCCCTGCATGCACCAAGCGCATTTTTGAAAGTGCCTGGCCACATATGTAACACTCGATATGCACAGAAGTGCAATTGAAAAGGAGCAGGCCATAGGGCAGGGTCTGGGCATGGAGGGGTGGGCCGGGACAGCACCATTAGATGCTGTCCCAGGAAAAGTTGCGCCAGCAGCCAGCTGATGCTCAAAGTTTACTTCTGCGCCAGAGGAGGAATAAGTATAAAAATAAAAAAAACTCTGGGATGGGTAAGGTTAGTTTAGGGGTCAGGGAGGAGAGGGGAAGAGGGATGATGGAGGGATTAGGGGTAGGGAAATGTCCTCCCATTATGTTCCTTTATTGGAGCAGATTGGGATGGAACTAGGGAAGCCTACTCACGTCACTGCGGTAATTTAAAAAATCAACCTCCCTCCTGCACACGCAGGAAGCCACCCACCCACCCACCCACACATGCATGATGGATATTAAAATCCAGCATGCATGTACAAGCAGGAATCCTATTTTATAATGCAGACACTCGCATGTTATAAAATAGCCACGTCCATGCATTTGAAAATCCACCCCTGTGTGTTTAGGGAAAGTGCCCAGATTAGACAGTTTTTCTTTTGAGCTTTATCGGGCCTGTGCTTCTGTTAACCACTAAACTATTACTATATTATCAGAAAATGCAAAGGTCTAGTTTCTCCATACTTTAATGAGGTTTCTAATTATCGACCTATCTTTTGTTGAATGTGCTAAGCTTTTAACCCATAGATAGGAGCAAGTTATTAATAAAATAATACATACGGACCAAACAGAGTTTATTAAAGGTCGCTTCAAAACTGATAATGCCCACCTATTTCATAATGTCATTTTGATTCTCAAAGATATTTCTGAAACAGTAGTGGTGATCTCCATGGATACAGAAACAATTTTGGCCATGTTGAATGGGGTTGCCTCTTTGCTGTTTTATGCTGATTTGAAGTTGGAGATCCTTTAATAGTATTCAATTATTAAATGTCATTCACGTTTGTATACAGTGGGAAATTATATGCTTTCATCACCAATCATTCTGCAGATGAACAAGACAAGACCGCCCCATCTCCTTTTCTTTTTAATATGTCTTTGGAGCCCCTGTGTTAGTAATTTGCAAGGATTCAAAAATTCCTGATATTTCCACTCATGGAATGTAAAATGTCAGTATAAGCCGATGATGTTTCCCTGTATATAAGAGATCCTGAGAAGGCATTGAAGTCCTTTCTCTCAGATTTCTCACAGTAAATAGATAAAAATCTGAAATTATAGCATTGAATTTCCCAGGGCACTGTGTAGAGTTATCAGGCTATCAAGTTCAATGAATTTCTGAATATTTGAAAATTATGGAATTTTTTAAAATTACATCTTTATTACATTTCAGATTCATACATCAAAATAATCTTGATCAAAATATATATATTTTTTTACCATATTTTTATTATAATAAAGACATAATTTATAAAGAAAAAAATGTTAAATGAAATTGCCACTATTTAGGTTAGGGAGAGCTTAAAGGTAAAAAAATTAAAAAATGACCACTATTACTTATATGGTCCTAATTCCTAGAGCTATCTTCGTTTGGTTTACTCCTACTTTATAAATAACCTTCCAAACGTATTGGGTCAAAACATATATATTTCACATCTTCAAGTTTAATGACATATTAATATGTAAAATGTTTAAAGGATTATTGCACCAAGGGCAAGAACCCTCTGCCTCTTCAAAGGATACAATCTTTTGCTGTGACTCCCTGTCAACATCAGAGATCACGGAAATTTTTTAACCTAGGAAACAATTATCTCTCTAGAAAACCAAAAAGAGCTTCATTACACACTGAATACCTAGTTCTTGAACATAGGTATGTTCCATGGCTCCCGGGTCATCCTCCCCTGCAGCGGCGGGGTGTGGCATCCTCCGTGGCATCAGCCCTGCCCCTAGGTGTACGTGCGCGGACCATCTGGCTCCTTAAAGGGCCAGAGTGGATCCCAGCTCCGGGCATGCCCTGATTGAATGCTCCTCAAAAGGAAGTGCCTGCCTGCACTTCCTTGCTTTGGCAATCGGGTCAATCACGTTGTGATATCAAGTTTGCCTCTGCGTTTCCAGTCTTTGTTCAAGTCTCGTTCTAGTCTTGTTCCAGTCTAGTTCCAGCATCCTTCTGTTCTAGCTTCCTTCTGTTCCAGCGTCTCCCCAGGTAGTACCTCTCGGACTGTCTTCTCGGTATTGACCTCTGACTGTTCTTGACTGCATTTGATTGCCACCTGGATTTGACTTTTACCTGTTTCCTTGACCATGTCTGCATACTGTCTGGAACTGACCTCTGCCTGACCACTGACCACATCTGACCACTACCTGGAACCTGACCTCTGCTTTGGCTGACTACCCACGGACTGATCATTGGAACTTGACCCCTGCTTTGGCTGACTAGGCTTCTTTGACTCTGACCTTGATCCTTGCCAGTCCATTCAGAGACTCTTTTCTGGCCTGCTCTAGTACCCTGGACTCCAAGCCTGATCATCTACCATGCACCCTTGATTGTGGTGAGCACACCCCTGAACTTTATCTCAAGGAGATCCTGCGAGGCCCACCTAAGACCAGGTGGCCCGGGTAACCAAGGGCTCAACCCAAGGGAACCACTGGTTGTTAGTGGTGAAGCTCCAGCTAGCCTCTGTCTCCTCCTGTGTTCTGCCTCCTGGTGGCAGACGCTCTCTGGGTCCGACCAGGGAGCCTACCAATCCTGCACCAGGCCAAGGGTCTACCTCTCGGCACAACAACGTAACTATAAGGGTTGCCTTAACAGTTACTATGCATTGAGATTGTTCTAAGAAACCAGTAAGATCAAAACCCTCTGTCAACTCAAATTTTTCCACATTATCTATTGAAGGCTCTTTCTTCCGATCTGGCAAATAAACTTTGAAAAATGAGGACATAGATTCTTTAGGAACTGTAAGAAATTATAAATAGAATGTCCTTTCCATTTTCAGTGATGAAATCAATGATGAATGGAGAAAATTCAAAAATATTCATTTTAACTTTTTCATACAGTTCATCATATTCTCAATTTTATTATGCAATACTTATTTTACTTATTTGTTACTCCGAAACCATCCCTAACAAACTCCTCCTAGGTATTCCCAAAACCATTGCCAAATCTCTCTCAACTATCTGCAACTGTTCCTTAGAACAAGGCACAGTCCCCAATATTCTAAAACAGGCTGTGGTGAAATCCATCCTTAAAAAACCTAGCCTTGACCCTGCTGTCTTAGCCAATTTCAGACCTATCTCTAACCTCCCATTCCTATCTAAAATCTTGGGAAAACTAGTCAACTCTCGACTCTCTGATTACCTAGAACAACACAACATTCTTCTCTCCACACAATACGGCTTCCGTAAAAACCTTAGCACTGAAAAATTGCTCCTATCCCTGACTGACAACATTATCAGAGGATTTGACTCTGGAAATTCATTTCTTCTTGCCATGTTAGACATTTCCGCTGCATTTGATACCGTTAACCATCACACACTAATCAACATTCTCAGTAACATCGGAATCTCCGGCACCGCCCTCTCCTGGATCAAATCATACTTACAAGATCGTCACTACACAGTTTCCACCGGCATTAATGAATCTGACGCAATAAGCCTTGACCGAGGTGTTCCCCAAGGCTCCTCCCTATCTTCCACTCTATTTAACATTTACATGCTCCCCCTTACCACCCTCCTCACCAAGCTTGGCGTAAAACACTTTATCTACGTAGACGACGTTCAAATTCTTTTCCCCTTCACCGACTCCCTCCAAACCGCTCTTCAAAACTGGGAATCATGCCTGACTGCTATCAACCAGCTGCTCACTGACATGTACTTTGTTCTTAATCCACAAAAAACTGAACTCCTTATCATTTCTAACAAACATCCCTCTCCCGCTATCCCCCTTGGGTACTCCACCACGTCATTCCCCTCCCACACCCGTAGCCTTGGTATCCATATTGACAACCAGCTCTCTCTCAAACCCTTCATTAAATCTATCCTAAGTGACTGCTACTTCAAACTACAAACCATCAAGAAACTCAGACCTCTCCTATACTTCACTGATTTTCGTACAGTACTACAGTCTATTATATTTTCCAAAATAGACTACTGTAACTCACTCCTCCTTGGCCTACCTGCCACACACACCAGACCATTACAACTCTTGCAGAATGCCTCAGCCCGCATCCTTACTAATGCCAGAAAACGTGACCACATTACCCCAACCCTCATTGAACTCCACTGGTTGCCAATACAATCTCGTATCCTTTTCAAAGTTCTTTCCCTTATACATAAAAGCATCAACAATGAAAACACTGACTGGATAAACCCCCCTCTAATTCCTCGCACCTCCACCAGACCAACTCGTCCTGCCCTCCAAGGAACTCTCTGTACTCCCTCTATCAAATCCACCAAACTAACTACCACAATGAAGAGAGCGTTTTCACTGGCCGGCCCCACACTATGGAACTCCATGCCCCCAGATTTACGCACCGAGTCTTCCACTCCTAAATTTAAAAAAAACCTAAAAACCTGGCTGTTCCTACAGGCCTACCCTTCATGCGATTTCCACCCACCTGACCACCCACAGAGCTGCAGCTAGTACCACCGATTTGAATTACCTATTACAATATTCTACCACCTCCCTTGTTTCAACAATTATTTAAGCTTCTCATGCTGTCCCTCCCCCCCCCCCTGCTAAAACTATATCTGTTACACCACTCTTTTAAGATTTTGTTCACTCGCAAATCCTGTAATACTCTTTTGCCTTCCCATCTACTCAATCACTCCATGGACATCGTTTCTAAACAAATCATGGTGTATATACCATTGAATCCTGTAAATAGTCTCTCAGTTATCCAGGTTATCTTGTTATGGTTGGTTATTGTGCACTTTGTTCCTGTTCTATGTAATGGCACTGCCAATTAGTTATAAGTTATATGTAAACCGACACGATGTGCAAACGGCTGTCGGTATATAAAATTCTCTAAATAAAATAAATAAATTTAAAATATTTTAAAGTCACATGTATCAAGTGGATTTTCACAGTGGTTTACAAGCATTACAAGCACAAAAGTATTACAATGAAAAGTTTTAATAATGAAAACAAAAACAAAGAAACAGTGGAAGTAAAGCAATCCCCGAGTCTTTGAAGGCCAGCGTGAAAAAGATGTTTTAAGGCCTTTTTAAAAGACTTGATGGTTGATGCAGCTCAGATGTTTCTGACAGACTGTTCCATAGGTGTGACCTCGCAACAGAGAAAGCTTGGTTCCTTATCACAGCAAGGCATGACAATTCTGGGGCTGGGACATCAGTCATTTTTATTGGTGCATCTTAACTGGATGGTTTGTGTAGACGGACTGTAGCTGCAAGCTGTGTCAATGATTGGTAATTAAGTAAATTGTAAATTAGAGTAAGTACTTTATACTGCATTCTAAAAGCAATTTGTAACCAATGTAGATCGATGAGAGCTAGAGTGATGTGGTCTCTGCATCTGGTCCCTGTAAGTAGTCTAGCTGCTGTATTTTGAATGACCTGAAGGGGGCATAGCATGCTTGCTGGGAGACCTAAGTACAATGTATTGCAATAATCCAGTGCACTGAGCGTGAGATATTGCAAAACAATGTAAACGTCTTGATGACATAGTAGCGGTTTTAAGTTTTTAAGCAGGTGCAATTTGTAGAAAGAAGATTTAACTGTGAAGGAGACGTTTCATAGAAAGGTTATGTTTCAGGTACATGCCTTAAAGGTGAATTTTAAAAGCCTTGCGCTCACCAAAACCAGGAGATACGTACATAAATTGGGCTGGTGCTTGTCAAGCAGATTTTATAAGCTGCCCGTGGATGCGCATATCTCCTGCTGTGCGCACAAGTGAAAAGATTCAGAAAGGGGCAGAGCACAGGTGTAGTCTGGGTGGGGTGTGGGCATGTCAGAAGAAGGCCAAGAGATATGTGTGTAAATACTTACACACACAGGCCCGTATCGGCTTCCTCTGTTGTGTAACTTTGCTATTGCTATGGATGGGCATGTAAGTCATAAAACAAAAAAAAGGCCCTAGCTAATATGGGAGAAGGGAGGCTATTTAACTAGGGGGATTAGGAAGTCCAATCCCTTACCTGGGTGAACTGGGAAAACTGGTAATGGCGGCATGTGCACCTTTTAAAATTCCCCTAGTATTTACGCAGTAGAAGCAGCATTTGCATGCTCATGCACTCGTCCATTTACAATTATGCACACATGTACATGTGTCCAGGCTATTTTATTACATATGCACTTATACGCGCGCATATTATACAATGGATGTATCTCTGGATGCGAGCTGGCAAAAGCGCAATGTGCACCCGCACGCCAGTATTAGTTACCATCCCAGTTTCTTACAACTTTCTAAATGGTTAGTTATTGTCTGTCAATGGTAATATCTTTCATTAATGTAACAGTGCACTCCTGTAATTTGGAATAGTTACTAGCCCCTTCTAAAATGTTATCCTCATGTTCTTTGATAGCTGATGAATGTATGTCAAACTGAGATAATCCACTCATATAATTCAACATAGAATCTATTCTTTAAGAAACTAATTTTTCCAGTTTAGTGATAGCTGGCCATAACACATCTAAAGTCACTATCGTAGGCTTACTTAAAACATATTTTTTCATTGCTTCCTTCTTGGGAAGGAGGAGGGATTTCAAAACCTCAGTTCTGGAGAACTTCCTATCTTGGATATGGAAAAGAGAAGGTCCTTCCAATATCCTTATCCCGAGTTCCACTAATAGATTCCAATTCTGCATGCAAAGAGGAGGGAACCTTCTTGGCTTAGGAAAAACCAAAGTCTCCTCCAGAATGGAGCCTACTGCTCCTATTTCACTTTTTTTTTTTTTTTAATTCTTTATCATTTTCAAATACAATTATCATACATTGTATTCAATGAAATACACAGGCTGTAGTACTAGTCAATGATAATTCCAATCATAGACAAGAAAAAGAAAATATCTTTCACCCTTATTGAATTTCAGCCTGTTTCAGTATCAGATCAAATGGAGAGAGAAAAATACTCTAGCTGAAATAATGGGAGAATATTAAGAAAAACTATTTATAAACATTCAAGTGGCAAAAACCCATCTCTTTTCCTTACTACCCTATTGGTCTATCGGGGAAGAGGTTGGAGGATGCTGATTTTTCTTATGCTCAAGAAACACCTTGAGCTGTTCAGGGGAAAAGAAAATATATGACTCTTGTAATTTTGTTACGAGACATTTGCAGGGGAATCTTAACTTATAGGAAAAACCCAGTGACAACACCTCTTGGTGCATGGATAAACATACCCTGCGCCTTTGTTGTGTTGTTACTGCCAAATCAGGAAAAATTTTAACTGGTTTCTCCAGATATAAAATGGGAAACCTGTTAAAATATATTTTCATTATCTTGTTCAGATCAGTAATAGAGAAAAAAGTTACTATTAATGTTCCCCAATCAATAATTTTCATATTTGAGTCCTCAAGGAACCTAGTTAGGTCCCCCTGAAACAATTCCTCAGATACATTCCTCATCCTAGAAGTTTTTGGAAGAAAATAGCAGTTATTTATTATAGGAACTTCACCTGAGACAACGCCCAGCGCTTCTTGGAAAAACTTTGTAAGAGTAAACGCAGGTGTTTCTCCTGCCACTCTAGGAAAATTTAAAATTCTAACATTAAAGCGCTTTGCGCTGTTCTCAAGCGCTTCTAATCTGTTTGCAATTTGTTCCCTATCTTTAACAACTGCACTATTAAATTCCTGATTTTTTTATCTCTTTATTTTCCAAAACTTTAATCCTTTCATCAGATCTCTTTATATGATCTTTAATCTGAACAGATTCCTGCAAGTATCTCGTATTGTAAATATCCATTTGCCCTTCTAATTCCTTAATATTTACTGACATCACTGCCATCATTTCCCAGATTGAGTCCAATGTTATCAGTTCAGGTCAGACTGGCAATTCCACTTTTCTACAGATAGGTGGTATATCTGCATCCATGTCAGTCCTTAGTACCTCTGGACTTTTGGCAGGATTTTGTAATTCTCCTGCCATAGACTCTTGGGAACTGATCTCAATTAGGGCTGATCCATTGCTTTGTCCTGATTTCCTCTGAACTGGGGGAAGTCCAACATTTGGACTTAAAGAAGCCTCCTCCTCTGCAGAGTTAGGTAGTCCTCCCATACTTTGGCTCTTTGTGCTTGCGGGATGGGTGAGACCATAAAATTTGTGATTGCCTGCTAGAGGGGGGAAGCTAATGAAGAGGGCAGGGAGGGAAAAACCCTCACTTTCCCCTTTCTTTTAGCTGGCATGTTGGTATCTCACCTGCAGGCTTTCACATGGTCTCTTATTTACCACTCTATGTGCTAGAGTATTATGGGGAGAGAAGATTAGAAATTTTTTTAAAGAATAAAATACCTGGAACAGTGGCAGTGGCAAAGTCCGAAAAGCACGCGCCCTTTAGTGCTCGCGGCTTCAGCGATGCGCCGCCTGCAGCTTGGTTTTATGTGCTGCTTCCTCCTTCCGGCCCGGGACTCCGCCCACTCTCTTCGCCAGTCTCTCTCTGTAGCCGTCGGGGCTTGAAAGAAAAACGCCCCCGGAGAGCAGGTACGCGGGTAAGCTGTCTTCCGATTGAGGATTATACCTTCTGCTCTCCTCTCTCACCCAGTATCACTTTATGGGCATAAAAGGATTTCAGAGTTTCCTGGAACGAAGGTGGTAAAAGCATAGACTCAGATGGGTAAATATGTACAGCACCTTTTCTTTTCTTCTCCTTGATGATGATCTGAAGTCCAGGAAAGAAAGGAGAATGCTCACAATTGTCCCCATGGGTTGTACCTTTTGACGCATGCCTTTGGCGTGCCAGAAGCAGCAGCACACCACTGCCAACCAGATTTTAAAGATCCAGGCCCCTCCTTGATATGTCACCATAGGGTGGATCTCTCACCATTACTTGGAGGAGTCTCGCCCCTGGTAAGGCCTTTGCCCTCTCTCCCAAATCATACCACTGGCAACCATATTTCAAAGGCCCGGGCTCCTCCTTGAAATGTCACCAGATAGTGGGTCTTTCTCCATGATTTGCTGGGGGAGGTCTCTCATATGCTACTGGTAAGGCCTTCTTCACCTCTTCCTGGAAATTAATTTTTATGGAGATATAGACATGACCACTGCTAAGTGTGGAAAGCATATTGTTATGCTACTTACTAATATGGTTATGCATTGGTTACCTAAATATCTTTTATGATGGGGTAGATGCAATTAAGATGGTATTAATACTGCAACTTATTTTCATGCTTCATATGATTCAAATCTTTTTTTTTCCCCTAGGTTTTGTTGTGAGGTGGACACAATTTTAACCTGATTTCTTTAGAAATGATAGAATTCTCTTTAAAAAAATAAAGCTTCCCAAGGAGAAAGGCGGAGTCAACTTTCCGTATTTGTATTCTTATCATGCACTTGTTTTGCAGCCATTATTAGCATGGTTATCAGATAAGGTTGAGGGAATATATAGATCTTCCTGGCTTATATTGCATTAAACCCATCACTCCCATTCCTCTTTGACTGTTTCCTGGTATGTGTTTACCTTCATATAAAGCAGGTTTCTACTCTTAGGGCAACACTTATTATATGGTGAATTTGAATGTTATATTCCTCAGTTGCAAATGCCTTGGATATGTTCTTGTTTCACTCTAATATGGTTTAATCTATATTTGCAAATCAATAAGAAGGACTTGAACTGGAAGGTTTGGCAGCTGACTGGTATATGGCCAGTGGCTCAAGTTATTGTGGATAGGAAATGTGTTAGTTTTATTACACTAATGTCACAGTATCACGTACAGCTCTCTCAATTTTTTAGTTATGACAATTTTAGAAGTATTCAAGCATTTGCATCAAAGTTAGAATTATTTTTAAGATATCCATTTCTTCAATTCATTCAGCAAAGCCATGTAGTCTCTGCTGTGTGTATTTAAAGAATACCAAATTTTCCCAGTGTGCTGATGTGGAAAAACTTTGAGAAAAGAATTGGCATATGGATAGTCCTTTTTCTTGAGAACAATATTGACAGTCAACTACTTGAATTTCTTTTTCCTCTAATATTATACAGTCAATTGTTTTGTAAAACACCATGCCTTATGAACTCCATGGAAATTAAACAGTTTATTTATTTATTTATTTATTTATTTTTAGATTTTTATATACCGGTGTTCCTGTATTAAAATACAGATCACATCGGTTTACATTGAAACATAAAAATTACGCCAAGAGGCGGTACATATAACAAGGTTATAGAACTTGGAAAACATGGAAAACAGGTTCGAAAAATAACATTGAGAAAATTGTATAGTCTCTTTGAGAAACCAAATCATAAAATAAGGCGTAATTGTCTAAGATAAATGTGATCTGCAGAAGGGATTGCGATGGTGAGAAAATCTTGATAGCTGGAGGTAAAAAATAATCAAAGTTCTGGAAAAGCTTGGCTAAAGAGCCAGGTTTTAATTTTCTTTTTGAAGGAAGCGAAGCAGATCTCAAGGCGGATGTCTGGCGGGAGCATGTTCCATTGGACGGGTCCTGCTAAAGAGATGGTACGTTTCTGATGTAAGGATATTGTTGAAGGAACATAGAGTGTGCCTTTATAAGCTCCTCTGATAGGTCTAGATGAAGAGTGAAAACGAAGTTGGGTACTTAAGTGGAGTGGGGATATGTTGTAAATAGATTTATGAATTGTGATGTAACTATGAATGACGGTATAAAAAAGCTTTTAAATAAATAAATAAAATAAACATTTTCCAGGGTGTTCATAATGCATGTTGTGCTACAAAAAGTTCAATTTCCCTGGCCTACTTTCTATGCAAAAATTTGGTCTTGTTGTTCTGTTAATGCAACTCTCTCTCATATGCTTTTTTACAGTGTTTTGGCATGTGGTGTGGTTCAAAAGTTTGTTCTGAGTATTAATCAGCAGATTTCTTATGAAATTGTGATTTTCAAATCTTTGGCAATAAGATCTTGGCTGAAATTCATCCAAGGGAAATTGTTGAACTTTTTCAGTCGAAGCTGTTTTGGCTAATTGGAAGAGCAATGTATGGCTCAAAGTTCATTTCTGGTGCATTTCATTTTGCATGTTCTATAAATATGAAAAGCTTGCAGCGGTCAGGTATAATAGAAAAGCCAGTTGAATAAAAGTGTGGGGACTTGTGGATCACCATTTCAATTCTTAATTTTAGAATGTCGAGACAGATTGGTAGGTTCTATTCACTGAAAGGTATCTCAGCGAGACTCTTTTGATAGGTTTTTGGTTTTTTTTAATTCTCTCTCTGTTTGGATATGTACTCCTGCTTTGCTTATTTGCTATCATTTGTGAAATGTTCTATTCCTTTAAAATCCAATAAAGATATCTGAACTAAAAGAAAAAAAAACTAGAAATGGGAGTGAACGTTTGGTGATTCCAAACAAAGAGATAGCAAAGTTTAAGGCGGAATGAATGATACTGGAGACCTCTTAGACAAATACAGACTGAAGACAGGCCAAAAGGGACTAAAAAGCATCTCCCCCCTCCCAAAGGTAAAGAGATCAAATGCAAAGATGGGAATCCTGCAGAAAACTACTCCTGGGGTGAGGCCTAGAAAGCACATTCACCATCTTTAATGGGAGTGGAACCCAGGATAATGTCAGTAATATCAACAGTCCAAGGCCTGCTTCTTGGAGTGTTAATGAAAATGTTGCAGTATATGTGATCTGTTAGTTTTTATTAGATTGAAAAGCCTATTCAATAAATTGTGGCCTTGTTTCACCATAAAATGAGATGGTTTTATTGAGGGGATGCCAGAGCCTGGGGCAAAGTCATCAGGACAGTGTTCTGGATATTCCCTAGCTCTGTGTGTTTTTTTTTCTGAAATTGTTTACTCAGAATGAAGATTGACAACTATAGTTGTAAAAAAAAAAATGCAAAGAAGAATCTGAGCATCACAGATTAGGCAGTACAAAACAGAATCTGTTCTGAAACATCAATGCCCAAAATTTCCTCCCAAAATTTCCTCCCAAAATAATAGCAAATAAAATATAGCAAGTTAGCAGTGTTAGATTCCACCTAGACTTTGATTAATCCAATATGTATTGCATGAAATTCAGTACTTGGTAGCTTGTTCTTCCTGTCGTGTGTTTTGTAGTGTTAAAAACTCTCCGGAGGCACTTGAAAGTGTGTTACAAGACAGTGGACTGAAAAATAGCAATCTATAAATGCACATAGCCAATGCCACTTTAAACTGAAAAAATAGTGAGTTTAAAGAGTAATCTGTTACCCTGTCTGAATTTTCATACAGTGTTTATCCTGCAGAAACCAATCTATCAGAAGTTATTTTATTAACGGGCAGGGGTGAAAGGAGCGATAATTTACTTCGGTATGATTTAGTGCTCCACTGAGGTTTTGCTTAAGCAAAATGTTTATATGGGACTCAAAGTGTGCAGATGGAACAGTATTTTTGAAACTAATTTCACTCTGTCCTGGATAACCTTCAGCTTTAAGGACACTATTTATTCGTGTGGAGCACTTCTCTCCCCCCCCCCCCCCCCCCCCCCCCATATTCCTGCTGGGCAAGACAAAACTAAAAGATAGCAAACTTTTATTCTGAAAATAGATGGGGTTATAGCCCACTGGTTAGCCATGATAAGGGTAATGGCACCACAGCAATTTCATTTATATCCAAATGCCTCAAATTTGGATATAAATAAACACAAGTAAAGTTTAATGGTGGATATCATTCTCTGCTATTCCCTTTTCAAAATGTTATTACAGTTCTGGAATCAGGCGTGTTCTGCTGCTAGGTCATTGACTCCAGAGGTGACTGTGGTCAAACTAAATTGCAGGTTATTTGCATACAAAGCAGAAGTGTGCAGAAGAAATACAAATGTCTCATTTTATCTGTCAATTTGTTTGACCACTTTTTTGTGTTTTTGAACTTTCATTTCCTTTTTATCCATTTTGTTTTTGGTTTCGGAAAATCGGATGCACTATTTGCAAATAGCACACGCTTTTTTCTGAAACAAAGAAAATGAAAAAAATAGAGAAAAAACCCCCAAGTCAGACCTCGGGGGGGGGGGGGGTCTATGGAGACTCTATCCCACCCTCCCACTGCAGGCCCCACCCAAACCCCTAACCCCTCTTCTTAAAAAAAAAATACCTCCCCCAAGGTAGACCTGCCTCCTCATCCCACCCACTCACCAAATCGTCCCCGGTAGTCTAATGGGAGCCTGAAGTAGCCCCTCCCCTCCCAAACCCCAGTGACTGTCATTTTGAAAAACTGCACTGGTTGCTTTATCCCTGTCACGTGACAGGGCCACTGGTGCCATTGTGTAATTCCTGTCACATAATAGGGCAAAAGGGCCGCCAATGCCATTTTTAAAAATGGTGACCACCAAGTTGGAAACAGAGGGGCCATTCCAGGCCTCCCCTAGACCACTAGGGATGATTTGATGTCTGAATCGAGGGTCAGGAGGGTGGGAGAGGATGGCTGATGGGGGGCTGGTTCCAGTAGGTTATTATTTAACGAAGGGGAGGGGGTGGAGGCAGGGCCTGTCACCAGCCTCGATTTTGGACAAATATTACCTTTTCATGGAAAACTGCTACCTCCAAAAGGGGTGGGGGTGGGGCAAGGGTCTCCAGAGACCCCCCACTTGGTGCTGTTTGCAAATAATGTGCAAAAACATTAATTTAAGAAAACACAACAATCTGAACTGATGGAAGACAGCTGACAAAGCACAGAATGATTCCTGCTCTTAAGGATGAACTCAAACAAGCAGATCATGCTGCCTCGGTGCCTCCAACACGATAGCCAAGGGGTCTCTTAATGAGGATCTTATGGCTAATGGTATCAAAGGCAGTTGTAAGATTCATTAGAATCTCAAATGACTGTTTTCCCCTTTCTATTTCTCTTCTCAGATTGTCCTCCAGCACAGTTTCAGTGCTCTAACTACTGCAGAAGCCCGACTGACAGAAGTCAAGGCAATTAGACTTATCAAGGACATCCTGAAACTGGAGGTTTGAAGATGGAAGATAATTGCTGACACAATTTGAATCAGGATTTAACCAAAGCATCCTTAATTGAGGTGGGAAAAAAACAGACTCAAAAGATAGAATGATAATGAAGGAAAGTTAAATATTCCCTGACTGCTTTAATCGGATCTGATGGATCCAAGGGGTACACAAATGGATGGGTTTTGCCAAACTAAGGATCTCGTCTTCACTAATTGCTTTAAATTGTTCTTCAACGCCCACACTCTCTGCCTCAACTGAAGCCCTTTGGTTAGAGCAAACAGAAAGAGGCTGACAGCGTTTTTGAACTTTTTCCTTGGAAAAGCGAGTGAAATCTTCAGGCTCAAAATCAGAGAAAGATGAAACAAAAAGATGAATTTATTTATTTATTTTATTTAGAAGCTTTTATATACCGATGAACGTTGGGACCATCTCATCGGTTCACATTAAACAAAATGCAGCTAAAAGAGCTTTACAGTGAAACAGAGAACAATATGCATAAAATTACATAAAATTAAAATAAAGTGCGTAATGACAATAAAATGGTACGAATGATACTACTAACAGTATAAGTATTTACAAGAATAAAGTCAGAAAGTTATATGAGTCAGAATGATGCGTATGCCTGCTTGAAGAGGTGGGTTTTCAAGTTTTGTTTAAATTTTTTGGAGCAAGATTCTTGCCAAAGGGAGGATGGTAGGGCCCAAGCTTTGGTGGAGCATAGTTTAAATTGTTTAGGTGGTGGAGTGAGTAGTGTTGCTCTATGTTGTTGTCTTGTGGGTCTACTTGTGTTGTGAAAGCTCAGGTGTTCTGTGAACCATTGCATATTTTGGTTGTGTAGGGCTTTGTGGATTAGCGTAAGAGTTTTTTTATGATATTCTCGCAGTGACTGGTAGCCAATGTAGGTTTCTCAGTACTGGAGTTATGTGGTCGTTCCTGGATGGAAAAGCCAGATTCTTTACTACTTAAAATAACTATTCATGCTATTAGCTCCAAAAGTGCTAATTTATTCACGTTAAAGGTAGTCAGAAGATCTCATTCGCTACCATCTTTCATTTCCTCCAGTGCCTTTCACGCTGCCATCTTTCAACTCCCAAAGTGCAGACTTGAACCATGGAGAAGATTTTGCCTCACCAACCAAAACCCAAACCAAAAACACGAATTGTAACAAAAAAATGGGGGCTGCATATCCTTAGTGCCTTTCTTTTTTCAGGGACTTTATTTAGCAATGATTTTGAAGCCTCCAGGATAACAAAGCTGGGGAACTCAAGCAACCACAGTGAAATTTGATCAAAGATTTCTAAAACTGGGACTCCTTTCATATCATGGAGGTAATAGACTAAACAAATAACAAATAACAAATCCATCCACCTTCCCAATCTCAACCAAAATAAAATCCAGACCTTCAAGTTCCTTCATACAGCACTTAGTAGCCAAAATACCATTCTTCAAGATTATACTTATGTCCCACATATTCCCCTATATGAGCCTGATGTAAATTAATATGGCCTGCACAAACAGCTTGTACCCAAAGAGTCTCCTCTGACACTTCAGGGCATTTCTCAGTAATGCACAAAATATCTACATTCTTGTCTTTCAATATATCATAAATCATAATGGGGTAATTTTCAAAGCTGTTTTATGTGCAAAATTGTTTTTTTTAAATAAAATTACCCCAAGCTGTACACATAAAATTAAACATTTTGCAAATACTTTTATGCATACTAGGGGCGTGCAAGGAAATATTTTCTTTTTTCTTTTTTTCTCCAGAAAACTACTCACAAAAATTAGCAATTGCAAATGTGTGCAGGTGGATTTGCAGGGCTTATTTTCAAAGTGAAAGTACACGTGTATGCTCACTTTGAAAAATAAAGTCTGCAGGTAAAAAGTGCCTGCGGACTTTGCACCTATATGACCAGTCTTAAAATGACCCCTTACTGAATGATGATGATGGCCAGGTTTTCAGGATATCCACAATGATTATGCATGAGATAGATTTGCATTCCATGGAGGCAGTGCATGCAGTTCTGTCCTAGGGTATTTGGGGCACCAAGTTCTCCATGAAAAAATCTCAGTATACTTCAGTTTTAAATCCATTGTGCTCAGTAAAATGCAAAGATGGAGGTAATATGGATAGAAGACGCTTGTAATATTCCTGTCTAGTGCTCAGTAGGTAATATGTATTTTTTTCTTTTTTATTATCCTGCCAAAAGGGAGTTATTGGATTTCTGCGCAGACTTTGAACTGACTTACAGATTTGTTGAAATGGTCCAGCTATTGAGAAAAGACGCCATGCTTTGAAAATAGACTGTTTAATTTGTTTACGTTTATCTGTATATTTTTGGAATTTGTTTTAGTGAATCGGTGGAAAGCAGGAGGAAGCTGCTTTACCCTGGTCTTTGGGAAGACAAATTGTTAATGAAAGATGTTGCTTCTAAGGATCACTGAGGGTTGCCAAGTACCTCCAAGGTCGTTGCACTTCAGAAGTGCACTGTAAAGATTTTGTCAGTATAATTGAATCAAACATCACAGCCAGCAAAGTGCAGTTTGAACAGGGCACTAACCTGTGAAAGCTGAACAATCACGATTCATCAAGGACAATGCTATGAGAAACAAATTGTCAGATTATGTGCCAAGAGGTGCCAATGCTACTATACAGCCTATGCGGTCAATGCATAGATTACACTAATGTGACACTAGAATAATAAACACAGATTTATGGTGTATTTAGCACAACTAAAATGATGATGGGGACATCCCTGAGTATATGGATGAGGGACAGGTTATCTATTGAATGTTGCCAGTTACGTTTTGAGATAACCAGGTAAATCTCCATGGATAACTTTAACCGAGTACATTCAGAGACTTGTCCTGCTGAATATTCTGCTAACGTTCTCCGAATAACTCTACAGATAACTTTGCCACTTGCCAGCCTACTGAATATGAATCTCAAATCAAACACCATAGGGGGAAAAGTAAAGCTGAAAACAAAAGAAAAGGATGGGCCTTCCTCAACAGAAAATCCCCATCGCTGATATTTAAAACTTAATTCCCCCACGTAGGTCTCAGTAATTAGAGATATACATTCATTTTTCTAATGAAATGAAAAACCTTCTTTCTTTTGTTAGAAAACAAAACTTTAAAAAAAAAAAACCCCTTACTGAAATTCATGTTTTTTTTTCTTTCCTTTAATTTTAGAAGCAAAGGCCATCTCTAACCCTGCTGACATTTAAAACTTAAACCCAGCCCTGGGCCTTCCCGCAATCTCCTCTGTCCCCCACCCTCCCTGCTCACAGCTCAGCCTATCTGTGGAATCTCACGTCGAAAGGGGGCAATGAGCAATGCCCTGGTGATCTGCCCCTCCTTCAGGTCCATTTTGAAAATGGTTCTGGCCAGTCCTGGCTCCACACAATTTTGTACTGGTGTGCAGGGGTGAAAATGTATTCCATTTGTTTTATTTTGTTTTACTTGGGAATCTTTGGTTGCCTTTTTAAATCTCATTTTGTTTTATTACTTGTGCATGCAAAATGTGCTTTTAGGCACATATGCATTCACGTGCATGCATAAAGTCAATTTTATGTGTGTAAATATGATTTTACATGCAAAAAAATTAGGGATATATGGAGGAAAAATGTTGGTTTGGCGCATTCATTCATTTTGTATGGCACCTCCATTTGTTTCATTCATTTCAAATGAAAAAAAGATGTTCATTTTATTAGTTTGCCATTAAAGTAAAAGGGGGAAGCAATTCAGCCTAGTTTGGACTCCAAAATTGGGACTTCTAATCCTAATGAAATTCATGGGTAAACATCATCAGAAGGGTGAAGTCATTCCAAGACATCAAGACTATGTCAAGGTGGTACAAATAGGAGATCTTCTGCCACTGCTGGTACTCCTTTGCCCAGGCTCTTCTTGCTACCTAAGCATTGTCTGGAGTGAAAGAGTTCGAGAGGGCATCTGCGAGGACATTCTTGTCAGCAGGACGGTACTTGAGCAGGAAGTCAAACCAGTTAAAAAACAAAGACCATCGGGATTGTCGATGATTCAGTCACTGTGCATGGTGCAGATATTCCAAAATTTGTGGTCCATGTATACAGTTATCTGATGTTGTGTCCCCTCAAGCCACTGGTACCACTTTTCAAATGCTAGCTTAATAGCCAACAGCTCTTTATCTCCTATACCATAATTCCTCTCGGCTGGAGTAAAATGCCTGGAAAAAAAAAGAGCAAGGGGGCAGTGTCTGAGTATCACTGTTCTGGCTGTGCATGGCTCCTACTCCGACATCAGAGGCATCAACCCCGACAATAAATGGCCATCAAGGGTCCGGGTGGCAAAGGCAAGGTTTTTTGAGGAAAGCTTCTTTGAGGTTCTGAAAGGCAGCATCTGCTTCAGGTGACCATTGTGAAGGGTTGGCTCCTTTCTTAGTCATGGCAGTGAGTGGTGCTGTCAGGGTGGAGTAGTGCGGGATAAATGTGCAGCAATAGTTGGTGAAACTGAGGAAGCGGCGGAGTGCTTTTAGGCCAGTGGGTTGAGGCCATGTCCTGTATGCTTTTGTTTTTTTGTGGATCCATCTGGGACCCTCTGCTGGACACCACGTAACCCAAAAAGGGAACAGACTCTTGATGGAAGGCACATTATTCAAGCTTAGCGCAGAGACAGTTATCCCGTAGTCTCTGCAGAACTCTGGTGACATCCACTTGATGGCTTTGCTGATCTTGTGAAAAAATTAGTATGACGCAGAATCTCATTCATCATATTTTGGAATATGGTTGGAGTGTTACACAGGCCAAAGACCATGACCATATACTCAAAATGGCCATCTCGGGTATTAAAGGCCATTTTCCCCTCATCCTCTTGATGAATGCGGACCAGATTATATGCTCCTCTTAGGTCCATTTTTGTAAAACTCTTGGCACCCTGGAGTCTGTCAAATAACTCTGAGATCAGTGGTAGGGGACAGTGGTCCTTGATGGTGATTTCGTTAAGTCCTCTGTAGTCTATACATGAGCGCAGGGATCCATCTTTCTTGCCGACAAAAAAGAATCCTGCACTAGCAGGTGACTTGGAAGGTCAGATGAATCCTTTTTTCAAGTTTTCTTGGATATAGGCCGACACGGCCTCAGTCTCTGATAGAGAAAGTGGGTATACCCTTCCTCTAGGGGGCTCCGAGCCTGGTTTTAGATTAATAGCATAGTCAAAATACGGGTGTGGTGGTAATACATCAGCTGCTTTCTTTGAAAAGATGTCATGAAAGGATACATATTGTGCTGGCAAACCTGGGAGAGAAGCAGTGGTAGACATGCAGGGTATAGGTATTACACTCTTCAGGCATTTGTTGTGAAAGTTCCATGGTGCTCCAGTCAAACTGGGGGTTGTGATCTTTCAGCCATGGGAGGCCAAGTACTATAGGATGAATGGCCTTGTCAAGAACCAAAAATGAGATGGTCTCAGTATGAAGGCACCAGTGCGCAGGCAAATTGGTTGTGTGGTCTGGGATACCTCTCCTGGTAATGATTCACCGTGTATAGAAGAGAGAAGCAGCAGAGTGGGTGTTGGAATGGTAGGAATCCGTAAATGTTCTACTTGCCTTTTGAGTATAAAATTGCCACCGGCTCCGGAATCGACAATCGCAAGGGTCTGGAATTCAAGGGTTCCAGAGATGATCGAGACTGGGAGTGTCAGTGGAGGAGATGGTGTAGTAAGACCTAGGAAGAGTCCTCCAGCGGATCCTAGATCTGCATGTTTCCCACACAGATGGGGCATGATTGAACCGCATGGCCTGGTTGACCGCAGTACATACAGAGACCCATTCTCTTATGGTAGCGCCTCTCCTTGGTGGTTAGATGGCTGCAGCCTAATTGCATGGGTTCATCTTCTTCAGGAATTGGTATAGGCTGGGTCTCTGCTGCAGGTGTGGCTCATGGATGTATACACACTGAGAGGTGTCTTTTAGGGCTCTTAACCTCTTGTGATTGTTCCCATAGGTGACAATCAATTCTCCCAGCAAGATCAATGTGAGTCCAAGGTGTCAGGTAATTTACGTGCTGCCAATTCATCCTTGATATGGGAGTTAAGGCCTTCTAGGAAAATTACATGCAAACACTTTAGATCCCAGTGAAGCTCTGAAGGTAGGGTCTTAAATTTAATAACATAGTCCGGGAGTGGCTTGGCTCCTTGTTGGAGATGTAACAGAGTGGACCCGGTGATTGTCTTGCATGCAGGGTCGTCAAATACAGACTTAAAGAGAGCAAGAAAACCTGGCAAGTCACTAAGGATTGGGTCATTGCATTCCCAGAGAGGTGAAGCCCAAGCCAGGGCTTTTCTGTCTAAAAGAGACAGGATACAGATGGTCTTGGATATCACAATAGGAAAGTAGGTTGTAATGAAAAGTGCATACAGCACTAATTGAGGAAGCCTTTACATAACAAGGAATCTCCTGAGAAGTGAGTAGGGGCTAGTAGTGGTACCACAGTTTATCCTGAAACCACAGATGATGAGGCATCTTTGTCAGAAATAGTTGGAGTGTTCAGTCATGAATTCAACCGATTAAATGCATTAGTCAAAGTCTCTAGTCCTCTGTAGTTCAGCAATATATTGGGCCAGGCCGGGGATGGCCTGAATGGCTGAGACCTGAGCCGGGTCGATAGAGTTAGCAATCTGTTATAATCTGGTATGTCTGTAGACCCTGGATTGGGGTGAGAGCCGACTCAAACCACAGGTAGGATCCCTGTGGGGACTCACCATGATAGGCGTGGCTTCAGCTGAGATGGACACAACAGCAAAGAGACTTCATTGTACTGGAATGTAGAAAACCCACCAAGTGGGAAGAGAGAGACACAATCCAGAGGAATGGGTAGCTCAATGATGATATCCCTGGTAGCGGTCCGGGGAGCGGGGTACGCCAGGGAATCCCTCCTTCGATGAAACTTCTCTGTATTGATCCGGATGTAGCCCATAGAATGGGGTATGCCGAGAATCATAGGATAATGTTGAAAGTAGAGCAGGAGGTCAGCAGAGTTGAATAGCAGATGGTACTCATTCTGAAGTGTGCAAGGAAGGTTGCTGAGGCAAACAGGGTAGTGGCCCGAGGCACGGGGTACACCAGAGGTTCCGTCAGCTGAAGGTAGCGAAGTCACAAGGCTGAACCAGACAAAGCCCAGAGTGGATGAAGAGAGATTCCAGGCAGGAAGGCCCTCCAAGGAGCAGATAGCCAGAATGTGACAAGGCCCCTGAGGAGCGGGTACCTGAAGCGTTCGAGTCTCTGGGTCAGGAACGAGTTCAGCGTAGCGAAGTAAAGTGTCTCCGGAGGAGTGGAATTCAGCAGGAAGGAAGTCCTTGCTAACTCGTAGGTAGCTCAGATCGGCTGGCTCAAATACATACAGGCAGATGACGTCATGAGGAGGGGATGCCCCCAAGGTTCCCGCCATGATGTGTATAAGATGGGGCATGGCACGCCTGCCTTAGGTAATCCCTGATTCAAGATGGCGGACGGGATTGCCCACGCCGTCCCAGGGACACTGAGGAGAGCGGCATGCAGATGTCGCCAATTGTCCGAGAATTACTGTGCAGGAAAAAAGGTGGTGAGCAACAGAGGTCGCAGCCATCTGTGACCAGGCACAACAGAATGAAGGACCTTGTTGGGGCATTGACATCACACCCGGGGGGGAACACCACTGTGTTTCAGCTTTGTTTCTAATTTTTGAATAAAGTTTTCTATATTTTGATACATTTTATATTTGGTCTTTCATATTCTTTGGGTATGATTACAACTAACATTTCAGGGTTTAAAGGAAACATTTGCTTTATTGCAGTCAGAGCAATGTGATCAAGTTTTGAATGTCATGTGCACAATATGTTCTCAGTGCTGTCTGTACTGTTGTAATGTTTTATAAACTCCTTTAAGAGTGTTTATACTGAGTGCCAGATTACACTTGTAGTAAAGTGATTTTTTAGTTTAGAAACATTTAGCCTTTGTTTCATATTGTGCTGTTAATTATTCAATACATTTTGCATAGGCAGGGACTGGTTTATTCTTGTTTCATAAAGGAATGTATGTAAGGCTCTCTTTCTTGTGACACTTTCTTGTGACTCTCTTTCTTGTGACACAGAGATGTTCACCTGTATGTAGGGTGCTCTTTTCGGTGTTCACATGTATATGCAGTGCTCTTTTCGGTTTTACTTTGTGCTGATATATATATATATATATATATATATATATGATACAATTATATACAAAAGCTTGCAGAAGCTATCACCTTTCATGAAAAGTGTGTATCCTTGCTTCCCAGATGGGTGCATCAGCCAAGCAAGTTCTTATTTGGGACAGATCATTGCTAGAGATCCTTATCAGTTCCTTGCAGGGAATCTGGCTTGAGTTTCAGGTGCTGGGGGTTTTATGTCTCTTGGGATAGGACATTCACTGTCTGGTCTTCTTTGTGTAGCCTTTCTTGATATATTGCCAAACTACTGATGAGAAAAGCTTTCTATATATGTACTCTAAAATGGTGAACTTCTTATCTTTTTGTCTACCACTTATAATCACCATATCATAAACCTAACAAATTCTTCCCTGGATAGTTGCCAGATTATTCAACGCTCAGCACTAGTTTATGACCTTGAAACTAGCAGGCTAGAGAAAGGGAGGGTTACCGGCAGAATCTGTGGGTGAAGAAGGAGGGAGAACTGTGTGAAGAGGGGACATTTGGGAAATCTGGAAAGGAGGAGAAGGGAGGGTGACTGCCTCTGTGCATGCTGACCTTCTAAGCATGATGCAGAAACACTCTTAGTGACACAAAACTATATGCAATCATTATAAACAAATCATAACTATATGACAGTATTTTTCACTCATAAAAGACATTAATATATAAGCAGACATCCTTCTCTAACCAAAGATAGAGAGGAACACATGCACAGTAAAGTCTGAGGAGGTGCTTACTGCATATGCTCAGACATTTCTATAGGAGTGGGTCAGTGTCATTTGATCCAGAGAGCAACAATAGGCTATTAAAAAAAATACTTCACTGTGATTTGTCTTATGTGTCTTTACCTTGCCAACGTGGACAAACTCAGCTCTGACAATTGGTGAGGTCATACAGGGAAGGGTGTTTGCTTGTTTATTTGAATAGCCATAGATTTGAATGGGTCTTAGAAGTGAATGGAAAACAAACAAATAATATTTGTTTCATTCATGGGATTCTTCCATTTATTTTGTGGACAGTTGGAGTAATTGGATCTGGGAAGAGGATAAAAGGTGCTAGAGGCTCAGGTGTCATTTTTTAAATGCCATTGGTATTTATAGGGATTATTGTATGGGTTTTTTTTTTCTGTTCATTACATTTTTTTTTCAGTTCATTTGGCAAACTTAAGAAAATTCTATTGAACAAAATCTCAGAGCAAGAAAAAAAAAAAAACACTCTTAAAAAAAAATGGGCATCTGAAGGCCTTGGATAGTCTTCCCAGGCCTAAAAACTGCCCTGAGCTATCCTTCCGCCAGGGTCTAGTTCCAGAGCATGCACAAATTAGGCTGTCTGGGTCCTTGACAATCGCTGGGGTCTGAGATCTCCCACCCCAGCCTCCTCTTACCTCCTTCCTCCAGTGCCTTCTTCTGATGTAGCCAACAACATTTTGTTTTATATCCATTCATTTCTATGGTCATACACAAAATGGTACTGATACATAAAGGGCTGGTGCCAAAGTGACAACTCTAGCACCATCTCTAGGTGAATGGCACCATTTTTAAAGCATACGATGCAAAGCCCAATAGTGGAAATGATTATAAAAGTACAAAACACAAAGCCTTTCCCACAGAACTGTGTAAATCTTCACATGAAGAATTGGGCCATCATTGTGGTCCCCTTATTCACTAAGATACTAGTAGCAGTTTAAACTACCAGGACACAAGCAGGAACAACTTGGCATTGCTCCTGCCCTTTTCAATTCTAGGGCCAGGAAAGGGACCCGGGGTGACCGAAGCTGTGCCTGAGCAAAAGGCCTTGGATTCGGGCCTAGTCTGGGGCTATGCCTTAGAGATGGGTCAGATCCAGTGCTAGGCTGTGGCACCTGGCCTAACTCAAGGCTACACCATGGCATCAGGGCTAGATCATAACACCAGGCTACCAGAGGCCCATTGTTGTTTAAATGCAACAAATACGAAAATATGCAAAATATTTTGGGTATTTTTATTTATTCCATTCAGAATGTACAGAAAATAGTCTCATTTGTTGCATTTTGTGTATTCATTAAGAATGAATGCACATTCTTAGTGTCTGATGTTTCCATTTCCAAAATGAAAGTGTAACCCACCTTTAATAGAAAATAATGAAAACATGTAAATGTTGTCCCTTGTAAAACCTACAGAGATAAACTGTGTTCTGTCATTTTTTTTGTATGATATCTTTATTCATTTCATATAACCAAATATGCATAGCAATGCATATACAATCCAGGTTCATACAAAGCATAGTAGCATGAAAAAATGTTAGAAAACCACTACCTTTGCCCTCCCTAAATGCAGATAGAAAAAAATAAAAAAAAATATTACAATCACTGCAAAACATTACCACCCCTCTCTCCACCCGCCATGACCCCTCCCTGCCTACCCACCCCGCTCCTAAGTTAAACAACCAGCACATAGGTATGAGAGAGAGCATCAAAGGCGTTCCTTTACACTGGGAGTTATCACCATAGAAACATAGGAGACTGAAAAATACCTCCCCTTACATGGTTCTGCAACCTGAGATGCCCTTGGGAAAGAGACATCTCAAAATGACAAGAGCCTCGGATGCACCACCCATACCCTTTCTGACACATATAGCTTTGGAAGCCCCCCTACTTAACCTCCCAATCCCATTACCTCTACTATCCCCCAATCCCCTTCCCTAACCCCAAGAACTCCATTTTCTTTTCAATCAAAAAACTTCTCTTTCATCAGAGAGTGTGAGGTGCATTGATGCATTGAGTTGCCTTCCCTCAAATTTCTCAAAGAAAAAAAAATGTAATAAGGAGAGACCAAGAGGGGAATAAAATTCACCGCAAACTATCCCCTACGCACACATCATACAAGGTACATTGTAACAGTGTAATGGCAGTATCAGCCCTAGTAACCTCTGCAAAACAGAAAGCATAGGACATTTATTTATTTATTTATTTATAAACTTTTCTATACCGATATTAGTGGGGACATCATATCGGCTTACAGTAGAACTATAGAGTGGAAAATTACAATGAACAGGGGTCAGGGGAGGTATTACAATTAGCAAATGAAGTAGCAAGGAAGATAGTGAATCGAAGGTTGGGGCTGCTTGGGATAACAATGAGAGCCCGTGAATGGCAACGCACTAAGTAACATGTACTGGAGTGACACATATAACTGCTGAGTAATAAATGTCCCAACTGTGAGACATCTATTAGATTTCAACAGAACCAAAAGAAGCACCATATCAGATGCCACATCCAGTAGAGTAAGCCAGAGTACATGTTACATACACAACTGATATCTCTGGCATATCAACAAATTGAACCAGTCAACAAACATGTCCTGATGTCCAGTTAAGGCTCTGCAACTGAAAAAGGACAAATACAGTTTCTTCATCTCAAAAGGACAAGAAAACTTATCTTGCCAGAAACTGAGACAGGCTTATCCAGCAAGATTCGAAAATATAAAACTGCTTGAGCCCCAGTTGCAGTTAAGTGAAGTCAAGCATCAGTCATTTCATCTTCCGGTTGTGGTGAAGAGTTCAGAAAATCTTTAACTGCTTGCACAGATTTGCAAGATCAGACCTTCAGTTTAGCAGGATAGATCAAAATGAATCTTAGATGCCTTTTCATGAGCATAGCACAAATCGGCCCAAATTCTCAGCACAGGGCCAAAACCCACGCTGAGAAATCCTGAAAGATCAATATGCGATGCCCTTCATAGGCAAGGTCCTTGCACTTGCGATACACCTGCAAGATGTGCACTGTTGGCCCGATTTTAAAAGGGCCACGCACGGAAATTTCGGGGCTTATGTGCATTGCTGGGCCTTGTGTGCACCGCGTGCATTTTATAACAGGCCCAGCCACGCGCATAACCCCCGTTACATGCCGAAGTGCCAGGCCCACTGAAAGGGGCGGCCTGGGGGTGTGTGCTTGGGGCAGGGAGGGGCAGGGCAGAGGCGGCCCGGGACAGCACCATTAGCCATTGTCCAAGGAAAGTACATGCCGGCAGCCGGACGCACATGGAAGATACTTTTTCTCTGGAGGAACAGTAAGCATTAAAATAAAAAATTAGGGGCTATGTAGGGTTAGGTTACGGGTCGGGGAGGAGAGGGGAGAAGGTAGTAAGGGTAGGATTAGGTTAGGGAACTGGGAAATGTCCAATCATGTCCGATTGTGTTGCCATGCATTTTTTTTAGAAAATACCCCCTTGCGTCTGCATGTAGGTTATAAAATTCCCCTGCGCCCACAAGTCACAGGCCGCCCCCACAAGCATGCACAGATTTTAAAATCCGGCATGCATGTCTGTGCGGCCATCAGATTTTATAACATGTGCGCGCTGGGAACCACGAACGTGTCTTAAAATCAACCCCTTTATATGCAAAGTTTAAGATCTTTGCGAAGACTATTTGTGGTCTTGATTTGTCTACTGAAATTTGCCCCACACGATATTTATTTATTTATTTATTTATTTAAATAATTTATATACCGGAGGTTCCTGTATAATATACATATCACCCCGGTTTACATAGAACAGTAACAATCGCTACATTTAGCGGATTACATAGAACAGGATTAAACAACGAAGTTTTACATTGAGCAAAAGACGTAAACAAGTTTTTACATTGAAACAAACGAAGTAAACACGTTTTTACTTTGAAACAAATTAATAGAAGTAAGCAAATAGTAAATACTATTAAACCGTTAATAAACATGCGGTTAATAAATCAATAAATAACATGGAGATATGTAAGTCCACATGAGTATATGTATGTAGACTGTATGTAGACAGCATGAATATATGAATCTCTAATTGAATAAGGAAGAATAAGATCTGAAAAATATCATTGTGGGAGTGAAAAGACTTTTGTCCTGATATATTTTCTCAATTCCCTGGCGATTAGTGAGGTTGGCCAGGCATAGTTCCACTGGCTGCCATTTTTCCAAGATCTCCTGAAGCTTCCCATTGGAGATAGTGCCAGCGAAACCTATAAAATGCAGGTTAGGCAGATGGAATCTGTTCTCTGTTGTCAATCTTAGCTTTATGTGCTTTGACCAATTTTTCAAGTTTGTCCACTTTAGCAGCCAATGCAAACATGTTGTCTTCCATTAGGCCTACTTGGCCTTCTATGGTTTCCATGCGAGTGTGGGATTTAGACAGGGAGCTTTTAAGGTCTGTGATTTGCGAGGAGAAATCATCAAATCGATACGCTAAGGCTGCAACAACTGCGGAGGTAAGATCCGCTACAGCGGCTGCTTTGAGCATTCCCATTGAGGCAGGCTCCAACACAGTGGCCATTTTCCCCTCTATCGTGCTCAGTTTCTCCTCTTCCTTTTTATTCAAACAGGTGGACATACCTCCTCACCTCTTTCCACATCTAGTATGAAACGTAGCCACAACCAAGGAGTTGAGTCACTTAAAAAAGGAGAGATTGCAATCCAGATGTTTTTGGATCCTGAGAGAAGGCACCCAAAGCTTCAGGAAACTCATCCTCCCTGCCTCACTGCATCACGTGAGTCTCCTGTGTGCTATCATTTTAAGGGCTTCATAGACACTATAGAGTTATTGGTCTCTATTTACTAAGCATTTTTCCCATAGATACAAAAAGGGGAGAAAGCCTATAGAAAGTAAGCCCCATAGTTAACGCAGAACATACGCAGGGCAGACTACTTCTCTGTTAGCCACAGGACAGATAGGGGTTACTACTTTGCTGTAATGCTAAGAATTATTATTTGTTTGCAGTCAAGGTAATAACATGAGAACATGCCATATTGGGTCAGACCAAGGGTCCATCAAGCCCAGCATCTTGTTTCTAACAGTGGCCAATCCAGGCCATAAGAACCTGGCAAGTACCCAAAAACTAAGTCTATTCCATGTTACCGTTGCTAGTAATAGCAGTGGCTATTTTCTAAGTGAACTTAATAGCAGGTAATGGACTTCTCCTCCAAGAACTTATCCAATCCTTTTTTAAACCCAGCTATACTAACTGCACTAACCACATCCTCAGGCAACAAATTCCAGAGTTTAATTGTGCGTTGAGTAAAAAAGAACTTTCTCCTATTAGTTTTAAATGTGCCACATGCTAACTTCATGGAGTGCCCCCTAGTCTTTCTATTATCCGAAAGAGAAAAGGTAAGCAGTATTTCATATTTTCTGTTGTGCTGAAGGTAGTTATAAATGTTTTGAGAGGATTGTAATTGTAATTGTACATACTGTTTATATTTGTAGCTGTTCAAACCACTGCTATCAGTTGTATGAGCAAGGTGAATCAATACAAATGATATATTTGCTTTTGTAACAGATATTATGTTTGAATGCTGATGCTGTGCCTAACAAAAGAAAATGTGTACATGTAAGAGGCAAACTAAATATCTATTAGCCACAAGTCAGATGGGGGTCTCTACTCTGTGGTAATATTAAGAATTATTATTTGTTTGCATTCAAGGACCTGTGCTTGTAGGAATCCAAAATGATTGATCTCTTGAATGCAGAGAGTTTCTTTGCAAAAGCTTGCAACTTGGATTCAAGCATTTTATCAGCCTGAGGAGCTGGAATGACTTTTCCCACCATTCAGAAATTCAAATCAGAGATATACAATAGGACATGTGAGCATGTGTTGATTATAGGATAAGGACTTTGCAAAAAGATTAAAGATACCCGTGCACACTAGTCTGGATTGGTTTGCTAATCTCGACCTCTAGCTAATCTATTTGCATAAAACTGTAGAGCATTCCTGTGTTTTATTGAGAACAAGAAACCAAGTTTAGCTCATTCTGCAGTAAAGTTTGATGGTGTCATATGCTAACGAGTTTAGAAGTTTCATTATTGATGCTGGATTAGTAACCGAGTTGAAGTTGCCTGCAGCCTTAAACATTACACATTGAATCTTGCAAAGCCCAAAGCTAGTATGTTATAAAAGGGAAAATACTCATCATGCACTGCAGAATTACAAAGAAAATTGGTGCCCTGAATGTGAAAGTAGCTCTTTTGATATGTGAGTAACTCAACATCATTAGTGAAGTGAATACAAATTTTGTTTGTATTTATATATCTATATGCCATAGTTAAAAATAGAATGTTGCACATAATTTGAATGCATTACAGAGAGGTCTGTTATCGGGCTCAGTAAACCCTGCAATGTCTATGGAAAAGGTTTAGAAGGTTTTGAACTTGTAGGTCTAGTAACAAAACTACAATGCTTAAGGGATGAGTTATCTGATCAGATTTTGTGTGAATTTGCAGACCCTCTTTCGGTCCTTATTTTTAGAAGGGTTGTGCATTTGTGGGGAGTTGAATAGGCAGTGGACAGTTCAATCTATTCTGAGTGAGATGCTATCAGATAAAAACAATGAGCCTAAGGCCCCTGAGGCATACGCAAACTTTTTCCTAGATATGATAGACCAATTTTTAAGAGCAGCTAGTTCATATAAGGGTCAAATTTTAAAACCTGAGGCGCGCGAATACCAGGAGATACGCGCGTAGCTTGGCCACATGCGCATGCTGACCACATTTTCGAAATGGCCCGATCGTGCGCATATCTCCTGGTACACGTAGAAGTGCTGGCATCTGTGAAAGAGGCCAGCTGGGGGCATGGGCCAGCAGGACAGCAGCCATTAAGCCCTGTCCTGGGAAGTTCACGCCAGCAGCCAGCTGGCGCACAAACCTTACTTCACCTCCGAAGAGGAAGTATGTATTAAAACAAAAAAAATTCTAATACTTGGGTGGAGGAGAGAGGAAAAGTAGGTAGGGGGATAGGGAAGTTCCCTCCCAGTCCGCTTCTTAATTGGAGTGGACTGGGAGGGAACTGGGAATGGCCCGATCGTTTTGCCATGCATTTTTTTTTTAGAAAATCCCCTCCTTGCGTGTGCAAGTGAGACGCGCCTGCACTCGCACGTGCGAATATAAAATTGGGAGCGCATGTGTGCGTGGGTATTGTATTTTATAACACATGCTCGGTGACGCGCGCATGTTATAAAATCGGCGCGTCCATGTGCGCACGCCGGGAACCGGGTGCATCTTTGAAAATCTACCTTATAAGATTGACATTAAGGGGTTAAGAAAAAGCACATCTGCTCTTCTGGCTGAGGATTCAGGGTCATGAGTAGAAGAGGTAAGAAATGTGGAGCAGTCACCTCAGAGTGGCCTCAGACTTCAGGCAAAGGGAAGCAGGACATTTGCAGAATGCAGGATACTACACTAACTCAGTACTTTGTGCCACTCGGCTTCCTAGATATTCTACATTTATCTCTATTCCTGCAGATGTTTCAGGGATTATATTGATCTATGTGGTAAAAACTTCAAAGGAAGGAGCAGAGTTGATCCACATTTATTATAAAATTGCAGTCTTTTCTAGGCATGTTCCTAAACCTAGCAATGAAGGAGACTATGGAAGATGGTGTATTCCGATTAAGCAGTTATTACAAGATCCAGATCTTACTGCTGGTGCAAAGAAGATAAAGTTATTTTAGAGTCTCCTTCCTCTAGCTTTAAATATTGCTTCTTAGGTGATTGAAGGTGCCACACAGCAGAGCAGTGTTTAGTGCACATGGCAGTGTAATTTATGGAGAGGAATTGTTCTTTCAATTCATTGAAACTCACCAGAATGACGAAAAAGCAACCTTCAGAATATTTGAAGTGCTTCAGTTTTGCTGTGAACAGTTTTGGAGCGGAGAGTTTCCTGACAGGCAATTATTGCAGCAGTTTGTATGGGATTGCTGGGAGGAGACTATGGTTACCCAGTTGCATTTGAGAGACCTATTGGATAGTCAGCCTGAGAAGCTCCTACCATTCTGTGAGCTGCTATTCAAAATTAGAGCAATTGAGGAGGAGAGGAATATGAAAGAATCCAGAAGGATACATCATTTAGGAATTGTACAGATCAAACCTATAAGTAGAACCTGCACAGCAATTGACATGAATATTATTCAGTATGTGATGCCAGAATTAAGGGAGTGTAATGCAAAATATGAATTAAGAACATGTTCAGGAAAGGACGTTAAT
Organism: Rhinatrema bivittatum; assembly: GCF_901001135.1. Lineage (NCBI taxonomy): Eukaryota > Metazoa > Chordata > Amphibia > Gymnophiona > Rhinatrematidae > Rhinatrema > Rhinatrema bivittatum. Next base: position 1,549,353 of record NC_042624.1, on the reverse strand, counting down.
ATCTTGCCCAGTTCAATACTCGGTGTAGAATTGCCACTCTTGATGTGATAAACAACTCAGCTGCAGACACTCAGACAGTATGCACAAGATAATCCATGAGCAGAGAAAGCCTCCTCAATAGACAGGCATTGCGCCTGTATCGTTCCATTCTGCTATAACCGTGGGAAAGATTGACACATGATGGGGAGATGCAAACATTTTCTAAATGCTGTTTTACTCTATCAAAACCCATGTGGGAGATTTGAAAGAAAGAAAAGAGCATCCAGTATTAGACAGGTCCACACCAATCATTTTAAAGTAAAAGGTTGTTTTACTGAGGGATGGACAAAGGCACCAGGTGTAACTTCACAGGTTCCCATAAAGGAAATTCCAAATGTTTATACCTCATCAGATCTATTACAATAGGATGTTTTAGATCACCTTATGGGGAATGTTTGTTTTGTAACAGCTTATTTAGATAATGTGCAGTACCTTTACTTAGTGGACACTGGCTCCCAGGAAACATGCCTAACACAAGGGCTGATACAGTAAAAATTGCGGGAGAACGGGCGAGTGCCCGCTCTCCTGGTGCGAGCACAGGACACCCACCCACCCTTCCCAATTTATTGCAGGCTCATGCAACTTCATCCAATAACAGTTTATTGTTGGAACAATAAATGGCCATAGCCCATTAACATGCTTAACCAGCAATAAATAACACAACAACAACATTAACATAAATACATCAGCTGCCAAGCACCCACGAGTTAAGTGCTTCCTACCAATAGACTTTATTTCGAATGGCTTTCCACTCCAAACTTGTAGTGGCTTCTAATAAGACATGATTGTGATGTATTTTGAAGGGAAAGGGGGAGAGGGGAGGACACGGGGAGGGACAGGGGACATGCTATGTCGGAAAGTATGTTATTGTTAATGGATTACTGTTTAACGCGCCTCTGTTAAAATTGTTTGAAATCAATAAATAAAACTTTAAAAAAAAAAAAAAAGGATGGTTTCGCTGCGCGCATCTAGAGGATGTCGGGGGCAGGGCTTCTGCTGCGATGGCATCCCGACCGCAGGGGTAGGCCTTCTGATGTCATAGTAGCCCTCAAGGGTCCAGAGCGTGTCGGACCGTGGCCGGAAGGGGTAAGCTTGGTCGGCCTCCTTGGCTGACAGACATAACAGTTTGAGTACAAAAGTCTTTCCTGGATGGATTCTAACTGGTACCACAGGGTGACCACAGTAATCTTGGCTGGGTCAAGGAGATATTGAGGATCATTAGACATATCAGCAGGCTCAAAAGATCCAGACAGCACATCAGCTTTAGCATTTTTTCCATCCAGCCAGTTTGGAGTTATACCAGATTCTGTTTGGAGGTATACCAGATTCTTATGGTCTGTGAAGATGGTGAAGGGATGCAAAGCACCTTCCAATAGGTGACTCCACTCTTCCAAAGATAGGTTAATGGTGAGCAGCTCTCGATCACCAATGCTGTAGTTTCTTTATACTAGGGAGACATTTTTTTGAATAGATTTAGCACAAGGTAACAATTTGCTATTATAGGCAAACTGCGAGAGAACAGCACCTTCGCCCAGGAAGTAGGTATCAACTTCCAAAAAAAAAAGGTTGTTCAGTGTCAAGATCTTACAACACTGGTGAGAAAGGAAGGCATATTTCAGGAGGGCAGACTTGGGTTGCCTTGATATTAGTTACTCTTTTAGTAAGGGTGGTGACAGGAGCAATAAGAGTAGAGTTAAGTTGGATGAACTGTCTATAATAATTAGTGAATCCTAGAAAGTGCTGGATCACCTTGAGTGACCCACTGGTTAGGGACACTCCATAATTGCCAATAGCTTGGAGGGGTCCATTCAAAGGGCCTTCACACAAATAAAATAACCCAGGAATGGAAGCTCTGCCTCTGTTCAAAAACACACTTGGCATATAGAAAATGACTTCTTATTTGCTGAAGCATGGCTTTAACATGAGAAAGGTGTGACTGAAGTAGGATGAGAACATCAGAATGTCATCTAGATATGCTATGACACAGGTATACAACAAGTCTCTGAATATCTCATTGACAAAATTCTCGAAAACCACTAGGTCATTGCATAGGCTAAAAGGTATCACCAAATACTCGTAGTGGCCATATTGAATATTAAATGTGGTTTTCCATTCATCACCTTTTTCTAAGAGAATGAGAACATAGACCATCAGAAGATCCAACTTAGTGAATATTGAAGTACCTTGAAACCTGTCAAACATTTCAGTTATCAACGGCAAGTGGTATTTGTTTTTTATAGTAATAGCATTCAAACCCTGATTATCAATTCATGAATGGAAAGAACCTTCTTTCTTGCTAATGAAGAAAAGTTCTTCTCTAGCAGGAGAAGTGGACAGCCTGATGAAACCTTTCTCGAGATTCTTTCAAAAGTATTCAGACATTGTTTCAGTCTCAGGGATTGATAATGGATACACTCTACCCCGAAGCAGTATTTTGCCAGGCATTAAATCTATGGTGCTATCATATGGATCATGGGATGGGAGAGTCTCAGCCCATATTTACTAAAGATGTCTGCAAACAGATTGTAATTTTAATAGTGGTACACAAGTGCACATGTATGCAAATATGTTGGCTCGCATCCAGAGACATGACCATTTTATAAGAACATAAGAAAATGTCATACTGGGTCAGATCAAGGATCCATCAACTCCAGCATCCTGTTTCCAACAGTGGCCAATTAAGGCTACAAGTACCTGGCAAGTACACAAAAACTGAGTATAATCCATGCTACTGATGCCAGTAATAGTGGCTATTTTCTAAGTCAACTTGATTAATAGCAGGTAATGGACTTCTCCTCCAAAAACTTATCCAAACCTTTTTTAAACCCAGCTGCACTAAGTGCACTAACCACATCCCCTGGCAACAAATTCCAGAAATTGTGCATTGAGTGAAAAATAATTTTTTGTGATTAGTTTTAAATGTGATACTTGCTAACTGCATGCATTTCCCCCTAGTCCTTGTATTATCCGAAAGAGTAAATAACCAATTCACATTTACCCATTCTAGACCTCTCATGATTTTAAACACCTCTATCATATCCCCCCTCAGCCGTCTCTTCTCCAAGCTGAACAGCCCTATCCTCTTTAGTCTTTCCTCAAAAGGGACCATCACCTTTATCATTTGGTCACCCTGCTCTGTACCTTCTCTATCACAACTATATCTTTTTTGAGATGCGGCGACCAGAATTGTACACAGTATTCAAGGTGCGGTCTCACCATGGAGCGATACAGAGGCATTATGACATTTTCCGTTTTATTAACCATTCCCTTCCTAATAATTCCCAACATTCTGTTTGCTTTTTTGACTGCTGCATATGCTCACATGGTATAAAGACTGAATGCACATATGTGTGTGAACATAAGAACATGCCATACTGGGTCAGACCAAGGGTCCATCAAGCCCAGCATCCTGTTTCCAACAGTGGCCAATCCAGGCCATAAGAACCTGGCAAATACCCAAAAACTAAGTCTATTCCATGTTACCATTGCTAGTAAAAGCAGTGGCTATTTTCTAAGTCAACTTAATTAATAGCATGCATGCATGTGAGCTCAAATGCCAGCTTTACTGCGTAAAATGGGGGACTTTAATAGAAACACGTACCAGTTAAACCATTTTATTCTCAGCTCACCCCTACCCTTAAAACCCAGCTGACATGCTTATATTATTTTGTTTTAGGACTTACACGCCATTCATAGCAGAAGTAAAGTAACGCAGTAAGGGACCCTGGTGCGCGCTTGCGTGCATAAGTTTTTACACACCGGTTTCATTCATAAATCTAGGAATGCCCATGCCCCGCACCTTTTTTTGGACTTTTTCATTTGTGCGCAAACCTAGGGAGCTTTAAAAATCTGCTCAGTGCGCGTCAACCCAAATTGTGCGAGTATCTCCTGGTTTTGGCTTGTCGGGCTTTTAAAATTCACCAAACAATGTGTAAGGCATAGGCAAACCTGTAAGAACTGGTAGGTTTGATGAGCAGAGTTACAGAGGAGGACATGCAGGAAGTAGGCAATTCTAAGCGTGTGACTGGGCCTTGTGCACGCTGGGCAAATTTTCAAAGGGACCCGGCCACATGTGTAAAGCCTGCTACGCACATAAGTGCTGGGCCTCTTTGAAGGGGCAGGCTTGGACAGCACCATTCATCGCTGTCCTGAAGACTCGCGCGCTGGCAGCCGGCTGGCGCGTGCAAATTACTTCAGCTCTCAGGAGCTGAAGTAAAGTTGTAAAACAAAGAAAAAAAACCGATACGGGCAGATTTTAAAAAAGTACACCGGATTTTAAAAGATATGTGCGTAACCGCGCGTATCTTTTAAAATCCGGGGTCGGCGCGCGCAAGGCTGCACAAAATCAGCAGCCTGCGCGGGCCGAGTCACGCAGCCTGCCTCCGTTCCCTCCGAGGCTGCTCTGAAATCGGAGCGGCCTCGGAGGGAGCTTTTTTTGACCCCACCACCTTTCCCTCCCTTCCCCTATCTAACCCACCCCCCTGCCCTAACTAAATCCCCCTCCCCTACCTTATTTCGTTGAGTTACGCCTGCCTCGCCAGTTCCCTGCCCCGGCACAGGCCACTGTGCTGAAGCACTCGGCCCCACCCCTGGACCGCCGTCAAGCCTTCGGCCTCACCCACGACCACCGCCAAGCCGCCAGACCCCCCCCCCCCCCCCGAATGCCACGCCACCCCCAACACGCCCCCGACATGCCTCCCAAGCAAAGTCCTGAGACTTATGCGCGTCCCGGGGCTTTGCGCGAGCCGGCTGCCTATGCAAAATAGGCGCGCCGGCTCGCGCAAGTGCCCTGAATGCTTAAATCCGGCAGGATTTATGCCCGCAGGGCTTTTACAATCTACCCCATAGGGTTTAGGGGGTGGGGAGGAGAGGGGAAGAGGGAGGGAGTTTAGTTAGGGGGGTTAGGGAAGTTCCCTCCCAGTCCGCGTGCACATGCATGCCAGATTTTAATATCAGAACACGCATGTGTGGGCAGGTGTCGGCTCCCGCGCACAAGGGGGGCTATCTTACAAAAATACACGTGGTGACGCAAGTAGGCCTTTCCCAGTTCCTTCCCACTCTGCTCCAATTAAGGAATGGAGGGAACTTCCCTATAGCCCTACCTAACCTTCCTTTTCCCCTCTTCTCTTCTCCCTGACCCCTATCCCTTACCTATCTACCCTAGTGTTTTTGTTTATTAACTTACCTGCTTTATGTATGCCGGCCAGCTGCCAACACGTGCTTCCCCGGGACAGGGCCTAATGGCCACTGTCCGGGTAAGCCTCCGCCCTGCCCCTCTCTGCCCAGACCTTGCATCCCCCTCCCCCCTCGGCACACCCCTTTCATCAAGCCTGGTACTTCTGCACATATCAGGAGATAACTAGAGATGTGATTCAGCTGAACCTTTTGGTTCGGCCTTCGTTATTGACCCGCCACGAGAAATTTCGTTTTCCAGCGGTTTGGGCGGATTGTTTTCAGACGTCCCGAATTTCGGGGTTAGTGCGAGCTAACCCCGAAAAATGAATTTTCATGAAATTTCAGGAAAATCCGTTTCATTTTTCAGGGTGGCTGAACCAGAACGAATGCACATCCCTAGAGATACCACCACACGTGGCTGGGCCATTTCTAAAATGTGCTTCGTGCGCGCACGTCCCAGCCACACGCGTATCTCCGGGTATTTCAGCGCACGGGCCTTTTACAATTAACCCATTAGTGTATGGGCTGTAATGTATCCTTCATTTTTCTGGTATGCTTACATCAATACGTTGTTAATGCAATTTATCTTCCCTATACTATGAAATCAGTATACTCCATGTACAGCTACTTCTAAAGTTTTATATTGTTCAGTTCCAAGATTTATGTTCTTTTGTCTCTTTTCCTTGTCGCCCTAGACAAATATACTGCAATTCACATCTTTCTTTGTAATCTGCCTTGCTCCTTTCCTAGGAAAAGGCTAAATATCAGATGGAAATAAATAAGTGTCAGTGTGACATATGCGCCATATATTTATAGCCAGATTCTTTCAAAGATGCCACTGAATATTTTAGGAAACACATTCTACTCTTTTCCGGTTTTCAAGTGAGAGAGGTCAATATGGTTCACACATCATACAGTCATTTGATTTGTTCTTCAGTATTAATATGTATCTGTAAGAGGCCATGTGAATTTCAACTAAGGTTAGCAGATGACTTAGAAGTATCAGGGACAATGCTTGTTTCCTTCTGTTTCCTGTAAGCTCCCTGCATGTATTTCTGCAATGAAACGGACTGCTCTAAGACTATCCCTGATCAGCTGGAACCATCAGGCAACCTTAATTACTATAAAGCTGATAAAGCACCACACAACAGCATAGGAAATTTATGATAAATTACAGTTAGGAGTCTGACTTGAGAACATTTATCACAGTTAATAAAACATAGGCAATGTGGTCCGGTGCTTAGAACATTAAATTGTGAGCCAGGAAAATATCTGTGAAGTGAAATCTTGCTCTCTCTCCAACTGTGTGTGCCCATGGGCAAATCACTGACAATGTATCCCATGTGTCTTAGTTTATCCAACTAGATAATAATAACAACAATGACATATCTTCTTATTTTGGCTCCCTTTGGGAAGCGTTTGTGCTGTGTTTATAGCAGAAATGTTACAGCCTAGAGAGAGCTTGCATGCCGGTTTCTGACATATTCCAATGTAGCCTAATGTAATCTGTTTTTAAATGGCTGATCAGTCATGAAAAACGAAATATAAACAATTAAAATTAAATACTTAAAAAAAGAAGTTGTGATCCTACTTGGATGAAATGTGATATATGAAATAAATCCATACAAAATAATATGATTACATACCATCCAAATTGCACACAGTTGTGAAATATTTTTTTTATATTGTAGTGATTGAATTTGTTTTATAAAGACATTCATGTTCTTTTATTATTTTACTGAAGCTGATGAAGTATAAACTATTCCAAACACATCCCAATGTTTGATTCTTTTTATAATTTAAATTTGTAAAGATAAACAAAAAAGAAAAAAACATCTTAAAATGAGAAGAGAACGGTGAGAGAGGGACACTGATCGGGAGACCCACCCCCTCCAGATGTCATTTGAGCCAGCGTCGAGCTGGTAAATGGCGCCTTTCCAATAGGCGTCGCGCGCCAAAGGGGTCCCCTTTGTCGTGCCCCTTCGTGCAATCCGCAGTGCTAGCTTTTCTTTTTAACTTCTATTAATGTTCCTTTCTTTCTTATGTTAACCATCTCAAGGTTCTTGTTTTATCCCTTGTTAACAATTTCCTTATTTTAAATGTTCAATGTATTTAACAAAGGAAACGTATTTCCTGCGTTTCTGTTTGAATGTAAACCGATGTGATATGTAAAATCGAACACCGGTATATATAAATAAATAAATAATTGATTATAGATTCGAAATAATCCTCAGTGCATTACTAAATGCAAAAATATCTTAAAAATGGGGGGAGTTACACATTTAATACTGAATATTTGCAGAGGAGGAAATTAATTGATCGCTTCTATCTTAAATTAGTATCCTATCTTTGACAAGCCATATTGGAATGTGTTCTAATTGGGGTCAATCTGCAAATAGCCTGCATAGTTGCAAAGTCCACAGGTACTTTTAACATGCATTCTTTGAAAATCAGCTAGCATAAAAATTAGCCATTCATGCACTTTCCACCTACTAGCTATGTGGCTGGGAACAAAATAGTCCAAGTTCTTTTGGACATCCCATGCATAGGCGCTGCTTTCCTCCCTCGGCCTTCACACTTGTAGGAATTCCTCTTGAAGTCAGCTAAATATATGCATAGTATGGAAGCTCACACATACTTTCAGCTGGATTGAAGGAGGGCAATTTTCAGACTAGGATAAATAATTTTGAAAAACGACCTCGAGGAGGATTTTCTAACTGTGCGCATACAGGTAAAGTCTGCACACACCCCTTACACAATAGATTTTACCTTATTTTTTTCTAAGCGAACTGAAGCACATAAGAACACGTTGAAAATGTGCAGAGCTGTGCACAGAAGTTACACCTTCTCTTCGTTGGGGAGTAACTTTTGCAGGCGAACATACACCTTGTAAAATCGAAGTCCCAACTTCTCCCCCCGAATGCTTTATCCCAATTCACATAAAAGTCCACGTGAATTTGGCTGACAACAGCAATTTTACACAAACTGAGCTCCGGTGTTTTATGAAAGTAAATGCCTTTTAAAATCAGGCCCACTGAGTCTACTGCAAGAAATCTTGCAAAGCTTTGCAGAGTAGTGATGTGGATAGAATACATTTTAGTTTGTTTTTCATTTTTGTTTTTTTTAATTCAGATTTTTTATTCATTCAAAGGTGTATTTTCAAATGTTCAAACATAAAAATTGATACTTGTGTGCACAAAATAACATAATTGCGAGTATGTTTTTTTAAAAAAAATGCCACATATACATGTAAATCAGGGTCCGCCAGCATATTTATGTGTGAAAAAAGGTGTGGACCGAGGCATTCTGGGGAGGGACCAGTATTTATGCAAATAAGATGCAATTTTAAAACTGTCAAAGTGACACTTAGGGCCTCATTTTCCAAGGAATTACCGCGTGTGATAATTCCGCAAACCGCGCTAACAGCAGTTAACGCGATTTGCAAATGCAAATTTTTAATTTAGTATTCAGGTGGCGGAGTTGGGGCAGAGCAAATGTAAAATAGGGAGGATTTATCGTGTGCCACGAAACAGCCGCACTGTTAGCGTGGCTCCTAACGCGGCCAATAACTACACCTCTTTCATTTGCGTTATGTTGTGCGCTACAGGCCGGTAAAGGTTTATCGTGGTCCATGATGTCTCCTGACAGGCCTGTTTCAGTATGATGCAGGCTCAGAGAGCGAGCGAGAGAGAGCCTTGCCATAGTGCCTCCTCCCTAGACAGGTATTTGTATCCCTATGGGAGGCCCACCTAGTAACTCGAGGTGAGGTTTAAGTATTAGTGTAGGGGGTTAGGGGCCACTTTCACATTCAACGTGAGACGTACGAACAGAACCAGTGGTCTCTTGTGAAGATTTGATGACCTACGGAGTGAGGAAACTCACCCAAAGATGAGATTTGTGCAATGTTCTCTCAACCTAGCTTGATGGACTCTCTACCTGGGTCACAACCTTGTTGTGACCCAGGTAGAAAGTCATCTTTACAATGGTGGTGGCCATCTTTAAAGGCGGCGGTCATCTTTACGATGGCGGTGGCCATCTTTAAAGATGGCGCCGGCCAGCCAGTGCTCCTACCATGTGACAGGAGCCGGCCAATGGCACGGATACCCTGTCATATGGTAAGGGCAAAGGGCCATCGGCGCCATCTTTGAGTGGCAGCCGACGGCCTGAGAACGGGAGATCGCTCCCGGGACCCCACTAGACCACCAGGTAATTTTAAAATGTTTTGGGGGGATCGGGAGGGTAGGGGAAGCTAAGGGGTCATTTTTAAAGGGTCGGGTGGGGTTTTTTTTTATCGGGCCATCGGTGCCATTTTTGAGTAGCAGTCAAAATGGCGCCGATGGACCGAGAGCGGGAGATCGGTCCCCGCGCCCCCACTGGACCACCAGGTACTCGTAAAAAGCTTGGGGGGGGTGGGTTTGGGAGGGTGGGGGCAGGTAAGGGATTCATTTAATAGGGTCGGGGTGGGTTTAGGGGCTATTTTGGTGTGCCGGTTTTCCCCGCCCTCCCTCTCCCCCGATTTACAATTGTTCACGATAAATCGGGGGAATTTCTATTGTATCACGACTCTTAACTATTTTTGACGATTTAAAATATATCTGACGATTGTTTTAAATCGTCAAAAAACGATTCACATCCCTAGTTTTAATGCTTATGGTACCAAAAGTTAAAAGTTTGCTCTCCATATGACCTTGCATGCTAGAATGACCTGCCTCTTTCCAATTGTGCAGTTATAGAGCATGGCAGACCATATGGGCTATAGTATAACAATGAAAGCAGCATTTTTGCTGGTAAGGAAGACAGCCAGAGGTCAAGAAGAAGCTCATTACTAGGGACCATCACTATTGCTTCTTGTTGCCTTCTTCACACACCACTCCCTTTGGTAACTTCATATATGTGCTTGTATGTGACCTGCTCAGTATTTTCATGGGCAACACATTAGATAGTGTGCATGTACAGGTTGGGTGGTGTGAAGGCTAACTTGGAGTCATCATTCCACCTGCTCGCTCTAAGCAACACACCTCAACTCATACATGACCTGCGACAATATTCATTGTGCGTAACCTGAAAATCCAGTTGGCTGTGGATTCCCCAGGATAGGTTTTGGAAGCCCTGACTTAGTAAGTAGTATGAAAGACAGGAAACAGATGTAATCACCTTTGCCATATGCTTTATTTATGAACGATAGTACCCTACTTGCATCCCTGTCAACTTAGCTACATGCATTCTCTTTCCTCATGAGAATCAGATAGAACTGCCATTGATGTATCATTTCCAATGACTCCTTCATATGAGCAGGTAAGAATGCAAAGTCAGTCCAGTGTAAATACAGATGTGTTCAATAATTACTTAAGAAAAAATAAACAAAAGCAAAGCAAAATGCATTCTAGACTCATGAAAAATGCATGCTTGTCATAGATGAAGCTTAAATGCTGCAATGTACTTCAGTGCAAGTTAAATGTTGAAGCTTCCAACAGGCGTCTTGTTAGAAAAGTGAGTGGTGAAAGGCCTGTGACAGAGTGAAATGCATCCCTTTCCCCAAGCTGACTGATCATAAAAAAAAAATGCTGTCTTTTTATGGTGCACAGACGAGTTTTAAAAATGACTCAATCTATTGTAGAATTCAGCACATTTTCTTGCCAATTATTTTTGAAGGGACCATGACAAATGCTTTCTATAGTAGGAATGGCAGGCTTGTCTATTTTATTTTACTATTATGGGACTTTTATTTTTATACCATCATGAGAGGCAAATGGCAGAGCTATGATTAGGATAAACTGTGTAAGAAAGGCTTGAGCTGTACAATTTATGATATAGCTTTCTTTAATCCATCAGGCAGTGTGTGGGGGGATGGTCTTTCCATAAACCATGGAGCCTTGGTTACATATGTTAATAAATTCGACCCACACAATATTAAGAAAAAAAAATGCTGACAATTTCTGGACTGAAAATGTATTTTTTTTTTCGAATCCAGGAGGCTTTATGGGTCAATGTGAATTTCTCTGAAAAGCAAAGCAAAACATGCCTCTGCCAATCTAGTGAAAGGAATTAAAAGTCAAAATAATTGATGATTTAAAAAAAAAAAGAAATTCTCATTTTGCTAGAATTAAAAATGGTAACTCAAGTACCCATTGGATAATGGTGTGCAGCACCCATACCGTTAATTATATATATTCTGCGTTTTGGCACTTCGAAGCTTGGGCAAAAGGGAGATAAATGAAAAAATGGTGGTGTTCAAACGAATGGGGTTACAGATTGTTTGCTGTATTTGGAGATCTTGAAACCAATAAAACTGTAAAAACAAAAAAAAAATAAATAATAATGTGGATCTCAAATTTGAAAAAAAAATGTCAGGTTGAGTCCTCCCAAGCAGAGGGGTGGTAACTTTCAAAGCAGCGCGCGGTGCATGTTAGCATGTATGCATTGGCCCACACCTAGGGACATGGCCATTTTATAACTTGTGCGTACGCTAAAAACAAAAGCCTAGCCGCGCTCCCGTGTGCCTAATTTTAAGGGAGCATGCAAATCCCACCTCTACCACATAAGTCGAGGGACTTCGAAAGAGGCGCATGCCTATACCACTGCCGGTTTACCAGTTCATCCATCAGTTCGCCCAGTTAACTGCTAGGTCCTCCAACTCCCCCTGGATGGTTGATAGCTTACACTCCCTCCAGTTACCCCAGACCCTTCCAAGCCCCTCAGAAACGGCTTGCTCCTTTTATAACTGACACGTCATCCACCGCAGAGGTCAAGTTACATAGCAGGAGACCTTTGTGCCCACCGGGGTGCGTAAGTATTTATGCACTCATCTCTTGGCCAGGCCCTGAAACCCTCATGCTCTGCCCAGACCCCGGGCACTCCCCGCACCATTTTGGAATCTTTTTTGGATGTGCGCTCAGCAGGTTGTAAGTGCTACTTTTAACTGTGTAAGTAATGAAACAAATGTGCTTTTAAAAATATGGCCGGCCGCACAAGCCAAATTTCTTCATGCACCAGGCTTTTAAAATTTACCTTTAATGGGATTGTTCTTATAAATCCTTTTTTTGTTTTTTAGCAAGGGAAAGGTGGACTGTTAAAAAAGTGAATTTTCTCCTTTAGTTTCCAAACTCTTTCTTTCACCGCCCCCCAAAAATGATAAGAAAACCACACGAAAATTGCGTGGGGTTTTCCTATCGTTTTTGGGGACCCCTGATACTTGACGATAAGAAAATATCGTACGATATTTTCATACGTCAAAAAAAAACAAAACGATGCACATCCCTAAGTAGGCACGCTTATCCATGCACATTTTTTTTTTAATTCTCTATTTATGACTTTTTAAAATTTACAAACCAAAATATTAGTTCATAACAGAAAAGCAAATATCATACTTAATTCAGATTTCAAAGAAACAGTTAAGTCAGATCAAATTACAAAATATGACATCTTTAAATTATACATCAATGATTCTAGTTCAAAGGCTGAAAAAGAATAAAGGGAGTACTTATTTCCTATTATTTTAAAGGATAAACTAAAGATAAGCGGCACAAGACAAACCTACTTCTTTAACCTAAGGCCTCTGGTGATGATGTAGGTTGTTTTTTTAATTCTATGAACCCTGCTAATTGCTCTGGGGTAAAGAAGATATTGCATTCATCTCTTTTTTTTTTTTTTTTTTACTAAACATTTGCAAGGAAATCGTAATAGAAACGAATAGCCTAATACAATAACTTATTGACGTAAATTCAAAAAACTCTTCCATCTCTGCTGAGTTGCTAGGGCTAGGTCCGGAAATATTTTAATATTAGAATCATGAAATTTTATGGGATATTTCCTGAAATAGACTTTCATAATTTTATTCACTTTGAAATTTGTTACAAGAGAAATCAATAATGTTCCCTTATCTATAACAAGCAATTCAGAATTTTCCAAAAAATTAGTCAAGTCACCTTGAAATGGAACATTAGATTCTCTATTACTAACATTTGGTAAGAAAAAACAAGTATTAACTATAGGCATGTCAATCTCAGAAAAACCCAAAATCTCAGAGAAAAATTTTTTTAGCGTGGTAAAAGGGGTTTCTCCTACAATACGAGGAAAATTTAAAAAGCGTAAATTCAAACTTTTAGTGTTATTTTCAAGAGTCTCCATTCGTCTATCCAGCCTGGTCCGATCTTTAGCTACCAAGGCTTTAAATTCTTGATTCTTTTCCTCTTTTTTCTACAAAGACTGCACCCTGCTATTTGTCTGTTAGTTTTCTTTCCAGGGCGGATATGTCTTGATGTTGTTTAGCATTTGCTTGGCTCAAATTTTCACAAGCAATTTTCATTTCAGCTCTAAAACCCACCACCAGGTCCCAGAGGCCATCTAAAGTCTCCACAGTGGGACGGGGGGGGGGGATCACTGCCAGGACCGCCCACTGCACGATTCTCCCCTAAACCTGGCTCACCGCCTGGGGTAGGGTCAATAGGGCTCCCTCCGACTCGATGTACCACTCGCTCCTTGCTCCTCTCCCTCTGCGCGGTTTACCCACGAGGTTTGCAGGCGGAGGCGTTGACAATCGCAGCGTCCCCTGGACAGCGTTCTCCTCGGACTCAAGGTAGACCCCAGAAGCACAAACATTTCCTGGGTCCGCTTCTGAGTCCTCTGCATCTCCCCTCTGCACTGGTGCCTTCCTAAGATCGGGACTCAGCGACGCCTCATCCTGGGGCACGAGAGGCTCTCCCATTCCACTCTGCCCAACGGGGTCCTCTGCTCCTGGATGCATGCACATTATAAACTAGCCTGGCCATGTGCTCATATGTGCTCAATTTTGTGGTTGATGCTTATGCTCGCAAATTCCGCTTCTATCACGTAAGTGGGGGGGATTTTAATAGGGATGCTCACCAATGCTATTGCACAAAACCAGTTTGTTTCCAATTCACCCAGTTAAGGGCTTGGTCTCCCAAACTCCCATAGTTTAATATCCTTCCTTCCAAACCTCGTTGATCTGCCTAGTTTTGTTTTGTTTTGTTTTTTATCACTTACACATCATTCATAACAGAAGTAAACTTACATGGCAGGGGACCCTGGCATGTGCCAGTGCACATAAGTATTTATGTGCAAATTTTAAGGTTAAAATCCTGGAACGCCCATGCCCCTCCAGACCATTCCGAAACACCGCCCCTTTTTGAAAATGTTTCATTTGTGTGCGCAGTGGAAGAAACGCGTGTATCTGGGCATTTTTTAAAACCCGCTCGGCGCGCGCATCCCCTAATTCCTATAAGAACATAAGAATATAAGAAAATGCCATACTGGGTCAGACCAAGGGTCCATCAAGCCCAGCATCCTGTTTCCAACAGTGGCCAATCCAGGCCATAAGAACCTGGCAAGTACCCAAAAACTAAGTCTATTCCATGTTACCATCGCTAATGGCAGTGGCTATTCTCTAAGTGAACTTAATAGCAGGTAATGGACTTCTCCTCGAAGAACTTATCCAATCCTTTTTTAAACACAGCTATACTAACTGCACTAACCACATCCTCTGGCAACAAATTCCAGAGTTTAATTGTGCGTTGAGTAGAAAAGAACTTTCTCCGATTAGTTTTAAATGTGCCCCATGCTAACTTCATGGCGTGCCCCCTAGTCTTTCTACTATCCGAAAGAGTAAATAACCGATTCACATCTACCCATTCTAGACCTCTCATGATTTTAAACACCTCTATCATATCCCCCCTCAGTCGTCTCTTCTCCAAGCTGAAAAGTCCTAACCTCTTTAGTCTTTCCTCATAGGGGAGCTGTTCCATTCCCCTTATCATTTTGGTAGCCCTTCTCTGTACCTTCTCCATCGCAATTATATCTTTTTTGAGATGCGGCGACCAGAATTGTACACAGTATTCAAGGTGCAGTCTCACCATGGAGCGATTACAGAGGCATTATGACATTTTCCGTTTTATTCATCATTCCCTTTCTAATAATTCCCAACATTATGTTTGCTTTTTTGACTGCCGCAGCACACTGTACTGACGATTTCAATGTGTTATCCACTATGACACCTAGATCTCTTTCTTGGGTTGTAGCACCTAATATGAAACCCAACATTGTGTAATTATAGCATGGGTTATTTTTCCCTATATGCATCACCTTGCACTTATCCACATTAAATTTCATCTGCCATTTAGATGCCCAATTTTCCAGCCTCACAAGGTCTTCCTGCAATTTATGACAATCTGCTTGTGATTTAACTACTCTGAACAATTTTGTGTCATCTGCAAATTTGATTATCTTACTCGTCGTATTTCTTTCCAGATCATTTATAAATATATGGAAAAGTAAGGGTCCCAATACTGATCCCTGAGGCCCTCCACTGTCCTCTCCCTTCCACTGAGAAAATTGTCCATTTAATCCTACTCTCTGTTTCCTGTCTTTTAGCCAGTTTGCAGTCCGCGAAAGGACATCGCCACCTATCCCATGACTTTTTACTTTTCCTAGAAGCCTCTCATGAGGAACTTTGTCAAACGCCTTCTGAAAATCCAAGTATACTATAATTACCGGTTCACCTTTATCCACATGTTTATTAACTCCTTCAAAAAAGTGAAGCAGATTTGTGAGGCAAGACTTGCCCTGGGTAAAGCCATGCTGACTTTGTTCCATTAAACCATGTCTTTCTATATGTTCTGTGATTTTGATGTTTAGAACACTTTCCACTATTTTTCCTGGCACTGAAGTCAGGCTAACCGGTCTGTAGTTTCTAGGGATGTGCAGACAAAAAGTTTGCGTTGATAAGTTGAAGTTGAGGGTCGATTTCGTTCAATGTGGACATATGGAGAATTCCATAAGTTGAGGGTCTGTCCATATGTTCACCGGTTCCCTAAATAAAAATTTTAACCCCTCACCCTCCTTAATCCCCCCCCCCCAAGACTTACCAAAATTCCCTGGTGGTCCATCGGGGAGTCAGGAAGCCATCCCTGTATTCCTTTGCGAGGAGCACGTGACGTCGGCATCACGTCTGAGTGACGCGGATGTCATGTGCTCCTCGGCGCCTCCGCTCCGGGACCCCCGTTGGACCCAACCGGAACTTTTGGCCAGCTTGGGGGGGTCACTTATTCAACATAGCTATGTTGAATAAGTTGAAAATCGCGATGCGTTGTGCATCATCACTTTTTTAAGTTAAAAAAAAAAAAGTTGCGTTTTACATATGCATTCAAAATGAATGCACGCCCCTGGAGCCCTTTTTAAATATTGGGGTTACATTTGCTATTCTCCAGTCTTCAGGTACAATGGATGATTTTAATGATAAGTTACAAATTTTTACTAATAAGTCTGAAATTTCATTTTTTAGTTCCTTCAGAACTCTGTGGTGTATACCATCCGGTCCAGGTGATTTACTACTCTTCAGTTTGTCAATCAGGCCTACCACATCTTCTAGGTTCACCGTGATTTGATTCAGTCCATCTGAATCATTACCCATGAAAATCTTCTCCATTACGGGTACCTCCCCAACATCCTCTTCAGTAAACACCGAAGCAAAGAAATCATTTAATCTTTCCGCGATGGCCTTATCTTCTCTAAGTGCCCCTTTAACCCCTCGATCATCTAACGGTCCAACTGATTCCCTCACAGGCTTTCTGCTTCGGATATATTTTAAAAAGTTTTTACTGTGAGTTTTTGCCTCTACAGCCAACTTCTTTTCAAATTCTCTCTTAGCCTGTCTTATCAATGTCTTACATTTAACTTGCCAATGTTTATGCTTTATCCTATTTTCTTCTGCATGCTTTCGGCTTTGAAAATTGTTTATGTGCACTAAGTAGTATCTATACACATAAAATCAATTTTATGCATGTAAGTGCTCCTTTAAATGCGTAAGAAATGACACAAAAAAAAAAACAGAGCTAAAGGAAAACAGAATGATCCCAACAAAATTTTTGTCGCTCACACCCCTGCTCATAACCCACACAAAATGTAATCTGTTAAAAAGAGGCAGTGATGGAAGCAATTGGGGGGAATGGCTAATCTTTATCCAGGTTTTGCTTATATTCCTTGATAGTTGGATGTAGTTATCTAGCTACCCCTGGTCAGAAAAATTTCTGTTCTAAGGTTAACCGGATAACCAAAATGTAATAATGTAGCAGGTCAAATGGGGCCCAATAACCACCCCCTCACACCTCCAAGATTTAAAAAAAAAAGGGCCTGCTTACCCCCCTCCTGCCTCCAATCCTCCTCATCCTGTACTCACACTTCGTATTAAAGCCCGAGGGAAACGTTTGGAGCCATACTCCCTCCTGCTGGGCTTCCTGGCCAGTTTCAGGGGCTTTGGGAAGTGAGCTGCAGATTTTGCACAGAACATTTTTTAGGCATGATATGAGGAGATTGGCGCTCTGATGGCTCCTACTTTGTTTTAATAGAGGTGGGACGGGTATCAGTCATTTGCTTTTCCAGCTATAGTTTGTTGTTTTTTAATTATTATTTTGGGGGCAGGAGGGGGAGGTCAGGGTGCTGCTGGCCAGCAAAAACATCAATATTCAAAAGCCCAATGAGCAGCAAAGTTACTCAGATACTTTATTTGGGTAGTTTATCTAAGTACTTTCAGTGGTACTTTTAGCTGGATATTTGGTTAAAGTTATCCTTGTTAGTTAGATTGTTTCTGTCTGACCATTGTCTCACCATTGCTTTTTAACATCTTTATATGCCTTCTAGGAGTCTTTGTATGTTAAATCGGTATCACATGTTTTATGTATGTTGATGATGTTCAGATAGGGCTACTAGCTGATGGTGAACTGGGAGCCAAGATAGAAAATTTAAATAAGCACTTGAAGGTTATTTGTAAGTGGATACTGGAGAGCCATTTGTTTGTAATTACAGGAAAAATAGATTAATGACCAAGATGATGGATGTGTGGAAAAGGTGAGGAATCTCAGGGTCCAGACTGAAGTTTCATGTGATTTTGATTCCTATATTTCTGAGGTGATATGAAGAGAGTTTACATAAATATGAAACTTGCATCAATTGCTGAGAAGGTTGATACTTCTAATAGTAGTTAAAATATATATCTTGTCTTTGTTAGACTACTGTAACTATCAGCCTGTCCAATAGGAGTATCCAGCACCTACAGGTAATGCAAAATACGGCAGCAAGATCTGTTGTTTAGTAGGGATGTGCAATCGTTTTTCCCGAATTAGCCAATGTCAATGAAATTGCCTAATTGGGAATGGTTTGGGAGAACCAAAAAGCGATTGATTGGAAAAATCAATTTTTGAGTTAGTGCACGCTAATGGGAGTTAGCGCGCACTAACTCCCAATAGTGCGCACTAACCCTAAAATCAGGGCCCCCCAAAAAAAAAAACAAATCATGGGAAAAATGAAATTCCTGTGGAGGGGGGACCCAAAATGAAGCCCAACAAAATGTTTACCTGAAGCACATCATGGATATAGTGCTACTAACAACCTTATAGATATAATGCTACTAACACTAGCTGCCTATAAAAAAGTGTGCCAAATTTAAATTCACGACACTGTCTTTTGATCTCTTAATGGTAACAGACCAGTGATCTTGGTGTTTTGCTTGACTCTTCATTATCTATGCATGCTCACATTAAATCATTGACACAATCTTCTTTCTTTATGTCTTCTGTGACATCTGAAACCTTTATTGAATCTACCTAACTTTCGAACAGTTCTTTAGACACTTCTCTTCTCTGGTCTTGATTACTATAATTCTCGTCTTACTGGTTTGCCTGATTATGCTATCCATCCCCTTCAAATTGTTCAACACTGCTGCTCGCCTTCTAACTGGTATCACCTTACAAAACTATATCACTCTCATTCTTCAATCTCTCCATTGGCTTCCTGTTGCTTTCCATTTCCAATTTAAGAATGCTATAATCATTCTCAGTTTTCTGAATAGCATTTCCTCTCCATTCATATACCCCATCTGCACTCCTGAAACCAAGGACTCTTGGAAATCCCATCTCTAAAGCTTGTCCATCTCAATGAGACTAGAGAGCATGCCTTTTCTAAAGTTGGATCCATATTGTGGATCTCCCTCTTGCTTGAAATAAGATCGATTTCCGAGCAAACATTTTTTAAGAAGACATTGAAAGCATTCCTTTTTCAAAAGGCATATGCCACGACTAATTGACCTACAAATGACTGAGTTAGAGTTTGATAATTGTTTTTCTCGGTTGTTTTGATTATTGATTGTTCAGTGCTCTTGTCATATGATTGTTTGCACTTGCACTTGTAACACATTTGTTTTGATTTTAATACAAATGGTTTATGTACCCTGTTCTGAATTTTGAAAGGGCAGGTAACAAAGCTATTAAACAAATAGCTAAATATTTAAAGAAATGCTTAAGATGATATATCCTAGGATGTACCTTGCATTCATTCCAAGTGACATTGTTAAAGGGATGTGAGGTGGTACAACATAAGAAGGCATTCTGTGATTAGACCTGAATTATTGAATTCTTCTCTGTTAGACATCAGGTTGGAGTCTGACTATAAGGTGTTCAAGAAAAAAATGAAAACATGTTTTCTGATTGGGAATAAATCCATTTTGATATAATTTGGAGTGGCATTGAGTTTGGGGGTAAGAAAGGAGCGAGCAGTGTTTCTTTTTGAGGTTATGGTAGCAGAAATGAGGAATAGCTGAGAGTTTGTATTGTTTGTTTTTATTTTTATAATTTTTGTATTCTATGTAGTGATCTTTTGACTTCATTATCAGTAAGGCTCTTGTAACTCCTTGAGCTAGAACAAACAAGTTAGTTATTTAGGGTGGCACCATTTGATGTAGCACTTCCCTTTGAGGGTGCTGGGGTGGTCATTCCCCTTGTGATTATAAAACAGCTGTCTCCCTTAGATAATGGTGTTGCGGGAGTCACTATTTGGGGCCTCTAAATGGCCACTTCTTCAGTTGCTCCTTGCCTAGGCAAAAGGTCAACTACTATGGTAGAAGGAAGTTGTCTCAGTGTCTTTCTGGTCTTCGTTCCTGTCTTTCTGGTCTTCGTTCCTATGATCCTGAACTTTGTTTTGTCAGCCTGGCCTGTGTTCCTGAGTTCCTTTGTCTTGTCTTCATGGTCAGCCTTCAGTTCTTGTCTTCATGGTCATTCAGAGGTCAGTATCTATTTATTTATTTATTTATGAACATTTGATATTTATCCGAGGTCCATTTTTGATTCATATCATTCATAGGATATTAAAATGGCCTCATTGTTTTTTGTTTAACATTCATTCTAAATGAATGCGTATCTAGCAATACAACCTCCATTATTATTGTTTCTGACATAATGGATGCAGAATTTTCAAAAACTGATTTCCTCAATCAAAAGATGTGAAAAAGGTAGTAACAGAAGACAACTTTGGAGCTCTTGTCATAAGCATTTTAGCCTCTAGTGAGGCAGTGTCGGATGTAGATGAGTGTTTTAACCAAATCTAGGAAGAACAGGCTGAATTGATGGAATAGTTTGTCTTCATGAAAATCAATTTGCCTTTCCTGTATTTCTCAGAACTTTCATGCAAGTGGCAGGATAACTGAAATCACCATGGAGTCTTAGTGACTCTCAGACTTGCTGCTAAAACCCTAATATACCACCTTGTGGATTTTCTGCCACTCAGCCTTGGTGCTGTACTCCGCATGCTTCACCTTGGATTCTTGCTGCCATTCTGCTTTGCTGCCATACTCCTGATGTACCAGCCTGGGGTACAGAAGAGGTATGGCAGCAAGAGAAATTTGTAGTAAAATCCCCATGGTGGTACTTCAGGGTAATAATGGCAGCAAGTCAGGCTGGGTCCTGGGACTATTTTTATTTTATAGTGAAGTCATTGGGAGTTTTCCTTCTTTGACTTAATTGTAAAGCTAAAACAGATGTAATGTATAAATAAATTATTTTTGTTTGAAACTAATAAAACAAATTGAGGTACCCCCAAAATGATTTTACATCTTGGGGATCTTCCTGCAGCTCTGACTTGCAGTTATACCCCTTATGCTACATTGAGGATCTTGTAGCTACTCCTCCATGCTGCTGTACTCCTGATATCCTACCTTGGTAGTCTTGCTGTCACTTAGCTTTACTGCCCTACCCTAGACTCATCACATTGGTGGTCTTTCTACCACTCTGCCTTGCTGCTACACCCCTTATAATAACATGATAGGTGTCTTGCCACTCAGCTTTGTCACCGTAATCTATACTTTACACCTTGGGGGTATTGCTGCCTCTGTGCCTTGCTTCCATACCCAAATATTCCAACTTATAGATCTTTCTCCCTCTTGGCCTTACTACCCATAGCCAAGACTTTACACCTTGTGTAAAGATTTGAAAAGCTACCTTTTCTCATCCACCCTCAAGTCTGATGATGGGGCCAATAGTTGATACTTTTAATTGCATTTGCTTTTATCTTTTTTGTTGTTATAAATGTCAGAAATTATTATGAATGTACTTTTATAATCCGCTACAAGTATCAATGTGATCGTGGAATATACATTTTAAATAAATGAAATTGTGTGCCTTGCTGCCTCTCTGCTGTGCACTTGGAAGTCTTTCCACCACTCTGCCTTGCTGCCGTATCCTAGATGCTGCACCTTAGGTATAGTGCTACAACTCTGCCTTCCTGCTATATCTCAGATGTTATGCCATAGTGGTCTTCTTGCCACTCTGCCTTCCTGCTTTGCCTCTTATGCTACACCTTGGCAGGTTTGCTGCCTCTTATCCTTTCTGATTTCCAGAGCTAGTCATTTAACTTAACATCCTAATTCAAGACAAATGAATAACAGTCCTACATTTAGGGGCATAACTTCTAAGTCCCCAAGTCTATGTGAATTTTCAGATGAAAACTTAGACTTCACTTAGGAACCTCACTTAGGCACTTAATTTAGGGCCCTAAGTTCAAGCAATCAGCTTTTTTTGAATATTGGACCCTTACTATTTAACATTCAAGGAAATACTATAGCACAACAAATGACCTAGGTGGCTCAGCTGGCTATTTCTATCAGTGATAAAGAAGCACAACTCTCAGCAGGCAACAAACTGAAACCAACATTGGCAGCTTGTTAATCGTCCAGGTTTTCCCACCGTGTGGCACATGAGCTCAGAAAAATGTAGTGCAATAAAAATTATTAGGCGCTGTTTGCTCCATTTTATTTTAGGACGAGGGCGGTCTCTCTTCATTGCCTGCATTATCTGCTCACTAGGCTATATAACATATTCTTACCAGAATCTCAGACCAGAGGAACGTGAGAACTGGATTCAGTTTAGCACTACTTTCAAAGAAATGGAGGAAGGTAGAGTTAGTTTTTACATCTGCAGGGTACATAGCATTATACTCTCACAGTTAGGCATTTATATGAAATTAGCTTTCAGACTGGCATTTTCTGAAATGTTTCTGCAACTTGTGTTGCTACTTTAATGTCTCAACATGCTGATGCAGCCTGATGAAATGTCACAACATTGTAATCAAGAGAGTACAGCTTACAAAATGTGCCATTTACAATATCTGCAGGCTTAAGAAAATCTCTATGCAAGCGTGCAACGTGTGCGAGTTGTGCCATATCAGCGGTTCATTACTAATGAGAGAGCCGAGGTGTTTACAAACTCATTTACGTTCCCTCAGCACGTTCAGTGAAATCATCCAAATATCCAAACTGTTCACAATCGACCAAAGGAAAAAAATCTCACTTCCCTAAGCTCAGCAACTGCCCGAAAAATTGTATATTAAGCACTTCTGCATGCATTCCCGTTTTGCCCAGAGGAACAATCACACTAAGGGGGAATATACAGAACTAGAACCAACCTGCTTACAGTGGAAAGAAAGAAAGAGGAGAAGAAAAAGAAAGCAATGTGTTGTAGATGAGTTTGCATAGACAAATACAATAGAGGCTGAAAAGGGAAAGCCATGCACTGTTTGAGAACATTGTAATCAGTTCTTTTTCCTGCCAGGGGCTCATTTTGGAGAGAGGAATGGCAGTCACCAAACAGGAAAACGACATAAGGAAAGGAGAATGAAGAAAATATCATCTCCAATCTGCTCTTGGTAGCCAGCCAGTGTGTGAAAATGTCATTGGAAAAGCAGAGCACAGACTTGGGTGCATATTAGGGGGTATTGCTAGAGGAAAGGTCTGCAAATAACGCCCCCAGCCCCCAGGAAAATAATTGCCCAATTTTACTTTTCGCATGTGTTAAGGGCTTATCGACTATGAAAAGTGCTGCTAATGCATGCGATAGCACCATAACGTATGGTGTGATGCAAATCTGAAAAAGAGGAGGAGTGGGTTAACCATTTTGTGAAGTCCTATTGCATGGCTTTAACACTGATTTTAGCTGTACCTTTTTCAGTAGAAGGCTTCATCACATTTTGTGATGTTTTCTCAAAGGCCTAAGTGAGAGAGAGAGAGAGACAGACAGACAGACTAGCCATAATGCCCTCACACTAGATAGGTATTTATATCTCTATGGGAGGCCCAACTAGTAACCCGAGGTGAGGTTTAGGTATTAGTGTAGGGGGTTAGGGGCTACTCTACCTGGGTAACATCAAGCTAGGTTGAGAGAACATTGCACAAATATCATCTTTGAGTGAGTTTCCTCACTTCAAGGGTGATCAAATCTTCACAAGAGAGCACTGTTCTGTTCGTACGTCTCACTTTGAATGTCAAAGTGGCCCCTAATCCCCTACACTAATACCTTAACCTCACCTCGAGTTACTAGGTGGGCCTCCCAGAGAGATATAAATACCTATCTAGTGTGAGGGCATTATGGGTAGGTTCTCTCTCTCTCTCTCTCTCTCCATGGTCCCCCCCAGTGGTTGTATGTAGGAAATACCACATTCTGGCACTTATCTCAAAGTACAAAAATGTTATCACAATTTGTGATAACTTAGCTCTTCACAGAGGTATAATTGCAATAAGCTGCCTATTACCATAAAACATGCCCCTTTTTTGATATTTAGTGCATTTTGATAAATCCAGGCCTAAAATTGTTGAAATACTAAAAGTATGCCAAAGGTTAACTAGAACTTAAAAGTATGTCAAAGGTGAGCATGAAGATTCTCCTCTGCCTTCTGGGCTCATTTTATAAAATATCATAGCATAGATATTCAAAAGCCAGCCAGCTAAGTAATTTAGCCAAATGTAGCTTTTCTGGCTAAGTTACAAGGATATTCAATGGCATGGCTATGTAACTGAATATCCATGTACAAAATGCTACTTTGCTGGATAAGTCCTACTTATCAGCCGCTGTCTGAATATCAGGCCCTACATGACTTAGAAAAATGCAGTCTTATTAGTATATTTGAGATAAAAAAAATATCAACCGGATGAAAAATGTTATGCAAACAAACAATCTAACCCATTGGTGTGTAGGTTGAGGGTAAGATGATGTATTTAAACTGACTGTAATGGTTCAGGAGCTCTGAGTTGAACAATTAAGCTGCACTACTCCCAAGATATCTGACATAATAAAATGGTTTCTCTTACTAACTGTTGGTATTCAGTGTTTACTTGTGTAACATCATCTTAGGATGGTTGCTAACCATCAATGGGGGGCTATAAAGTTTTGTCTCTTCTACTCCTGACTAGCTTTTTCCTCCAGCATCAGGATTCTTTGGAGATGGGAGAAAGACTTATCTTTCTAGGCCCAGAGTAGTAACAGGGGTTACGTCTGATAAACTTCCTTCACTTCGGAGAGGCGTATTTTTTCATTTCTTTGGGTTTGGGGGCTCCAAAAGTCAAATAAATGTTTATTACTGTATGTGGGCAAATATTGCTCTGTGGTTCTATTCCTAGTGTGGACACACGCAGGCAGCAGACCAGTCTATGTTCTCACAAACAAAGCACAGTGAGTGAACTGATAATGCTTTCTGAGTGATTATATATACTAAAAGGATAACATTCAAATAACTCTGCATGACCCCATATACATGTGCATATGGGCATGCAGAGATCTACCATAGCATTTTATAACCTGCAGTCCATGCAGATTATAAAAGATGCATACGTTTCATTACATGTGAATATTAGAGATGTGAATCGGAACCAGAATATGTGGGTTTTTTCCCATCGGGCCCGATCGCGTTTTGTTTATCGGCTGCGCCCCAGCCGATAAACAAAAAACCCACCCCAACCCTTTTAAAGTAACCCCTTAGCTTCCCCCACCCTCCCAACCCCCCCAAAAAAGATTTTACAGGTACCTGGTGGTCCAGTGGGGGTCCCGGGAGCGATCTCCCACTCCGGGCCGTACTACCGCTCTCGGGCCATCGGCTGCCACTAATCAAAATGGTGCCGATGGCCCTTTGCCCTTACCATGTGACAGGGTATCCGTGCCATTGGCCGGATCCTGTCACATGGTAGGAGCACTGGATGGCCGACGCCATCTTGTGCTCCTACCATGTGACAGGGGCTGACCAATGGCACCGGTAGCCCCTGTGACATAGTAAGGGCAAAGGCTATTGGCGCCATTTTGAATACTGGCAGCCGACGGTCCGAGTGCAGGAGGTCGCTCCTTATATCTATCCTTATGCGCTCTCTCCATTGCAGAAGCTCCAGGTTTTCCAGTCTCCATCATCTTCTGCTATCTTCTTTTTCTTTATTCTTCTTTAACATATTAACTTATTCATAAAATAAACAAAAGAAACTATCTCCCTGTCACCCACACTTTGTCAGAGGTATTCCCTCAATGATTGCATTCCATGACATCTTATTGGTACTAACAAAAATAAAAGATAATTATGACCCATGGACTCCCATGACCCATGGACTCCCATGTTGCAAGAGGGGTAAGTAACCCTATTCGAGGGTCTATCCCTGAAATATTCTTTTCGTCGGGAACTACAGACAGCCCAGGGCCATTTCAGCAATCTCAACCCTAGATGGAATTGCCAAACCTTTCACCACAGAGTCCCTCTTTGGGATCTAGGGAAACAAAAAACTTTGTTTCAATTTCTTCTGTAAATATTGGTACTACAGAAGGTGGCGGGGTTCAAAGGAGCTCTGGACACCAAGAGATGGTGGTAGAGCATATTGACCCCCAAAATATTACTTTGGGTGATGTTTGGAAGGTTCTGGTTTCATTACAGAAGTCTGTCTAGTTCCATTGTCCAAAAATAATAAGACTACTATGGAGATAAAAAATGTATTGGAAATGCATAATTGTTTGAATCAACTGGAACAACAAGGGAAAACTATGACTGCTCAATTCGTAGTAATCCAGGAGGCTAATAATTCATTTATAAAAGATGGATTAGTGATTCATAAGCAGATAGAAAACCTGGAAATTTTTAATCGTAATAGAAATTTGAGATTTTTAAATTTTCCTCAAACTAGGCTACTATCTGTGACTGAGTTACTTAAGAAATATATGATAGAGATTTTGGCCATCCCAACAATTGATGAAACTAGTATCTCTAAGATTTATTATATTCCTACTACTAGGTTAAGGAATCAAGAAGAAGAGGGGGGTATGGATATAGTTCAACAATCTCCTAATTTGTCATCATTTTTAGAATCATCTACTGATGATATACCACAAAGGGCTACCCTTTTAGTTACATTTTGCAGGGAAAAAGATAAATATCAGATTTTACAAAAATATTTCCCAAATAAGGACTTCTTGTTTTGCGGACAGAAGATCCAAATTTTTCCAGATGTTTCCCGTGCTACACAGCTTAGGAGAAAACAATTTTTGGCATTGAAGCCAAGGGTGTTATCTCTTGGGGTAACATTCCTACTATAATTTCCCTGTAAATGTTCCATTATCCATCATAAGAATAAATTTATATTTCAGGATCTCTCCCATCTAGAATCCTTCCTAGTAGACAAAGAACAGGGGTGAGATAAAAATGACTACAAATAAAGTAAAAAAAATATTGCTCCCTATTTTTGTAAGAATAAATTTACAGATTACCTGATTTAAATATTGCCTTTAAATATCCTCCCATTATGAGGACTAAGGGTTGTTGTTAACATTTATTTATAGAGTTGGAAGGAATATGTATACCTTGTTTGTGTTACAAAGCTATTTCTTGATTTTGTGCAAATGGAAGTTTGTTTAAAAATCTCAATAAAATATAAATTAAAAAAAAAGATAATTAATTCAGCCTTATTCTCTGAGAAAGAACAGCTTCTTATATCACTGTCTCTTTTACTCTTAAGATTGTGCTTTAGGCACACCAGTTTCAATTAAATGGTAACATGTTCCATCCCCATTTCAGTATTTTGAGAGGAAAAAGCAATGAAGTACTCTCTCCTGTTTTTATGTATCGAACTTAGGGTGGTGATGGGTTGCCTTGATACCCTGATTATTATTTTTATTTGGCAATAACCTCTCCTTAAGGACTGGGATTCAGTTCTTTCCTTTAAGAGTAATTTAATGAGTCCCTTCCACCCTTATAGCTCTTTCCCTGGTGATATCTGATTCAATTTACCAATCTTATTCCAATGTGCTGCTGTTCAGTGAGCAGTGTTTGACAGTCAGTCACACACGCTTAGTGCCCTATCACATATGCCGCTTAAATGTACGTGACCCAGAAGTAAATTAACTTTACTAGCTGCTATCCTGCACGGTCCCTTACTGTGATTGGGAACCACAGTTAACAGCACTCTTATTCGCACTCTACATACGGCTGTTCTTTTTCTAAGTGTTTGTACAGTTTCTGAGGGCCTGAGCCCCACAACAGCACCTCTGCTTCATACAATGGCAGGCCTCACTTTCTAACTGTCATTTGCTTTCATGGGGCTGTGGTATCCCTGCTCACGATGATGTCACTGCAAGAAATAGGTCCTGTAGCCACCTGATAGATACCAGCAAAGTTCACCAAAGGACCTCCTTTACATCTGCTTCTGTTACTGGTAAGGTTAGATAATTTTTTGTGCCTTTACAATCTCTTGCTAATGTTTCTCTCATGTGCTGGGACCCTGCCCTGCGACTTGGGTTTATGATGCTACACCTGACCCATCACTGCTATCCAGGCCGAGGCCCCAGTGTCAGGACCCAGCCTTCATTGGATACCCAACGGATAAGGTACGTTTTTGCCTTTTTCAATTCATTTTTGAGGGTTGCATTCAAGCCTAAGCCATGGCCCCTGTTTTGGGCCTCAGTCTGTGCCCTAGTTGAGGCCATGGTTTCAGACCTAGACCTAGGCCCAGATCAGTTTAAAACAAAATGAATGAATAAGATTTGTTTCATTTGGGGGGGCCCTCGATTCGTTTCAGGGCCCCCAAATGAAAGAAATTAGCATTATTTGTCACATTATTCAGTTTCATTTTAAAATTCACTTCCCTATTAACAATATGGAAACATATCATAGGCTTAGATGCAGAAGCTAAAATACTGGAAGAGTAATAAATATATAAGAGATAAATATATAAGAAACTAATTTAGCTCTTACATATTAAGGTCCTCCAAAGACTGGGTTTTCCACCAGCAGTGCTCAGCATATCTTAGCTGTCATTTGAATGCTATAATTGCCAAGGAAAATCACAGTACTTGATAGTCACGACACACAGCTCGCATTTTTACAAGGTATCTCATGCCAAGCACAAAGAATCATTCCAGCTAGTGATTGCTGAATCAGATCTTTTAAAAGAAGGTGCACATAGCTCAGGCAACCAGATTCCATGCAACTGATCAACATGAAAACGTGGTCTTTCAGAATATACAATAGGAGTAGAATTAATCAAAAACAGTTATCTCTCTTAAAGAAAATTATAAAGTGATCCAATCATGGAATTTTCCCAGCATGTATAAGCTGGAGGAATTGAAATTACCTAGTTATCAAGAACAAACACAGAATCAAGAGTTTGACCTACTTTGTGTTTTGGATGTGAAATAGCAATTGGGCATAAGTAGCACACATACATTAATTAGTACATTTTCAATTGGATTCTGCAATGAAAAATAGCATATGCATGTAAGTAGCATGAATTTGCATATATGCTACTAGCAAAAGGGCTCAGCATTGCTCTAGTAGTCTGGTGTATAACAGCCTCTGTGAGTGTGTGGGGGGGAGAGACCTGTGCCTGTGTGTGTGAATGCCTCTGCCTGTCTGTGTGGGTGCCTGTGCCTGCTTGTGTGAAGGCCTAGGTCTGTGCTTATGAGTGCAGGGGGGGAGATCTCAGCCTGTGTGTGTCTGGGGGCATATGCCTGTGTGTGGGTGCTTATGCATGTGAATGTTTGTGTGTGTGTGTGTTTGCAGGAACCTATGTCTGTGTCTGCTTGTATGAGTATGTGCCTGTCTGTGTGTGTGTGTGTTTGTGTATGTCTGCCTCTGTGTCCTTGTGTGCGTCTACCTGCATGTGCATGCCTGTGCCTGTTTGCATGTGTGTAAGCGTCGGTGTGCCTGTGTGTGTTTGTGACAGCGCTTTGCAGGCAAAGCATATCAATTTGCATATTGCGCCTTCCACTGTTCCAAGTGCCACAAACTCGATAGTGTGACAGACATGATCGACTGACCAGCACAACCAACCGACTGAATAATACAAGCTTTTTAGATATATGTAGATGTTATAAACATTGAAAGTACTCGCATGTTTTCAGTTTCATGCATGCATTTTACTGGCCCTACAGTCTAGGAATGTTTTGGGACAGGACAAGAAATAAACATTAAGTTATATATATATAAATTATCAAACATATTTGTAAAATTTTACACCTGCTAGGGCAAGATAAATCCTATTTGTCTGTCTGCAATTTTGGGGTAGGAGATTAGGGTGAAAAGGTAGAGGTTTCAGGGTGAAGAGCTAGAGAGTCTAGTGTGAACCTGTATTGGACTGGATGAATTGGCAGAGGTAACAGTGAACTGGTGATCTCAAGTATACATGCAAGTAAGTATTTTCAAAATCAGTATATGCACATCCTTTATGATGAAATACCTGCCTCTGCAGATAAATTGGGGCTATTTCATGTGCATTTTATATTTTTTTGCACCTAAAATATATTTGATTATAAATTTGATAGAAAAACTAAGAGCTTTTATTTTACTTCAGATATTTGTGCATGCTGAAGCATATACGTGACCTTTCAGAGCAGAACTATGCAATATTTTATAAGCTGTTGCACTCCTCCTGAGATTCACTCTTATCCCAGTGCTTTATGCTGATGTCTGGAAGGGGTATGCAGCCAGAACATATTTCTGTTTGTTTTAAGGAGTTTTTGTTCATGTTATTCATTTTTTGTCATTGTGTTTTAGTTTGCACTAGTTTTTTTTTTTTTATTTTAAGGGTACACTAAATCTATTTAGTGTACAGAGGGGTGAATTTTAAAATCCTGGCGCGAGCCAAAGCCGGGAGATGTGCGCAGAGTCAGGCTGCTGCACGCCACACAGATTTTAAAAGACACACTTGTACGTGCATATCTCTCGGTTTGCACATACAATTTTTTTTTTTACAGAAAAGGGACAGGGATTGGACAAGGCCTGGGCAGGGCATCGGCACTCTAGGATTTATAAATAAAACTAATGCTGAAATACTTTCGTGCACAGTTGCTCACTAGGGTCCCCTACCACATAACCTTACTTCTGCTATGGATAGCATGTAAGTCCTAAAACAAAAAAGACTTGGCTAGTGAGTGGGGTTTTAAGGGTAGGGGCTAACAGGGTAAAAGGGAGGCTAATTAACTAGGGGGGTTAGGGAGTCCTATCCTTTACCCGGCAAACTGGGAAAGAACTGGGGAAACTGGTAATTGCGTCAGTGCACATGTCTACTAAAATCCCCCCACTTACGCGGGTGAGGCGGCACATGCGTGCACATGCGTGCGTCCATATAAAATTGTGCACACGTGTACGTGTGTATAGCCTGTTTTAGACCATGCATGCATATATGCGCATATGTTATAAAATGGCTGCGTCCATTGGCGTGAACCGGCATACGCGTATACATGTGCGCCCATATGCCGGTATCAAAGATACTGTCACTATTTCCAGTTAGCGCACACACATTTTTTAGTGAGCACTAAAAACGGAGTGTATACTAATCAAAACAACATGAAACAAACAGCAGCAGCACATCCTTACTCTGTAGTTGACCTTGTGCTTCATCACAAGCAAGTAGTGGAGGCCTGTGCAGTATTGTAGGCAGCTCGGCTGACTCAACACCCACCTTCCCATAGTCCAGCATAGCTCTGGGCTCAGGCTCAAACTTTGTGGCTGAGGCCACACCAGACAAAGAATAGGGAGTGGGCTTGCATCCATAACTGTGGCTTGGACCTGGGGAATAATATAACAGAGGCAGCTATTTCTGGTAGAAGTGATCTAATAACGACAGCCTCAAACAGGGTGTCAACAGAACTGGAATTATGACCTAGAGCCTCAGAACTGCTATAATGTATCTGCATAAACTCTGGAAAATAATTTTTGTCTCATTCTGCCTCACTTTACCTTCATGAAATGTACTATCATAAATAACACTAACAACAAGAGCGTAAGCAATGAAAATAGGATAGTATGTAGCGTATACTACGTTTGCATCCTGAGAAGCTTCACATAATATGATGAGAAAATGGTCCAGTATCCTGCTTGGCTAAAATGAACTCTGCAAATCCATAAATAAATGTAAATAAATATTTGTAGAATTTGTATTACTATCTTAATATTCATAGTTGTAGTTCATTTTTTTTATTAAATTCTTTTGAGAAACAAATTTGTTTATGCTTAACAGTCAAAGGTAGATCCCTTATTTCCAGGATTTGTACAGTATGATGATTTTAGTGGACTGTGAACTGAAGCAGCCTTAAACAAGACTTTAATGCTTTATATGTCATTGACCATTTGCAATAGAAGATCATAGTCAATCCCTTTGAGAACCTGGTAGACGTGAGGAAATAATTGAGTGCTTGGCATTGCATTTAACAGGCCAATCTTCAAAAGTCAGTACTTTGGAAATAAACATGATAAAATCATTGAATTTTAGTTGTGGGGTAAGCTTGCAGTTATGTCGAACAGATTGAGTGTATGACCTGGACTTTCAGAAGCCACTTTCAACATATTAAAGGGCAGTCTAAAAGGCAAAAAAAAATACAAGAGCTGGTTAAGTCCTAAGTTGGTTAAATTTGGGCTGGAATGAAATAATTGAGTTCATGGACCTGGCCATCTAGGCTTGGGTTCATACATCAGAAATTGCGAAAGAACAATATCTTTGGAAATGATATATAAATGGAATGCTAGCCATCTTGATATGAGAAAGCCATATTGAAGGAATTTCAGTCTAGAAGTCAAAATTATTAGGCATAGTTTTTTGGCAAGAAGTAACTAAGCATTCTATTATAGTGCTGGCCCTTTAAAAATGAAGTCTATGGTCAAGCTGTGGATATTTGTGAAATTCCTCTTTTTTCCATTAAACTAAATTTGTATGATGATATGTTGAATTTGCATAACATTAATTGACTGCAGTTTTCAAGACCTGTACTACATCTTGAATGTAGAGAGTTGTAGTTTGCTGAAATTTCAATTTTGATTTAATCAAGATTCAATGTTTGCAGGCTTGGATGTGTTAATAGGCACAAGTAGGCTTGTGCCTAGAGTGGCAAAAATCTAGGGCTGGTTGAAGATTTATTGCCTTCCAGCTGTGCTGAATCTCACTTAGCACAGAACCGTGCTCTGCTTCTTGATCCACCTCCTCCCTTCCCAGGCAACAGGCAAGCCACTTCACCCTCCCTTGTGTCAAATACAAACTTAGGTCCTGGTATATTATTCCGTGAGAATAACTGAAACCAATGCACATGCCGGCATGCATGCTTGCATTTTGTTGCGCATAGTTTTACCTGAGTATTTTAGAATCTGTGCATATGATATTTGCACATTTTATAAAATACATGTATCTCTACTCCTCAACATATGCGTGTATGTAGGCTTACGTGCAAACACATGCAGTGCATTGAAACCATATATATCAAAGCAATGAACATGAGTACTTGTCCTATCTATTTTAAAAATACATGTACCGTATTTTTCGCTCCATAAGACGCACTTTTTTTCCCCCAAAAGTGGGGGGAAAATGTATGTGCGTCTTATGGAGCGAATATAAAAAAAACAAACAAAAATCTAACAACTCCCCCCCCCTGACTCCCCCAAGACCTGCCGACTTAATTTACC
The DNA here is from genome assembly GCF_901001135.1 of Rhinatrema bivittatum. Classification (NCBI taxonomy): domain Eukaryota; kingdom Metazoa; phylum Chordata; class Amphibia; order Gymnophiona; family Rhinatrematidae; genus Rhinatrema; species Rhinatrema bivittatum. Next base: position 1,516,116 of record NC_042624.1, on the reverse strand, counting down.
GCAAACCCCCCACCCTCCTGACCCCCCCAAGACCTGCCGACTTAATTTACCGCAACCCCCCACCCTCCTGACCCCCCCCCAAGACCTGCCGACTTAATTTACCGCAACCCCCTACCCTCCTGACCCCCCCCCAAGACCTGCCGACTTAATTTACCGCAACCCCCCACCCTCCTGACCCCCCCAAGACCTGCCAAACGTCCCTGGTGGTCCAGCGGGGGTCCAGGAGCGGTCCGGGAACGATCTACAGCGCGTGGGCCTTCGGCTGCCAGTAATCAAAATGGCGCCAACGGCCCTTAGCCCTCACTATGTCACTGGGACCGACCGCTGCTATTGGTCGGTCCCAGTGACATAGTGAGGGCAAAGGGCCATCGGCGCCATTTTGATTACTGGCAGCCGAAGGCCCACGCGCTGTAGATCATTCCCGGACCGCTCCTGGACCCCCGCTGGACCACCAGGGATGTTTGGCAGGTCTTGGGGGGGTCAGGAGGGTGGGGGGTTGTTAATTTAAAGGGTTGGGATGGGGGTTTTTTTTTGGGGGGGGGGGGGATCCCAGAGAAAGAAAAGTTTTCTGATCTGGGGAGTGGACCGAAATGGCCCTCCCCAGACCCGAAAACAAAATGGGGAGGAAAAAAAAAGCTATGCACTCCCCTAATTTGCTCCATAAGATGCACAGACGCCCGGGAACAGAGCCGGTTTAGCACAATTTTTTTTTTTTTTTAAATTTTACCCCTCTGAATCCTAGGTGCGTCTTATGGAGCGAAAAATACGGTAGGTATATTTTACATGTGAAAGTAATGTAGGACTTACTCGCATATATTGGGATTTACGCATGTAACTTGGTAAATTTAAAAACATGTACATGTCAAGGCAATGATCAATTTTAATAATAAGTCCACCAGTTCGCCAAGTCCTTCTCCAGGTTATCAAGTTCCTCCTGGTTCTTCAGCCTGAACTCCCTCCAATTCACCCAGACTTTCCACTCGAGCAACAGCACACAATAAATATGTATAATATCATTTACACCAGATAATTAGCAGGTGTAAAAATATACAATTAAGTTGGAAAATGTTTGTGCGTGTCTTTTAAAATAGTAACTTGTGCACGTAACTGTTGGCCTCACCCTGGAACACCACTAGGCCGCACACAAAAGTGAACATGCACATGTATTTTCTACTTTTACAAAATGTGGAATACTCAGGTAGAGGCTGCTTACATAGAAACATAGAAACATAGAAACATAGAAATGACGGCAGAAGAAGACCAAATGGCCCATCCAGTCTGCCCAGCAAGCTTCCCTCATTTCTTCTCCCATACTTATCTGTTTCTCTTAGCTCTTGGTTCTAATTCCCTTCCACCCCCGCCATTAATGTAGAGAGCGGTGGAGGAGCTGCATCCAAGTGAAATATCTAGCTTGATTAGTTAGAGGTAGTAGGAGTAGTAACCGCCGCAATAAGCAAGCTACACCCATGCTTATTTGTTTTTACCCAGATTATGTTATACAGCCCTTATTGGTTGTTTATCTTCTCCCCTGCCGTTGAAGCAGGGAGCTATGCTGGATATGCGTGAGGTATCAGTTTTTTTCTTCTCCCCTGCCGTTGAAGCAGAGAGCTATGCTGGATATGCATCGAAAGTGAAGTATCAGGCACATTTGGTTTGGGGTAGTAACCGCCGTGACAAGCCAGCTACTCCCCGCTTTGTGAGTGTGAATCCTTTTTTCTTCTCCCCTGCCGTTGAAGTTATGCTGGATATGCGTGAAGTATCAGTTTTTCTTTTCCCCTGCCGTTGAAGCAGAGAGCTATGCTGGAAATTCGTGATGTATCAGTCTTTCTTACAGCTTTATATGCTAATTTTTATGCACAAAACCTTTTGAAAATTCACCTTTGTATCTATGGGAAACAAGCTTTGTAGATGAGGCCCCTAGAGGCCCTCTAGGGATATCAAAGTACCTAAAATATCTGAATGTAGTTTGCCTTCTGCTAACAATGAAAAGGTGTGCGCTAAATCTAAAAAAAAACTAAAATAAATGTATTATACATTCCCTTTGACTCTGTTTTAATCTGCCGTAACGATTCTACTTCATTTTGAAACAAGTATGTTTTTACAAATATGGCCTACTCCTGAAATCAGACCTGTGTATAATAATGACCAATGCCATTCAGGCGAACATGCATCAGCCACTGCCCAAGTAATTTACAGTGCAGACTGGACTTTATTGGATTTAGGTGGTACAACTGATACAAATATTCCTCTGACTGGCACATCCTTTTCTGTTAATATACAGCACAAAGCCATTTTATATCCAATAAACCAGACATTGCTTGTTATCAAGCAAGACATAATTAAAACTTCAAAATGTTCCAAATGGCGATGGATTTTACTGTTCCGAGCTGTGCACAGATGGTTCCTGCACCCAGTGTTAGGCCACCCTTAAATCAAAAAACTAAATTACATAAAATAATTGCAGTTTAAATTGAATTTACGGAGTTTGTACTGGAGCTAGGGCTATTTCCTGGTTGCTCTGGATGTTGTTGTTCTAGTTTATGTCATCAAAATATGAAAGCGGGAGACATTACACTGGCAAGCGAGAGAATGCTAATGAAACCATAAACAAAGAAACAATTTCTTTAAGTGGTCAGCTTCATATTTTTTTCTGTTAATTTATCCATCATGTTACTGCACGCCTTAGTAATGAATGTATCATGGCTAGATTTTTTTTCAAGATAAGATTTATACTCACCGTACAAGTGCGGTTTTCATTAAAATGCAATTGGAAGCACATCTTAGTTATGTTACAGTCCAGAGTGAGTCACCTTTTCTTAGCATAATTAGAAATTTGGAGGTCATAAATTTGCTTTTAAAATTGCTTGGATAAGTGGCCCAATCTAAAATGCTTGCAAAGTTAAACCTATGTCAACATTACGGCTAGAAATGATATGATTTTCTAGAAAAAGGAAAGTGCTGAAAGTGCAGTCGAACTTTCATTAATAGACTTTATTTTATGAATAATCTTGCTGGCTTGTTATTGGAAGGTATGGGGTGTGATTATTTATTTATTTATTTATTTGAAGAGTTTTATATACCGCTATTCGGAAAGCCATCATAACGGTTTACATAGTGCACAGGATTTTTAACATGGAGGTTTTGAGATATCATAGCATATTGCAATTACAGTAATAAACATAACCTAACAAGTCTCTGAAGAAATATAAGGTTGGATGTGGAGGGAGGTAGGTTTGGTTGAGAATTAGGGTTATAATGTTTAGATTAGAGGGTATCGCTGTGAAGAAGTACTCCTCCAATTCTAAATTCCTTCAAAAACCCAAACTGGTAAATTTTAAAAGGAACATGCATGTTGCAGCACAAAAATATGCCTCATTTTATAAAGTACACACTTAGCATTTAAAATACTGTTGCTGTGTGTATTTATGCAGCCTTTATATGTGTAGGTGAGAGAGACGAGAGAAAGAATGCCTCTGATACTCTCTATATAGGTACCATTCCAGAGGGGCACTTTGAATCGTGGTGGGTTTTTGGGCTGTGGGTTGGGGTTTGGGGTGTTGATATTACAGACATATTCAGAGGTTTTCATAGTAAAATTGACATCAGTAAAGAATTATAATCCTTATGGGATGAAAAGTCTAAGAATGTCAGGAAGTATTTCTTCACGGAGAGGGTGGTGGATGCCTGGAATGCTCTTCTGGAGGAAGTGGTGAAGACTAAAACTGTGAAGGATTTCAAAGGGGCATGGGATAAACACTGTGGATCCATAAAGGCTAGAGGATGGGAAGGAAGAGAAGAGCCATGGAGGTGGATTACTGGAGTGGAGGCTACTACCTGGTGAGATTATTACCCTTACTCAATAAGCCTTAAGAACATAAGAACATGCCATACTGGGTCAAACCAAGGGTCCATCAAGCCCAGTATCCTGTTTCCAACAGTGGCCAATCCAGGCCATAAGAACCTGGCAAGTACCCAAAAACTAAGTCTATTCCATGTTACTGTTGCTAGTAATAGCGGTGGTTATTATCTAAGTCAACTTCATGCAACTCCAACATTGCTCTCTGCTTCAACGGCAAGGAGAAATGTGGAAGAGGATTTGCATTCAGATAACAACCAACAAGAACTGAACTTCACAATCTGGGTGAACAAAGAAGCATGGTGGGAGCTTGCTGGGCAGACTGGATGGGCCAATTGGCCTTTTTGTGCCGTCATTTCTATGTTTCTATGTAAGAGGAGTTGATTTGTACACTGCAGTGCTAGCTGCATTGAAAAAAATCTACTCCTTTTCATCACTTATAAGGGCTACATATTATAGAGAGTATGACTGACCCTAGAGAGAGGTGCTCTCTCTCTCTCTTCCCCCCCCCCAGGTTCCACATGAGTCTCGGGTCTCAGTAGCAAAGTTACGCAGACAACATACATGCGCCAGTCCTGGAATGCCCATGGTCTGCCACTCTTCTGCCTCCTTAGTCTGTGCATGCAGCCTTCCCGGCTTCTTAAAATTCACGTTGCTTCCACGCATATGTGGCTGTTTTTGTTTAAGCAACAATTTTAAAATCTACTTTAGAGTTTTTAAATTTTAAATTTTGCTTCTTATGATGTTGGACGCTGTTCTGATGATTCTATTGTTACTTCTGACGGACTCTTTTACAGGTATGGTTCAAGAGGGGTGGCCTCAGGTGGGAAAGGAGGAACGGCAACAAACAGGCTGGGGAGAGGAAGAGGTGAGTTGCACCTATTACGATTGTGAGAATTGTGACAGTGATGTGAGATGCAGGAAGTAAAAGGAAAAGACAGAGACAGAGAGAGCTCATGACCCGCTTCTCTAAATTCACTCACCCACTACTTCACCTTGATAGGCCCATACTTTTCTACAGCCAACCAATGGCAACGCAGCATGTTTCTTAAATGGGCCAGTCATATGCTTGCTTATTTATATTGCCAGTATACCTCGGTTCATGTCAGGATGAGGAACTCGGAAATGAGACTGATCACATGGCACCAGGGGTCTGCCTCTATACCACTGACCAGCTGGTAAGACTTGTGCCTTTTTTAGCTGCTTGCATGCCATATTACATGAGATGTTTATATACCAGTCCTGGCATAATGCTTTAGTTATTATCATCATAAACTGAAAAAAAGAAAAAATCAATATGCAGTCACATGCGTGTTCCATTAACTGGATCACATTATGATATTTTATGTTATTTATTTATTTATTTATTTAAAGCTTTTTATATACCGGCATTCGTAGGACACATCATGTCGGTTTACAGGTAACGGTGAAAGGAAATTACAATGAACGATGATAGCAGGATAGATAGATAACAAATGAAAGTACATTTTTATAGAAGGTCAACGAGCAAAATAAAATTTGGTTGAACTAAATGGATTTTTAGGTTATCCATATTAAAGTTAAATAAACATATGAACTTATAATCAATATTAGGTAGATATATGAACTTATCTACAAATGATGGCAGGGAGTAAAGGGGGCTGGGAGGGAGGGAGCGGGGAAGGAGATAGAGCTGAGGTGGGGGGTGGGGTGATATGATGTGATTATGATGTGGGGTGGGGTGATATGATGTAATTATAACATACATGTTACACTATAAGATGAAAAAACTAATAAAGCACTATTAAAAAGAAAAAATTAATATGCAGTCACATGCGTGTTCCATTAACTGGATCACATTATGATATGATGTGATGTATAACGTACATGTTACACTATAAGATGAAAAAAACTAATAAAGCATTATTTAAAAAAAAAAGAAAAAATTGTTCAACCATAAGAAAAAGATGTGCAATGTTATTTATAATTTAATATGTACAATATATTTAGTAGAAGTCCTTTGTTCAGAATTTAACTGAATTGGCTGAAAATCAATGGAAATAACGAGGCCATTCAGCACTATTTCTGTCTAGAAAACATCTAATTATTGAGATCAGCTGTCTCTATTAACCATTTACTTCAACCAGTTCTAGCTGCACACAAACCACAATGGGAAATGGTATAATTAAATTATTCCCCTCTCTATGACAACTAGTGTAACATCTAGTAGATAAGTGTGTGTTTATGAGCTGCCTTATCAATGCCAACAGTTTTGAAAGCTCTCTTGGAATGACTTTATTGATTTCCCTTATCTTATATCTGACTTGCATCAATTAGCTTTTATGCCTGAAGTACAGGTTATACCTTAAGGGACCGTATCATGGTTCAGTGTGCTTGCTAAGATAAAAGCTTTCTCAAAGGGATGCTTATACCAAGCAGTTCAGACTGATTATAGTTCAAAAGTTATTTATCACAACTAAACAGGCTGAATTTCTAGATCAATCTGTCAGAGGTTACCTTAGATAAAACCAGGCAAAATATAAAAGTGTGTCCTCTAGAATTCTAGCAAAGGCACAGCAATAACATTATAGAAGATACAAGTTGAAATCAAACTAGTAAAATCATGGGCTACAATATGAACCTTTAAACGAAGATCGATACTTAGCTATCTATAAAACTACTGAAAATATGTACTAGTGTAACTCCTTTTCTCAGAGCGCTCCCTGTAGAAGACAAGCTGCAGAGTAAGAAAAAACTGGTTGCAAATGTGGATCAGGATTCTTCAGTGGGATATAGCGAAAGATGCAAAATCCACACAGTCTTTCTATAAGTAAATGCACAGATGATGGGTGCTATTTCAAAACAAAACAATGCATACTGGTGATGAATGCGCGTGCATTCATCACCAGTATGCATTGTATCACCAGGCCTGTGATACTTTCGGAAATGAGGGGTGGGGGGGCGAAATGAGGGGGCAGGCCTGCGCTGCCGGTTTCGCACCCAATAGCGCCACCATAGGAGGTGTAGCTATTGGGAGCAAAATAGGACGCGAAAAGGGCCTTACCTTTTTGTCGTCCGGCGGCTTCGCGGAGTCGGCCCCGGTGACGCCCCGACTCCTCCTCTTCTGGGGCCAACTCCACCCCCATTTTGGTATCGCACGCGAAAAGGGACATTTCGCGTGCGATACCTTTAGAAAATAAGGCCCTTAGGGTCGGATTTTAAGAGGTACGTGCGGGTGTACATTTGTGCGCGCAACCCAGCGCGCACAAATATACGCCCGATTTTATAACATGCGCGCATGCCGAGCCCTAGGGGAGCCCCAATGGCTTTTCCCATTCCCTCCCCTCACCTTTAATAAATTGCGCCTGCCTCCGGGCAGGCGTAGGTTGCGCATGCCGGTCAAGTGCCAGCACACGATCCCCAGGCACGGCCGCTGTGCCGGAAGCCTTGGTCCCGCCCCGCCCCCACCCCTTTCACAAAGCCCCGGGACATAAGCGTGTCCCGGGGCTTGTGGGTATTGCCAGGCCTATGCAAAATAGGCTCGGCGCGTGCAGGAGAGGTTACGCGCGTAACCCTTTGAAAATCTGGCCGTCTCCCAAGGATCCTTGAGCAAGATTTAGAACAATTCTTAGTTGCAGACAAGTTCTCCAAAACCAGCTACAATATCCCCTTGCCATGCTAATCAAGCCTGCATTGGATTTGCATGGTGTACAAACTTGTAAATAATAATAATAAAAATAAAATTTCAGTAAGCCTTGGTTTCCCTTAGAAATCCAGTTGGAATCTATGAAATCCTCTTTTCCCACTTTAGAGATTGAACAGTATCTGGCTTGTGCAGCAGATACCTGGGCAGATCTCCTACATCTAAAGACTGGGATCACAACCTTTCCCAATCACTGAAAGCTGCTGGGTCCCTCCTGTAGCCCATGAAAGCTAGTGAGAGGACCATCCACTTTCACAAGGAAAAGGAAGCTTAGGCTGCCTCTCTCCTCCAGGAGAATGGAGAGCCTCAGCCCTTGCTGTCTCTCCCTAGTTTCTCTGGAAGACGTCTTCCCACCCTATAGGGGATGGACCTTAACTATCATTCACTGCGCATAATATACCCATGGAACCTGCCATTGCTGGAAATTTCCACATTATAATGCATTTCGGGGATGACTTTCAAGCCTATTCACATTACTGCATGCGCAGTTTATAAAATAATGGTATTTATTTTCCAAACCTACGTAATATGTTTCAGAAGACACTCGTATATTTCCACTGCAATGGAAATGGTAACTTTTCCTCCCTACTCTATAAACATATGCATGTAGATATTAGGTGCATAAAAATAGTGCATGTCCCCATAAACCAGATACTTTATAAAATATGTGCATATAAATTCTTTCTTGCACGCAAATTTGAAATCACCAATTTTCCAATATCTCTTCCAGTTCACTCAGCCCATTTCTCTAGCATTTCATCGTGAATCCCCACCAGTTCACCCAGACTTCCCACCCAAAGACTGCAGAAAAGAGACAAGTCCAATATTAGTTGCACTAGTGAATTAACAAGTGTAAAATTGCATGAATAATTTACGTAATTTATATGTAGATATTGCTTATTAAATAGCAACTTCCATGTTTATCTCTCTAGCCTATCCTGGGATGCCCTTATATAGCCACATTTTTGCTCCTGTAGATATGCTCATCATAACACTGAAAATACTTGTTTACTTTCAATATTTATGAAATAATGCTGCTGTTCATGAATATAGACTACTTATGTACATATATGCAAATTTTTCTCATGTAACCCCTTTGAAAATTTACTCAGTACAGCCTAACTTTCTAACCTATCCATGGTACAGCATTAGTGCACAAAAGTGGATTTGTGGAGATTTATGCTAATATTTTATAAGTTGTTGAGGCAGAAGCTGCACACTTCAGAAAATACCATAGTTCTGCTCTGGAAGAACGTGCTTATATTTTAGTACAGATGAATATTTCCAATGTAAGAAAACGTATACTTTCTAGAAGTGGGAAGAAGTAAAAATGTTCTTTCGTTTTTCATTTTATTTTTGGGGGAATTTTTCCTGACAAATTTTATTTTGACTAATCTTAATTTAGGAAACCTCTAAATTTTGTGGTTTTTGTGCGGTTACCATCTGTGGCTCAGCCCTTTTTTTGGCTGGTTCTATAGATGGCTCCCGTGTTTTATTCTTCAATTTTATTAATAAACCAAATTTTTTAATGTTCTTCTTTTAATTATTAAATAGTCATTTGTGCATTTGTTCCCCGATGTGCAGTGTGGTCCCACGTTAATTCTGCATTTTCCAATTAACTTATCTTATCTTAAAGTGGTTTGATTGCCGCCGTTATTTCATGGGACCACCTACCTATATATTTTTGTCAAATTAATAAAATCAATATCCAGAATTTGACAAAAATATATATACAAAAAAAATGCACAAAAGTTAATTAAAGTAATGTGACCCTACACCACATCAGAGTCTGCTGTGTATCACTGACTATGAGTAAGGGGCCTACAAAACTTGATGGCTATATTGATTCGCTTGTAAATATATACCAGTTTAACCATCTTTTTTGATTTGTGGGATACAAGCAAGGTTACTGGAATATACTTGTGTGTTTGTGGGTGTTGTATGTGATAAATATGTTTATGTACCTATAATATGCACAAATATGTTTATAAAATAGGTAGAGAAAGTTTTAGAGATGGGCATTTGTAAGAAATAAAATAAGAAATAAGACAAAATTTCCTATTTCGTTTTGGGTCATTTTCAGAATAGAATAATGAAAACTCTGACAACATTTCATTGGAATTTTGTTCCATTTTGTTTCATTTTGAAAATCATGACGTCGGTGCCACGTGATTCCCGGCTCTTTATTCATCCCGCCGACGTCACATGCTTCTCGCCAAGGATTGCAGAAATGACGTCCTCACTCCTCGCTCGATCACCAGGGAGTTGTGGTAAGTCTGGGGGGGGGGATTAAGGAGGGTGAGGGGGTTTAAATTTTTTTTTTGCACATATGTACATATACCCAACTCATTGGATTTTTTTTATGTCCATATTGGCCGCAAGTGGGACCCCCTTTCGGACATAAGAAATATGAACATAAAATTTTGCTCTGCACATCCCTGTTGGCTACCTCTATGAATATAAAAATAACTGAACAGAGCCAGACCCTGCAGAATGTTCAAACAAAAGTGGAAAAGATGGAGGCAGAAATAAAGAATATCCATGATTTCAATCAAGCAACAATAAAGGACAGGACAGCTTTGTCTAGAAGATTAGAGCTTTTAGAGAACTGGAACCAGAGATTTAACTTGAGATGAATAAAGTTTCCTAAAATAATGGGATAATTACCCATAGTGTCTTTCAAAAGATATCTCCGTGAGACTCTTCTTATGAGTGAAGCTGAAATTCCTCCTATTAATAAGGTTTATTATATTCCTAGGGCAATATCAGAAAGGGGAGAACATTTGGGCCAAGAGCAAAATCAGATTGACATGGATAATTTGACAATATTTCTGGAATCCTCTGCAATTGAAATCATAGAATGTTCCACATTGATTGTATCTTTAATAGCAGAATAGGATGTAAGAAAAATTATGACTAGATATTTTCAAAATTTAACTCCTAAGCGAACGGTGTCATTTCACGTTGGAAGCAAGAAGAAAGAAGACAATGAAAGAAGAACTCCAAGGTATGGGATCTATGCTTGTGCCTGACCCTAGGCCAAGGTCTGAGGCTGGACTGATAACCAGGCATCGACATTAGGTCTCCAGACCGGCCCCAGCTTAGGCTGAGGCTCAAGCATCAGGACCCAGCCTCTGGGTCAGGACCTGACATTGAGTCTGAATCGAGCCAAGGTCCAGGCATCAGGACCCAGCCCCTACATCTAGCCTGACCATTGACCCTAACCTTGTTCAAGAGCCTGGCATTGGGACCCTTCCTCCTGATCAGGCCCCTGCATTAGGCCTTAGTTCAGGCTGAGGCCCAGGCATTGGGACCTGTTCTTCAGACCAGGCCCCAGTGTTAAGCCTGGGTCGGGGCTGAGGTCAAGGCATCAGGATCTGGTCTCTGGACCAGGCCCTAGCCTAAGTCAAGGCCCATGCATGGGGACCCTGCCCCTGGATTGGACCCAACCATTGGGCCTGGGTCCGGGTCAAAGCCCAGGCATCAGGACCTGGCATCAGGCCTGAGCCTGGGCTTTGGCTTAGGTGAGGTATAGGTATTGGGACCTGGCCTCCAGACTGGGCCGGGACATCGAAGCAGGTATTTTTTTCAGACGTTTTGGGGCTTGAACCTTTCCTCGGGTCTCAGCCAAGGCCCCAAAATCAGACCAAGTCCTGGGCCAAGACCCCAGCATTGCACTCAGGTGTATGCCACAGCTTCTGCCTAGGCAAGGCACTGGCTTTGGGCCTTGGTCTAGGCTGAAGCACCAGCATCGCATTTGGTCTTGACCAATTCTCCACATGAAGCCCCATCTTCAGGTTTAGGCCTAGGCCTGACAGATTACTTTTTTTTCATGATTTTCAAAATGGAACAAAATTCCAATGAAATGTTGTCAGAGTTTTCATTATTCTATTCTGAAAATGACCCAAAACGAAATAGGAAATTTTGTCTTATTTCTTATTTTATTTCTTACAAATGCCCATCTCTAAAACTTTCTCTACCTATTTTATAAACATATTTGTGCATATTATAGGTACATAAACATATTTATCACATACAACACCCACAAACACACAAGTATATTCCAGTAACCTTGCTTGTATCCCACAAATCAAAAAAGATGGTTAAACTGGTATATATTTACAAGCGAATCAATATAGCCATCAAGTTTTGTAGGCCCCTTACTCATAGTCAGTGATACACAGCAGACTCTGATGTGGTGTAGGGTCACATTACTTTAATTAACTTTTGTGCATTTTTTTGTATATATATTTTTGTCAAATTCTGGATATTGATTTTATTAATTTGACAAAAATATATATACAAAAAAATGCACAAAAGTTAATTAAATAACGTAATGTGACCCTACACCACATCAGAGTCTGCTGTATATCACTGACTCTATGAGTAAGGGGCCTACAAAACTTGATGGCTATATTGATTCGCTTGTAAATATATACCAGTTTAACCATCTTTTTTGATTTGTGACATAAAAATATTTAACATATATGGGATTTATATATGGAGGCAGATATTTAATCAAGTGTGCACGTATATTTTTTTTGAAAATATTTATTTATTTGATTTTTATATTCTGCTTTTTGGCACTTCAAAACGGATTACATTCAGGTACTATTTATTTAATTTATTTTTATTTGTCGAGTTTTATATACCGTCGTTCAGTTTCGCCATCACAACGGTTTACAAAGTTTCGATGTTTAACAGAGTTTTCAAAAAAGGTTCATTCAAATGGTTGTTAACATTGTATTATAATTTTTACAAAGTTATTAATGTTTTATGAACTTAGTTCATAGGATAGATTATACATGTTTCAGTTAATTGTTATGTTATTTTTCTTACATTGGTTCCAAAATTTTGCTTAGTGTCAATGGGAGGGGAGTGGTGAATTTAGAGTCATTGGGTGAGTTGGTAGGCTTTGCTAAACATCCAGGTTTTTAGATCTTTTTTGAAAGTTTTTAAATTTTCTTGTGTTCGGAGTTCGGTTGGGAAGGGTGTTCCAGAGTTTAGGGCTTCCTAGTGAGATTGCTCTCTTTTGAGTTGAGGTGTGTTGTTTAGAGTGAGCAGGTGGAATCTTTAGTAGACCTTTATTTGCTGATCTGAGGTTTCTGTTTGGAGAATGCAGTTTTATGAATGAGTTTAGCCAGCTTGTTTTTCGTATATTATTTTGTGTAGTATGGATAGTATTTTATATTCAATCCTAAATTTTATTGAGAGCCTGTGAAGTGATATAAGTGTAGGGGTGATGTGATCATGTTTTTTCGATCCAGTGAGTATTCTTGCAGTTACGTTTTGTAGGATTTGGAGTGGTCGGATAATGATAAGCGGTAAGTTGAATAGTAGGGAGTTGCAGTAATCCAGGTTGGAGAAGAGTAGTTGAAGGACTGATCTGAAGTCATTGGGGGAGAGAAAAGGTTTTAATTGACGCAGTGTTAGAAGTTTGTGATATCCATCTTTGATTTTAGCTTTGATGTGGTTCTTGAAGGAGAGTTCTTTGTCAATTATGACTCCAAGGTTGCGTGCATGATTGACTGGAGAGAGAGCCACTTTTTGCTTCATTAGGTTGAGTGGTGGTAGTTGAGGGGTGTTGTTTTTTCTATCCAGGATTATTATTTCAGTCTTATCGAAGTTTAGTATGAGTTTCATGTTGGTTAGTAGTTGCTTCATTTTGTTTAGGTAAGTGGCTGTTTTTTTGTAGGTTTCTTCCAATGAGTTGTTTATTGGGATTAAAATTTGTCATCTGTGTATATAAAGTAGGTCAGATTAAGGTTTGAGAGGAAGTGGCATATCGGAAGCAGGTAAATGTTGAAGAGTGTCGCTGATAGAGCGGAGCCTTGGGGGACTTTGGTGTCTAAGTTTATTTTTTTTGAAAGGGTGTTGTTGATCCATACTTGGTAGGTTCTTTGTGATAGATATGATGTGAACCATTGTAGGGTTTTTATTTTGCACCAATTTGCACTATAAATATTTCCTTATACCCTGAGGGCTTATATTCTAAGGGGCGGATTGTAAAAGACCTGAACGTGTAAATCCCGGGGTTGATGGGCATATACGGGCCTTGCACGCACCTCACAAATTTTCAAAGGGGCCCGGCTGTGCGCATAAACCCCAGAATGCGCACAAGTGCCGGGCCTCTACAAAAGGGCAGGCCAGCGGCGGGGTCTGGGTGGGGAGAGGTGGGGAGGAACAGAGGCCGACTGGGACAGCGGCCATTGTCCCGGGGAAGCAGTAAATTACTTCTGCTCTCAAGGAGTAGCAAGTAATAAAATAAAATAATCAGGCCAGATAAATTCGCTTTAGGGGGTGAGGAGGATAGGGAAAGAGGAAAGAAGGTTAGGCAGCAGGTATGGGAAGATCCCTCCCAGTCTGCTCCTTAATTGGAGCGGTCTAGGTGGGAAGGCCGGATTGTGTTGCTGTGCAGAAATTACAGATATTCACCTCCCTTTGCGCACGCGGATTATAAAATCCTGCGCACATGTGCACACGGCCACCCGATTTTATAACATGTGGCGCCGGCACGCGCATGTTATAAAATTGGCGCATTCATGTGCACGTGCGGGAACCGCGTGCACGTTATATAATCTACCCCTAAGTTTGTACCTGAATCATCAGAGGTCAAAGTGACTTGCCCAAGGTCACAAGGAGTAGCAGTGGGATTTGAGTTCTAGTCTCCATGATTAATAATGTTCTGCTTTAAACACTAGACTACTCCAAATGCTTGCACGCATACTTGAAACTGGTCTGCCAATACCTCCAGTTCACCCCGATCACCTAGTTCCAGATCACCTAGATCCTCTATTGTAAACCCCTATCAGTTCACCCAGACCCACAAACTGCAGCCATCAAACAAGTCTGATTTTAGATGCATCTGTCAATTAGCAGGTGTAAAGGTGTACAAATAAGTTTGGTAATATTTCTCTCATATGAAATAGCTATTACCATGCGTACTACTTAACTCCACCCTGGAATGCTGTTACCCACTCCTTTTTTTCCTGGTAAAAGGGGTGTGTGGGTGAAATGGAAAATACATGTGTACTCTTGAAGTTTATAAAATAGCATATCTGAAAGTGCATACTACTTATGCACATAAATAAAATATTTGCATATGAAACTGCTTCAAAAAATTATTCCAGAGTGAGACCATGTCAGCTTTACACCACGTTAAGTAAAAGCAAAGAATGTTTCATTTGTCATGATTAAAGTAAATCAATAAATTGCATGACAAGTAAAGAAACACACTATCTGTAATAACGAAATTTAATCTCTCTCTCATGAAATAAGACGTTATTTTAGAGATTGTTACTTCTAGGCTGACTAAGCATTAAACAGAGAACCCTCAAATCCATTTTTACAAATAGCAGTGCACACAATTTTTATATCATGAATATACAATCACTTATAATTATAATTAAAATTACTTTCATTCTTTCTTACAATTATGAACTGTTTATTTTGTCCGAACTTGTATACCTACTGATTAAAATCGTTGTTCAGACTGAAACTCAGTGTCCACATGAATTTTGTTATTTCCTGTGCTGTGGTCTAAGCCTGGTCACTTCCTTTGCTCCTCAATTATAAAAATGAAAAAATAAATCCATATTCTTTGACTTGAACCTCCCAAGGTTATACACAAGTTCTTGAATCCTCAAGGATTACGTACAAGCTTTTTAAATAAATATACCTTTTGAGCCAAAGTTTACCAAATTTCTGAATGAAAGCTTCAGCCAGTTGGATTTTGCTCCTCTTTACATTTGAGGAGCAAAGGGACACTCTAGTAGGGATGTGCAGAGGGACGCCATATGTTGCATTCGGGATACGTATTCGTCGGGGGGCAAATACGTTGCATACGTCCGTATGGCGCCCCGATACGGTTATACGTCTAATCCTATTCGGTACCCGGCTAAAATTAAATTTACTACAACCCCCACCCTCCTGAACCCCCCCAAGACTTACCAAAACTCCCTGGTGGTCCAGGGGGGGTCCAGGACCTATCCCCTGCACTCTCACACCCTCGAACCAGTTTCAAAATGGCGCCGATAGCCTTTGACCTACCATGTCACAGGGGCTACCGGTGCTATTGGTCAGCCCCTGTCACATGGCCATCGGCGCCATTTTGTGCTCATACCATGTGACAGGGGCTGACCAATGGCATCGGTAGCCCCTGTGACATAGTAAGGGCAAGGCTATCGGCGCCATTTTGATTCCTGGCACCCGACGGCACGAGTGCAGAAGATCGCTCCCAGACCCCCGCTGGACCCCCAGGGACTTTTGGCCAGCTTGGGGGGGGGCCTCCTGACCCCACAAGACTTGCCAAAAGTCCAGCGGGGGTCCGGGAGCGACCTCCTGCACTCGTGCCGTATTGCCAGTATTCAGAATGGCGCCGACGCTACCTTTGCTCTCACTATGTCATAATTTGTTACTCTGACCGCTGAGGTCAGGGCCCTTATTGGTAACTTTTTGGTTCCAATTCCCTTCCACCCCCACCATCGATGCAGACAGCAGTGCTGGAGCTGCATCTAAGTGAAGTATCTAGCTAATTGGTTTGGGGTAGTAACCGCCGTAATAAGCAAGCTACACCCGTTTGTTTACCCTGCATGTGCAATTCAGCCATTGTTGGTTGTCTGAATAAAAATCCTCTTTACTTAATTCCCTCTGTTGCTGAAGCAGTGAGCTGCGCTGGATATGTTTCATTTGTAGTAAGTGCCCAAGGAAGAAACAAAAAGGGCATATTCATCATGGACTTAAGTTTTAAATGAATGCACATCCCTGTTTGTGATGCCTTTGAAGCATTATCTATCCCCTATGGATTTTAGATTAATTGTTCAAGCTCTGGTTCTGAGCTTGGTAGATTATTGCAATTCTTTGTTTATAGGGATGTAAAAATATTTAATTAAGGTACTGCAATTGGTGCAGAATGATGCAGTCAGGAAAATCTGTGGTTTACAATGGGAGAAGATGTTATGATATATATGACAAATTTGTGTTGACTCTCAATGGCTGAAGATTCAATTTAAAATGCTTTCACTTCTACATAAAGCCATCTATGATGAAAATAGTTTCTCAAAAAAGAGAGAATATCTGTTTATGCACCTTATCGTAGTTTAAAATCTGCACTCCAAAATCTCCCACCATGAATTAGGATTCCAATATACCCTTACATGAGCTTTTTCGATTATTGGCCCGAATCAATGGACTACAGCAGGAAACAGATTATAGGTCTTTTTGAAAGAAGTTAAAATCTTTTTTTTATTATTTTTACAGGCTTATTTATGAAGGGATTTAAATACTTGTCAATCTTCATAATTTGCTTATTGTGTTTAGTGCTTTGTTTGTTTATATTATTTGTATGTTTTCATGTATTTTAACATGTGTGTTTTTAGTTTAAGCCGCATAGACTGATTTTGGATTTGCGGGCAAAAGGATTTTTAAATTAATAATTCTAACTGGATAAGTCAGGAACATTTCAGCGAGCTGCGGAGCTAGCTGGATAAGCTACCTGCTCTTCATCTAGGATATACCTGTTATGTCCTGAAGTTTCATATGCCTTTTGGCAGAGACCATGCCCTGTTTTAGTTGCATTTTTGGACCTCTGTCCTTCATTTACCTCACATTCTTGCAAATTTTAGCACACACATGCATATGCTGTCACGACTTCTGACAACGGCATAGAAGAATGTTAGAACCCAGTGCATTCTGAGGTGAATTTTAAAAGAGATGCGCACTCCAAAATCAGGAGATGGGGTGCGCATCTAGCACAAGCACATGGCCACCCAATTTTGTAAAGTGGGGGGGATGCATGCACATCTTGCAGGAGAGAAAAGAAGAGCATGGTATGGGTGGGGCATGGGCGTTCCAAGGCATGGCCATGAGATGTGTGCACAAGAACCTAGGCACCTGGGTGTGTAGTTAGGTCCAGTGCTGCGTAAGTTTACTTCTGCTATGGAGGAGGTGCAAGTAAAAAAATATAAAATACAGGCATCCCTGAGAGGTTTAAGGTGTTTGGGTAACTGGGGGGTGTGCAGGATAAAGAGCCAGGGGGATTTGGAGGACCTAGTTCTAGACTGAGCGGAACTGGTGGACAAACAGGTGAAACTAGTCATGGCCTGCTATAAAATTTCCCCAGTTGTGTGGTTCAAAACCCGATTTTTTTAATGCTGTGCATGCCCACTTGCAAAATTACGCCATCAGTAAATGAAGGAGAACGGAGGCTCGACGTAGCACCGTAGAAAGGGAAAAGTGATTATTGGGGACATCAGAGGATAAAAGAATGAATACACCCTGAGGAAGACAGATTGTCGAAACTTGCGTAAGTCGGGAGTATAAGAGACATTCTTTGAAGCTAAGTAAACAACGGTGATATCTTGACGGCTTTAAACAATTAGACAAATTGAAAAAAAGTGCTAGACACAGAAAGAATTCTTTATTAAACATTAGAAAATACAAACATAAATATTCAACACAAAGAAACGGGTATTTCTGTTATCCATTACAGCAATTTTAAAAAAAATTGAAAAAATTAAATAAAATACAGCAGTTTGATTAAAAAACGGAGGCGGTTGGTTGTTAATGATTACAGCATAAATATGGCACCTGGATGGTGACTTGAAATATATGAAACAATCACCCGTATTCCATAATATTTTTATCAAATATAATAGGGTCACACTCATTTATAAAATTTGAAGTTGCTGAATGGTATGCAGGAAATTACCCATTGTAATTGATATAAAAACAGGCACTAGGTGAACATTTGGTGTGTAATAGTTAGTACTCACTTAGTGAGGACCTTTTGGATATTATATATCACTTGCAAAATTAGGCATACACATGTTCAGCTAGGCTATTTTATAACGTATGTGAGTATTCATTTCCTTTTTTTTAAGATTGCTTATATTCTGCCTCTTCCGAAAAACAATTTGTTAGGCATGGATTGCAATGAAACATTCACAAACTAACACATTATAATAAGATTAAAACACAAAAATAATAATTAAAATTTAAATAAGCATAACATTTTATATTATTACATAAACAATCACAGTAACGTACTTCTATACAGGAGCAAAGTTGAGTCAACCTGCCTCACTGAACGCTCCCTCAAAAAACACCATCTTCGGGGCCTTTCTGAACTTCTTTATCTCCTGTTGTGCGCATCTGGGGGCGCGCGGTGAAGCGCACATGTACATGTGTGCCTACATGCCTATTTGGAAGTTACTATCTCTCTGTCCTTTTATTGGACAGAATTTGTGCTCTCATAACATTGTGTTGCAAATTAATCTTAACAGATGTTGCTGATACTCTGAATTTGTTCAGTTGTATCCAAATTAGATTTATATTTCTTTGCACACTACTAATCAAAGCCCTTCCAGAAGCTAATAAGATTGCAACCTAGTGTGAAGATGTTAAATGATTTTTGCTCTTAAGGCAATGAGAAATGGTTTGAGTATTTACTGTAGATTCTCATGGGCATATTTAAAGTACTGAAGGCAGAACATATTTTAAAATGCCTTTTCTATTGTATATTATTAATTAGTTTTGGAAATATACAGTTGGTCACATATGACTTTAGGGATAATGTTAGTGCACAGAGTACATTTAAGCATGGTTTGATTAACCTTACTTTAAATGTATTATATTGAATTAAAGGACTGAGAAACAAAATATTTGAGAAGCTATTAGGTCAAATAAGTAGAAATCAGACTATAATATACAATCATTTCCTAAACTTTCACCGACTATTCTCCTATTTCTTGAAGAATTTTGACCATTCTAAAAATGACAAAGACACTCTTTAATTGCAGAAGTAAATTATTTAACTATTACATTAACAATTTGCATTTAAAGTGGGAGTCTTTATCTTGTCTGTTGAAGAACAAGGCATGGGCCAACCTCCTTCCAATCTGTGGAGGTGAAGTTTGTTATCAGAGGGTAAGAAGGCTCCTCTGAACTGTGGAAGCTGGAAATAGACAGACACCACTCTCCCAACATAACATTTCAGTGGGGCATGGAGGGCATGCCCTGGTCTTTAAAGCATATCAATGGGGTGCCTGTGCCTTGGCAGTGCTAACTTTCTGAGGGAAACAATGTGCTGGTACTCACATGTCGGATGCACATGCTAATTTTTAGTTGTGGTTTGCTGTTTCTTAAATGTCTTTATTAGTTCAGAAAATGAAATGAGTTATAATATATAAAAATTGAAAACCCTGAGCAAATCTTAACTGTGATTAGCAAGGCTTATTTCTTGTCCAGAGGGGGAAGGAATAATGGAGTTAATCAATTTGAAATCCCCCGAGAATCTGAGACAGAGATATTGAGCAGAGGGGGTACTATTAGTATTGTTTGTGTCTGAGCAAGACATCAGCGATATTACGAGGAAATGTTTTCAAAACTTTCCTATTATGTTGTATGGTCAAAAAGTTAGTTTTCCCTGATTTTGCTAGGGCAACGCAAGTGAGGAGAAGGGAGTTTTTAAATCTGAGAATACAAGTACTTAATGTAGGTTATACATATGTACTTGAATACCCATGTAGATGCCTTGTACGAGGCAAAGGTGAAAGCTTTGTACTTGTAGCATTAGAACAGCTAAAGTCCTTTTAGAATGCCAGGGAGGTGATTCCTGGATAACAGATCCCTAGACAGTCAAATAAAAGGGCCACCGATAACCGTTAAGCCAATTTGTCTCGTAGAGGATTTTTCTTTTATTCTCCCTTAAATATACTGGCCTCTGATTACCTAGTTTTGTCCTCTTAGAAAAGGATGTATTTAGATGTTTTTTCTTATGGGTGTGGAGAATATTGGGTTTTCTTTATGTTAATATATCCCTTTTTTTTTTACTAAAGTAAGATGTATGATTACTTTAATTGAAAATTTAATAAAGTGTGAATTAAAAAAAAATTGAAAACCCAAACCCCCCCACAAAGGAAAAAAATTAAACAAAACAAAATGTTGCAGTCTACACATTCCTATTATTTTCTCATTCACTCATAATGATGGTAGGGCATAGGGTGTTATTTTTCAGGGGGTACTTGCCAGTACTGAATACCAGCCCCCTTTTCCTCCAACTGCTTTATTTACCCATTTGGTCCCTCAAAAAAATGAGCTAGAACAAGGCCTTCCCTGGACCCTTCAGATTTCCTTCCTCCCTTTTTCACTGTAGGGTAAAGGAGCCCAGGAAAGCCCTGGATGGCCTTGCCTCAGCCCAGCCATTGTCATTCTGGATCCCATTTATTGTTGGGATCCCCAGGGTTACCTCGGTGAGCTCCAGGAAGGAGCTGAGGCCCAGGGGACCAGGGAGGCCATTTTGAAAACCAAAACAAACTAAAAATACCCCAAAATTCTGGAATAATTTCAGTTTATGCCATTTTCAGTTTGTTCAATTTGAAATTAATCCAAAATAACCTTTTTCATTCCCTAGAACAGAATTTTACTGAAAGAATGCAAAGAGGGTACAACATATGTCTGGATGGATCTCCTAAATTTGCTGCTTGCTGTTGCAGTAATTCACTAATTCTTCACTTGTCAGAGATTCCCTTTCCCCAAAAATTGTCATCCCCTCACAAAACCTATTCTGTGTTTAAATAGTTTTATTAAGTTGCAATAAACAAAAACCAGAAACAACAAAATTAGAGAAAGCAGGGATGATATACGCATAAAGAAATAAGTGAGAGAAAGGGCCTTAACTTTAGCAGGCCCCACACTTTGGAACACAATGCCTCTAGAGATCAGACGACAAAGAGATCTCAAAACCTTTAAGAAAAGTTGAAAAACATGGCTTTTTAAAGAAGCATTTTATAAAGAGACTGGAAAATAGAAAATGTACAGGAATAGGCAGAAGAGCACCAGCGCACAGCACTATTCTGTGAATTATAATAGTCTATGAACTCTATGGGCCTCATTTTCTAAAGTATCACAGGCCTGCAATACTTTAGGGAATGAGGGGCGGGGGCCGAAATGGGGGGGTGGGCTTGCGCTAGCCGGCAGGGATCGCACCGTCGCGGTGCAATCGCTGCCGGTTTTGCACCCAATAGTGCCACCATAGGAGGTGTAGCTATTGGGAGCGGACGCGAAAAGGGCCTTACCTTTTCGTCGTCCGCAGCGGCTTTGCCATTTTGGTATCGCATGCGAAAAGGGACATTTTGCGTGTGAAATGTCCCTTACCGCGTGCGATACATTTAGAAAATAAGGCCCTATGTCACAATAAACGTAATTGTAAACACTGTGAATATGAATTTTACCCGTGAACCGTACCTTACAGGTACACCTGGTCATGACCTACTTCACTAAACAATTGATTGTCTTTAATGATTATATTGTAACAGAACCTTTTGTGGCACCTGTTAGAATGTACTATAGTACGCATTCACCTACATTAATTTATGTGCCTACCTGTAAACTGTTGCGATGGTATATAACTTAGTGACGGTATAGAAAAGATTTTAAATAAATAAATAAGGTCTTCAGGATAATCGCAGAAAGTGATGTGTTGGAGCCCACACTTTTTCAGACCTTTGAAGTTGACCACATTCAGCTGCAAGTAATTATGTATTTTGAATTCTGCATTACTAAATTCCCACATATATTCACATGCTGAGTGGTGTTATCTTTTCAGTGAGCCAATATTTGGTGCAATGCAACAGAGATCAGAAAATGAAATAACTCCCATTCCCATTTTGACAAAGAAGAAGACAGTGCTAGTGATTTCCAAAACCTTAGAGGACAAAGCATCTTGAATAGAAAGAATATCACCAATTTTACCCCCGACTGATATTCAGTATTCATGAAGATTAGAGCAGAAAAATAGGAGATGAGGCAATGAACCTTTTTCAGGCTTATAAGACCAGCAAAGATCGTCTTCACCCAATTTAAATTTCCTAATTTAACAGGGATCCACACTGCACAACAAGCAATAAAATATGAGACTAAGAAACAGCGGCAGACTGGGAGTCCCTCAAGGATTTACCCCAGAAAAAAAAAGATCATTGGGAATCATCAAAGTCCCAGGAAAGTTCAGACTCCCATACTTTTTCAAGTCCCAAACACCTTGAGGTAGATGGGAAATTATTTATTCCTGCAGGCTTTGCATCACAGGTGTAATGCAGAAGTCATAGCCATAGCAGTTTAGTATGGGGGAGCCCATCCTGCAGGGGCCATGGGCGTATTTCCTAGCCTGTACATGATGGGATCCCGGTGGTGGCGGCGACCGAGTCTTAGAAGATTAATGTAATGATGAGGGCTATATACAAGGCAGGCAGGTGCCGATAAGAATGAGAGGGGCCTTGGGGCCACCACTCGGCGATTGGCCATTGAGGAACAGTTGTCAGGCCTGAGGAGTGGGCCTTGATGACTCGAAGGCCTGGCACATTTGCAAGTAGCCCTAGCAGGGCCTGCTGCTTGGTGGTGTGACAAGGTCCCTCTGGTAGTTGGTTTCCACTAGGGAGGAAGGGGGTGGAGTCGTCAGCACCTCCCCTGTGGTTAATATTTGGACTCAGAGCCAAAATTAGACTTCACTGTTAGGGTCCTCTAATAAATGGCTGTGGCCAATTTGCATTTCAGTTATGACTGAGGCTCTCATTGAGTCTGTGTGTAATGTGAGGAGGCCATCCTGGCTGGGCAGGGGCAGGAGCAGGATAGAAACCCAGGGTGTCGGGACTGCCCAGTTAAGAAAGTTGAACTACTTTCTC
The DNA here is from genome assembly GCF_901001135.1 of Rhinatrema bivittatum. Taxonomy (NCBI): domain Eukaryota; kingdom Metazoa; phylum Chordata; class Amphibia; order Gymnophiona; family Rhinatrematidae; genus Rhinatrema; species Rhinatrema bivittatum. The sequence goes on along the minus strand of NC_042624.1, from coordinate 1,492,901 downwards.
TCATAGATCCTTTGATAGTTCTTTGGCTTTCCTCATGCTTCAGTAGCCACCAAAGTCAGTGCAGCCCTGGATGAAATGCACAAGTAAATTTTAAAAGGCACATGCATGCACCCATAAATGCGTGTATTGGGCACACGAGCAAAAATACATGCAACTTTGTATTGTGGGTACACGCGTGCCATTTAAAATATCTCTACCATGCGTATGTGTTGGAGCCTTTGCACACAAGTGACCAGGGGGCAGTGTTACAAGGGTCTTCAGGCCTTTGCACCCTAAGCAGACCAATGTAACACTGCCCTCCCTAAAAACTCATCCTGAGTTGAAAGTGCCCCTCTTACAGTGGGCTATATAGAGAGTGTCAGAGTCAGCCTTGCAAATTTCAGGGGTTATGCATGTATGTCTTGGGAATGGGCGTGCTCCTTATTCTTGACTTGTGCACTTCCTGGCTTCTTAAAATTCACGTTGCTCTTGCGCAGCCAACATATGCATACATGGGACCTTTTTTTTCCATGAGCAATGCTTTTAAAATCTACCTGAAAGGTTTCTCAAAAGCTAAGAAACTCATTGACTATTTATACACAGAGACTAGGTATTTTGTTTAGCTGCCCTCGCAGAGATCTCAGTCTCATTGAGCCCTGGATCTAGGATGCTCATATCTCCTAATTCTGAAGCTAACTTAAGCCGGAAGCAGAGGACCCCTCCAGTAACGGAGTCTGTGGGCTCTCTGGTTTCAGATAGGAAGGCTTTGATTAATGTAAATCTGGTTGGAAGATTTAGTTTGAGTGCTTAATTTTCCCAAAAGTTCTCTAGCATCTCCAATTGAGATGCTTAAAAATTATTTTTTTATTTCTTTCTCTTTATTACATTTTAATATATTTTTAGAAGAATAAACTTGCAATAGAAAGAGCAAATGACAAAAGAAAAAAAATTATAAGAACATACATCAGAAAGGAGAGATATATAATATAATCAATTGCAATATGAGCACCAAAAAATGATATAGAAAAAAAGACCCGTGAAAATGGGAGACAAAAGAAGGAAAAAAGAAAGAAAGGAAATCTGTGTCTTGAGGACTATGTCTTCCTTGTAATACAGGAATTTGGACCAACCCTTCACTTCTAAACCTCATCCAGTGTTTGGGGTCCTGGAATTAAAGGTATGAAGATGTGCAGGATCAAAATATACAGACTTTTCAGAAGTAAAAGCAACCACGCATTTACGAGGAAAACAGAGAAAGAAATGAGCCCCTAAATTAGAAACTTCCTGATGCATGCTTATAAACTGCTTCCTGCAAAAGTCAGGACAAATTTACATTGTACACACCATAAAAGGAATATGTATAGAGCGAAAGTACAGATGAAGAATTAAATCATAATTGTGACACGGCGCAAACGTCACTAAGTGCGCCACTGTATGAGATTCATCCACGACAGTGGACTCCAGGAAAGCAGAAATAGCCAAACTAGCCACATCCAAATTTGAAGGAGCAACACCAGAGTCCATGCTTTCAGGCTGAGAAGTCCCAAACAAATAGAAAGCTTTATGAATTGAAGGCAAAGAAGACTGAGACAACCACAGAATTGCACACATTGAAGTCTTAAATGGTTCTGAAGTGGAAATCATGGAAATCTCAGGGAAAATGTATCACTTAGAAGTTTAAAGAGCTCACAGAGACCTAGGTTCATCAATTTGCTATAAATATAGCAGAAATAGCAGCTGTGATTTAAAAAGGGTGTGGTTAGGCTACTTTCCTGTCTACCACATCACATAGGCAATTTTCGTGTGGCGCATTGTGTCAGCGCATAGTGCATTGTGTCAGTGTGTCACGAGTCATTTTACACGGCGCATTCATTAGTGCATGGCGTGCTTTTTTTCCAGGTTATATATACTGGCTCCCTGCAGCTGCCTCTTTGAGGGTGCATCAGGCGTTTGGAGGGAGGACATAAGAGTAGGTGAGTTGGTGGTAGTTGATAGTTGGTTGGAGGTATTTAGTGATTTCTGAGTGAGGTGTCCTGTGTTCCTCATCTGTTTCCCTTGCCTTTGATCTATGTGTGTGAAAGTTTTTGTTAGGTTTTCCTGTTTGTCTGTCCTTGTGTTTGGGTGATACAGAGGAGGAGTGGTGAGGCATGGTGATGAGGCGGAAGAGGTAAGGCGGTGTGGTGATGCATGGTATGAGGTGGAGGAGGAGTGGTGAGACGTTGAGGAATGGAGAGGATGGAGCATAAGAGGCAGCGAAGAGAGAAGAGGTGTGAGGAGAGGGGAGGAGAGGAGGAGAGAAGGAAAATGAAGGCAGGAGTGCTAAGAGAAGGAGAAGAAGTAGCAGTAAAGACAGGGACAGGAGTAGAGATAGGGAAGGGACAAGGGATAGGAGGAAAACCAAACAAAAGAAGAAAATCAAAATATTTTTTAATGTATTAACAAATTAAAAGGTTAATTGTAAAAGCCTGGCATGTGCATCCATTAGGGGATGCTTGAAGAAATCAGGCTTTGGGCACAACTGTATTTTAAAATGTGCACATATACGTACGTAAATGCTGCAGTGCACACATCTCAAAAATTTCCAGAAAGGGGCAGGGCGTGGGCATGGTTTGGGTGGGGCCTGGCTATAAGAGATGTGCATGTAAATACTTACACGCCCCAGCGCACGCCACGCTCCTCTGTCATGTAACATTATTTCTGCTATAGATGACATGTAAGGATCGATCCATTTCTGGGGGCTTTAAAGGGCCTTGGGTTACTGGGTTACCAGGGAGGGTTGGAGGACCTAGCTGTTAACTGGGTGACCTGCTGGATGAACTGGTAAGCTGGGAAGGTCGTGGGCATGTGCACCTTTTTAAATCCCCTGACTTAAGAACATAAGAATGAAGCCCAGCGTCCTGTTTCCAACAGTGGCCAATCCAGGCTTACAAGTACCTGCAAGTAGCCAAACACTAAGCAGATCCCATGCTACTGGTGCCAGTGGTAGAAGTGGGATTTGTGCATCCATGTGTGTTCCCACTTAAAATTAGGAGCACATGTGCCAGGCTATTTTATAACTTGCGTACAGACCCCACCTTGTGGGCGCAGACAGATCCGACAGTGTGACCAACTGACTCAAGCCTTTTATAATCTGCATATGGATGGATAAGGCAATATGCTAATTAAAGCCTATGTTTGCATTGGTTGGTATTTTGTCCATATTTCAAGCTGATATCACAGAAGAAGCAAGACTAGGGCATGTCCTGCACCTGATTGCAGTGTCTGGGGATAACAGGAGACTCAGTCTGTATATCTGAAAAGCGATACTAGAGGTGAGGCATAATGCAGCGAAATTGATAACGTTTACCTGATTACAAGCTGTGGGTTGCTTAGATACCTATGGAAAGAGGGTCACTCTGCTTTTCTTGAGATAAGCATGGCCTGTGAATCATGCTTTTTAAACATAGATTATGGTTATTACTATTTTGTAAAATCACCTTATATCTTGCTGCTGAAATCATTTCTAATTATTGTATGTGGTTGAAATGAGTCCAGAGAGATCGGCAACAAAAGTCAAAGGCTATGTATTAGATTCTGTGAGCTGTTTTATAGAAAGAAAACAATATTGGATACAATTTTGTTTTAATTGTAATTGAATACTCCTCAGTCTTCTTTATTACTTCAGTGGTGGACTGGTCGATAGGTTTAATATAACTCTTCTATTTTTTTATTTCCATTTTTAATCAATTAGAGCTACATGTGAAATTTGCATTAGGTCTTTAGAAATCAAATGTATTAGCATCTAAACGGAAGAACAATTTCTTATTATCTATTGAAACATGCTAACAATATGGATATTATTATTTTATTCTTAATATATATTGATGCTTTGCAATAATAAATAAGAAATAACAGATCATCAAAATACTGCAAGCAGTCAATAAGTGTGTGAGAGCCCAATCTTGGTAGAAAATACTTTGGGGATTTTTTCACTCTGTCTATATCCATCTACCTTTGCTTAAATAAGGACTTCTTTAATAAGCCACATTTAAAAGGCAAGTACGTCAGTTTAGTAAATCACTTGGTGGTGCTGGGAAAATGCACTGCCAGGACTACAGAAGAATGCACTTACGGCATCATTGCTGTGCTCCTTAAAGGGGCAGGAAGCCCCATGGAATCCCCATACTCAAAAGCCCCATCTGACTCCCTCCTTTCCTAGCATTACTCCTCAATGCTTAACCCTGACCTGAGGCTGAAACTCTTCCTGCACGTTAAACCCCCTCTGGCCCCCCATACTTCCCGCCCTTGCATCCCTCCTATGCTTAAGTCTCTTGTGGAAGACACAATCCCCCGTCACTTCTGCCCTGCCAGTACCTGAGGTTACCCTTTACTCCTCACGTGTGGGGCTTCTTTTCCCTGAAGGTCTTGCAGCAACCCTGTCTTTCTGCCGTGCCCCCAGTGCTACACCTTAGAGGTCTTGCCCCCATTCTGCCTAGCTGCTTTGCCTTTGATGAACCACCCTGGGGGGGGTATCTAGCTACTACTATCCCTAGCTGCTATGTCCTTCATATAGCACCTTGGGATCTCGCTGCCAGGCACCTGGCTACTATACCTCAGTCTCTACGCCTTGGAGGTCGTTTTGCCACTCCGTTTTGCTGCCACTCCCAGGACTTTACACTTTTGGGTGTTCATGCCAGGGTAGGTGGCTGCTTTGTACCTCTCCTGTTGTCTTGGACTCTTTGTGCCACTCATGCCACTCCCTGTGCTGTTCTTTTTCTCTATAACTGGTTAGGTTTTTCTGTCACCTTTGCTGCTTTCTTCCCTCTTCATGGGGCCTCGGGATGCTCAGGCCACTCTTGCTGCCACTTTGCCCCTCTCATGCTTCCTTTGGGAGTTGATACCACTGTAATTGGTGCCCTCTTTTGAAGCCATGGGCTGTTATTGACACTTTTGATGCTGCTTGGAGAACTTCTGCCATTGCAGGTTCCCTTCCATCCCTTTACAGTACCTTAGGCTATTCAGGCCACTTTTGGTGCCACTTTGCCACAGACACTTAAAAATAATCGTGCTAACATTAAAATTTGACTGATGAGAAAGAAAGTAACACTTACAATGTGCTCAAAGACAAGACAATGTTTCTATAGGAACCAACTCCACATCCTTAGAGTGTCACCGCCAGATTTTGCATGGATGCAAACACACTAACAGGCCGATGCAATAACCTGTGCATTAAGAGCCTGTGTGCTCTTTTTTAACTCCCAGTGCACTAAGCTAACACTGTGCTAATGCATCGGGATTTAAAATGTGCATACACAGAGCTAAAATGTGTGCTCACTACAGGCTGACCACATGTTTTAACTAGGGAGGGGGAGCGGCCGAATGGGAGAGAGCGTATAGGTGCAGATCTTTTCTTGTGCTCCTAATTTAAAAGCATAGGTCTTGTTGTGCCCCTAACTTAGGAGCATTTCTCTCGTTGTACATCTAATTTAGGAGCATAAGTCCTGAACAGGAGTAAAGTTTTTAGCGTTACGGAAATGTGCGCTCAGCCAGCGCAGCTCTCTGCATTAGAAGGAAAGGTTTAATGCCCTTCAGTTGCGCAGAATTTCCATGAGAGGACGCTGAGCTGAGCCCACATTTCTAAACACATGTTCTATGCAGGAAAAAACACCTTCCTGCATTGGGAGTACTGTTTGCCTCCAGGAAATGTGTGTTTCAGTGGGGGTAAAACCATGCTGAACGCACTTTATTGCATTGCCCTGGAAGCAGGTAGACTTGTCCTTTTGCATTCTCTGAACAGTGATGCAATTAAGTACCTGAAAGGATGTAATGAAGAATATTAGCATTTTAAATTGCTTTCTCTATGATGCATGGGCAACAACAAAAAAAAGGGCAACACTGTGAACGTGGACCAGTCAGAACAGCTTTCTCTTTTGGGGAGTTTGCATTTAAATAGTTTGTTTTGCAAACTTCTCTTTCTACCACCACAGCAGTGAGCCAGTGATACTATTTAAGGGGGACCTAAGGAAGCCTAAGATCACTATATAAACATGGTAGATGGAATAGCAAGATTTACAAAATGTGAAAGGTGAAGCATTCTCCTCAGTGCAATCATTTCTCACTCTTTAAATAACAGTATCGGAGCACACTTTACAGGCAGGCTGTCTCAAGAGAGGCAGCGATGGACAGGAATGCATCAGACACAGACAACATAACCCTGTGCCCACTCTTTGCTTGTGCAAGCTGCTACATCCGATGGTCTACCTTTAGCCTTCTACCTTCAAGCTGAAGCGCTGCGCAGCCTTGAATGAATTTGCTATTCTGTGGACTTTACCTTGATTTATCACACCCTCTTTTTCTTTGACAAAAATCACACAGAACAAAAGCCAAATCATATGGATTAAAGAGAGAATTTTGCTTTTCGACCCAGCCTGCTGTTGCTATGACTCTCCGAGGGGTTAAGGATGAGCTGCACTGATCTAAGCTCGCTCTAACTTCTCTGGGGGTTTTGTTTAGCTTAGAACAGAAGGAGCAGAAATGCAAGCTCAGTAGATTTGACTAAACCATCGCTGTCTTACAATGATGTTTCAAAATTAGCATGCTCAGCAGATAATTCTGTTTCAGTTTAAAGCATCTTTCTGCCGGAAAGACAAATAAATGAAATTAAAGAGTGTCTCAGCTTCCTATGGCCTGCTGTTGGATATGATTAGATAAGTACTTTCCTCATCACATTATCGCAGTGCCGACGACTCCAGAGGCTGAGTATTCCGAGAATATTTTCCATGAATGAACGCAGTTAAAAATCTAAGTGCCATTAATAATTCTTTCCTAGCCCTCGTTTCATACAGAGAACGCCATGCAGCCTTACTTACAAGTAGATGGTTAAAAGGGTCTTACAGTATACACCCAAAATAATATCCCTGGCTTATTAAAAATTCATTTTTACACTAATGCAGATGTGTTATGTGTGACTCATTCAGCCTGCGGTATAAAGTCCATTCAATGCCTTAACTGTCCAGCTGGGAGCATTTAAGCTAATATTCTGTTCGTTGTTATAGACGGTAAAACAATTCAAATCTGTGAATGTTTGTCGGTAGTTATAAATCTTTTCAGGTTATTTTCTTTTCATGTCACTGCTATTTTTTTTTTTATTGTTGTAACACTTAGGTGTAAATTTGCAAAGGTTTAATTGGGAACTGCACAGATAAAACTGGGGGTTACGCAGGCAGAATGGCCGATTTTATTTTCCTGCATAGATTCCAGCCTGCTCAATCTGCTTGCAGAATTTCACAATCAGGCCGATGCAATGTCAGCATGCAAAGCAGGCGCTCATGATCGAGGGCCCAATCTCCTACAGCGCACCAGTCCACCTCTCCCAGGTGCCCCATTTAATATTTAAATTAGCTGCCATGGTAAAAAGGAGGCGCAAGGGAAAATTGTGCCCTCCTAGCACCTCCTCACCACTGGATGCCTGGGAAAGGTGACTGTCAGTGAGGTTCAGGGAACAGACGCTTAATATGAGCATCCGTTTTCTCCCACTGCTGGCATAATATGCACCCATAATATGCACAGCCTGGACCGTGTATTTTGTGGGTGTATATTGGGCACCTGGAAATTTGTTTTTGTCAATATTTTTTTTTAACTGATTCTGCTTTATGTAGGTCCCTTCTACTTAGTATTGTGATGAAACTAGTAGGAGAGAGCACAGCAAGCTGGAATTTGGGGTTTTTACAATGAGCCCTTGGGTGCAGCAGACCTTAGAGTATGCCCCAGGCTGGCATAAATGTGCTGCATTGCAAGGGCACATTGGCCGTGCAGGAATTTTTTTGCATCACGGGGATTAGCTAATATTCTCATCTACATGCACATTTAAAACTAATCGGAGAAAGTTCTTTTTCACTCAACGCACAATTAAACTCTGGAATTTGTTGCCAGAGGATGTGGCTAGTGCAGTTAGTATAGCTGTGTTTAAAAAAGGATTGGATAAGTTCTTGGAGGAGAAGTCCATTACCTGCTATTAAGTTCACTTAGAGAATAGCCACTGCCATTAGCAATGGTAACATGGAATAGACTTAGTTTTTGGGTACTTGCCAGGTTCTTATGGCCTGGATTGGCCACTGTTGGAAACAGGATGCTGGGCTTGATGGACCCTTGGTCTGACCCAGTATGGCATGTTCTTATGTTCTTACTTTACATGCAATGAGCACTATTAGCTATGCGCTCGATTGAATGTGCATTTTGGATGTGCTAATACCCATTTTGCATCAGAGCTTATAGACACGCATCCAAAACATGAGTCCAATCACATGTTGAGCCATGCCTGGCTGCAGCACATGGTATTGCATTGGCCTGAATGTGCATACCTTTTAGCCAGAGTAAAAAGGCATTCCTAGGAGGCCAGGCATTACTGGAGGAGCAAAATGTGCGCACATGTTATTAAATCGGGCGTACCTTTTAAAATCTGCCCCTAACTATTTTGCATTAAACCTTAGGGGTAGATTTATAAACTTGCACTAGCGTGTCCATGCGTGTGTGCTACCTGGCGCGTACACATGGATACTCGATTTTATAACGTGTGCGCGCATGTTATAAAATTGGGGGTCAGCACGCGCAAGGGAGTGCACAATTGTGCACCTTGCGTGCGCCGAGCCCGTGCCGAGCCGCTCTGCCTCACCCTGTTCCCTACACCCCCATCCCACCTTCCATTCCCTTCCCCTCCCTCTCCTGCCCTTTCCCCCCTACCTTCTTCTTTTTTGTTTTGTTTCAGAACTTACTTCAGGCCTGGGGCTGAAGTAAGTTGCGCACACACCAGCTGACTGCCGGCGTGCAATCCCCGGCACAGCAGCAAATGGCCGCTGTGTCAGAGGCCTCTGGCCCTGCCCTCTCCCCTTTAGTAATGCCCCGGGACTTAGACACGTCCCGAGGCTTTACGCGCAATGCTGGGCCATTGTAAAGTAGGTCCAGCGCACGCAAGGCACTCTACGCGCGTAAATCCACTTTTAAAATCCGGCCCTTAATGTTTTTCATTTTCACCAAAAATCTAACAAAGCCTAATAAATATTCTATGTACTTTTGGATATATTTGAATATTGTGTTGTTCCTACAATCTGTTTTTGTATATCTTTTATATATTAAGGAACATTTTAATTTTATTTCTGCTATTGTTAAGATAGACTATATGTAATTCTCTCATTCAGCAAGACCTTTATAATGCAGGACTGTATACGTCACAGCTAGCTCAAATGGCAACTGGTGTTGCTAGCCCATATACAAGTAATCATTATTCTAAAATATAAACAACTTTTTAAACTTGCAAATGTAATTAATGCACTTAACTCCAAAAGGCTGCTTTCACTCTGGCTGCCCATGCTGCAATACTCGAAGCGTTTAGATAGATGTTACTAGAACAAACTATCTGTGAATTCTTTCTACAGTAATCAGAATATCCTGACACATTCACATTTCATAATTTGATACTTCAGCTTCAGGGGGACTTGAAGATGACGTGTTATTAATGTTCCTTATGACGCACATAATACATTTTCATCGCGGCATAGTCCTCTTCACGTGTCTTGCATAGCACACTTGCACGAAAACATCGTGGATCCATTATATTAAGAAAGGTCCTACAACCAATCAGAGATGCACACATCATTCATTTGGGTATTGCAAGTTTATTGACAACAGTTCTTGCAAAAGATCAATAAGTAAAATAAGAATAAGAATAAAAACCTCAGTAACAATGAATTAAAAAAATGAATTCAATTGTAAGAAATGTTTGTCACTGGTGCTACAAATGTTATGATGAAAACAAAACACACCATAAAATTGTAGAACATTACAGCAGAGAATACAAATCTCTTTCTTGATTGAGTCCAAAGGATGTGTTGGAACCCAAGGCACCCAGTGGTTTCCCCCCAGCCATCCAACTTAGGGGTTTCCATCTCCTTCCTCTCGCCAGAACACAGCCATTACATACCCACAGATGCACTTACAGCAGGAACCCAATGGTGGACTCATTCTGCGCATTCACACCTAAGTCTGCACATAATATACGTGCTTCGGTGGGAAACCACTGCAGTTGCCCTTGGATGACATCACCCACCTCTAGCTAGTTATTTAAGCCTGTTCAGCCCTTTATTCCTTGCCTTGGAAAAAGATTTCCTGGGTGTTCTGCTCCTCAGTGTGTGTTGCTTTTCCTTACATTGTCTACCCTTGTTCCTGGTTTCTGTGTTCCTGCTTCCCTCTGTGTTCCTCTTCTTTGGTCTGTGTTCCCTGCCTTGTCCAGTTCATCTGTGTTGTGGAGACTTCCTGTCCTTGTCCTGCTCTGCCTCCCTTGGCTTGACTTCCTGGTATTGACCTCAGCCTGTTCTCTGACTCTTCTGATTGCCTCCTGGATTCAACTCTCTGCTTTGGACCTGACTTTCATTTGTCTGGCCTGTCTCCTGGATCTTTGTTTGTCTGCTGCCTGCCCCAACCTTCATCTGGACTTGGTCTCATGCACTTGCTACTGCCCCTCCTAAGGCCTGTTGACCATCAGAATGCAACCTGCAGGGAAGATGGTTTAGGTGTGAAGTTCCTGTCAGATTCATTCAGGGTACGTCCACCAGCTGTCAGTGTAGGACATACAGACTTGCTTGTACAGGAGCGCCAACCACACCGCAGCACAGGGGTTCACTTTTCCAACAGGATTCATAGAATTGAGAGCATGTATCCAATACTGCTTTTATGTGTTAAACAATGCTTCTCTGTTACCAGCCAGGAACAGTGGAATAGCATGGTCAATAACTGAACAATGTAGGTGTGCAAAACTGAGTGTCCGCTGGATGCAATGTTGCACAATAGGCACCTTGATTTTTTGCATCACTAGGCAGTTTCTATGCTCATTAAGATGTATCTTAACTGCACTAGTGCACCGAATGTAAATTAAATTACATGGACACTAGGGCATACATTGCCTACTGAGATGAACAGTCTGTGTGATGTCTCAACTTGGTGTTACAAGGTTGGTTAGTGAGATTCCATATAGTGCCCATGATAGTCTGATCACAATGAGGACACTGACCATATCTGGATTTTGAATTATCAGCTATCTCTACAGGCTTGCTCACTTGCAATTTGATTAGATCTACTCCATGGCTGAAGGGTAGAGCTCTAGGTGTATGGGCATGAAAAAATAGTGTTTAGGTTTTGTTTTTTTTTTGCTTCTATTTCATTTTCTTTCTTGTTTACTCAATTTTGTTTTGTTTACTGAAAACAAAAATAAACCCTGAAAAACTAAAGTATTTCCCCACCCACCAAATCCACTCAGGCTAAGCTCTCCCCAGATCCCCCAGGGCCCTCCACCTCCCCCCACCATAGCTCGTACTCCCACCATGGATTCACAGATCTGCAGATCTTCTGGGGTCAGGAGCTACCCCATTCTCTCCTGTGTCACTGTTCCTCTTTCCAAAATGGTCACTGGTCAACCGGAGGCCAGCGCCATTATGCTGTAAGTCAGATTTTGGTGTAAGGGCTTGGGGAGGGTAGTTCAGGGTATCCAGGGGGCTGAGGGGCTTTAGAAGGTTTGGTGGATTGGGGAACCATTGGAACCAATTTGGATGTGGCAGTATTGAAAATGAGATGAAATTTAAAAAACTTGTTTCTTTCATTCTGTTTTGAAATCATTTAATTTCAAATGATATGACATCCCTATACATCTCTAGCCTCTCACATTGGCAATCATCTGATTCAAGGATGGCCAGGGCCTTTTGCTCTTAGAGATAGATGAGGTTTCATTAGTTTATTTTTTTTTTTAACTATTCTATTTCAATCCAGCTTTTATTTGGTAAGGTATTTTATTGTATTCATTTTATCAAATTAGTTTTATTTTGATATTGGTTTTTTTTATCCTTCCATTGCATTGCTTTTATGCTGTCTTATTTTACAATTTTGTTTCTTTTTTTTTTATATATTAGATAACTTTGTTTCGTCTATTTCCAACGGTTTACAAATTTTTGATGTTTAACAGAGTTTCCAAAGAGTCATGTGATTGTCAACATAAATATTGTAGGCTTTATAAACATAGACCATATTTCAAACTATGCGGTTTCAGATCTGTGTGTATTGCATGCTTGCATTGGTTCCACATGTTTACATAGGGCCAGTAGGAGTGGTGTTTTGATAGGCTTTGGTGAACTTCCAGGTTTTTAGTTATTTTTTGAAGGTTTTTAGATTTTGTTGTGTTCTAAGTTCAGTTGGGAGGGTGTTCCAGAGTTTGGTACTTCCTAGGGATACGGCTCTCTTCCGAGTTGAGGTGAGTTGTTTGGAATGAGCAGATGGAATCTTTAATAGACCTTTGTTAGCTGAGCGGAGGTGTCTGGAGAGTATAGTTTTATAGATGTACTTAGCCAGTTTGTTTGTTTTTTGTATATTATTTTGTGTAATTATGGATATTATTTTATATTCTATCCGGTGTAGTGAAATAAGTGTAGGAGTAATGTGATCGTGTTTTTTAGTTCCAGTGAGTATTCTGGCAGCTGTATTTTGGAGATTTGGAGTGGTCGGATCTATATATATAGATATAGATAAAGATATATATATATATATATATATATATATATATATATATATATATATGTATGTATATACATATATATAATATATATTGTGCTGTACTCTTTCCATTTTAGTACTTGCAGTGATTGGTTTACATTGTTTAGTAATCTTAAGATTGTTATATACTTTGGAGGGGTTTTTTTGTAATGTAATATGCTATTTTATAAACATTGAATGTATACATGGATTTTTATTTGCAAATGCACATTTTATTGGCATAAAAAAGATCTTATCTATGAGTGCTCAGAGACAGGGACTAGAAGTATACATGGAAGTTACTATTTTATTAGAGCTTTATGCATATAAATTATGAAACTTATTTATACAATTTTACACCTGTTAATTGACTAGCGTAAGTGAAATCAGACTTATCTGTTGGCTGCAGTTTCTGGGTGGAAGACCTGAATGAAATGGTGGGGGTTCAGGGTGAAGTGCTAGAAGGTGTAGAACTGGGGATGGACTGGTATCATTTTAGAGGTATTTGCAAACTGGTGGTTTCAAGTAGGTGGACAAAGAAGTATTTTCAAAACAGTAGAGCCTGGATTTTAAAGGCCCTGCACGTGTAAATTTTGGGGATTACACGTGTAGCCTGGCCACGTGTGTAACCACCGATACGTGCCGAAGTGCAGGGCCTAAAGAAAGGGGCAGGTTGGGGGCGTGGTCTAGGCAGGGAGGGGCATGGCGGGCTGGGACAGCACCATTAGACGCTGCCCTGGGGAAGTGTATGCCGGCAGCTAGCTGGCACATAGAAGATACTTCTGCTCCAGAGAAGCAGTAAGTATGGAAACAAAAAATTAGGGGATAATTAGCTTAGGGGTCAGGGAGAAGAGGGGAAAAGGTAGGAAGGGTAGGGTTAAGACTAGGGAAGTTCCCTCCCAGAACGCTTCTTAATTAGTGTGGACTGGGAGCAAACTGGTCTAGGCCCGATCGCGTCACCGCACGTACTTAATAAAATCCCCTCCCCCCCAATGCGTGCGAGTCGCGGGCCACCCGCACATGCACGCGCGGATGTTAAAACCTGGCACCCATGTGCGCGGATAATGCATTTTATAACATGTGCACAGTGAAGCATGCATGTTACAAAATCCACGCGTCCTTGTGCACGCACCAGGAACCGTGCGCACATGGACGCGTGCGCGCGCCTTTTAAAAACTACCCATATATGTGCATACTTTATTAAATACCTGCCTCCTTGAATAAAGTGGGCTATTACACATTCATGATATCATTTTTCCACCAAAAATATGCATGCATATGTTCATAAAATAGGAAAAGAAAGTGCTTTCATTGCTTTGGAGATATTTGCATGTACTGAAACATATGTGTGTACTTTCAGAGGAAAACTGTGTGATATTTTATAAACTGTGCAGACCTGCTGTACAGTTTATAAAATACTAGGATCTGCTTATGCATGTAAATGCAGTAGCATGAATAGATTTGAAAGTTAGGCTCCCTGTGTCTGTCCTTACTATATCTTGTCTTCAGTTCTGTGCTTTGGATATAGTTACAGGTAGCATGCAGAAGAAAGTATGCAGAAGGAGTGGCCTTTTTAATGGATTTGTATTTCCTACCACAGTTGAAGAGAGGCTGTGCATGCCTTACTTCTTACATACTTCCTCCATGCACTCACTGTTGAACTAGACTGACCCAATATGGCACTTATGTTCTCTTTTGTTAGTAGTGTAAATATATATTTATTTATTTTATTTATTTAATAACTTTTATATACCGACGAACGTTGGGAACATCTCGTCGGTTTACATAGAACAGAACTTAGCAACAGGCTTTACAATTATTGCATATTATTGCATATTTTTAAAATTATTTAAAATTATTTAAAAAATTATTTAAAATTAATTTAAAATTATTTAAAATTATTGCAATTATTGCATATTTCATTTATAACGTGTGTATCCCCACCCCGGTGTGCCTATCCTGCAGGGGTGAGGCCATAAAACAATGTGTTTCTCTTTGGGGCTGGAACCTCTCCCCGGCTAGCTAGCTCTTTCACATTCCCACTTACTTCCAGGGCTGGATCCTTTGTAGGTGAGGGGGAAGATAAACTTCCAGGGCCCGCTGTGAAAGGGGTGATCTTTTTACACATTCAAAGTGAAGTATCAGGCTTAATTTGTTAGGGGTAGTAACCACCGCAATAAGCAAGCTACTCCCATGCTTATTTGTTTACCCAGACTGTGCAATTCAGTCCTTTATTGTTGTCTGAATATAAATCCTCTTTTCTTCATTCCCCTGCCCTTGAAGCAGTCAGCTGTGCTAGATATGCTTTCCAAGTGAAGTAACAGGCTTAAATTGGTTTGGGGTAGTAACCGCTGCAACACGCAAGCTACTACCACGCTTATGTGTTTACCCAGACTGTGCAATTCAGTCCTTGTTGGTTGTCTGAATGTAAATCCTCTTTTCTTAATTCCCCCTGCCATTGAAGCAGAGATTTATGCTGGATATACATTGAAAGTGAAGTATCAGACTTAATTGGTTTGGGCTGGTAACCGCCACAACAAGCAAGCTGCTCCCAGGCTTATTTGTTTACTCAGACTGTGCTACCTTGTTGGTTGTTGCCTGAGTATGCAGTATAGTTTGCACATATTGTAAAGTGCACACATACTTTAAGATGCAGAAATAATTCTATATTAAAACCTATGAAGATGGGTCCACACAGATTCTAAAATATTAAATCAATTCCCTATGGACCTCTATGCCCACGTATATGGGGCTACATAGAGATGTTTGAAAGTTATTCTCCCTATGTACACAATACTGGGGTCCAACTTAGGGGAAAGATTTTGGAATCATTTTGAACAATACATTGAAAGTAATAGAGAACAAAACTGACTTCTATGCCAGGCAAAATGGTAGAAAATATCATAAAGAACAAATCTGCTGAACATATGATAAGCATATTTTAATGGGACAAAGCCATCAAGAATTTAGCCAAGGGAAGACTTGCCTCACAAATTTCCTACATTTTTTGAGGGGGTAAATAAACGTGGATAAGGTGAGCCAGCTGATATAGTGTATCTGGATTTCCAAAAAGCATTAGACAAAATCCTTCAAATCCCCCTTTTTAGGAAATTAAAAAGTCATGGGATGGGGGCAGTGTCTAATTGTGGATTACAAACAGGTTAAAAGATACCAAACAGAGAGTAGGACTAAATGGTACATTTTCCCAACAGAGAAAGGTGAAAATAGTGGAATGCCTCAAGGATTTGTTCTGGGACCGATGCTTTTTAATAAACGACCTGGAAATGGGAACAAGAAGTGAGGTGATCAAATTTGCTGATGACACAAAATGATTCAAAGTTCTTAAATCACAAAAGGATTGGGAGAAATTTCAGTAGGACATTATAAAACTGGGAGACTGGATATGCAAATAGAAAAGGAAATTTAATGTGGACAAGTGGAAAGAGATGCGCCTAGGGAAGAGTAACCCAAATTATGGCTATACAATGCAAGGTTCCGCATTAGAAGTCACCACTCAGGAAAAGGATCTAGGTGAAATTGTTAAAAATACATTGAAATCTTCTGCTCAGTGTGCAGCAGCAGCAGCAGAGAAAGTAAATAGAATGCTAGGGATTATCAGGAAAGGAACGGAGAATAAAACAGAGAATATCATAATGCCTCTGTATCACTCCATGGTGTGACCTCATCTTGAGTATTGTGTACAGCTCTGGTCACCACATCTCAAAATAGATATAGCAGGATTAGAAAAGGTACAGAGAAGGGTGATCAAAATGATAAAGGGGATGGAACAATTCCCCTATGAAGAAAGGCTAAAGAGGTTAGGGCTGTTCAGCTTGGAAAAGAGGATGAGGAAAGATATGATAGAGGTCTATAAAATAATGAGTGGAATGGAACGAGTACACGTTATTCAGTTGTTTATTCTTCCAAAAGGTACAATGTCCAGGGGACACACAATAAAGTTACTAGGTAATACATTGAAAAATAATAAGAGAAAATACTTTTTTATTGACTGCATAATTAAGATCTAGAATTCTTGCCAGAGGTTGTGGTGAAAGCTATTAGTGAAGCTGCATTTAAAAAAGGTTTGGACAAGTTTCTGGAGGAAAAGTCCATTAAGTATTAATAAGGTAGAGTTGGGATAAGTAGATTGGAATCTATCTAGCCCTTGGAATCCTGCCAGATATTTGTTAGGAGTGTGCATTCGTACCCTACAAATTGGGAATCTGCAATGTATAGGGCCTTATTCATTGTATTCGTGGGGAAGCGAAACGTATCGCGATTCCCCATGAATACCATGAATCTTTGCAGAATTATTCAGCCGCCTAGGAGCCAATTTAAACAAACCCCCTACCCTCCTGACTCCCCCAAGACTTACCAAAACTCCCTGGTGGTCCAGCCGGGGGGGGGGGGGGGGGCCGAGAGACATCCCCTGCACTCCCACCCTCGTCTGCCGGTTTCAAAATGGCGCCGATAGCCTTTGCCCTTACTATGTCACAGGGGCTACCGGTGCCATTAGTCAGCCCCTGTCACATGGCCATCAGCGCCATCTTGTGCTCCTTCCATGTGACAGGGGCTGACCTATGGCACAAGTAGCCCCTGTGACATAGTAAGGGCAAAGGCTATCGGCGCCATTTTGATTACTGCAAATTTAAAAATGAAAGCAGGGAGGGCAGAACTGAGATCTCTGGTCTTTGAGACCCAGAAAAAGGACTGGTATTAACGGTAACCCAGGCTATGCAAATGAATCTTATTCACAACCCAAAGATATGCCAGATAAATATTCATTATGAACACCCCGAAAACCAGAGCAGGAATGATGATGTGCACTCCTGCTTTAGGCCATTCCTAGTTTGGGGTTTGGGGTGGGGGTTGCATGCACAGTTTATTGTTGAAAACCGGGTCACTTGAGAATTCAAGCTCTTATTATTATTATTATTATTATTCCAGTAAGAGAGGGATGGGGGTAGAGAAAAACCAAAAGAAGTTACTCAGACAACCACTGCCCAAGCATACTGCTCACAAGAGAAAATTTTATATGAATATATCTCATATCCCAGGCAAAAGAGAAGTTCCCAGGCTCCATCTAATCATGCACATGTATCATGCTGAGTGAAATCAAATAATGATCATTTTAATGCGTGGTAAGCATAATTTGAGCAAAAAATCATTAGAATACATGAACAGCATTTCACAGTGAAAAATACAAGTCATGAAAAAATACTAAAAATAATGAAATTCTTCCATAGAGCTGACAAATTAAAGTCATATTATTCTGTCACAGGGAAAAAAGACTCACAAATGTCCTATTTAATGTGATTACTACAATAAAATAAGGAAAAAACACTTTCTTTTTTTTTTTTTTTTACTGATGGCCAAACTGGAGCAAATTTAGCTTTCCCTGTACTTGCTATTAATATGCCTGAGAGGCAATTGAGATTTTCATATAAACTTCCAAGTAAAAGCAGTCTTTTCATAGGTTCAGATTGTGATACAAATTGAATCACAAAGAGTGAAGGACCAAGCCCTTCTGCATAGTATTCGATTAGAAAGAAATCAGTGGGTCTGTAATAACAAATTGATACACTCATCCTGTAATAATGGAACTCGTCAAGAATAATAGGATTACCTAATGTTAGAGATATCTAATACTGATATAAACAGATGTAATAACCTCTAGGGATGTGAATCGTTTTTCAACGATTAAAATTATCGTCCGATAATGTTTATATCGTCTTAAATCGTTATAGAACACGATACAATAGAAATTCTAATGATTTATCGTTAAAAATCGTTAAATCGTGTTAGTGCGCACTAACTCGAGTTAGTGCGCACTAACGGGGAGTTAGTGCGCACTAACTCGAGTTAGTGCGCACTAACTGAAAATGATACAAATAAACACTTTCCAGGTCACTGAAGGTCAGTTAGGAATGAATATGTGTTCCTATTGGCTGGCTGCCCTCTTATCTATTGATGTTACCAAGGTTACCACTGAGGTGATGGTTGGGGGGATGGGAAATGGAACTGGAAACTAACGAACACCAACAGAAAATGAAACAAAGTGTTCACACTTCCCAGGTCAGTAAAGGTCACTTAGGAATGAATATGTATGTATGTATTCCTATTGGCTGGCTGTGCTCTTATCTATTGATGTTACCAAGGCTAATACTGAGGTAATGGTTGGGGGGATGTGAAATGGAAACAGTTGGAAGCTTGACAAAAAAAGTAATGTAATGATCAGCACTCACGTGACTAGAACTTGTTTGTTTATTATTTTTGTTAGCAGGCACCTGAAATGCTAGTGCATGTTGAATTTGCCAATCACTGTGCATTTTAGAAAGGTGGTCCTGGCTGGAACTGTACACAGTTCAAATATATGTAATTGATTGTTGGTAAGTGTTTTTTTTTTTTTTGTAGCCACACTGGCACAAGTATGTTTACTTTTCTTCCTACTTAACTCACTAGCTCAGCTTTGTAAGAAGGGCTTCTCTGCTTGTGTGTTGTTTTTGTTTGGTGTGAGGAGAGCAGAAACATCAGATCTTTATTCAATCTACTACAGTCATCTCTTACAGTGCCCTATCCCTATTAATACCAGGAGTGTTGTGATCTTCCTGCACACAGTGCCCTAACCCTGATACCAGTCTGAGACAGCTCCCTCCCTGCATTACTAGTGAGAGGCTGGCTTCACAGACAGGGGGGAGCTGCCTGACCCTCACTCCTGACTTCCCCCATGTCCCAGCTAGTGAATGGTGTGTGGGTGAGGGGGGGGGGAGGATGGTGAAGTCTGAGACAGCTCCCTCCCTGCATTACTAGTGAGAGGCTGGCTTCACAGACAGGGGGGAGCTGCCTGACCCTCACTCCTGACTTCCCCCATGTCCCAGCTAGTGAATGGTGTGTGGGTGAGGGGGGGGGGGGGGGATGGTGAAGTCTGAGACAGCTCCCTCCCTGCATTACTAGTGAGAGGCTGGCTTCACAGACAGGGGGGAGCTGCCTGACCCTCACTCCTGACTTCCCCCATGTCCCAGCTAGTGAATGGTGTGTGGGTGAGGGGGGGGGGGGAGGATGGTGAAGTCTGAGACAGCTCCCTCCCTGCATTACTAGTGAGAGGCTGGCTTCACAGACAGGGGGGAGCTGCCTGACCCTCACTCCTGACTTCCCCCATGTCCCAGCTAGTGAATGGTGTGTGGGTGAGGGGGGGGGGAGGATGGTGAAGTCTGAGACAGCTCCCTCCCTGCATTACTAGTGAGAGGCTGGCTTCACAGACAGGGGGGAGCTGCCTGACCCTCACTCCTGACTTCCCCCATGTCCCAGCTAGTGAATGGTGTGTGGGTGAGGGGGGGGGGGAGGATGGTGAAGTCTGAGACAGCTCCCTCCCTGCATTACTAGTGAGAGGCTGGCTTCACAGACAGGGGGGAGCTGCCTGACCCTCACTCCTGACTTCCCCCATGTCCCAGCTAGTGAATGGTGTGTGGGTGAGGGGGGGGGAGGATGGTGAAGTCTGAGACAGCTCCCTCCCTGCATTACTAGTGAGAGGCTGGCTTCACAGACAGGGGGGAGCTGCCTGACCCTCACTCCTGACTTCCCCCATGTCCCAGCTAGTGAATGGTGTGTGGGTGAGGG
Source organism: Rhinatrema bivittatum (assembly GCF_901001135.1). Taxonomy (NCBI): domain Eukaryota; kingdom Metazoa; phylum Chordata; class Amphibia; order Gymnophiona; family Rhinatrematidae; genus Rhinatrema; species Rhinatrema bivittatum. The sequence goes on along the minus strand of NC_042624.1, from coordinate 1,472,756 downwards.
GGGGGGGAGGATGGTGAAGTCTGAGACAGCTCCCTCCCTGCATTACTAGTGAGAGGCTGGCTTCACAGACAGGGGGGAGCTGCCTGACCCTCACTCCTGACTTCCCCCATGTCCCAGCTAGTGAATGGTGTGTGGGTGAGGGGGGGGGGGGGAGGATGGTGAAGTCTGAGACAGCTCCCTCCCTGCATTACTAGTGAGAGGCTGGCTTCACAGACAGGGGGGAGCTGCCTGACCCTCACTCCTCCGGGGTATTGTGATCTTCCTGCACACAGTCCCCTATCCCTGATACCAGGGGTGTTGTGATCTTCCTGCATGCAGTGCCCTATCCCTATTAATACCAGGAGTGTTGTGATCTTCCTGCATGCAGTGCCCTATCCCTATTAATACCAGGAGTGTTGTGATCTTCCTGCATGCAGTGCCCTATCCCTGATACCGGGATGTGTGCAAGAAGATCACAACACCCCCGGTATCAGGAATAGGGCACTGTGTGCAGGAAGATCACAACACCCCCAGTATCAGGAATAGGGCACTGTGTGCAGGAAGATCACAACACCCCTGGTATTAGGGATAGGGCACTGTGTGCAGGAAGATCACAACACTCCTGGTATTAATAGGGATAGGGCACTGTGTGCAGGAAGATCACAATACCCCTGGTATCAGGGTTAGGGCACAAGTTCTAGTCACATTGACTGATCACATTACTTGTTTTGTCAAGCTACCAACTGTTTCCATTTCCCATCCCCCATATACTGTCAGTAGGAAACTTGGTAACATGAATAAATAAGAGGGCAGCCAATAGGAATACATATTCATTCCTAAACTGACCTTAACTGACCTGAAAAGTGTCAAATTGTATCATTTTCAGTTAGTGCGCACTAACTCCCAGTTAGTGCGCACTAATCGGAAAAAACAATTTTTAACGATTTTTTAACTAAAAAATCGTGCCTAAGACGATTTTCTTGCCCTGCCACACGATTTCTATCGTTAAGACGATATGGAAAACGATTCACATCCCTAATAACCTCCATTTGCCTGTCTGTCCATCTCTTTCACACAGATCTTCAAGTTCCAGAGATGTATAGATTGCTTTTGTCATCATACAGGCAGAATATGAACTGTTCACAATCAACCGCAACCCTCAAATCAAAAGAAATATGGATTTTTATTTTAAAGTTAAACCCTCTAGGGTTAGATGATTTTGTGAACTGTAATATCATTGCTGATACTTTCACTTTTGAACCACCAGCTCAGTTTGTCTCTGGACTTGATGACTCCAAGCAGACAGTATGCCCAAATCATTATTAGATGCAAGCATCTCGCTGATACATAAAGATATGATGGAGAAGCTAGAGTCAAACACGTCAGACTATATTTCTTATCAGTGTAAACTTGAGCATTATGGTCCCGGATACTTTAGCTGAGGCTCGAAACAGCATTCCTTTGCTTAATTAATCCTTGACCAGACCAAGTTCATCCAAAATTATCCGTTTGAGAGTAACCAAAGCAGACTATTCAACATAATACAGGTTATTCAGAAGAAAATAGTCCTTGATTTGCTTTTGTCTGCTGACCTAAACAAGACCATTTCTCTTTGTATTTTCTGTTCAACATGCTAAATGCATTTGCATTTCCCCAACACTTTTCTGTTTTGGATACAGAAGGCTACCTACTAAAATATTTTCTGAGCTCAAGGAATATAGCAGGAAGATTCATATGCTAGATATACAAGAAAGAATTGAATTATTTTTCCAACATGCTCTTTGCTCAATTCCTGCTAAGTTGTTCATGAAAGTCATATATAGATAAAGATAGCCAGTTGTATGATGTGTCTGTTTGGGAAAGCAAAGGTAGACAAGGGCTGCATGACGTAATCTAATTTATATCTTTATTATTGGACTAGCCTGGCCTGTGTACATACTTGGGTCTGTAAATATTGTTAATGTTATTCAACTTCCTGGTGGTCTCATGAAAACACAATAGTGGTAGGGACATAGCAGGCCGTATTTTAAAAGGGTTACGCACATAAGGTACACGCGTAACCCTTTTAAAAAACCCCTGCGTGCGCCGAGCCTATTTTGCATAGGCTCAGTGGCGCACGCAAGCCCCGGGACGCGTGTTGGGGGCATGTCGGGTGGGCGGCGCGAATTTCGGGGCGTTCCCGGGGGTGTGGTGGGGCGTGGCGCCAGCCCGGGGGCATGGTTGAGGCTTCTGGACCAGCCCCTGGGTCGGGTGATGGTGCGCCAGTAGCCCGCTGGCGTGCACAGAATTACACCTGCCAGAGGCAGGCGTAACATTCCTAACAAAGGTAGGGGGAAGGTTTAGATAGGGCCGGGGGGGTGGGTTAGGGAGGGGAAGGTGCGGGGGAGTGGAAGGAAAGTTCCCTCCAAGGCCGCTCGGAGCGGCCTTGGAGGGAACGGGCAGCGCGCGCAGGGCTCTGCACGCGCAAGTTGCACAAATGTGCACCCCTTGCTCACGCCGACCCTGGATTTTATAAGATATGTGTGGCTACGCGCGTATCTTATAAAATCCAGCGTACTTTTGTTTGCGCCTGGTGCGCGAACAAAAGTACGCGTGCGCGTAGATTTATAAAATCTACCCCAGCATTTTTAACGGTACTCTCATTTCTTGACATTTTGATGTGTGAGAATATTTCATAAACTAAATAGGGGAATATTCTCTTTTTTAATGTCCTCTATTTCAACTTTTTTGTTAATCTTTGTTAAGAGTTTTACAAACCAATGAACCATAATAACATTTTACACAAATCATTACAAATCTGTCTGAATATCAAACCGTCCCTGAAGGGGATGAATAGTTCATAGACCGATGCTCTGAAGCAACTTTTTTTTATCACCTTATATTCCCAATAAAAACTCTCTCTTCACTGTACTGAGAACTATTCTGAGGAAAATCTAGTGCAGATACTCCACTTCACCTAGTTGCTGACTCCAATAAGGAACTTAATACAATTTTAGATGAAAATGGCTGCAGGATATCTGCTTAGGTGCCTATAAGTTATCAAATTGTTCTAAATAAAAAGAACTTTCAGTTAATTATAATGTACAGGACATCAGTGTCAGGGAACGTGAACAGCTGAGATTTACTACTCAAACACAACCCAAATTTTGATTTGCTGACTGATATACTGTATATTACACGCTTATGACTTCCCCCTGATGAAGTGTCCAGCGGTGAAAAATTAAGGCCTTTGTGTTGGGGATAAATACAAAATATCTGCTTTGCAATACCTTCCATCTTCATGGGGATTTAAGAAAATATAATTTTGTGTCATCCATGGGGTTGTGAATCGAATTATTGGATGCTTGATGTGCAAATTCTGATACTTTTGAATTGTCTGCTTCAAACTACTGTGGATATTTATTGCTATCCGTGGATTGCACTACAGTTTTGTACTGCTAATTTTATAAGAAAGGACTCCTTTGTGCTTAATTTTTGTTGATTGCTTTTTAAATGTTTTTAAATAGATATTTGTGAAACAGTATTAGATATGTGATAAAAATTCTCTTTGGTAAAGGATTTTTGTTAGCCAATCAAAAGTGAGGTCTCTATGACCCCAAAATCTAGACTTGTCCTTAGCCCATTTGTTGTTTTGCTGGGATAAACATATGAAGGGGTTAATTTTCAAATGCAAGGGTTAAAACCAGCTTAAGAGGGTCTCTAGAAGTAGCTCTGGAGGATATGCATGTAAAAGTATTTATTTATTTACAAATCAAATCGGTTTACATTATAACGATAACCTTCGCATGAGAATGCAGTACATTAAAAAAGGATGAACTAACTTGGATCCATGGAACTGGGTTTAAACAGAGAAAATAAACACAGAACTTTAGTCGGCAAACTGGATACTGACTTAGCAGTATACTCAAGCGACTAAGAAAGACAGTGGAGCACGGTACTAAGGAGAAGCATTCTTAGAACGTCTGTACAGTGTAAGGCTAACTAGAGATGAGAGACTATTTGCACATAGCAAGATAGATCCATCTGACCATTTGAGTTAAGGGAAGGCTTGGTTGAAAAACCAGGTCTTGAGTCTCTTTTTAAAGGTGATCGGACAACGTTCTAGATGGAGATCCAGGGGGAGCAAATTCCATTGAGTTGGGCCGGCCATGGAGAGAGCTCTCTTCATTAATGAAGTTTTAATAGGAGTGGTCTGGAGAGTGTCTCTGTACGCTGATCTCACAGGTCTGGCGTGTGTGCGAGGTTGAAGTGGGATTTTAAGCTCCAGTGGGGTGATGTCGTGAATGGCTTTGTGAATGATTGTTATTACTTTGTAGGCGATTCTGAATTTAATTGGGAGCCAGTGAAGGTTCCACAGTATGGGTGTGATATGGTCTCTTGTTGGTATTGGTCAGAATTCTTGCTGAGGCATTTTGTAACATCTGTAATGGTTTGATGGTATTAACCGGAATGCCGAGTAGAAGTGAGTTGCAATAATAAAAGTATGCATGCAATATGGCTTTTCATGTAAACAGGGAAAACAACGAAATGGGATGCCACAACGAAGTCTTTTTCAAAACTTTTATTGATGGAGACGTGAAAAACTGCCCGACTCTGGCCGAGTTTCGCCACATGAAGTGGCTGCCTCAGGGGCTATTTTTGGCGTCAACCGTATTGAAAGACAATTGATTCAATTCGTCAATGGTGCCATATATGTTTGACTGTGCTCAGCGAACATCGTCTCCACTTCCATCTATTCAATGGTGCCATATATGTTTGACTGTGCTCAGCAAACATCGTCTCCACTTCCATCTATTCAGATGGAAGTGGACGAATTGAATCAATTGTCTTTCAATACGGTTGACGCCAAAAAGAGCCCCTGAGGCAGCCACTTCATGTGGCGAAACTCGGCCAGAGTCGGGCAGTTTTTCACGTCTCCATCAATAAAAGTTTTGAAAAAGACTTCGTTGTGGCATCCCATTTCGTTGTTTTGCTTCTGCACTACTGGATCGCCTACCTTGTTGTTTTTTGGTTCATGTAAACAGGGGTAAGAATTGTAGAAAGAATTTACAGACTGATACAGTACAGTGCCTCCGGCGGAGTACACTGTTAACTCGCGATTGGACGCGTGTTTTCGATGCGCTAGCTTTACCCCTTATTCAGTAAGGGGTCGAAAACGCACGTCAAACCCCCCCAAACCTAATAGCGCCCGCAACATGCAAATGCATATTGATGGCCCTATTAGGTATGCGTGCGGGATACAGAAAGTAAAATGTGCAGCCAAGCCGTACATTTTACTTTAAGAAATTAGCGCCTACCCAAAGGTAGGCGCTAATTTCTCCAGGCACCAGGAAAGTGCACAGAAAAGCAGTAAAAACTGCTTTTCTGTGCACTCTCCGACTTAATATCATGGCGATATTAAGACAGAGGCCCCAAAAGTTAAAAAAAAGTTAAAAAAAAAAATGTAAAATGGGCCCACAGCTCGTGGGTTGAAAACTGGACACTCAATTTTGCCAGCGTCCAGTTTCTGAACCCATGGCTGTCAGTGGGTTTGAGAACCGATGCCGGCAAAATTGAGCGTCGGCTGTCAAACCCACTGACAGCCGCCACTCCTGTCAAAAAGAGGCGCTAGGGACGCGCTAGTGTCCCTAGCGCCTCTTTTTTGCCGCGGACCCTAATTTAAATAAATTAGTTTACTATATTGCGTGCACAGGAGAGTGTTCTGTGCGCGTGCCGGGAGAGCAGGCACTCGCCCGCTCTCCCGCGATTTTTACTGTATTGGCCTGTTAGAAGGGATATTCAGTGGCATAGCTATGCCACTGAATATATTCAGATAAGTTCTATTTAAGTTATATCTGGCTAACTTAAGACCTGTTATCAAGCAGATCTAATTTATTTGGTTAATTTAACCAGATAAGTTCAAATATCAGCATTTGTCAATCTAAGTTAATGGGATAAGAAGTTCCTTCCAGATCTGCCCATATCCTGCCCAGCAATTACTTGGTGCCACCTATCTGGCTAGGCTGCAACAGCTGAACATAGCTGGAAATTCAGCGTCGGCCATTTAACCTGATAACTCACTACTTAACCAGCTAAGTAGCACAGAACATTGTGCACATAGCACAGCACAGCACACATACACTCAGTATATATATGTGTATAGTAAACAAATAAATCTGCCACAGATAAATAAATATATAGCTGGGAGGAATGTAAAATATAGAAGCACAAAATACAATAATCTTCCTTCCTCATTCAATATGAAAGGAATTTTGAAACTACTATTTTCAAAGCTACAAACATAGGCCTAGATTTATCATTTTGCTATCATTTTCATGAAAATATTGCACACGAAAAAAAAAAGAGGGCATAGGAGTTAACAGGTTTTATTGCAATTTCAAGCTGCTGCTGCAAGAGAGAGAACATGCCTCTTTATTTATTTATTTATTTATTTATTGGTTTTTATATACCGCCGCTCATCAAAGATATCACGTCGGTGTACATAGAACAAAAATACGCAGTTGCGTGTACATATAACAGTATAATAATATCTGGATTCCACAATACATTAAAACAGTAAAATACAAAATCAAGAACAACTTAATTAACGGAATATTAGATAGAAATATAGAGTAAAATAAATGTGATTGCATAACTTAATCTAGTATCAAGGCGAAAAAATGGGGGTATAGGAGGGGTGGGGAGCAAGTTGGAACGGGAAGGGAAGAGAAAGGGTAAGGAAGGAAAGGGTTATATACATATGTACAGAGGGCGAGATCAAAGGTTATAAGAGAGTAACAATAGAGCTAGAATGCCTAGAAGAGGAGGGCATAGTTAAACTAAAGTTGAGAGTAATAGTTTAGGGAAAAGATGGAAAGAATGGCAGACTAAGAAAAGGGAGTAATAGGAGTTAAGAGAGATCGTGTAAGTTAGATACATGTTAGGAACAGTAGAGTTAAAGGGGAGCACAGCAAAATCAAGTGTAGGCTTTAGTAAAAAGCCATGTCTTGAGCTTTTGCTTGAATGTCTTAGAGGACAGTTCAAGGCGTAATTCAGTGGGCATAGCATTCCATAGTGTAGGTCCAGCTATGGAAATGGCACGAGCTTTGGTGGATGCATATTTAAATAGTTTAGGTAATGGGGTTTGTAGAGTAGCAATATAGGGATTTCTAATAGGCCTATTAGAATTATTGAATTGAAAGGTGTTGGAGGGCCAGTTCATTTCTGGGTTGTGGAGGGCTTTGTGAATGAGGGATAATATCTTGTATTGTATACGGTAGTGGACAGGGAGCCAGTGTAATTTCTTAAGTATGGGAGTAATGTGTTCCCTTGTAGGTGTATTCGTGAGAATGCGAGCTGTCGTATTTTGTAGGATTTTATACAGTTTATGGAATTTTTAGGCAGACCTAATAGTAACGCGTTACAATAGTCAATTTTCGAAAAGACCATAGATTGTAACACAGTACGAAAGTCGGAGAAGTGAAGTAGTGGTTTAAGTTTTTTGAGTGTGTGGATCTTAAAGAAACACTCCTTAAGGGTGGAATTAATAAAATTTTTGAGGGACATTTGATCATCTAATAGTACTCCTAGATCTCGGACTTGTTGAGAAAATTGTGTGTGTGGTGGAATAGTATTTATTAAGGGAGTAGCATGTAGGGGGGTAGGAGGTGAGATAACCATGAGTTCTGTTTCTGTGGAGTTAAGGGCAAGCTGGATGGAGTTTAAGAGGTTGTTAATTGAAGTGAGTGTGGATTGCCAGATTTCTAAAGTTTTTGGAATGGAGTCAGTAATGGGAATAAGAATTTGTACATCATCAGCGTACAAAAAGTGCGGTAACTTAAGGTTTGAAAGGAGTTGGCAGAGGGGTAGTAGGTAGACATTAAATAGGGTGGATGATAGTGAGGAGCCTTGGGGAACTCCCTGCGCAATGAGGATTTCTTTGGATTTATGGTTACCAACATTGACTCTGTAATGTCTGTCGCTGAGGTAGGAACTAAACCATTTGTGGGCATGTTCCGTTATACCAATATCAGAGAGGCGCTCAAGGAGGATCTGATGGTTTACAGTATCAAAAGCAGCAGAAATATCCAATAAAATTAGGAGATGGGATAGTCCTTTATCTAAGCTTTTGATAAGGTAATCAGAAAGAGAGAGAAGAAGGGTTTCTGTACTATGTAATTTACGAAAACCGTATTGCGAAGGAGAAAGGATTTCTTGTTCATCCAAGTAGTTACTAAGTTGACAGTTAATAGTTTTTTCTAAAATTTTTGCAATGAATGGGAGATTAGAAATAGGACGGTAATTGGTCAGATCCGCTGGGTCAAGCTTAGGTTTTTTTAGAGTGGGCTTAAGGATGGCTTGCTTTAATGGGAAGGGTACTATGCCAGAATCAATTGAGGCGTTAATGATCTTTGAGATGGAGGGGGCTATTATGTCAGGTATGGTGAGTAAAAGCTTCGTCGGGATGGTGTCAGAGGGGTGGGATGAAGGTCTGGCTTTTTTGAGTATGGATTCTATTTCCATAGTAGAGGTGTGTTCAAACTTTGTAAGTTTGGTAGAGAGTTTGCTAGGTTGTACAGTGCAACCATTTTGGGGAGTGTGGGAGGTGGTCGCAAAGCGTGTCATGATTTTGTTGACTTTATCATGAAAGTATTGAGCCAATTGTTCGCATTTGTTTTTTGCCTCTTCATCAGGAATGAGATTTGGGGTGAGGTTGGTGAGTGAGGTGACGTAATCAAATAGGGCTTTGGGGTTGAATTGGTACTGGTGTATTTTAGAGGCATAGAAATTCTTTTTGGCAATATTGATTTCATTATTGTAGTTGTATAGGGAGGTCTTGTATCGTGCCAGGAGAGTAGGGGAGGGGTCTTTGCGCCAGTTTTTTTCAATTTTTCTAAGAGCTTGTTTCCGTTCTTTTAGTATGGTATTGTACCATGGTTTTTTTTGCATTTCTTTGAGATGATAATTGTTTAGTAATAAAGGGGCAGATTTTGTCAGCAACTGATTGTGTATGCTCAATCCATGATGCAAGGGCCGTATCAGCATTGCTAAAGTTAAGGTTGTTAAGGGCATATGACAGTGCAGACGTGAGTTCATCTTTGTTGCATGATTTGCGGATTTTTAAAGTTGTGGATACAACAGGCATGGGTGGGGGCCTATTTAGTGTGTTGGTGGTTCTTATAATGTAGTGGTCAGACCAGGGAATAGGTGAACATGTAAGGGATTCTGTGGTAATATGCTGGTTAGTAAATATGAGGTCGAGTGAGTGACCAGCTTTGTGGGTAGGAGAGTTTATAGTTTGCTTGAATCCTAGGGATTTCATGGCTTCAAGGAAGGAGGAGCAGCTTGGTGTGAGCGGGATATTGTCTACATGCAGATTAAAATCACCTAGGATAATGGCTGGGGAATCACTCGAGATATTTTTTGCAATGTATTCAATTAGTGCAGAAGGGTTGTTGTTGAGTGTACCAGGAGGGGCATAGATGAGGCATATTTGAATACTAGGTGCTTTAAATAAACCAATTTCAAGTTTAGGAGGGGTGGATGTAGCTTGTAGGGTGAGTTTCAGTTGTTTCTTAGTGGCTAGTAAAATGCCTCCACCCTTCTTTCTTGGTCTAGGGATAGAGATGATATCATAGATATTGATCGGAAGCTGGTTAAGGAGCACATTATCAGTGTCTTTTAACCAGGTTTCAGTTATTGCCAGTATGTCAGGTGTTTCATCTAATAATAGGTCATTAAGGATTGAAAATTTTTTGTTTAGTGATTGGGCGTTAAAAAGAATAAGAGCCAGTGCAGTGATTCCGATAACTTGGGTAAGTGGTGGAGAGACCATAGTAGTAGGAATGGATTTAAGGTATGAACGGTGGCGTGAAGCATATTGAGAAAGGGGTCTGTATCTATTATAGCTGAGTTTTGGGATGTTCAGCATGTTTGAAATGAGGTAAGAGGGGGAGGGTTACAAAGCGTTTACGTGTTGGTGAGTGGTTGTAGAAAATCATTGTCCTGGGAGGTGAAATGTTGAGAAAGGAGGGAGCTTCTTACGGGATTACTGTAAGAAAGGTAGTATAAAGACACTAGGACAGTTACAGACGAACAGGAAGTATGCTGTAGCTTAATATACAAGGAGGTAATGCAGGTGCTCAATATAAGGCAAGGTATATTTGTACGATGTAGTCTGTGGAAGCAAGATACATCTAAAGCAGTGTTCTACAAGCACCGGAGGGTCACATGAAGGGGCACACAAAGGGGCAGGCCCCTTTGTCGCGCTCCTTCGGCGCGTGACGCTCGGCGCGTGACGCTTGTGTGCTTCTCAAATTTAAAGGCCAATCAGGGCTGTCCCCTGATTGGCTGGAAATCGGCAGCGTGGAGCGTGTTCCCTCGGCGTTGGAGGCGGTCTGCGGGACGGCGTCAGCGCGACACGGAGGTAAGCAGGGGCAGCCTCGTGGTCGAGGTCGGAGGCGGCCGTGGGCAAGAGTAGATTAAAATCAGGCCTTACCCCGGCGGGTCTCCGGCGCCGATCGCGCAGGCCGGGCAGCGTATAGAGTCCCCCTCTTTATAAGGCTCCAATATAAGTAAGAGGGGCAACTAGTAACTCGGGATCAGGTTTTGGGGGGCAGTTTGACATGCACAGTCACAGTAGACAACAGTGAAGATTTGATGTGATTTGGAGTGATGAAAGATACACAAAGATGAAATTTGTACATTATACTCTTGACCTAGCTTGATAGCAGCTCAGTAGTGAGTGCATCAAGCTAGGTCGAGAGTATATTGCACAAATCTGGTCTTTCTGTACCTTTCATCACTCCAAATCACATAAAATCTTTATTGATGGTAACTGTGCTGTTCGTACCTCCGACTGTGCATGTAAAACTGACTCCCAAAACCTAGCACACCACCAAAACATCAAATTACACCCAATAATTAAAACTAATAAGGATTAAAAAATCTCCTGCTTTCCATACCACAGTCTTTCATAATCACACAGTCTCTAAATACAGACACACACGCACACAGCCTCTCACACATAAGGCTCTTGTACAGACATATATATTCCCTCAGGCTCTCACACAGACACATAAGCTCTTTCACAGACATACACATACACAGGCACACAAGAACTCACATAGACACACATGCATGCATACAGGCACTCATACAGACATATACATAAACCCACAGGCTTTCACACAGACACACACACTCATGCACACAAGATCTCACACAGACACACACACATGCGCACAGGCTCTCACAGACATATACAGATGCCACAGATACTCACACAGACACACAAGCTCTCACACAGACATAAACACATGAACACACATGGCTGCCTCTTTGTTTGAGGCCCCGCCCCACCTGCCCTCTCTTCACTTTGGGATGTGGCGGGATGGGATCTGCTACGACCCTGCCAGTCTCTTCTTCACTTTGGGCTGAGGCTGGATGGGGTCTGCTACTGCCCAGCCAGGTTTCCTGCACTGGGAGCGGGGTGAGCTGTGCACGCCCACAGGAAAAGTTGTACACAAGCACACATGTGTAGCTTAGAGCTGCATGGGTGCGCGAGCGCAGGACTTTTCCCATGCATGTATGCAGCCTAGAGAGGGGAGATTAATGGTGGTGGGAGAGAGTCACGATAGCTTCCCAAGTTGGTGGTTCATGGCACACCCCATTTTAAAGTTGGGGTGCCTGTGTGCACAATGGATGCTACGCCCATGGACTAGTGGGACCTGGCAGGACAGATAGCAGCTATAGTGCTGCACACTCTGGTGGTGGATAGCCACCCAACCTTGTTCAATATTCCATCAGCCATAAAAAAGATGCTGGAGGGTTGGCATCTAGATCGAAAGAGAGGGGGAAAATATGCTAAAGAAAACTGAAATTAGGGACTTTGGGGGTATCCAATGTATTGCACATTTCCTGCATCTGGTAGTGAGGAATGTCCTGGGGTTGAGGACCAATGACCATAGGAATCTAATCAATTAGGAGCTGATAGAGAAGTGAAAGAAAATAGTGGGGCATTTTCACTGAAGTGTGATGAGTGGACAGCGTCTCTGTGAGAAGCAGGTAGAATTTGGGATGCCTTGTAAGCATGTGATTGAAGACGTGGGAACCCACTAGAACTTCACCTATGTAATGCTGCAAAGGTTAGTGGAGTAGCAGAGATCTCTTCATGATCTATCTCTGGAAACAGTAAGTGGTATGGATCACCCCCTGACAAATCAGGATTGGGTATTGATAAGGCAGCTGATTCAAATCCTGATGCCCTTCAAGGATGCCATTAGGGATGTGCAGAGGGATGCCATATATTGCATTCGGGATTCGGATTCGTCGGGGGACAGACATGTTGGCGCCCCGATATGTTAATACGTCGATTTCTATTCATTCCCCCGCTAAAATTAAATTAACTACAACCCCCCACCCTCCTGACCTACTTGCCAACATTTGGTCTTGACCTGGCCATAAATTGCTTTGCACGCTTGCTAAACCACTCTTCAAGCCGTTGAAACCTCTCCAAGATACAACTTTGCCTGATCTTATTCCTTTGGATTTTAATGTCTTCCTTCCTCCACTCACATCAGCCTTCAAGGTATGTTGTGGAGGGAGTTTTAGCTACTCTTCTAATTGTGTTTCTCTGCTCCTACTATTTCAGTTTTTAGTAATTGGAACTGCTGCCGCCACCATTCCAAGCTGCTACCTTAGGGTGCTTCCTCCACTGCTCCAGTTGTATTTGAGTTTCTGTCCAAATGCCCTTTCCCTATTGAGGTTCCTGATTCTTGATCTTGCCTTCACTATCTGATGCTTTACACAGGCATTAACCAACCATCCAGTTATCTTTAACAATTTCATGCCCTCTTGAACATTTTTTTCAAATTCCCTTTCCTTACAGTTCTTGTGATTAGGTCTCATCCAGTATTATCCTATCATTATAAGAACATAAGAAATTGCCATGCTGGGTCAGACCAAGGGTCCATCAAGCCCAGCATCCTGTTTCCAACAGAGGCCAAACCAGGCCACAAGAACCTGGCAATTACCCAAACACTAAGAAGATCCCATGCTACTGATGCAATTAATAGCAGTGGCTATTCCCTAAGTATAATTGATTAATAGCCTTTAATGGACTTCTCCTCCAACAACTTATCGAAACCTTATTTGAACCCAGCTATACTAACTGCACTAACCACATCCTCTGGCAGCAAATTCCAGAGCTTTACTGTGCGTTGAGTGAAAAAGAATTTTCTCCGATTAGTCTTAAATGTGCTACTTGCTAACTTCATGGAATGCCCCCTAGTCCTTCTATTATACGAAAGTGTAAATAACTGAGTCACATCTACTCATTCAAGACCTCTCATGATCTTAAAGACCTCTATCATATCCCCCCTCAGCCGTCTCTTCTCCAAGCTGAACAGCCCTAACCTCTTCAGCCTTTCCTCATAGGGGAGCTGTTCCATCCCCTTTATCATTTTAGTTGCCCTTCTCTGTACCTTCTCCATCACAACTATATGTATTTAATTATTTGCAGTTTTTATATACCGTCATTTGTTTAGTAACCTCACATCGGTTCACAGATAACAGAAACATTGCAGCTGTGCGAACTAGAACAAACATATGCAACAGTGCTTTACAATGAACATTTACAATAATCAATAAACTTGTTAACGAAAATATGCAACAGTGCTTTACAATAAACTTATTTAACCGAGGGGGGGGAGGGGTAACAGTGGAAACAATGGAAGGGAAAAATCAAATAGTTGTACATAGCAAATTCTCACTTAACTTATGTCTGTAAATAAATAGAATGAGTTTTATAAAACACAATTGGAAAAGAGAGAAGCTGGGCCTAAGAGAAAGAAATAGGATAGAAGTCTTTTGTCCAATTGAAATACAATAGATATGAGTAGTTGCCAATAAGACGATAGGTGTGGTGAGAGAGAACGGGGATGTACACTTAAGTGAGTTAGAGGGCAAGGCTGTGGAGTAAGAGCCTTAATTTTTTAGATGTGGCGACCAGAATTGTACACAGTATTCAAGGTGTGGTCTCACCATGGAGCGATATAGAGGCATTATGACATTTTCTGTTTTATTAACCATTCCCATTCTAATAATTCCTAGCATTCTGTTTGCTTTTTTGACTGCTGCAGCACACTGAGCTAACTGTTTTAAAGTATTATCCACTATGATGCCTAGATCTTTTTCCTGGGTGGTAGCACCAAATATGGAACCTAACATCATGTAACTACAGCAAGGGTTATTTTTCCCTATATTACCTCAGACACACACAAACTCTAAAGAATATATCCCTTAATTTCACCTTTCACCAAACTTTTATAAGCCCAAACATTTCTGAAAGCTATACTTACCAATCCCCTTAACCACCGTTAAATTAATCTTTACTCAGTTAATGGAAGGGTTTGAGATTCGCGCGCCGTTAGGGCTACAGAAGTGTAGCACCCAGAACCAGGACTGAACTCTTCAATGATTACTGCTTCTGAGGTAATGGAGGAAATATTTGCAGAAGCTGATTCAGAAGAAGAACAGTGTTCTGGATTTCCTGACTGCATATTAAACAGATAGTAGCTAAAGCATTTGGTGTATCAGAAGCATCTCATCCTCCTGCGAAGACCAACTTAAATACCAAACATACAGCTCCTTCACCTAATGTTGTCATACATAAAATACACCAGGCATCATCTGAAGATTTTCTATGGCTTTTCCATGGATAGTGCTTTATGCCAGTGTCCTTGCCTCTCTGGGTGGCTGCTTTTTGTCTCTCATGATGATCTGGGATCTTCATGCCACTCTTTTTTGTTTACTTTTTCCCCTTTATCACTGCCTTGAGGTGAGTTTTGCCTTTTTGACTCTTTGTTCCACCTTCATGATGCTTTGAGCTATTCATGCCACACTTGGTGCCTCATTGCCCTCTCATACAGTTTTAGGAGTTCATGAAGCTGTTGTGGGTGCCCTTTCCTCCACTTTTGCAGCTTTGGGGTAAACTGGCCCCTCTTCTTGCCATTTTGCTTCTCTGATAGTGCTTTGAAATACTTCTGCCACTGCTGGTACTATTTTACCCCACTGCAGGTCCTTAGGATCTTTTTGCCACTTTTGGTGCCATGTTGACATAGTCTAAATGTATTGGCATGCCTTCAGCTTTGTAATGATGTCTACTCAGTTTCATTAGAAATGATTTGAAAAATCCCAATTTGGAAATCCAAAATGCATTGCTTCCCCCATTGACTATAATGTTAAATAAATAAATAAATGGATAAAAGGATGAAATTAAACTTTTATTTTGTTTTAAATGAATCTAATGAATGACTGTGTCCTAATGAATGAACAAATTTAATCAAATCTACATATGCATATTAGTAAAGAACTTAAGTAGCAAACTTTAGTAAGGAAAATTCCAGAGTAGTGTAAAATTACCATCGTATTTATTAAAAGTTAAAATGAACATTGGTCTAATCAAGGAAAGATTATTATAATCACTGTATTCTAAGATGTAGAACTGTAACCAAACTTGGGATTTAGGTTGAAATTATGTGAATTAGGAGAAAGAGAGTGTTTCACTGCCAAAATGGAAATGTCAAACTTTCTGTTATCTGTTTTTACTGCTACATTAAAAGCATTAGGCTGTATTGATTGTCAGTGCTGTGATCAATATGACGTTGCCATTTTTTTAAATAAATAGATACATAAAAGTAAATGATGGCTAAGGTCAGCAAAAAGTAAAAATCATTACCTTCTGAAATCTGTTTAACGACCTATATGAAATAAGTAATTGATCTCAGACTAATTTCTAGTTGATAGATATCCATGTAAAACATAATTTTATTTATTTATTTGATGCTTTTAAATACCATCGTTCCATATTCAATCACAATAAATACAATAGTAAAATCAAGAAATCATAAAGTAATCCAAAATTACAATAAATATCTTAATTAAAAAATAATAAATTACCAAAATAATAACAAGATAATAACAATATGAAATAAATCTAAAAGACATAAACGCTTGGAAAGGTTGCTGGGAGTCTTAGTAGTATTGGTAAAGAAGTAGACACTTGTAGCGGCGCAGGGAAAGAAGAGTCACGTCAGACAGGATTTCTTAGGGAAGCAAGCCATCCTCTGATGATTCTCCTCTCTCAGTCTCAGGATGTTCTTTTTATTATCTCGAGTTACACCATTCCACAGCAACTACTATACAGTATATGATTGGCTAATACATCCTACGTGCTGATACAACATGTTGCCTGTGTGCATGCCTCTGTAGCTATGGCTACAATCATGCTGTACTAGGGCAGAGGTTTATTTATACTAAGAGCTTAAATGTGGAAAAACAACAGCTAAAGAAATGCAGACTTTGTGTCTGTTCAGAACGAGATAGGCAAAATGCTGAGAATGTTTATGCAAACTCAGCGAACAGTGTTAAGGTAGGCCTTTCAGTGAGGAGTGCTGATGCAGGCCCTTCAGCCTCTGTGGTTTGCCAACAGAAGAGAAAATGTTTGCATAGCAACAGACACTAAATTATCCTCTCATACCAGAATCAAGTTAAGATCTTTGCCATGATAACATGTTCCTTAATAAAACTGGACTGAATTGGAAACTAGATGAGTGACAGACCGAAGTTAGTGATAAATGGATTTCATTTAGATGAAAGAAAGGTGATTGGTGAGATGCCTTACTGTTCAGCTCTTGGGCTGGTGCTGTTAAATAACTTTGTGAGGGATATTGTGGAGGGATTCGAAAGAAGTGTGCTTTTTTTTTTTTTTTTACAGAATTTATTTATTTATTTGTTGAGTTTTATATACCATCATTCGGTAGAGCCATCATAACGGTTTACAAAAATTTAAATTTTTTTCTTAACAATTGTGCAATAAGTATAACAATGTATATGTAAAACAAACATTACAAGTCCAGAAAGAATCATTAAGTGGGAGGAGGAGGGTTTGAAAGTTCTGGTTGGAGGAAAGATATTATGATGTTTCTGGATAAAAGTTCGATTGTGAGTTAGGATGCCAGAATGAAGGTCAGTGTAGAATTTGCAAAACAGCAATGTTTTTAGGTCTTTTTTGAACGTTTTTAGGTTGGGCTGGGTTCTCAGATCTTTTGGTAGGGAGTTCCAAAATTTTGGGGAGGCAATGGAGAAGGCTCTCTCTCTCTCTTGTTGTTGAAAGATGCGCATCTCTGATGGGGGGATGTTTAAGCAACCTGAGTTATTTGATTGTAGGTTTCTTTGAGGATTCTGGGGGATTATGTTTAAGGCATTTAGTCCTTGATGATCATTGTTAAGAATTTTATGAATGATTTCCATTGATTTGTATGCGATACATGCTTTAATTGGGAGCCAATGAAGTGAGATCAATATGGGTGTTATGTGTTTATTTCGTTTTGTTCCTGTTAGGACTCTGGCTGCTGAGTTCTGCAGTATCTGGAGGGGTTTGAGGTTTGAATAAGGTATTCCAATTGGTAAGGAGTTGCAGTAGTCGAAGGTGGAAAAAATTAGTGTAAGAAAGTTCTGAAATCATAAGGGTTGAGAAATGGTTTTAGATGTCTTTGTGTTAGAAGTCTGTGACATCCTTCTTTAGTTTTATTTGATATGTGGTTCTTGAAAGTTCTTTATCGATGATAATTCCGAGGTTCCTAGTGTGGGTGGTGGGAAGTATAGAGTTCATTTGTTTGTCAAGTAAAGGCAGGGGTGGCGGAGTTGGATTGGGTTTTTTGTCAATGAGTATTATTTCAGTTTTGTCAATATTGATTATGAGTTTCATATAATTTAGTAGATGTTTAATTGAGATAAGTAGATCTGAGGTTTTCTTGTAGGTGTTTTCAATCGAATTTTGGATGGAAATTAGAAGCTGAATGCCGTCAGCGTAGAGGAAGTGTGTGATTCCATTTTCCTTTAGTAGTTGGCAGATGGGGGAGAAGGTATATGTTGAATAGGGTGGCGGATAACGCTGATCCCTGGGGAACTCCAGTGTTGAGGTTGATCATTTTTGATAGGTTGTTATTAATTGAAACTTGGTATGTTCTATCAGATAAATAGGAAGAGAACCATTGTAAGGTGTTGTCAGTTAAGCCGATACTAAGAAGATTTTAAGAAGATATTAAGAAGATACTAAGAAGTGCAAAAGAGCAAACATTCCTAAGAGACTAGACAAAATGAGATGTGATCAAAAGATGCCAGAGGGCGAGCATTCTTAAAAGCAGAGAATGGATAATTTATCTGGCTGAAGTTGTCTGGGATATTCAGAGGATAAACATCCCACTGAAAATACTTGAATAATGTGATCCAGGTACTAGTACCCTGATAACTTTCAAACCTAATTGGATATGTCTGAAGATAGCCAGTTATGTTTAAAATTATTTAGTTATGTATACATGGATAATTCTTAACTTAACCAGCTATATTCAAATTATATAGCTAATTAAGTAACTGAGCTTATGCTATCAGTATTGCTATTAAAGCAGCACTGCATATGCCAGGAGCTGTATTCTTGTACCGAGAATCCAGCAACTGTAGAGGATTTGGGTTGGGCTTATGGGAGGGGGGAATGGGGAATCTTCTTGGGATTATAGTTCCAGAACATTTTTTGGGTTTTTTTGTGGAGGGAGTGTGCTGTGGCCCACATTACTTATTCTTTTTTTGTCAGATGGGTTATGGGGTATTCAAGCTGGTAGACCTGCTAGGATTTTATTTTTCTTAGTTCAGCCATTTAACTGACTGTCATTTGAATATAACCAGTTAAAGCATTGTTAACCAGGTATATATATAAACAGATAGCTTTAACTCTACTCAAAAGCACATGCAAATTTAGCTGGATTACATATCCAGCTGAATACTGGAGTTATCCACCTAAGGGGGTCATTTTCCTACCATATCACACACGAAAAGCGTGCGATAGCTAAAAAGGGGCGGAGTCAGGGCAGCATCGGCACTGGAGAGAAGAGGAGGCTGCGAGGATTTTGCTGGCGGTGATAAGGTAAGCCCCGTTATCGTCACCAGTAGCGCACCCAATAGCGCCACCTTTCATGGTGGCGCTATTGGGTTTCGAAAGCCGGCAGCGATCACACCGCAGTGGTGTGGTCGCTGCCGGCTTTCGCAGGCCCACCCCTCGTTAATGTCTGTGATAATGCCATAATGCCCATGATAAATAATGCATATGCAAATCTTTAAATTTTTCCCAGATGGGAGGAGTTTTGGTGGAGTTAAGGTGCTGAGTTAAAATGAGGAGTGCTTAGTGTTGTGTACAATAGTGTAATGCATGTATTTGTGGGTTTTAATGCCGGAAATAACCACACCTTCTTTCCAGACGTAATGCTTTGTGATATGCCCAAAACAGGATTTTCACTGAAAATTACAAATCCCATTACAGGCAGGAGAGGGAACATGGAGGAGGGGGTGAAGGAGAAAGAGAGCCTCTGGGGGATGCTCACATATTAGTCAACTTTTTATACCATAGTAGGAGGGCAAACTAGTAACTTGTGGTGAGGTTTTGGTGGTGGCCTAAGTTTTGGGGGCAGTTTTACATGCACAGTCAGAGGTAAGAACAGCACATTATGCATCAGTGAAACGTTTATGTGATTTGGAGTGAGGAAAGTTACAAAAAGATGAGATTTGTGAATTGTATTCTCGACCAGTTTGATGAACTCTATCAAGCTAGGTCAAGAGTACAGTGTAGAAATATTATCTTTGTGTACCTTTCCTCACTCCAAATGACATAAAATCTTCACTGATGCATAAAGTGCTGTGTTTACCTCTGACTGTGCATGTAAAACTGCCCCCCAATCCCCAAGTTACTAGTTGCCCCTCCTACAGTGGTATAAATAGTTTACTTACATGAGTGCCTCATAAAGAGGTTCTTTCTCTCTCTCCCTCTCAAGGAGCAGCCATATCACAGGTGCAATAAAACGTACCCTAACCACACCCCTTTTTTTTTTTGTGGCGCTATTCATGCAAAATTTATAGAAAAATGATAGATCTAGGTCTAAGTTAACCTTGGAACACCTCCAATTTATCTGGAAAAATTATGTTAATGACTTAGCTGATTAAAATGTATCCTGTTAAAGGAGCCAGATATTCATACCTGGGGTTTGTTTGGCTACATCAAAAATTACCTGGAGAAACCCCTTTGAATATTGACTTCCAAAAGAGTGATTGAGTGCTTAGAGCTTAAGATTCAATGCACAAAAAGTATAGTTATATATTAGGGGTACAGAAATAGTAGTACATGATGGTGAGAGAAAATACTGATCTGCAGAGACCAGTAAAGAGACCTGGAGGTGATAGGGTGGGATGATCTCAAGATAATGAAACAGTGTGATCAGGTGGTTCCCAGAGTTTGAGGGAAGCAAGGATACATAGAACAGAAATAACCAGCAGAAAAAGAGGTTATAATTCTTCAGAGCTCACTGATAATTCCTTATTGAGAATATTGTGTCCAATTTTGGATGCTTTTCCTCCAAAAAGCAATAAACAG
This sequence comes from Rhinatrema bivittatum, assembly GCF_901001135.1. NCBI lineage: Eukaryota > Metazoa > Chordata > Amphibia > Gymnophiona > Rhinatrematidae > Rhinatrema > Rhinatrema bivittatum. The sequence goes on along the minus strand of NC_042624.1, from coordinate 1,452,319 downwards.
TTTGGAGGCAGTCCAGAGAAAGGCTGCTCTAAATGGTGCAGATTCTGCAGTAAAAAAAACATATGAGATGAGACTTAAAAAGATATACCCTAGAGGAGAGGACAGACAAGGGAGAAATGATAGGAATATTGAAATATTTAACAGGTATCAATCAAGCACAAGAAGCAAATCTTTTTCTGATGAAATAATAATCTAGAACAAGAGGACAAGGTATGAGACTCTGGTGGACTAGACTGAGAAGCAACATCAGAAAATATTTCTTTACTGAAAGGGTAGTGATGGCATAGAATTGACTCCCAACAGAGGTGATGGAAACAAATACAGTAAAATAATTCAAAAAAACCAGAGGATAGAATAAGCACAGAGGATTCCTGATAATGAAGAAGTGGGGGAAGAGCTGTGGTCAGTGGCATTGTACCAAGGATGAGGTTGAGCAGATTAGATAGACCTAATGGTTCTTTCTGCAATTATAATCTAAAACAGTAGTACAAATAGGGCTGGGAGATTACAATATGATTAACATACCACCCTCACTCTCTCAAGAGCAGAGGCAATGGGAGAGGTAGGAAGGAGAAAACTTGGTAAAAGGAAACACAGTAAGCCAAGGAATTGGTTGGCACCTGGCTAAAATAAATATTACACTGAGAATTGCTATGAAACAAACTGAATCATGCTTCATTCTGTGGTTACTGTTATATTTGACCTTTATTTCATAGGCAATAGGGAAATTAATATACCTCTAAATGTCACTATCTGCTTTATGCACTCAAATTCAGACTTGAATACATTTCAATATGAAAGATATCATCCAGTTGGGCAAATAAATCTATCTGAAGCTTGTGCTTCTGTTTATATAGGTTTTTAGAATGATCCAGATCCGTAATTGCATGATTTATTTCAAATTTCATTATATTTCTAGGAAGGTCTAGTACCAGGTAAAGAATGAATGGGAAGGATGACAAGGCTTTTAGAAATAAGAAATAGAGAGTTTTGCTAGCTTTCACAGTGGATATAAGGAACAGAAACTCCAATGTAACTCAGAGTAATGGTCAAGTTTCTAATGAAGCAATATCATACATTGTAGATACCCTGTCCAGTTTGAAGGATGAAAATGAAGAAAAGATAGGGCAAGATGAAGGAGGTAAGCTTGGAGAACTTTGAGTTAATATAGGATTTAATTATGATGAAGGATGGGTTCAGTTTACCCGTTATAGATGATAATCTGTTGCTGATGTTCAACAAGATCAGTTATAGGCTGAATCTTGACCCATGTCCTTCGGCTCTGGTTAAAGCTTCAAGGATGGGATTGGTTGATATGCTATGGTTGACTGTAAATGGCTCCTTAGGGAGGGCATTTTTACAATCTACCTTCTTTGGGTATAATACTTGAAAAGGAATATTTGGATGACCATATAGTATTGAATGCATTTCAGTCGAGTTTTATGAGAACTTCGTAAATAGAAACACTGTTAGTATCTTTACTGAATGACCTATATCGGATGAAGAGTCTTGGCCAGGGAGCTGTAATTTTGTTCTTGGATCTTTCTGATACAGTGAATTATCAATTGCTGGTTGACAGGCATGAGATGATGGTGATTCAGGGAACTATTCTTCATTGGTTTGCTTCACTTTTGCAGGTTAAGTGCAAAGTGTTCATGAGCCAATATTTGTCTGCTACCTGAAATTTGAATTGTGGGGTACTGCAATGGTCAATCCTGTCTCCTTTTCCTTTTAACAATTACATAGTCCCATTATGTAGGTTCCTGAGAGAGAGATGATATCCTCTCTCCTCGTTCTCACCGAGGAACCGTGTTAATGTTAATGTTACTGTTATTTCTCGTCTATACTATTTAATTATTTACCCTCCTCCCAGTTTATAATTCCCTGTTAAAATGTAATTTCCATACTTTACCAGTTTTGATGTAAACCGGCATGATGTCCACAACTAATGCCGGTATTTAAAATGTTTAAATAAATTAAAAAAAATAAAATAAATATCCAGATTTTTCTCCCTATTATGAGTGATTAGATAGAAAAATGGACAAGGTTAACCAGGGATTAGTGATTGTGACATGGTAGTTAGAGTGTAACTGAATGAAGCTAAATTCCAGTAATCTGAAGTGGTATGGTTGAGTAAAATACATCATTGTGCAGATTTTCATATTGTACTTAATGTATCCAAAGATCTTGCTTCAATCATTGGTTCAGAATTTGGGAGTTAGATTAATCAGGAATTATCATTTGATGAATACATTTATATAGTTAGTCTGTTTTTTTTAGCATAGTCCACCAGATGTATCCTTATTTATCTTCTATTAAATGAAGACTATGATTTATTGTTATAATCTTAAGAATAAGACATAGTGACTTAATCCATTTATTCATTGTTTGCTAGTCTAGCTGAGATCCAGCATTCTTGCATAGATAAGATACACTGACAGATAATTTGCTCACTAATTTCTTCAAATAATACAAGTGTCCTTTCCTGCTCTTCTTAGCAGAAGCAATTTCTTCCTCCTTTCTCTTCTTCAGTTCCATCATCTCCTTTGTGTTCACTTTGTCTTGTCTGCTAAGATGTCAATTACATAGCCTAATTAGTTGTTAAGTTGTTTAGCTTTCAACCAGTTTCACACGAAACAAGATGACAATAGGTTATTTCACCATCTTGTGTCTCAGTAATGTATCTATCTGCTAGAAAATGGAGAATATTGTAAACTCACAACCATAGCAACTATGTTTATGGAACAAACAATCCTGAGCTTGGAATCTTCTCAGGGACTAAAATGAAGACATTTCTGTGTCATCCAACACGTAAGATAAAATGTTTATATTTTGCTGAACGTTTCTGGCCTATCAGCATAATTTAGCCTGGATTCCCTCTCTATATTATTTTTACTTATTATTGCAGTTAACCTTCTCAGACCTCTCTGCAAGTACTACTATTAATCCTACACAGGCGTGGGTTGTTGCACACCTGGATTACTGCCATTTGGTGTATAATATCCTCCCAGAATCCATTGTGAGAAGGCTCCAGTTTGTGCAGAACACTACAGCTGATATGTCGGGTGATCTGGGAATGAGAGACCCATAGAGGTATGAATTTATAATCTGAATGCTGGTATTCGAAAGAATTCAAGGCATCTTAGAGAAAAGATTTCTGCGTAAACCTGTTTGAGAAGTTTGCACTCTTCTCGAGAAAAACTTCCGATCCTTCCTACCAAACAAAGAGACATGGCTGTAATATATAAGGGGTAGGGTGTTTCCTAATGTTGCTCCAGCATTGTAGAACAACTTGCATAGTAAGATCCAGTTTCAAAGCGATTATTTGATTTTTTTGTAAAGCTGGGAAAGCCTGGTTATTTCAGCTACTATACAGTTAATAAATGACTGTTAAGGAATAGGGTGGATTGCTTTTGGGAGTGTGAGGGACTGGGATGTTGAGGGTAGAGATAGTGATTTTATGAATTGGAGTAGTGAGTTAGATTTTGATGGGGGTATATTTTAATTCCATGTTTACATTTTGTTTGATTAATGTAAATCACTACAGGCCTTAGAGTAGCAGAGATAAATAAATGTAAGAACATAAGCACATAAGAACATAAGATATAGTATAATGGATGAGACCAAGGGTCCATCAAGCCCTGACTTCAGTGCCAGGAAAAATAGTGGAAAGTGTTCTAAACATCAAAATCACAGAACATATAGAAAGACATGGTTTAATGGAACAAAGTCAGCATGGCTTTACCCAGGGCAAGTCTTGCCTCACAAATCTGCTTCACTTTTTTGAAGGAGTTAATAAACATGTGGATAAAGGTGAACCGGTAGATATAGTATACTTGGATTTTCAGAAGGCGTTTGACAAAGTTCCTCATGAGAGGCTTCTAGGAAAAGTAAAAAGTCATGGGATAGATGGCGATGTCCTTTTGTGGATTGCACAGGAAACAGAGAGTAGGATTAAATGGACAATTTTCTCAGTGGAAGAGAGTGGACAGTGGAGTGCCTCAGGGATCTGAATTGGGACCCTTAATTTTCAATATATTTATAAATGATCTAGCAGACCTTTTGTGCCCGCTAACCTCTAAAAGTAACCATCCTAAATCGAACAATAGGAAACCCTGGTACACCCCACAACTTAAAACCCTTAAACAAGAACTAAGACGGCTGGAATGCGTATGGCAAAAAAACCCTTCCTCATCTAACCTGGGGGCTTACAAATTTCTCATGCACCGATACAGAATATCCATTCTACAAACAAAAAGAGATTTTTTCTCACAAAAAATTCACCATATTCGACCCTAAAGCACTTTTCTCTGTCGTCTCATCCCTCACCAAATCTCCACCTATATCCATCCCGGATGATCTAGCATCCAGCAAAGCCTCAGAACTAGCCACATTCTTCAAGAAAAATCACCGATCTGATCAGACCATTAAATGCCAACAACACCACTCTTCCCTCTTCATCCTACTCAACACTTATTCAACTGAACACAAGTCTGGAATCCTTCGAACTGACTTCTTCATTAGAGATCGAAAGAATCCTTAAGAAAATCAAACCTGCATCTCACCCCTCAGATGCTATACCTTCAAATCTTCTCATCGCTAGTTCAAAAACCGTCGCCAAACCGATCTCAAACATCATGAACTTCTCTCTAATGCAAGGCTTAGTCCCCGATCCACTGAAACTAGCAATTCTGAAACCTCTTCTGAAAAAACCGAACCTGTCTCCAGATGACCCGCCCAGCTATCGCCTGATCGCTAATCTCCCCTTCATTTACAAAATTTTAGAAAAAATAGTTAATAAGCAACTTTCAGATTACTTGGAAGACAACAACATATTATCCTCCTATCAGTTCGGCTTCCGAAAAGCTCGTAGCACAGAATCTCTCCTAATCTCCTTAACAGACATTATTCTACTAAATCTTGAAAAAAAACAACCCGGTCTACTCATTCTCCTCGATCTCTCAGCCGCATTTGATACTGTCAACCACCATACGCTCCTAGATAGGCTATCTGACATCGGAATCAAAGGCACGGCTCTGAACTGGTTCAAGTCATTTCTAATCAACAGATTTTACAAGGTCAAAGTCAACAATAACGAATCACACCCCGTCCATGCTTCCTTGGGAGTACCGCAAGGCTCATCCTTATCCCCAACCCTCTTCAACATTTATCTTTTACCGCTCTGCCAGCTCCTTTACAAACTAAAACTAACCCACTACATCTACGCAGACGATGTACAAATATTTATCCCGGTGACCGAATCCTTGCAAAAATAACTAGATTTCTGGAACAGCTGCCTACAAGTCATTAACAACCTGCTCACGAGACTTAATTTGATCCTCAATTCTAGTAAAACAGAAATACTCCTCATCACCCAAGACAGCAGCCAGGCAATAACTAACACACTCACTACAAGACAATCATCCTTCTCAAGTCAGAAACCTCGGAGTCATAATGGACAATCAACTCAACCTCAAGAGATTTATTAATAATACCACTAAAGAAGGTTTCTACAAATTGCAAGTCCTAAAAAGGCTCAGACCGCTTCTACACTTCCAAGACTATCGCTCAGTTCTACAGACAATCATCTTCTCAAAAATCGACTACTGCAATTCCCTTGTACTCGGACTCCCAGCTAATACCATAAAACCCCTACGGATCCTCCAAAATGCCACAGCCAGGATTCTTATTAAAACCAACAAAAGAGACCATATCACCCCCATTTTGAGAAACCTACACTGGCTCCCGATCAAGTTCAAAATCTCTTACAAAATCCTTACCATCACTCACAAATCTATCCACAAGCTCATCCCACTGGAACTCAACATCCCTCTTTGACTACATATTCCCGATAGACCGGTGAGAACAGCTTACAGGAATACCCTCCTTGCCCCAGCCATCAAATCCTCTTTAAACAAACGAACTCTATCCAAAGCAGGCCCCCAACAATCAAACTCGTTACCCCCTGAACTCCGACAGGAACAATGCCCGATCACCTTCAAAAAGAGACTCAAAACTTGGCTGTTCGAGCAAGCTTTCAATCTAAGCCAATAATCTCCCACTATTCACGTCCTTCCATCTTTACAATGACTCCTTTCAGACTATACCAATATTGTCACTCCAGTTAGCATTCCTACTTGCAGCTTATCAATCCGCAGTTTGTCTAGTCTGTTCCTTGTTTAGCTTTGTTTAGCTGGTTACATGTCTAGCTATTGTTTAGCCTGTTACACAAAATATTTTATTATTTATTGTTTATGGCGATACCAGTCTCCCAGTTTTAGTTGTTCCAAGTTAATATTCCTTGTTCAATGTAATAGCATTCTTACATGCATGTTAATGTTAAAATGTAAACCAAATTGATTTGTAGCTTGCTACATGAATTTTGGTATATAAAAATGCTAAATGAAATAAATAAATAGAAAGAAATACGAGTGAGATAATCAAATTTGTAGATGACACAATATTGTTCAGAGTAGTTAAATCACAAGCAGATTGTGATAAATTGCAGGAAGACCTTGTGAGACTGGAAAATTGGGCATCCAAATGGCAGATGAAATTTAATGTGGATAAGTGCAAGGTGATGCATATAGGGAAAAATAATCCATGCTATAATTACACAATGTTGGGTTCCATATTAGGTGCTACAACCCAAGAAAGAGATCTAGGTGTCATAGTGGATAACACATTGAAATCGTCAGTTCAGTGTGCTGCGGCAGTCAAAAAAGCAAACAGAATGTTGGGAATTATTAGAAAGGGAATGGTGAATAAAACGGAAAATGTCATAATGCCTCTGTATCGCTCCATGGTGAAGACCGCACCTTGAATACTGTGTACAATTCTGGTCGCCGCATCTCAAAAAAGATATAATTGCGATGGAGAAGGTACAGAGAAGGGCTACCAAAATGATAAGGGGAATGGAACAGCTCCCCTATGAGGAAAGACTAAAGAGGTTAGGACTTTTCAGCTTGGAGAAGAGATGACTGAGGGGGGATATGATAGAGGTGTTTAAAATCATGAGAGGTCTAGAACGGGTAGATGTGAATCGGTTATTTATTCTTTCGGATAGTAGAAAGACTAGGGGGCACTCCATGAAGTTAGCATGTGGCACATTTAAAACTAATCGGAGAAAGTTCTTTTTCACTCAACGCACAATTAAACTCTGGAATGTGTTGCCAGAAGATGTGGTTAGTGCAGTTAGTATAGCTGTGTTTAAAAAAGGATTGGATAAGTTCTTGGAGGAGAAGTCCATTACCTGCTATTAAGTTCACTTAGAGAATAGCCACTGCCATTAGCAATGGTTACATGGAATAGACTTAGTTTTTGGGTACTTGCCAGGTTCTTGTGGCCTGGATTGGCCACTGTTGGAAGCAGGATGCTGGGCTTGATGGACCCTTGGTCTGACCCAGTATGGCATTTTCTTATGTTCTTATATTCTTATCCTGTTTCCAACAGTGGCCAATCTAAGTCACATGTATTTATTTATTTATTTTATTTAGATTTATATTCCACTTTTCACACTTTTTTCAGCGCTTCAAAGTGGATTACTTTCAGGTACTGTAGGTACCTGGCAATTACCCAAACATTAGACAAATCACAAGCTACTATTGCTTCTTAATTTCTGTAATAGCAGTTTATGGATTTAACCACTAGGAACCATATGTTCAAGATTTAAAAAAAGAGCTCCTTTTATAAAATGATCTATTAAGACTTAGAAGATATCTGGCAAGCACAAATATATTTAACATGGCTCAAAAAAGAAATTTAGGGCACCCAGGAAGCAGAACCACTGCATCGAGATCCTTATTTCTACTCATGGATCCGACCACAAGGGCTATTCAACCAATTAACCAAACGCTTTACATGCTTTTGATCTGCTACTTGAATCGGAAAAAAAAAAAATGTAATTAAATAAATAATTAAATATATTTTCTCCTACCTAGGACTAGAATATCCCTAGATCCAGGAGGGCCAACTGCAGGCCTCAACAGCTACAACGGTTTTTTATTGTATGCTAGGGAAATGCATTCGTTGGTATTTTTAGTCCATTCATTTCATTCATTGCAGCCAGTATGCACATATCTCATGATCGGTATGTACGCACACAAAACCGATAGTATGCGTGTATGTGGGCGCCCACCTAAATGTGTACATGCCATCAGTTTTCTACGTGTACCTTCCAATCACGAGATGCACACACACAGGCCAAAAAGAATGCAATGCATGCAGATCCGTATTGTATGCAAATCTATCTCATGCCTATTAATTGTGGATTTCCTGTAAACCAGGCCTGTTTATGTCTCTTGAGGACTGGAGTTGGCCTCTCTTGCCCTAGATAAATCCTCGCCACAGCCACACAGAACCCAATCTAGTCTATGGGATCAAGTACCCTCTCTTTTACCACAGGAGATGACAGATACCTTTGGTGGAGGAGAGGCTAGCTGTGCAAACCTCTGCAGCCATTTCCATAGCATGCCCTTCCAAGGTGTCCTACAATGTGTATGTGTTTGTGTGATCCTTATGTAAACATTTAAAATGGTGCAATAGACATTTGTAACAGTTACCTGAGAGACTCCTACTGACTGCTTCTGCAAGTTGTGTGAAATTATTCTTCCACGGTGTTTGTAATTGTTTCTGTCAGAGAAATGGAAAACTTGCAGATACGTGTGTTAATGTACCTCAGAGACCATGTAACCTTGGAGATACAACATGTGCAATATTCCTCAGAAAAAAAGAGAATTTCTGCTGAGTTTCTAAAGCACTGGATACCTCACAGCTTTCACAGCATGTTTGCCCTTGGTAAAAATAAGGTTATTTTTCCTTTTTCTGAGGATGTTGTCTGCAAATTCTTGTAAACCACCTCAAGAAGGGGGACATCATTGGAAACTGCCCAAAATGTACACTTTACCTTGTGTCTTTCATGAAGCAAGAGTTTTTATTAATGTGCAGGTTTATTTCCAGTTTGATGTTTGCGGTTTATGTGTCTACATTATCCTTTTGATCCAAACAGCCTGCATCTCTAACTTATTTTTTAATCAAACTAAATTCATAAAAAGGGGCCAAGCTTGTTTGCTTTCATGAACAACAATGCTGACACAGCTGTCCGGCTGTTTCACCTGTTTAACATGAGCTTATATTCAAAGACTAAAAAGAATTAAGAATTCTTTCCTGCTAGGAAATCACATAAAACTGTGTCTGCAGGAGGTCACGCGATGTGATGAGCTGAAAGGACATATCCTCCTGAGCTCTGCGCTCCAGCCGTCTACAATCTGCTTTTTACAAAGCCATCCACGCAATGACTACTCTGATTTCATCAAAGAACCACTTTGCCTATGTCCATGGACAAATATATGCATAAATCCCCGTCCGCTATGGCCCTTAAAGGAGGAAAGAAAGAAAAGGAAAAAATGAAGCCTGCATCAGAGAGACTAGCCACGGAGCACGGTGACCATGGGGAAGCAGGCCCTTCACCAGCCACACTGGAAGCACTCACCGACAAAGTCACCGAGGCAGTAGTGGTAGCTCTGAATGTCAAACTGGACAATATCTCGACCCAAATTTCTCCGAGAATTGATGCAATTGAGGGCCGGGTCTCCATCCTGGAAGATGACTCAAACTCTGTAACAAGGAAGCTAGCAGCACTGGAAACAGAAGTTAAATCTTACCGCAACAAAATTGATGATCTGGAAAACAGATCACGGCATAACAATCTGAGATTTACTGGCTTGCCAGAATCTATCGCTGAAACCAGCCTAGCTGAAGTGCTGGAAAAATGGCTCCCTGAGGCTTTGGAAATGGCCCCACGTGGAACCCCAATACAAATTGAAAGAGAGCATCGGCTGGGCAACAGGCGGTCGGAGGACACCAGACCTCGCCTCATCATTGCTCGGTTTTTAAACGGAGCCCACAAGCAAGATGTTTTAAAATCTTATAGGCAGTGCTGAGCTCAACTACCAAGGTAACCCTGTGAGGTTTTTTCAAGATTACTCTGCCTCGGTCTTCCAAAGTCGCAAATAGTCTTCACCAATTTGATCTGCCGTAGTAGCTAAGCAGATTAGATTCTCGCTTCTATTTCCGGCAAAATTAAAAGTATGGTACACTAATACCATCCATTTTTTTGAAGAGCCTGCACAAGCGCAGACATTTTTGGATGGCCTGGCTTGACAACTATCTGATCCAGTGGCCTACTAAGGTTGCACGAGTGTTCTCTCATAAAGTTATCAAAGGCATTTCAATCTGGTTCTTCATGGATAAAAAGCAAAAAAAAAGTAGAAAGAAAATTGCTGGATTATCAACAAGTCATTTGTTTGGGACTAGCAATTATAATAAAGTTTGTCGAAATCTCTGCTGACGTCACTCACTCCTCACGATCACGTACGCTACTGTTGTCACTGTGGCACATGTCTCTTGTTCCAGCATCTCCTGTGTCTCCTGTTCCATTGTCTTCTGTTCCTTCATCTCTCCATCCCTGGTAGTACCCTTCAGACTGATCTCATGGTACTGACCTTTGCTTGCTTCTAACTACTCCTGATTCCTGCCAGGACCTGACCTCTGCCTGTTCACTGACTTCTCCTGATCACTGCCTGGAACCAACTTCTGCATGTCCACTGACTCTCCTTGATTGCTGCCTGGAATTTGACCTCTGCCTGACCTGACTACTCCCGGATTGACTACAGGTACTGACTCCTGCTTTGGCTGACCATTCTGGACTGATACTCTGGCCTTGATCCTCACTATCCACTCAGACACTCTTTTCTGGCCTCCTGCAACCTCTGGACATTCCTGCTTGGACATCAACCATGCACACTTGTTTGTGGTAGGCACTCCCCTGCACTTCCTCTCTAGGAGACCCTGTGAGGCTCACCTAAGTCCAGGCGGCCCGGGTAACCAAGGGCTCAACCTGAGGGAACCCCAGGTTGCTAGTGGTGAAGCTCCAGCTAGCCTCTGTCTCCTCCTGTGCTCCGCCTCTTTGTGGCAGGCACTCTCCGGGTCCGACCGGAGGGTCATACCAATCCTGTACCAGGCCAAGGGTCCACCTGCAGCGCAACAGTAGTCTGATGATATGCAAAGGCTGGAATTAATCTATCCGAAGCTGCAATGTTTCGAGAGCTTTTGTTCTGCTTCAGAGATGTATAGAAGAATGACATTCAGTGCATTTTAATCCATAGTCAAGCCAAATACTCAGCTATCAGAAGAATTTAAGTCAGTATATTTTACAAAGCTATGCGAGCTGCACCACTTTGACAGTCAGCTGGCTAATGATATGAGGTCAATATATAGCAGAATTCTTCCTCACATTTTCTGCATTGAATAATATGCATGACATCAGAGGAGGAGCATGAGTGTTGAATGTTTTTTTCATGTAGGTAACTGTGGGGTCCAGAAATAAGGTAATTACTGACAGAATTTGTAGTGCGTTATATTGCCGAGAGCTTTACCATTCTTTTCTTGCTGAGTTTCTGTTGAAAGCTTACTTTTTACTAATATTTACTTCACATCACAATAGGTGGATTCTGGAAGGCCAGTACTGGTGGAGTAGGGAAGATTTCTTTTGGTAACTCATCCTCCAGGAAAAGTAGCTGTAAGTCTTTTATGCTTTTTCTTAGTTTCCCCAGCTCGGGTTGTTGTTACTTCAAGGGGTACCTACTCTTAGGTTTTCCTTTCTTTGTACTGCAGTAGGTTTGTCCTGGATGTTTTAAGTGAAGAGGCAATCTTCCTGGAGATGATTTTAGGTTGTAGCCTTTTTTGTTTGAGATGTTTACTCCTGGTCAGAGCATATGCAATGTTATCATGCGGTTTGGCTTTGTATATTCCATCATCTTTGTATGTGAAGGGTAGAAATTGAAACTATACAGATGCATCCGTCAGTAGGAGGTATACAAGGAAAAATAATTTTTCATTATTTCATTTTGTGTTGGGGGTTTGTATTTTGGTACATTTACTATTTATTTTGCTTTGTTTCATTTAGTGAACCAAAATAAACTTTAATAAAAAAAAAAAAAACAACCCAAAACCCTGAAAGCAAAAATCAAAAATAAAATGTGCCCCTCCCCTCCCCCAATCCCTCTGGTGCCCAAACAGCAAAAGTGCGGGTAATAGAAAGAGCAAGGAATCAGGAGGCTTTCAATGAACTGGAGAAGGACTGGGTGAACTGGTAAACTAATTAGCAAAACTTGGTCATTTTCTTGATGTGCGCACATTTTAAAATAGACCAACTTACGCATGTAAATACCTACCTTATTTTCATGAGTAAAATATACACGCGTATGTTTTTCAAATAGGAATGAGAGATACGCACATTTTTTCTCAGCACTCCATGTATTTGTGCATAAGCCTCCATATGCGCATATGTTGCAGGGTAAAGAAATGCGTATTTTATAAAATGTGTGTACGTCATACACATGGGTTATACAATACTAGCGTAGATCTGCTGGTGGCCAGATCCATGCATATATGCTGCAGGTACATTTGTTTGAAAGCTATCCTCCCAGTGTTTAAAAGAAGTATTACTGGGAGTGGGGTTAGGTCAAGGGAGGAAAACAATCCATGAACTTCAGGAGGTCCATATTCAAAAGCATTTAGCTGGCTAATTCAGAACTTAGCTGGACTAATGAATATATGGGCACTTATCCAGCTAAAATTCTAGCCAGCTAATAAGATAGCCAGTTAGAATTTAGCTGATTAAGGGCCAGATTCATTAAGGCTTTTCTCCCATTAAATTTTGTAAGAAGTACGTGGTGATGCAATTGGGCCTTTCCCAAGTTTTTTTTTTTTTTATTTATTTATTTTTTTTTTATATACCGACATTCGATCTCATTCGAGATATCACACCGGTTTACATTCAGGTACTGTAGGTATTTTGCTATCCCCAGAGGGCTTACAATCTAAGTTTTACTCCAATAAAGAAGCTGACTGGGAGGGAACTTCACTCCAATAAAGAAGCTGACTGGGAGGGAACTTCCTAAACACCCTAGCTAACCTGCCTCTCTTTTCCCCTATCTGTTCTGACCCCTAAAACCACTCTAGCTATCTTTTGATTTTCTTGTTTTTATAATCTGCTCTCCAGAGCAGTAGTAGGTTGCGCAGGCTGGCTGGTGGCTGGCGCGCGCTTCAGCACTACAGTGCCTAATGGTGCTGTACCAGTTCACCCCTGCCCTGTCCAGATCACGCCCCCGGTCTGCCCCTTTTTTCAGAAGCCGGTCTTCGGTGCATCCCGAGAGATATGCGCGTGACAGTGGGACTTTCAAAACGCCCGCGGCTCACACGCGGCCCAGTCATGTGCATATCTCCCGTTATATGCACATGGACGGCTTTTAAAATCAGGCCTTAAGGGTTTTATCGATAGACAAAAAAATGGGAGAAAAGCTTTAATGAATCTGCCCTAAGTTAGGGGCATTCTGAGGGGTAACTGGGAGGAGTTGAGTTAGCTGGTCAAGTCTGTTTGGGCCAAAGAACTGCCCTTAAGTTAGCCGGCTAATTTTCAGATAGCCAGCAATATTCAGCAGTGTAACTGCACTATTGAATATACCTCTAAAGTTAGTCAGATAAGTTTATCCAGCTAACTTAGCTATGTGTCTGAATATGGACTTCAGATTGTCATGTGATTCCCTACCCTGTTACCCCATCCCTTTTCTCTTCTGCAGGCACAAGTGGCAGGTGTAAAGAATGGAATTTGTTTAATTCTCATGTCTGCCATTTGCAACAAAACTAAATTGTGCTCCTGTTTGTGTCATTTCATAGAAGAAATCACGAAATGAAATAAGAAATGTTAGCTCTCAAATCATTTGAAAAGACTATAAAAATGATATGGGGTCTGCAACACAAATCCTGTACTTGAAATGTATTTTCTAAAAGAAAAAAAAAAAACAACGAACGGGAGATATGACTGAAGCTTTCAAATATTATCAGCCTTCAATAAAGTACAGGAAGGTGAAATTTTCCTTAGAAAAAATAACGTCAAGGATAGGAAAGAATTATGTAAAGTGGGAAGGAGAGAGGCTCATGGGAAATGTAAGAACATATTACTTTACTGAGAGGAAGTTCGGTGGTAAAAGCCAATAATGTGACAGAATTTAAGATATTTAGGACCAAGGGAATAAACATTTTCTACACACTTGGGCTTCTGCTACACAGTAATTCCATATGGGCCAGGAGAAAACTCTGTGCTTTGCCTTTTAAATGTTTCTCTTTATTTTTGTATTTTTTCTTATTTTGTTTTGCTAATTTTACTTTTTTTTCCCTCCCATCACCATGCTCCCCTTCACTGGCCCCTCTGCCCATTCCCCTTTCTTCTCACCTTTTCTCCTGGACCAGCAGCAGGGCCCCTTTGGCTGTGCCTCTGACTGCCACAGTAGAAGCGACTCTTCACCTAGGCCCGGTGAAGCGGCAATGGCTTATGTTCTGACCCAGGCCCAAGCACAGCAGCAGTGTCTCCTGTTCCGGCCTAGGCTCAGTACCAGGGCAATGTCTCCTCTTTCAGTCTGGGTCGGCAGCAGGTGCTAATTCTTAGGGCACCCCTGGAATTTTCCACCCCTGTTGTGGGAAGTGGTAAAGAACAGGGTTAAAAGGGTGGCTAAAAGGCACAGCGTCTACGTGTGGAGGGGTAGGATGGAAGATCTGGATGTTTATTTTATTTATTTATTTAATTCTTTTATATACCGACCTTCATGACATGAATCATATCAAATCGGTTTACAATGAACCAAGGGGTTAACATACATTAAAAACTGCTTAACAATAGGACTTTAACTGGAGGCAAAAAGTTACATTTAACAAGGTGTATCAGAAACTGTTGGTTTAGGTGTGGGATCATTTATAATCACCTATTCAGCATGGCAGAGGAACAAGAAGGGAAGACAACAAAAACAGTTTGGATAAGGAACAAAATACTAGGGGTGTGCATTCGGTCCCTACGAATTGGCAATCTGCAACGGATGTGCCAATATTCGTTGTATTCGTGGGGAAGCGAAACATATCGTGATTCCCCACAGATACAACAAATTTTTGCCGAATTATTCAGCCGCCAATTTAAACACCCCCCCCACCCTCTTGATCCCCCCCCCCCCAAGACTTACCAAAACTCCCTGGTGGTCCAGCGGGGGGTCCGGGAGCCATCCCGTGCACTCTACACCCTTGGTACCAGTTCAAAATGGTGCCGATAGCCTTTGACCTGATATGTCACAGGGGCTACCGGTGCCATTGGTCAGCCCCTGTCACATGGCCATCACCGACCATCAGCCCCTGTGACATAGTGAGGGCAAAGGTAGCGCTGGCGCCATTTTGAATACTGGAAATACGGCCCGAGTGCAGGAGGTCGCTCCCGGACCCCTGCTGGACTTTTGGCAAGTCTTGTGGGGGTCAGGAGGCCCCCCCCCCAAGCTGGACAAAAGTGCCTGGGGGTCCAGCGGGGGTCCGGGAGTGATCTCCTGTACTCGTGCCGTCGGGTACTAGTAACCAAAATGGCGCCGATAGCCTTGCCCTTACTATGTCATAGGGGCTACCAGTGCCATTGGTCAGCCCCTGTCACATGGCAGGAGCACAAGATGGCGCCGATGGCCATGTGACAGGGGCTGACCAATGGCACCGGTAGCCCCTGTGACATAGTAGGGCAAAGGCTATCGGCGCCATTTTGAACTGGTACCGAGGGTGTGAGAGTGCTCCCGGACCCCCGCTGTGCCACCAGGGAGTTTTGGTAAGTCTTGGGGTGGTCAGGAGGGTGGGGGGTTGTAGTAAAGGTAATTTTAGCTGGGTAACGAATAGGATTCGACGTATAACCGTATCGGGACGCCATACGGACGTATGCAACGTATCTGCCCCCCGACGAATACGTATCCCGAATGCAACGTATGGCGTCCCTCTGCACATCCCTACAAAATACTGCAAGCAGTCAAGCTTATATAGTTGACAGCTGGGAGATGTCTTTAGTTAGAGCAGTGTAGACAGGAACTATGGGGGATTTTGTTATGGCCAATTGGTCTTCTATCATCTACTAAATTACTATGTTTATAAGAAAAGCTATATAATAATGAGTCATTTATTTTGCAAATGTTCTTGAAATTATTGTCCACCCTTTTCATTTGCCAGCTTGGAAAAGGTGGTTTGTAAATACAATAAAATATAAAAATGTCACTGTTTTTCACCTGCTTGAGAAAATAATTCCATTAGACTTTAGGATCAAACAAATTTGCAGTACTTGACATCTTTGTTTTTCCTCAAGAGGGAAAACCCTCTCTTGTACAGATATGTTTGCTTTGCAAACAAGCAGGCAATCTATTTATATGCACCCTTCAGAGGGAAGAGACGGCCACTTCTGTTTGGTTGGTTGGTGTAGCCTCATGGGGGAAAAAGAGCCCCCAGAAATCTGTGCTGTTTGGTTTAGAAATTCATTGATCTGGTTAGTCAAGCCCATGATTTCTCTGTCCTTCTTTAGCATGAAAATGTATGTCCTCAATCATTTCTCTGCTTGAAGCTGTTGCTCTCTAGAGGTAAATGATTTGTGATGAACAGTTTCTAAGATATCGCAGTTTAAAAGCTGAACTTTCAACAGTACAAAACAAATCAGATATTTAAGTCATAGAAAGTCTTGATAGCAGGCAACATCTCACTTTCCCAAATCTGTAAAAAAAAACAAACTGGAAAGAACTCTGAAACTATCTAAAGAAAATATGGCAAAAATAGAGATAGATGGATTTCCAAAATGGCTGCTGAAAGCTCAATGCTAGAACTAAAATGAGTAATGATTTCCAGATTGTCAACACCATGGGCCAATAAAGTGATCGTTCCTTAGGTGTAGGATGGCATAGAATTTGTTTATCCCATAATCAGCTACTTAAAAATATAAAGGAAACAATAGAAAATTAGCATCAGAAATTTCTATTTACTGTCTGCAGTTTTAGGCTATGCTGCGTTAACCAACTTAGGGGTAGATTTTCAAAGACGCATTGATTTTTATAACACGCATTATGCAAAACTTGTTGGCAGTGTGCAGGGTGTTCATTTGATAGAGCCTTTCAGCATCATCTTGGAAACAATGCCTGACCCTATACTTTGTCAAACCGTAGTTATGTAAAACATTGATTAGCTTTTACTGTGGTATGCATAAGCATTCATTCAAATATGTTCTCAATAAAGCCCAAATTTTCTAATGCCAGCATGCGGAAATCCCGGCAGATATGCGCATGGTCGGGCCCTTTTGAAAATGAGCTTGGCCCAGCTACACGTATATCTGTTGGGATTTGCACGCATCAACGTTTGAAAATTTGGGCTTTATTAAGAACATATTTGAATGAATGCTTATGCATACCACAGTGAAAGCTGATCAATGTTTTACATAACTACAGTTTGACAAAGTATAGGGTCAGGCATTGTTTCCAAGATGATGCTGAAAGGCTCTATCAAATGAACACCCTGCACCCAGGTAACAAGTTTTGCATAATGCGTGTATTAGCATGTCCTCATTTTTTAATGAGGAATTCCAGAAGTGACACACTACTGACGTGAGTACAAGTCATTAACATAAATACTCTTGCATATTTATGAAGATCCTGGTAAAATGGTAATATTATGACCTGCCTGCAGTATAACATTCCACATGTTAATGTTCCAGGTTACACCGTTTCATTTTCACTTCTTTGTTTTTCCTTATTTGTTCCAGTGGCTGGATATAAAGCATTTTGGTACACTAGCTAAAGAAGGCTGCAATTTGAATGAGCATTTGAATCTTCTCCTCTTTTCCCTCCACCACAAGCCTTCTTTTCCAAATCTGTATGCTCATCCTTTTTATCCTTCCATGGCTATCTGGGAAAATTGATTGAATACAATTACGTCTTTATACAAATTCAATGCGATATATTAGATTGGCTACTAGAGATAATTTCTTAAAACAGTAATACCAAATAGAAAGAAAACTAGATGCTGAGGAATTAAGTGAAAAAATAAAGAACTAGCCAGCTTCTGCAGAGTGGGTTACAGGCAGGAAATGAGTTGGTACCACGCAAATGGCTTCTTTTGTTACCGGCTCATTTAAATACTATTAAAAAGGTGTTGTGGATTTTTTTTTTTTTTGCAATAAATCTACATTAAGTCAAAAGTTTTATTGTGAAAACAAAAATAACTACATTTCCTTGAGGTGTAGTGAAGTTTTGCAGAAAATCACCACTTTGAATGATTTTTCTTGTAGAATTTTGCTACAGCAAAATTGCTAATGAGCTGATTTGCACAATTTGGCTTATTAGAAATGTTGCATAATTTATTGAATTGTTTCACAAATATAAAATTCAGAGCGGAAAATAGCACTTGCAAAAATTTGCAAATGCAATTATGTATAGTATTTTCTGTTTTTCCATGTGCAGTCTTGTTTGTGAAGCTGCTCACCCCTTAGTACATTGGCCTTTAAGAAAGGAGAGATTCATTACATTACTGTCTCCTCTTACCTACGTTTGAAGAGAGTCGTATTAAGAAATGAGGGTAAATGCTGTGCTGACTATCATATCCCGTACTCTATCTCTTAGAGGTTTTGATGCCACTGTACTGTTTATCATACCGTCCAGTCTATGCCTTGGGGGTATAGATGCCACTATGCAGTTTGCCGTAACCTGTACTCTAAGCCTTGGGGGTTTTAATCCACTCTGGGTCTTTTCATGCCCCATATGCTAAATTTGGAAGTTTTGATGCTACCTTGCTGTTTGTTTTGCCTTACACTCTACACCTTGGGGCTTTTAATGCCACTGGATACCTTGGGGATTTTGATATCATTCTACACACATTATTTCATACTTTTTCTCAAAGTGTTCATGCCACTGTTGATGCTGTTTTACCCCTCTTGTTTATTTATTTTATTTATTTATTGTATCTATATTCCACCTTTCAGGCACTTCAATGTAACTTGGGGTGTTCATGCCAATGTTGCTGCTGTTTTGTTGCTCGTTAGGTATCTTGTGATGTTCATTCCACTGCTGTTGGTGCCCTTTGCTCTTCTTTAGGTTTCTCGTGGTGGTCATGCCACTATTGTGGCATGCTGTTTTTTCATAAAAACTGTCATTATCTCTTGAAATAAATGGTGCCACTTCTAGGCACAGGTTAGCACTCATTAGGGTAGGCACTGGCAGTGCAACAGAGTGGCACATGTTTGAACAAGAAAATATGCCTTCTTGTGTGCAGTACAGTCTCTGCCTGTGTTCATGTGTGAGGCAACCTCCACACCTGGATATGTGTGTGCGTACGAGAGAGTAGGGGGCGGTGAGTAAGAGAAATACACATAGAAAAGTATCTGAGAAAAGACATAGGCAGTACCACTGATGCTTCACTCTTCTCATTGTATCTTGGTGAGCTCATACCACTGCTGAAGTAGCTGCTTTGTTGCTCTTTAAGTACCTTGTTTTACACATGTCACTATTATTGGTGCTCTTTGTCCCTCTTTAGGTTCCTTGTGGTGTATACCACTATTCTTAGTGCCTTCTATTCCTCTTTCAGTATCTTATGGTGCATATGGCACAATTCTTTCTGCCATTTAGGTGCCATGTGGCACAAATGCCATTATTGTTGTTGCTTTATGCTCCATTGTAGGTGCCCTCGTGGTGCATGTGCCATTATTGCTGGTGCCTTGGGGAGCTCATGCCTCAGTCTGGGCTACACTTCCCCCTCACAGAGCCTTGGGGATTTGGTTCCACTCTTCTTGCTGCATTGCTCTGCAGCTATGGTTTGTGGTTTTCAGTGCCAGAGCTGCCTCTGCTCCAGCTTATCTTCTTTTTCTGGCTTTTCCTTGGCCAGGAATAGTGAGTTCCTCATCTTCAGCCTTCTAAAAGGTTCCTTTGGTCTTTTGCCCTATGGATTCAGGTCTGGTGACTGATTTGCACATCAAGACTAGTATAGGCCACCTCTAGTGACTTCCTCTGGCTTTTCCCTGCTCAGGGATAGTAAGTTCACCATATTCCAGTTTCTAGATGGTTCTTGTGCCTTATATTTGCAAGTGTGGGGTCTGATTTGCACATCAAGACCACTACAGACCTCCTCCAGAGATTTCCTCTACTAGGGATATTAAGGTCACCATCTTCCTGCTTCTAGATATTTTGATTAATCTTATAAACTATGGGGTGAATTTTAAAAGCATTGCCTACATTAAAAAGCCCATATACGTAAGAATATGGACCATCCATGAGAGAAACATATTTAATAGCCACAAATAATGCACATATATATGCAGGTGCGAGTAAAAACAAGGGGTGGAGTTAGGGTGTGCTGGGGCATTCTGGGGCAGGCCCAACAGGTACATGCGTAAGTTTGTATTTTAAATCCAGCAGCCACAGCACACGGAGAGCTTTCAGCCATGCATGTTTACTTCTGCTCTTGATGAGGTGTAAGTTTGCAAAACATCACTGTTCAGGACTAAAACAACAAGGTGAGGAGATAAACTGGAGGGGGGTAGAAAGTGCAGGCTGAAGAACCAGAGGGATCAGGATGATCTTGAATCAGACTAGGCAAACTGGTGGACTAATTGGTAAAACTGGAAATGCCCTGCACACAAATGTGTTTTAAAATCTGCTTGCCTGCACTTTTTAAAGTCTACAAATTACCAAGGAAGATATGCGAAGTACGTTTGCTCGAGTAATGGCTTAAAATCAAGAGCACACACAAGCGTGCATTATCATACTGTAGACTTAGTAACTTTAAAAGGAGCAGGTGGGTGCCCGTACATTACTGCTACAGGCTTGCAGAGTTTTCTCTGGCTTCACGTCATGGTTTATAATGATTTTCCTCTCCCCTGGTGATTTGGAGGTTCTGGCAGGGAGCACTGCTATTCGTATAACCTTGAGCATAGAATGGTGCTTCTTCTATCAGAGGTCATCCTCTTTGACCAAGCGCAGAGCTGGCAGAGGGATAAGCATGGAGTGGTGAGGGAGGAAGAGGACACCTGCCCACTCACCCTCCTAGCCAGATCAGCGGAATCAATTTTGGTGGTCAATAGGGTGACAGCCTATTGATCCTTGTCACGTGCCGTCCTTTCCATGCTACTATTGCTGGTGCCATTTGCCCCCTTGCTGGTGACTTCTTTACACCTATTTTATTAATGTCCTACACCTATCATTTGGAGCCTTGGGATGTTCTCGCCACCCATGGGGGCTGCTTTCCCCCTCCCATGGTGCTGTGGGGTCTTCATGCCACTGTTTATGCTGATTTGAGCCTACATACATTTTTCATATTTTTATTCTAATTTTCATGCGCGTAATGTTAACATTTTTATTTTAATGAGTATGTAGTAATTAGAAATCTGCAGTAACTACTTAACAAAAATTCTAGATTGTCTAGATTCTAAGGTTTAAGTTATTAGTAATGATCTAATTTTTGTTAGGAAAAATGGTTTCATTCTGTAAACAAACAATTGGCTTGCATAAATCCTGTTTTAGTCATGGCAATTTAAACAATATTTTACTTGAATGATAGACATATATAAAGTAATTCATATCTGTAAAATATTGTAGCACATGATCATGCATTTCCTTTATCAAATTGCATTTCATAGGGAATTGCTCTGAGGCCACAGCTACTAGAGATGTGCTTCGTTTTTTTCTACCAGGTCGTTTTTCGGTTCGAATACTTCGTGGTATAATTCGGGTCTTCTCGTTTCGTTTTTGGGTCGTTTGCCCGAAAACGAAACGAGAAACCCGAAACCGGACCGAAAAACGAATCGGTAACGAAGCGAAAAAAAACCACCCCAAGCATTTAAAAACAATTTTAAGCATTTTCGTACATATATAACAACCCCCCCCATCCCGATCCCTCCCCAAGACTTACGAAGATCCCTGGTGGTCCAGCGGAGTCCCGGCTTCCATTTGCCATGCCCTCCGTGCCCTAGTTCGTGCCAGTGCAAGCCGCGCGCCAAAATGGTGCCGAATAGCCCGAACGACCATGTCACAGGGGCTTTCGGCGCTATTGGTCAGCCCCTGTCACATGGCCATCGGCGCCATCTTGTGCTCCTATCATGTGACAGGAGCTGACCAATGGCGCCGAAAGCCTCTGTGACATAGTATGGGCAAAGGCTATCGGCGCCATTTTGGTTGCTGGCAGCCGAAAACGAAATCGCTTTCGGACCCTTGCTGGACCCCCAGGGATTATTGGCAAGCCTTGGGGGGGTCCGAAACAGAAACGAATTAGGAAATTTCGTTAAATTTCCTAAATAGGGCGAAAAACGAACCACATCTCTAACAGCTACGTACCCGTTTTCGGTGGCTTTGCCTATCTTCAAATCCCCATCATGATCCTCTCGGCATCTGGGTGCGGTTGCACTTTTTCCCGCTGAAGCGTCTCAAAGCACTTGATTTGTGAGGAGCTGTCAGCCTCTCAAGATGTTGGGGGCTTTCTGTGGTTCTCGCTTCAGCTCTAAGCTGACAGAGGGAGTAGGGGGCGGTCGGTAAGGAGTGCTTCTCGCTGACTCCTGTCACTCGTGTTAGGCTATCCTGCCGGCAATGCAGGGGAGAATGAAAGATGGACAGACTTTGCTACCGGTGGTGGCTGAGGCCATGAACCACTCCCTTCTTCCCTGCCTGGGGGTGAAACTTTGAGGTACACGAGGTTTCCCCCTTGGTCTGCCTCTGGTTTCAACTCTTGAATCATTGCCAAGACGCCAAACTTTATGGCAGGATGTTCGGTTATCATTTTCGCTTCCACGCTGTCAAGCTGCATTTCTGTCACTATTTAGACCATTTTAAGCCCCGGCATTTCTCTCTCTGCTGAACTTTGATAGAATGTACCTACATTTTATTTTCCATAGTCTGAATCAAGTTAAGGAGACAGTTATTTGCTTTGAGTTAAGTGAGTTGCTCTCCTGATGGCTATGGGGGTTGTAAGATAGGTTCAAATGAGATCTGTCTGGCTCAGTTTTCTCACTGCCACAACTTACTTTATGTATCTAATATCACGCATTTAAAACTTTTGTTAGATTTTATTGAGCACAAGTTCCTTTGTGTTTCTAATATCATCTCTCAATTAAAATGTGTCCATGTAGGTGCATTCTCCCTACTTAGAAACATAGAAACATAGAAATGACGGCAGAAGAAGACCAAATGGCCCATCCAGTCTGCCCAGCAAGCTTCACACATTTTTTCTCTCATACTTATCTGTTTCTCTTAGCTCTTGGTTCTATTTCCCTTCCACCCCCACCTTTAATGTAGAGAGCAGTGATGGAGCTGCATCCAAGTGAAATATCTAGCTTGATTAGTTAGGGGTAGTAGCCGCCGCAATAAGCAAGCTACACCCATGCTTATTTGTTTTACCCAGCCTATGTTATACAGCCCTTATTGGTTGTTTTTCTTCTCCCCTGCCGTTGAAGCAGGGAGCTATGCTGGATACGCGTGAAGTATCAGTCTTCTCCCATGCTGTTGAAGCAGAGAGCCATGCTGGATGTGCATCGAAAGTGAAGTATCAGGCACATTTGGTTTGGGGTAGTAACCGCCGTAACAAGCCAGCTACTCCCCGCTTTGTGAGTGTGAACCCTCTTTTCTTCTCCCCTGCCGTTGAAGCAGAGAGCTCTGCTGGATGTGTGAAGTATCAGTTTTTCTTCTCCCCTGCCGTTGAATCAGAGAACTATGCTGTATATGCATTGAAAGTGAAGTATCAGGCTTATTTGATTTGGGGTAGTAACCGCCGTAACAAGCCTTAAAGAGACTCGGAGCAAATATGGGCAGAGGGGACGTAAACCCTGAAAGCACGATGAGCAAAGCTTTCTATGGAAGCACAGCAAGCAAAATGTTTTACTATGACAAAACAAACAAAATAAATTAATAATAATTAACAATTATTTGACTATGTCAACAGCTTTTTTTTGTAGAAAGGTGATATGTACTGAGCATTTCTGACTGTGATGTCATTTCCTATGAAATCATTAAACACAACTATCTCTGCCTGCTCCAAGTTAATGCTGTCTCTGGAAACAAAAATAAAAATAGCCATTGACTGAGCATGCCCAACGATGGCCTCATTTCCTATGAGATCATAAAACATGGCTATCTCCGCAAGCTCAGCAGTAATTTTTACTGTGCATAATAAAACTGTGCGTGTTTGGCCGTGATGTCATTTCCTGTCCCCCATACTCCCTTGGAACTGCGGCACCTACACAGACTGGTAGGACACAAGTTATAGTTGAAAAAAATAGTATTTTTATTATAAATGTGTTTATTTCATATTCTCTGTTACAGAAATTCCCTTCTCTGCTGAAATGCAATTTACAGTCGTAAACAAGATCACTTTATTTAAAACTCGTCTTTTCTCTCTCTTTTTCAAACAGCACTGTGCTTGATAAAAAGCAAAAAAAGAAAACACTGGCACAAAAAAACAAACTGTATGCTTTATGGTAAAAAGAAAACAAAAGAATTTTCTATATTTAATGTAATGTCAGAAAACAGAAGGATTTTAATGATTGCTATCGACTACTATTTCAAACCCCCATAGCTGCTTACTGAGCATGCTCATACCTTCCAAAATGGCAGCTCTCTGTGCTCTCTCTTTGCAAACAAAATTTCTGATCATGCGCATGAATGATGTCATGGCCTGTGATGTCATTCCAAGGTGGCTGCCTGTAGCATGGGTCATAACTTCATGATTAAAAGGCACTTTCTTTTTATTTTACTGTGCATGCACAGTCGTTATGTCATTTCCAGACCCACTACAACAGCTGCCCATCTTGAAAAATGTATTTCGGGTTCTGGGCTTAACCCAGAAGTGAATACTGATTGGCTGAGAGAGGATCAGTGGGCAGGGCTTAAGACGGGAGTGGGCGTGGCCACCTGTTAAAGCAGAGTTTTGACATTTGCTGTACCCTATAACTACTGGCTATTATTTTTCACCTGCACACTGGAACTTGGATTTGAAATAGGCAACTTGATATGGTTCTTTGGGGAGGGGATTTCTTTTTCTTTATGTTTTTGATTTTTGCAGCGGCTAGAGAACTTTCTGGTGATATTGCTATAGGCTCAATTTGTTCCCTGGCTTTGGTATATTGAGTGAAGAAGGAGTAAAATACATTTTGAGAAATTTATACTTTATTGGAAATATCAAAGAAAAGGGGAAATCCTATTATCTGTTGTAACTGGACACTATTGTTTTGAGAATTGTTGGCAGTGTTAGCAGAAGAAGTTTGTATAAAGGGTCTGGCCTGGAAGCTGGTTAAGAAGTGGTAAACGTGCACTAGAAACAGAGGTGATTAGGAGGGATAAATGGGGGTTATGGAGAAAGAAGTCTGTGTAGAAATACAGCATGCAAAGGATTTTATGTGGAACGTTTATGTAAAGGATAGAGTTTGTGAACTGATATCACCTTATTTGTATTGCAAGGTTGTATGCAGATGCTTAACATTTCTCATGTGCAGCTGGGAGGCATTCATGGGTATATGAAGCAAGAAAAGAAGCAATATTTCTGGGTTTTAATTCAGAAAATGGTACATTTTAAATTAATTGCTGCGAATGCAGATGGGGTACATCATCCAGTGAAAAAAGAATACAAATCCTCTCTTTTTTTCAAAGGCAGAGGGTTGATATGGCCTTCCTGTGGGAGACCCATTACAATAATATTGAACATTAGAAATTAAAGAAAGATTGGGTGAGTGAATGGAACTTTTCCTTTTATAGTAGCTGTCAAAGAGGAGTAGCTAATTTACTTCACTAAGGCCCAGATTTTAAAAGCCCTACGTGTATAAATCCAGTGGATTTACACGTGTAGGAGGCCTTATGTGCACTGGGCCTATTTTAAAAAGTCCCAGCCATGTGCGTAAAGCCCTGGGACATGCATAAGTCCCAGGGCCGAAGAAAAGGGGTGGGGTGGGAGCGGGACAGTCCGCGGTGCGGAGCAGAGCGATCCGGAGGCGGGGTCAGAGGCTCCCGGCACAGTGGCCATTTGACTCTGTGCAGGGGGATCATGTGCCGGCACACACAACCTGTGGCTGTCCCGAGGCAGGCGCAGAAGGTAAGATAAAGGCCGGGGGGGTCTATGGTAGGACTGGGGGGGTATGTTAGGGAAAGGGGAAGGGAGGATAGCTTTGGGGGGTTGGAAAGTTCCCTCCCAGGTTGTTCCGATTTCAGGGCTGCCTGGGAGGGCCGCGGGCGTTGACGCGTGCAAGTTGCACTAATGTGCACCCCCTTGCGCACGCCGACCCCCGATTTTATAACATGCGCACACATGGACGCGCGCGCGTGTGTAGGTCTGAAAATCTACCCCTAATTTTTCTTTTTCCCTGCATAAACAAACCCAAGACACAGCAGGAAGATTTGTGATTTTTAGCAGGTTTATTAGAAAGAACTAAAGTTGTAATATGCAACGTGTATGCATCAAATTTCTATGATCATTCATTTTTCTCTCCACTGATTGCTGTTGTGCTTGCCTTTCATGGATATCAATTGATTGTGGGGAGAAATGTTTGTGTTGTTCTGTACCCATCCTTTGATTGCAAACCAAAGAAAATTATGAAAAGGGGATATCTTGATAGAGGTGTGAATTTTATGTTATTACTTGATAGAGGTGTGAATATTATGTTGTTTTATGTTATTTTATGTTATTATCCATGTTATTACTCTCCCTGTTTTAATGTAACTTCTCATTTCTACTTATACGTTAATTGGTTTCCCCATGTTTTAATGTAAACCGGTACGATAAGACCTGGTCTTGAGTGTCGGTATAGTAAAAGAAGTTAAATAAAAAAAAAAAATAAATGTTGTTAGATTCTTGGTGGACATTTCATGTTTCATTAACATGTGCTTAACACTTATTCCAAGCTGGGTCACTTGTTCATTGCTGATTTCAAATTCTCTAAACTGAAGGAAGCAACTATGGGAAGGTCCAACAACATTGGACCTCTCTCCAACAATCTCAGACGATACTCAACAGAGCAATTGGAGACTGGCTACATCGCTATATGATAGCAAAGAGTTTGATGTATATTTATAGAAATGATAATGGGGAGGTCAATGACTTAACTTTGTGGGAAGCTGCAAAAGTTGGGATGCGGGGTCTTTTTCGGAAGGGATTTTCAAAGCCCGGTGTGTGGAAATCTTGGCAGATATGCGTGTGCTGAGCACATTTTCAACACGGTCCGGCCACGCGTGTATCTGCCGGTTTGCATGAATCAGCTGGGGTTTAGAAAAGGTGCGGGCCAGGGGGCAGGGTCTGGCTGAGGGGGCGGGGTGGGCTCCGGCCGGGTCAGCCCCATTTTACGCTGTCTCGGTGAAGTGTGTGCCAGCAGCCAGCCGGCACGTGCAACTTACTTCTGCTCAAAGGAACAGCTATGTTTTGTAACAAAAAAAAAAATAGAATAGTTAGGGTGGGTTTAGGGGTTGGGGTAGAGAAGGGAAAAGGGAGGAAGGTGAGTTAGGGGGATAGGGAAGTTCTCTCCCAGTCTGCTCCTTAATTGGAGCGGACTGGGAGGGAACTGGGTGAAGGATCAATCACGTCGCCACACGTGAGTTAAAAAAATTCCACCACCACCCCCCCGTCGCGAGCGAGGGGGCACTCGTATGCACTTGCGCGTGCCAATACAAGCTCGGGCACGCATGTGCGCGTGGGTATCGGACTTTATCACAAGTGCATGACGACGTGCACATGTTATAAAATCAGTGCATCCATGTTTTAAAATCTACCCCATTATGTCTAGAGTTAAAAAATGCTGAAAAGTACATATTATTCATTTAAGCCAGAATTAAAACATTCTTATATATCTCACATGACTGATACTAATAAGTAGGCAATGTTGGAGGCAAGGTGGAAATTAAGGGGTAAATTTTAAAACCCGTGCACACATGTCCATGTGCATGCGGTTCCCGGCACATGCGCATGGACGTGGCGATTTTATAACATGCGTGCGTCGATGCGCGCATGTTGTAAAATACAATTCCCGCGTGTACATGCGCGCCTGATTTTTATATAGGGCATGCATTTGCAGGTGGGTGGCGTCTCCTGCGTGTAGGGCAGGATTTTAAAAAATACACATGGTGATGCTGTCAGGCCTACACCGGTTCCCTCCCAGTCCACTCCAATTAAGGTGAAGTAAGTTCCGCACGCCAGCCGGCTGCTGGCGCACTCTTCCCTGGCAGAGGGACTAATAGCTGCTGTCCCGGTCGGCCCCTGCCCTGCCCAGATCCCGCCTCCCGGCCCACCCCTTTCAAGAAGTCTGGCACTTCCACACGTACTGGGGGTTATGAGCATGACCAGGCCGTTTATAAAATGTGCTCGGCCTGCGCACGGCCCGGCCACACACACATCCCCCAGTTTTTGCACGCGCCAGGCTTTTAAAATTTGGGCTCAAATGATTTATTAAATGAGCGAGAAAATGCAAATATCCAATATTATAAGAATAAGTTATACAGATGGAAGATTAAATCTCGGAAAGTATTGTCAATTTATTGAAAATAAGCACTATAAAGCACAATGTTACAAAGATTACAGCTAAAAGTGGGGAAATAATATCAAATGCAGATGAAATTGTTGAGTCGTTTCTGCAGTACTATGGCGCAATACATTCTAGGAATCCAGCTGCTATGTAGGTATGTAGGACGTTTTTCAAAGAACCAAGACGTCCCAACCTTGATGAGGATCATGTAAAGTTCTTGAGTAATCCTGTAATAAAGTTGGAAACCCAAAATGTTGTTAAAGGTTGGCAAAATCTTCTGATCCTGATGGGATAGGTCCAGAGTTCTTCAAAATCTTGACTGATATTGTGGCCGTTCCACTAAGGAAGATGTATAAAGAAGCCAACGTAAGGAAGGTGTGAGTTCAAAGCAAAACTTAGTAACTATTGCACTTTTACCCAAGCCCGGATGGAATTTAAAATGATTGAACTCTTTTTATCCAATATCACTCTGAATCAGAATATAAAGATGTTGGCAACAGTCTTAGCCAACAGGGCTCAGTGAAATGTATCTATTTTTAATCCACAAGGACCAAGTAGGGTTTTTGAAACAGCTATTATACTGCTAATCTTTTGAAAGCTATAGCCACATTGCACTGCAAGGTAAAAGAAGAGGTTCATTCCACCTTAATTAGTTTGGTTGCTGAAAAGGCATTTGAGAAGATTAGTTGAGCGTATCTTTTTTGGGTTCTTGGCCAATTTGGTATATAGAAATGTTTTTTAGGTTGGGTACATCTTCTACAAACCCTGCTGTAGGACTTCTTAATGGTCAATTGTCATGGAAATTTTGTTTACAGCAGGGGACTAGACAAGGCTGTTCATTATCACCCGTGCTTTCCATTTTGTTGCTGGAACCACTAGTGATCAAAATTAGGAACTCTCAAGATATAATGGGAATTAATGTGGGGATTACTGATTTGTGCATTAGTCTGCAGATGATAAGCTGATTTTTGCTGGGATGCTCATAAGACAGTACCCAAACTATAACAATTAATAGAACAATTTTGGAAGTTTTCAGGCCTAAGTATACATTTTGAAAAGTCAAAGGCTAGGTATGGAATTTGCTAGCACAGGGATGTTAAGGAACACAATTTCAGTTTGTTAAAAAGAGGAAGAGAGATGAAAGATGACACATTTATCAAGACTGACTGAAATGTGGTCTGTGGTATGACATAGAGCCAGTTTTTGAAAAACTGCAACGATATGCAGTCAGCTCACAATTAAGAGAAATGCAATTTAGAATTATGCGTAGGGCTTACATAATACAGAAAAGAGGGGTGAAATTAAAACTGTTGAATTCAGATACATGTCTGAAATGTATCCATGTGTGGGGTCCTTTTTGTACTCATTTATGGAATGCAATGACTTTTTTGTGGTCTCAGGTTTTAGTTACATAAGTAATATAATTGGCAAGCAAATCCTCTGGACAATGCACCTTGCTTGTCAGCGGATGTATCTTCATTGCAGGAGGCTAAATTAACAGAAACAAACTAGGTGTTTTTAATTGCAAAAAAGAAAAAGACGATCTTAAAATTGTGAATATCTGAAGAAAGCCCACCTGTTGATTGTTGGAATAACTTGATGGCACAGTTAGGATACTTTGAACTAAGGCATATCAAGCTGGAGTTGGAAGGTAAAAAGACAAAATCTAAATTTCTGCAGGATCACTGTTTAACGTAAGGGTTGGGTGACTCAGATAAGTAGGGGACATGAGTGGAGTGTGATTGGTGAAGAATGCATGTGGGGTTCATGTTAGATATGGGGAATAAAATACAAAAGAAAAGATGCAAATAGCTTGAACTGCATTGTAAATATGTTCCTGAAAGGCAGGAGGTACATGGTTACTGGTTTTGTTTTTCTTGTGAGAATTCTTCAATAAACACATTTAAAAAAATAAAACCTTTTATATGTTACTTCTGTGCATCAGATCTGTTTGAAGGAAGCACATGAAAGGGTTTTGTTTTTTTCTGGAGTAGGTCATCAGGCCTGGAATGCTTTCCCTGATGAATTAGGACAAGAAACATGTCCCAAGTCATTCTGGAAATAGCTGAAGGCAGTTCCATTTAAACAGGTATTTGGAGCCCTAGGCTTCGAGTAGTAATAGAGGTGGCTGACTGTTCTATAAGAAGCAGACACAGAGGAGGATGTGGTGCCTGAGGGAAGAAGAACCGGGTTTTCTATTAATGTCTGGGGCTTTTTTTTTTTAAATTTTGATTTGTCTTTTCCTAAGTAGTAAGTAGTTTTATGTAACTTTTACGAATGTCCTTACATGTACTTTGGCTAGAACTTAGGATGAAGTGGAATAAACATTTTTAAATCAAATCATTTCACTATGGCTTAGCCTGTATTTTTCTCTCCGTTTCCTTCATTGCCTTCTACAGTCAAGTGACTCAAATGGAAAGGTTAATTCAGATCTGGCTTTACCCCCATTGTATGCATGGACTTGTAGTTAAATGCCTCCTTTTGATTTCCCTTAAAAAAAAGCAAGGCTACAAGTGCAAGTGGCAGACAAAATTTAATGAGATCAAGTGCAAAGTGATGCACATGGGGAAATGTAACCCGTACTGCAGTTACACAGTTAGGATCCATATTAGGAGTTACCACCCAGGAAAAGGATCTGGACTTCATAGTGGACTATACTTTGAAATCGTCAAAGCAAACAGAATGTTAGAAATTATTAGGAAAGAAAAGGAGAATAAAATGGAGAATGTCATAATACTTATCTATCATGCTTTGGTGAGGCTGCTCCTGGAGCACTGTGCATGAAGTTCTGGTCATCACACCTCAAAAAAAAAAAAAAAAGGATTTAGTTGCATTGGATAAAGGACAATAAAGAACAAGTAAATTAATAAATGGGAAGGAACAGCTCCCCTGTGAGGAAAGGCTGAAGAGGTTAGGGCTGTTCAGCTTGGAGAAGAGACGACTGAGGGGGATATGATAGAGGTCTATAAAATCAGGTAAACGTAAATCAGTTATTTACTCTTCCAAAAAATACAAAGAATGTTCATAAGTAGAACGTTCAAAATATTCTGTGAAAATTATTTTTCACTTAATGCACTTTTAAGCGGAGGAATTCATTGCCAGAGGATTTGGTTAAGGCAGTTGCATAGCTAGGTTTGAAGAAGGTTTGGACAGGTTTCTGGAGGAGAAGTCCATAAACTATTATTAACTTGTTCCCATTTCACCAAGTTAAAGGATAGGACTTCCAAAGTCGCCTACTTTAATAGCCTCCCTTCTCCCCTGTTAGATCCGACTCATAAAATGGTTCTAACAGGGGAGAAGGGGGGCTATTAAAGTAGGGGGCTGATCTGTCTAGATTTTTTGGTCTTACAGCTTCCACGTTCTTCATGGCAGAAGACCGGTTCCTTGGCACAGACCCCGGCATGTGTCCATGTAACTATTTTCGTGTAAATTACAAGTTGAAATTCAGGAACACCCATGAGCTGCCCCCTTTTTGGAACTTTTCATTTGTGCGTGTAGCGGGAGATACGTGCATAATCGGATGACTTTTAAAATCCGCCAGCCTGGCTTATTTGCATGTCTCCTGGTATTGGCGCATGCCTGGCTTTTAAATTTCACCTTTTATGGCATAGCCACTATTTATCACTGTGCAATAGCAGCAGGGGAATCTATCTACTGTTAGGGATCTTGACAGGTACTTGTGGCCTGAATTGGCCACTGTTGAAAACAGGGTTCTGGTCTTGATGGACCCTCGATCTGTCCTAGGATGGCAATTCTTATTTTCCATTCATTCAGTGGAGTGAAACCACGGCTGGATCATCCAGTCCAGAAAATCTGGAGCCAGTTGGCACCTTGAAAGCTCAGGGAATATGCTGGTATTCCCCTATTGTAGGGTGTGGATAAAGTACAGTATATAGCTCCTGTCCCTCAGTATAAAAGTAATTCTTTCCTTCAGCAGATAAAAACAGTGCTAGATCATAAAATTATTTGGTAATGTTAAGCCATAGTGTAGAGTTCTGCTGCAAGCCACAGAAGATAATTCAAGAACAGAACCAACCTTCCCTGCTACAGTTAAATGGACAGTCCACCTGTTCTGCATTGGAAGGTGTGCGTGTTACTGTCGACAGGTTACCGAGCTGTCTAAATTGGTGTTTGAAAGATATCAGACACAGGAACAGCCGCCCAGGAACACTTCTCAAGATGACAATTTCAAAATAATTGACTTTTATAGGTATTGCCTCTCAATTTGCTGGCTCGGTGAAGCACTACCCAGGAAAATTATATGTTAAACAGTCTCCAAAATAAAAGGCATGTAGAACATAGTGTATAGTAGATAAACGGCTTCGTCAGATGGCATAATTCTGAACAATTATCTAAATTTAAATATTAAGACATAGTAAATTGTTGCATTAACTTTTCAGAAGTGCAATTTAATTATTCTCTGCACACCAGTTCAAGACTTTCTTCTGAATTAATGTGCCCTTTCTTTTAACTGCTTAAATGTCTTAAGGAGTTCTAATTTTACAAGCTCAGTAACATAATATTCTTTTGTTAACATGACAACCATTTTTGTGTTGCTTTTGTATCAGTATGGAAATCTGAAAATAGTCAGAAATTTTAGATGTCTGCATTTCCTTGGAGAACATTTTGGGCACATAGAGGGCCAATCCATCCATCAGGACCTGCAAGCTAAGATTTGAATTTAAAAACTGTCATTTGGGTTGATTTTTTTTACGACTCATTTACATTGCTACACTTTTGGCTACACATAAGAGTGGTTTGTTCATTTTGTCTAGGCAAGACCTCGTTCAGGACTGCAGGGAATGAGACGTGGTGGGAATGGTCATGTTGTCAAGGCAGCAGAATGAAATCTCATCATAGTAGGATGAGATAAACTCTAGGCTGGCAGCAACACTATATTACTAATTCTTAATCATCATTTTCCCCTATGCTACTACACCAGGGGAAGGCAACAGGTCTGGTTTTCAGCATATCCGCAATTAATATGTGTAAGGTATATTTGCATCCACTGCTTCCACTGTATGAAAACATTTATTATGCATGTTCACTGTGGATCTCTGAAAACCAGAAATGTTTATTGCAGTGCAGGTCTGGAGTTGCTTACCCCTGTCATCATTGTCAACAGTTGCTATAAGCTCACACTAGCACCAGAAGATCTGGTAAGGATGGTAGCATTAACTTTTTTTTTTTTTTTTTTTTTTTACTCTAACACTATTCATACAGTAAGTTGATACTATTACCAAGTTCTTTGTAAGCTATGTGATAAAAGCAGTACATTTAGTTAATTTAGTTTAGTTTATTTGTTCTTGCTGCAAAATCATTTTTACACGTCAATGAGGTTTACATTAAAAAAAAATCATTGAAATTACAGAAAACAAACATTAGCGCTATACTGACTATAATCATAATACATTTAAAAGAACCAGATATAACCTAAGAAAAGCCATTAAATATATCAAGTTGGCAAAACTGTATGAAATACATCATGTTGGCAAAAAGATAATAATAAATAACACATCAATAAAATAAAATACAGAACATTAATTAGTGCTAAAAGTTCAGAAAAATGGAATACATAAAATGAACTGTAAAAATAAGCACCATTCAAAGTAAAAAATATTAATACCACAAAACAACTGCTTTTTAATTGATGTCAAAAAAAGTAAATATATTAATGGTGGACCTCCTCCTAATCAGCTCACATGGTATAGTGAAATGTTCAAACTTAGTTATAATCTTCGTGATCCACCATCCACCTAAAGAGTTCAAATTGAAATTACTTTTTTCAAAAATAGTTTTTTTTACAATGCAAGTAAAAATGTATCTGCCTTGACACAGTCTGGGTAATTCCTAAATCCGTTCGCAGCTCCTACTCATACGCAGCACAACATTGGCCGCGTTTCGCAGGAACTTCGAACTACTTCATCAGGGGATGCTGCCATGATCAAGCTGCCGAGCACATAAACAACTATATTCTGACTTCAAATTCAGACTTAGGACCCTGAATTTAATCCTGTATTTGATAGGTACCCAATATACAGGTCGATACAGTTATGCCGCGTTAGAGTGCGGCAGTGCCAGGCGCACCCTCGTTCCCCGCACGCACAGTTCTCTTCACTTACCGCTCGATACTCTCTTCAAATTGCATGCAAATGCATGCCGCGGCTGCGAAGCGTTAGGCGAAGGTTAGGCCCACACAACCCATTTTACTGTATAGAGCACCTATACAGTATCCTGGGTGTGCGGGCCTAACGCTTCACGGCCGCGCTGGTACCTGTCATTTCAAATGTCACGACGTTTGGCATCACGGCATGTGACGTCACGTCTTGAGCAGCCAATTGCACGCATAAGGGCCGCTTTCCCACGTGCGATGCGTCTGTCTGACAGCTGGAGGCAGGAGCCGCGGTCGTCGCTGATGCCCAGAGGGGGGGCTACAAAAGTAAGTTGCTTCGTCGCTTTAAACTGCCCCCCTCCTCCCGGAGCAAGGCTGCTTTTCACGCCCTGCTTCGGGAGGAGAGAACAAGGGACTGGCAGGCCCAAGCCTAGGATTGCCCGTCTCTCCCCTCGCTCTCTTGCTACTTTTTTTTCGGGTTTTGTTTTTTTTTTTTTGCTTCGGGAGGAGGGGACAGGACTGGGGCTGCACCGGAGACCGGACGTGGCTAGGGCAGGTGAACGGGGGCTGGGGGAAAGTTTGCTGTCTACCCTTACCCCTGCCTCTACTGCTGGGGTAAGGGTAGGCGGTAAGTTAGCAGGGTAAACACGCGGCAAAACGGCAGGGTAAAAAAGCGATAGTTGGGGCGCGCGTTACTGTATGGGAGGGAATAGCTAATTCGCTCGTTTACATTTAATATACATGCCGCGGGCGGAAGGGGGCACCCGGGGATTTTAAGAGGCGGTAGGAATGAGTTAAAGGGGATAGTGTATCGCGGGAAGGGCTAACGCGGCCGGAAAGTGAGTAGAAGGCAAGTTAGGAGCAGGGTAACCGCGGCCGCACTTTACTGTATCGATCTGATAGAGAGTAGCAGTAAAACATGACTGAACGTTTGTGCTTTCTTCACCCAGGAAAGAAGACTCTCCAAGGATCTTTTTTTTGCTTTGCATTGGCATTTTGCTTGAGCTTTTCACTGGTGTTTTCCCTGCCTCATTACTGGATCCAGTATTCCCTCACCCGCCTGTTAGTTTAACTTTGCCCTCTTCATCATAAACAATCGTACGACCAGTAGCATCAAATCCATGTTTCCTATCAAAGGAAGCACAGTGGCAGGAGCAGAGTTTGATTTGTCACTTTCCCTAAATAGCAGGGCCTTTCTCAGTTTATATTTGTTATGCATACAGCCGGCTCTTGCCGCTCAGTCTCAGCTATTTGTGTGATACGATCATCAGACTTGTAACGTGCCTGTTTCCCATGTCACATAATTTTTAGGAGAAAACAAACATTGTTTAAGCAAACAATAGTGCTTCTACTCCATTTTGCAGGTATAACAATACATTTCTAATGCTGCGGGATATGCAGGGAGCATTATTTTGTTTATTTTTGTTTTGTCATTTTAAGTGTTTCTTTTAATTTATGTTTTGGTTCATAGGGATGGAAACTTTCAAATGGATGCACGAGCGCGCATATGCATCCCTTTATAGGCGTGTAGCCAGGTACACGGCAATTTTATAACATGCGCGCACATATGCTCGCGTTATAAAATAACCCTTGTGCATTTATGTGTGCCCGTAACTTTAAGCTTGTGCAAGAACAGCAGCATAAATTGGCTTTGAGACATACAAGTGAGAGAGTTTTATTAGAGATGCGCATCTAGGCCATGACCAGTTTCACCAGTTCATTCACCAGTTTGACCAGCCTAGAACTAGGTCCTCCAAACCCCCCCTTATTCTTTAGCCTGCACTCCCCCCAGTTAATCCCGAATTTTCAAACGATTCATAAATGCCTGGATATAGTTTTATTAAGACTTGTACCTCATCCATAGCGGAAGTATCTTTGCACTGAAATAATCCCAGGCATATCTTTGGCCCAGCCCTGGAACACGCATGCTCCACCCACATCAGGATTCTTTTTTCCAGATGTGAGATATTCGCACATCAGTACTTGGACATACATGTACATCCGATTCATGTCCATCGCCTGATTTTGCTGCCTATCCCGTTTTTAAAATTCACCGGTTGATATTTATTTTTGTACAGACCCTCTAGGTCCCCACTAATTAAATTGTCCATAACATAAGCTCTAGGCTCTGATTTAAGGTAGGAAAGGTAGTTTGCAGTACATCCTTAGCAGGTGTCTGTTACGCTCAGCCCCTGGACTACCCACACCCCACCCCCTCCCTGCCCCTTTTTGTGAGCCACAGGACTTACACGTGTCCCGGGGCTTTACACACGTCGCTGGGCCTTTTTAAATAGGCCCGGCATGCGAAACCTTTTAAAAATCCAGCCCTCTATGTTTCTAAGCTATATCTTGGGATGTTTCTTTTCAAATAAGTTTGAGGGAGTAGGAGATGTAGATGTAGGGATGTACAGGGAAGGGTTTTTTGTTTGTTTCAGTTCATTTAATTCATTTTTGGAGCCTTTATTTTTTTGTTTTTGTTCTGTTGACTTTTTTTTTTCTTTTTTATTCATTTCAGAAAGTAGTGAACACTATATGTAAATATTTTCCAAAAATTGAACCCAAACATTTGCTGGATATTTGGAGACATAGATTTGTTTAAGGGTAAAATGTACCAAAAAAAATATGCCCAATGTGATTCAGTTCAAAAATAGCTTTAAAATGAATGCACATCCATAGAATAAGGTCCTGCTTTTCTAAGAAGAAATAGCCTTGTGGAAATTCCCATTCTCCAGGAGAAAGGGGCGAAAGGGGCCTGGGGATCTTCCTGTTGGGCACATGAGTGTTCCCTAGAGAAACTGGGCCTGGGTACTCCCAGCTTTCTGCCCATCGGGGAAAGCAGTATTTTTTCTCCCAGTAGCTGATGGAAGGGGATGTCTCCTGATGACAGAAAACACAACCTGAACCCTAGGAGTGGCTTTAGAGTTCACATTTCTGCTATTAATCAGTTTCCTCTGGAGATGAAAATAATCAATTTTGCTTAGGAATCAAATTAATTGAAAACCTATGAGTATCTAATTATTACTCTGAAAATATTTCAGCAGGTTATTTTTCACAGAAAAGTTTGTTTTCTAAAAGCCAACGACAGAGAAATGTTCCAGTTGTGGTGGCACCTGAATAGCTCAGTTTAGTGGTTTTTGCCAGGGCATATTTGGCATGAAAGACATCCTTCTCCCAGAAATACATGACGTGCAGTAGGTTTTATAAAATATTTATTTAAAAAATCGATTACCCTCATCACAAGTGCAGAAGTGGAATCAATTGCTTAAACAACATGACCTAAAACAGATTGTAGAGCAAAGGCAAATTCACAAAGCATCCAAGACCATTGATCTTTTCCATCTGGTCAGCACGTAAAATCTATGGCACTCAGATAAATGTGTTTAAACTTTCACATTCTTATCCCCCTGAGGAGGGCACTGCCAGTTAACTATTGGCCGGTGTCGGACGTTTTGTCATTTCCTTTTGTAAAAAGTTGAGTTTGTTTCAGTTTGCTGTAAGAAAAACTCCTGAAAATAAAACTTGCCAGCCAGTTGATGACTTTTAGGGGTAAGGGATTGATAGTCATAAGCATGCCAGGCAGAGTTTTAGCTAAAAAAAATTGTATTTGATATTCCTTAGAGAGTTCTTGCACAGATTCGGACGGCACAGTCTCTATTGGATTTTGTTTAACTTGCTGGTTGTCTCATGCCATCCTATCTCTTTTCTTTTCGTTTCTTTTTTTGCAAAATAGTTTTATTCTGTAGCTATGCAGAAAAACAAAGCAGACGTGAAGCCAAATATTTATAACTGGGCTCTAAGGCCCTAACAGTGTAATAAAGCGATGCAAATGGCATAGACTGTACCAGCTGTGATGCAGCGCCACAGGTTATTTTTCTTAAGCAAAACTGAAGCCCACCTCACTCATGCATTACAGAAACCCTTTCACTCCCTTAATTCCCACCCTAGTATTGTTCCTACTGCTCCATTACTCCAGTCATCTCCAACATACCGCACAGCCTACTCACACTCACACTCGCACTACCACACAAACCTCACAACACAACACAGAACTCCGAGAGAGCTAGCTTTTTAAAAACGATGACATTTCAATTTGCTCCAGACCTGCTAAGCTCAGCCCACTTGTTTGAATACCCCATATCTTTCAGATGTGCCGGTGGGTCAGCACATAGTTCATTCATTCAAAAATAACTGCCGTACAGCTGCGTAGGACATCCGTACCTTGCGTTTAGTGGCTTTCACATCTAACCGTTCCATTTGCATATCTGTAACCCTCCGGCATTCCCACTAATTTAATGTGGACAGGGAATCCTGTATCCAATTATGTGAGAAACACTGACATGCAGCATTGTAGCCCATATGTATAAATGTTTCTACCTTCAGAAACACCCTCAACCCTCTCTGCTGCGGCCCTCAGCAACCCCTCATGAGGCAATAGAATCCCCGTGGATTTATGTAATAACCTGCAGCACCTTTGTCCCAAAGGGGAATTATTTTAGGCCACGTTAAGAGTCTGTGAACGTGTGCCGTCCTCACAATCACATTTTACACATATCGATGGATTTTAAAAGCGCTATGCGCGCCAAAGCCGGGAGATACGTGCGCAACGCGGCCCGGTACGGAGCCACACAGATTTTAAAAACCACATGAGTACACATACATATCTCCTGATCCGTGCACAAAATAAACACTTCCCAAAAGGGGTGGAACGGGGATGGCACGGGACAGGGCATGAGCAGGTTGAGTCTGTACCACGAAATCTGTGTGTATTTACATACACAAACGAACCCCGGGGTCCCTACTGCGTAACTTTATTTCTGCTATGGACGGCGTTTAAGTAATAAAATAACAAAAGCTAGGCTAGACAGCAGGGTTTTAAGAGTCTGGGCTAATAGGGTAAAAGGGAATCAAGTTAGCTAGGGGGTTTAGGAAGTCCTCTCCTTTACTGGGGTGAACTGGGAACCTACTGGGTAAACAGGTAATTGTGTCAGCACGCATATCTACTAAAATGTGCCCCACTTCTGCACTCGAGTTGGCATTTGTGCCCACACAGCCCTGGATTTATCAATAGACACCCATTATCTTTGTGCCTAGGGCAGCAAATACTTACGGGCAGCAGGCTGGCCAAGATCTGCCACCTTCTAGCTTTGCTGAATATCATTCAGTAGAGAGCAGTGTTTTGCTTCCCTGAAACAGATGCTTACAGAAGAAGGGGGAGGGAAAACACCAAAAGTGCCTAAAAATGGCAAAAATCCTAAATCTATCCCTGTGCAAGAGTCAATATAAAGTCATGCGCACATGTATGCGCATATAGCTGATTTTATAACACGGGCACATATAAGCGCATATACACGCGTAGGTTATAAAATCTCCGTGTCCCATGAGTGCGCGCTGGCAAATGCATGCACATGTGTGCCCGCACGTAGGTCTTAAAATTTACATCAAAGACAGTAAACAGACACACGGGCGCACGTGTGCGCGTTTTCGGGCTTGTGTCCAGAGACATGTCCATTTTAAGAAAAGTAATTGCCATACTGGGTCAGACAAGAGGGTCCATCAAGCCCAGCATCCTGTTTCCAACAGAGGCCAATCCAGGCCATAAGAACCTGGCAAGTACCCAAAAACTAAGTCTATTCAATGTAACCATTGCTATTAATAGCAGTGGCTATTTTCCAAGTCAACTTGATTAATAGCAGGTAATGGACTTCTCCAAGAACTTATCCAAAGCTTTTTTAAACCCAACTACACTAACTGCACTAACCACATCCTCTGGCAACAAATTCCAGAGTTTAATTGTGCATTTAATGAAAAAGAATTTTCTTCATGGAGTGCCCCCTAGTCCTTCTATTATCTTAAAGAGTAAAGAACCGATTCACATTTACCTGTCTAGACCTCTCATGATCTTAAAGACCTCTATCATATCCCCCCTCAGTCGTCTCTTCTCCAAGCTGAACAGCCCTAATCTCTTCAGCCTTTCCTCATAGGGACCCTATATTTTTCCCCAAAATTTAATCCTCCCCCTGTTCTCCCGCTCTATCCATGATTAGGATCCTGCAATTAGTTTCAAAATAATAGAATATTCCTTTGTTCAATTTACGTCCTGTGGCTTCTACCAGCTCTATTATTGAATATTATGCTCTAAAGTTGTTGTATTAGTTCATAAATGATTTTAGTTTCTTCCGAAATCATTTTATTTGTATGTAAAACATTATATTATTTTATGGTTTACTATCTGTACTGCCGGTTATCGTATATACCTGTTATCTGTAAAGCCTGTTGCTAATTTTTGTTAATTGTAAACCGCGGTGATGTATCTTTTTACGTACTGCGGTATATAAAAACCTCTAAATAAATAAATAAATAGGGGAGCTGTTCCATCCCCTTTATCATTTTGGTTGCCCTACTTTGTACCTTCTCCATCGCAACAATATCTTCTTTGAGATGATGAGACCAGAATTGTACATAGTATTGAAGGTGTGGTCTCACCATGGAGCAATACAGAGGCATTATGACATTTTCCCGTTTTATTAACCATTCCCTTCCTAATAATTCCTAACATTTTATTTGCTTTTTGACTGCTGCAGCACACTGAGCTGACGATTTCAAAGTATTATCCACCATGATGCCTAGATCTCTTTCCTTGGTGGGCATATATGTGGGCATATTTTAAAATAGCCTGGACAGGCGTACATGTGTGTGAGTTTTAAATGGATGCACGCATGTGTGCACAAATGCAGAGTCTACTGTGAAGGTGGAATTTTATAAGGGGCATGCTTCGACGCCATTTGCCATGTTCCCATTTCACCCAGTTTAGGTATAGGACTTATAAACCCCTCCAATTTAATAGCCTTCTTTCCCCTATTAACACCAGCCCTTAAAACCACGCTGACTGGAATAGAATGTTTTTATTTTATTGCTTGCATGCCATTCATAGCAGTAGTAAAGTTACTTAGCAGGAAACCCTGGCGCACGTCTCTGCGCATCTCATGGCCTTCCCATGACATGCCCATGCCTCGTCCAGACCATACCCATGCCACACCCCTTTTTAAAAGCTTTTGAGTTGTGCGCATAACAGGAGATTCGCATGTACTTCTGCGGCTTATAAAATCCACTAGGCACGCACCAGCCCAACACGTTCGCATAACTCCCGGCTTTGGCGTATGCAGGGCTTTTAAGATTCACCTTTTTCAGGTGATAGGTCAAGCTTCATATGATAGCTTTTAACAACATTAACATAAGCATAGTGAAGTAATTTATACCTCATTTCTCATACAGTGATACCAGATTGATAGACAACCCTACCAAGTTCAACTGGTTTGATTGTACATTCTAGTCATAATGGTATAGATATTTAAAAAATATCCATTTACCTGACTCATCTGGATAGAGTTATCTGATAAAGTTACATGGATGAATTTTTGAAAGGGGTGGGATTGGGAGGGATTAATGAAAAGGGGGGAGAAGGGGAGAGAGGCAAAGAGAGAAAGCCTCTGGGGAGGCCATCACAGTTTTCAACTGTTTATCTCACTATAGGAGGGTCATCTAGTTACTCGAGGTGAGGCTTTGGTGGTAGTTTAGGGTTATGGGGCCAGTTTGACATGCAGCGTGAGACGTACGAACAGCACAGTGCACCTCAGTGAAGATTTGACGTCATTTGGAGTGAGGAAAATCTCACAAAGATGAGATTTCTACAATGATCTCTCACCCTAACTTGATGGTGCAGTAACTCAAACATTATCATAGCCACGCTCATTTTTCTTATCACAGGTATTATTCATGTGAAATTTATAGCATTTTGATGAATTTAGGCCTTAACTGGCTAACTTAAATGACTAAAGTTCAGTATTGCTACTTAATCAATTCTACTTATCTTGCTAAGTAGCACTACCCTGTTGTACCCATTACCCGCACCCAATTTAGGCATCTAAGAACTTAGCCAGTTAAATGACTTAACCACTAAGGGGGTCATTTTCCAGGCAGATCGCATGCGATAAGGAACGTTTCACACGCAAAAAGTCCCTTATCACATGCGATACCAAGATTGGGGCAGAGTCGGGGCGGCATCAACCTCAAAAGAGGAGGAGTCGGAGCGGCACCGGGGCTGATACCATGAAGACTTCGCCAACAGTGAAAGGTACACTGTGTTTTCGCTGCCAGTTTCATGCCGAATAACTACACCTTTTATGGTGTAGGTATTTGGCACGACGCAGGCAGCGATCGCACTGCGGAGGTATGATCGCTGCCAGCTATCGCAGGACTGCCCCCCATTACTGCCGAATTCACTATGCCTTGCGGCATTAGTAAATCCAGCCCTAAGTGATGGGCGCTGAATATAGGCCACTATTTATCTGTTTAAGTCTGACTTAACCGAATAAATGCTGTTTCAATATCGACCTTAATATTTTTATATTTATTTCAAGAGACATAAAAAATAATGATGATCATGCAAAAAAAAGAGCCACAATATTTTGTCATGCTAGTTCTTTCTGACGGCCTCTATAGATTACATGAGAAGTTATTAAATGATAATTGAGTAAAATATTATTGATCAAGTAAAAAATAATTTTGCCTGATTTCTCCACTTCCCGAGATTCTAGGCTTTTCAACTTATAACTTTGATATATTTGTTATTTGACAGCAGTTTTTATAAATAGATAATAAATTTACTATGGTAGCATTCAATCTTGTGGA
This sequence comes from Rhinatrema bivittatum, assembly GCF_901001135.1. Classification (NCBI taxonomy): domain Eukaryota; kingdom Metazoa; phylum Chordata; class Amphibia; order Gymnophiona; family Rhinatrematidae; genus Rhinatrema; species Rhinatrema bivittatum. Next base: position 1,409,156 of record NC_042624.1, on the reverse strand, counting down.
AATGCATAGCAGTACAACACAAGTGTTGACCCCCTTGATGGAAATGATATCAACATTTGCATAGTCAGCCGAGAATTAATGGTGCATGTTTAATGCAATCAATCAGACTTTATATTCTCAGTTCTGAAATGTCCTATGTCAGGTTACATCAGGGGAATCCAATCCATCAGTGCTCTGAAATTGTGAAACACTTACTGTAAAGCCAAAAGTACAGCACAGTATGAATCCTGCAAGCACAGATTTTTTTTTCCAAGCAGGCTTGGTTTTAAGAATCTCCAATGAATATTTATCAGCAATACTTGCATATATTTGGTTGGAGAAACAGTTTAATTTATAGATTGGTTAACTGGAAAACCAGACTTGTTTTGCAGCCCTTGAGAATCAGGATTGTTCACTCATGATATATATATATATAGAGAGAGAGAGAGAGACAAAAAACACTCCAAAGGAATGGAAAAAGAGCACTTATGTAAATGATATGGTAACAATTAAAAATGAATCTTTATTAAGTATTATTTGAAACAGTTAAAATAAATTAACACCTTACTACTATTAATTATAGCATGTAAATCAACCTAACATGTCCCTATATACATATGCCTGTTTGCCAATTATATACAAATAAGTCCCTGCCTCTACAAAGCTTGTTTATGAATGTTGATTCACTATTATAACATATAATGATTGTTTACATACCAAGATCATATAACAATTTGTTGTTAATGGTATCAATTTTCAATATATTGTGATGTGAATTAACTCAAAGATATATACACTATAAGGGGTCAATTTTAAAAGGAAGACATTTTCATCCATGTGCGCACATGTTATAAACTCAGCTGAACTAACTGTTCTAACCACATCCTCTGGCAACAAATTCCAGAGCTTAATTGTGCGTTGAGTGAAAAAGAATTTTCTCTGCTTAGTTTTAAATGTGCCACTTGCTAACTTCATGGAATGCCCCCTAGTCATTCTATTATCTGAAAGAGTAAATAATTGAAATCATATTTACCCGTTGTAGACTTCTCATGATTTTAAAGACCTCTATCATATCCCCCCTCAGTTGATATGTATACATGTTATAAATCATAACACTACAGAGAGTTTAGAAGTAGTGTGAATGAGGAATGATTGACTAGGGCAATTGATAAATATATGTGTGTGTTATTGTGCCAGTTTTATTTTTTTGAATTATTTTTTGAATAGTTTTAATATTCTTTGCCATTGTGTAATAAAACTTGCAATATTAAGCATATTTCAAATAATATAAAACATTAGTTGTGTTACCCTATTTTAGTGTTCTCTGACGGATATACCATTTTAGTTCACCTCATATCTTTTTTTTTTAATTTAAAGCCTAGATCCAATACATTATACATATGACAAATTCAACCTCCGATTAATATTATAAAACTTAGCAAGAGGGTTGGCATGTCTGAATCAAATCAGCAAATCCCAGATTGCTGGCCTTATATAAAACTTGGATGTATATCACATAGTGGAATTGGGAATGTCTGTCTAGTTTGGCATCTAAAATATTAAATCATTATAGTACATCATAGCCAGTTTTATTGTAATCCTTTTAATGATGTTATTGGCAGATATTCACTAAATTAGAAATGCGAGGTTACTACCCAGCCACGATGCCAACGTGAAACAATAGTTACAGAATGCAGAGTAGGCCATAATCATCCACCTAGTTAAATATTCCAGCAAATCCCTTAGGGATTGTATTTTGGATTGTATTTTGAATCTATTTTATTTTATTAACTCAAACTATAATTAACATACTATTTGGCAAGAACTTCTCTTTTGAATAATGTATTTTACTCCTTATTTTGAATTTGATGGAAATGAAAAATGAATATTATAATGTCTAGGACAGGAAGTTTACTAAATTCCTCTATTGTGATTTAACATGATTTGGAGAGCAAACATTGTAAAAAATCTAAAGATCCATACTAGTAAGGCTGTAAAATTTTCACTGTTTCACTGCATTATGCACAGGAATGCACATTTATTTTATTTATTAAATTTATTTCCTGTCTCTTCCAATACAATAGTCTAGGGCAAGTTACAATTATAACAATCATAAAACTGTATATAACAATCAGTAATAGACAACTAAATATTAAAAGCTAGGGGTGGGGAAAGTAAAAATGTATTCTTTATTTTTTATTTTGGTGGGTTTTGCCCCACAAATTTCATTTTGCTTAATGTTCTTTTTTTTTATTATTTATTTTTATTTATTTATTTAAAATATTTCTATACCGGCCTTCATGAATGGGATTCATATCAGGCTGGTTTACATGAAACAAGGGAAAAACCAAGTAACTATAAATAAGAAAGGTCGAAACAATCAAAGTTACAATAAAACAGGGGTATTAAAACTTGGGAGCTAGAGTAGCTAGGAATAAGTGAAGTAGGAGTATATTTATAAAATGTATATATAATATAAATTTATATATATATATTTATATATATAAAAAGTATATTTATAAAATGAAATAAACATTAAAAAAAACCCAGAGTCTTCTGAGGCCTCCCGAACCCACCATCCATCCCTCCAACCTGAAAAAATGCCGGGGTCAGGATCCCCCCTGCCCCCACTTTCCCGGCCTGGGGGAAATACGATGATGAGACCCAGACAGAGGCCTCGGCCAGGGCAGTTTGCCACAATCTCGGCCTAGGCCCTACACAAGTAGGGCCGGAGATAGCAGGAATTAGGGCCGTGCCAGCTAAGAAAAGTAGGCCCCTATGTAAGGTTCTGATGTGATACTTAAGAGAAATCATTTTCTAAATTTCCCAAATAATTTATATTTATTTAAGAAGGCTTTACGAGCTTTTTTGTTAGCAAATTCTTAAATTACATTTGAAATTTGTATTTATACATGTTAGAAATAGATATATTTAGCTTTTTTAAAAATTTTATCCAACAAAAGTAGGCCCCTTGAACATTGTAGGCCCTAGCCAAATGGCCATGCTGGCACTCCCTCTCTCCTGGAGTGTACACAAGGCCCAGGCTTGAAGGCTTGGTTGTGATGATTGGGCATAGGCCTAGACAGGGACCTGGTCTGGAAGCTAGGTCCCTACGCTAGGGCCTCAGCCCAGTATGCCTGGGCATCATCAGCCTAGACCAGGGCCTCTGTGCCGGGTACCAGTGTCAGGCCTGGGTCTGGGCAGAGGCCCCTGCCTTAAATGAACTGCCATACACCAAAATGATAAGCTCCACTGAAGAGGGTGGCACCAGAGTTAACTCCAGTTTGTCTTAAGTAGACACCATCATTTTCAAGAAGAAGACTGAAGAGGACACTGAACTGAGGCCTGGGCTCCAACCTTCGGGCCTGAGCCTGGGTTTGGCCCAAGGCCTCTGCATTGGAATTGAGCCCTGGCATCAGGCCATGGACTGGCCATTGCCTAGGCTTTCGCCCAGGTGTTGGGATCCATCATTGGGACCTGGCTTCCGGACTGGACCCCGGCTTTGGACCTACACTTGGGCTGCAAAATTGGATTCCCAATGGAGCAGATAATTGTGGGCAATTATTGGGGTCTTGACCAAAATTCATCATTGGGCCCGGGCCTCAGCCGCGACCCTGGCATCACACTTGGGCCTAGGCCATAAGAACATAAGAACATAAGAAAATGCCATACTGGGTCAGACCAAGGGTCCATCAAGCCCAGCATCCTGTTTCCAACAGTGGCCAATCCAGGCCATAAGAACCTGGCAAGTACCCAAAAACTAAGTCTATTCCATGTAACCATTGCTAATGGCAGTGGCTATTCTCTAAGTGAACTTAATAGCAGGTAATGGACTTCTCCTCCAAGAACTTATCCAATCCTTTTTTAAACACAGCTATACTAACTGCACTAACCACATCCTCTGGCAACAAATTCCAGAGTTTAATTGTGCGTTGAGTAAAAAAGAACTTTTTCCGATTAGTTTTAAATGTGCCCCATGCTAACTTCATGGAGTGCCCCCTAGTCTTTCTACTATCCGAAAGAGTAAATAACCGATTCACATCTACCCGTTCTAGACCTCTCATGATTTTAAACACCTCTATCATATCCCCCCTCAGTCGTCTCTTCTCCAAGCTGCATTGGTCACATCCTATGCCTAGGCAACGCCCTGGCTTCAGGCCTAGGCTTAGGCCCCAACATCACACTCAGGCATAGGCAGATACCTTTGAACCTGGACTTAGGAATGATCGAGCACTTTTTTTTGGTTTTTGTTTTCAAAATGAAATGTGAAAACCAACAAAATTTCATCATATTTTCAATCATTTAGCTTTGTGAATGAAATAGGAAATGTAGTCTCATTTCTATTTTCTTTTCTCCAGAATGTCCATCCCTATTAAAAGCATGCTGGCATTGCAAAGTTTTCAATTGATTTCAAAATCATTTTATATCACATGTTGGAGATGTTCCATCTTTCAGGAAAAGAATTGGGAGGGGTGTAATTAGCACCAACCCAACCACCCCACTCTCATTTCCTGTAGCAACTCCTAACCAAAGCCTTCCAATATGGTGATGGGTAGAGATAAAGGGGGCCATCTTTGCATAGCCCCTGTAGGCCAAAATGGGCATTATCTCAGACACCCTTCCTGACCTGGATGCCTATTGCCTAAATTTGCCAAGCCGACTGCTTCTAGATTGATTATGGAGTTGCAGTTACTTTGTATATTCAATCAAAGCAACTGATGCACCCTATTCCACACAAGTAGCCATTTCATGGGGCATTCAACAATAACTAGCTATGATTGGAGAAAGGCCTGAAAAGAGAGGAAGCAGTCAGCAGTACCTGGATTGCTGATGTGACTGAAGATAAGAGCAGAGAGTTGGTAAGCATCTACGGTTGGCAAGGAGATTCAAAGAAGAGCAAGAAGCAGAAATCATCGTCATTCTGACTCAGTGGCAGATTCCCGATGAAGACCGGCCCGGGGATTCGCCACCCAGGCTAGCTCAGGAAATACCGCGTGGTCTGCTGCGCGTGGCTCTGTCACGGTCGCGCTCGGTAGACCATGTGACTAGCACAACCGGCCCACCGGGGGATGCCTGATCCCCCAATAGGCCATTCCGCCACTGTTCTGATTATATTCTGAATATAGGCTAGGCTGGACATGAAGATAAGAACTTAAGAATTGTCATACTGGGTCAGACCAAGGTCTGTCAAGTCTAGGATCCTGTCTCTGACAATGGCCAAACTAGATCACAAGTTCCTGGCAGATCTAATAAAATAAATCTATTTCCTGTTTTTCACTCCCAGGGATAGAAATAGCTTTCCTTAATCTTCCTGGATAAAATTGTCTTGTGGACATTTCCTCCAGAAACTTATCCAAACCTCAATAAGATGCCACCACCTCATGTTATTTTTGCTATAACAGACTAACACAGATTTCTCTCTGAATATCTATTAAACCCCACTATGCTAGTTGCCTTGATCATATCCTCTGGGAACAGATTCCACAGCTTGATAGTGAGCTGAGTGAAAAAGTACTTTCTGAGATTTTTATTGAGTCTGCTGGCTCTTAGTTTAATTGAGTGTCCCATTGTTTTATTATTACATGAAAGGGTTCCCAATCCACCACACTCAAGAAATTTTATAAAGTTCTATCATGTCCCTTCTCAGTCATCTCTTTTCTAGGCTGAAGAGCACTAGCCTGCATAGCCTCTCATCACAGGAGAGATGTTCCATTCCCTTTATCATTTTTGTCATCTTCTTCTGAACCTTTTCTAGTCTACTATATCTTTCTTGAGACACAGCTACACACAATACTCAAGGAGTGGGTACACCATGGCTTTATATAGAGGCAATATTATATTTTCCATTTTATTCTGCATTCCCTTTTGGATCATTCCTAATACTCTATTTGCTTTTTTGACCTTTACCATGCACTGAGCCAAGGGTTTTAATATATTGTCCACAAGGACTCCAAACTCCTTTTCCTGGGTAGTGACTCCCAATACAGAGCCAGCATATTATGTATCTGTAACTGGAATTATTTTTCCCTATCTGTATCACTTTGCACTTCTCGACATTAAATTTCATCTGCGATTCAGTTGCCCAGCCTCCTATCCTCACAAGGTCCCACTGCATTTCTTCACAATCTGCTGACATTTTAATAAATTTGAATAGTTTTGTGTCACCTGCCAGTTTGATCACCTCACTCATCGTCCCTTTTTCCAGATTATTTATGAATATGCTAAAGTTCAAGTGCCACTCTCTGTGGTGGTACTCTAATGACCTTTCTCCTTCTGGAAAGCTGTCCATGTATTCCTACCCTCTGTTTCCGGCCTTTTAACCCGTTACCAATCCACTAGAGAACACTGCTTCCTATCCCACCACTTTATAACTTCCATAGGGGTCTCTTCTGGGGGACTTTGTCAAATGCCTTCTGAAAATCCAGATGTTCTCATTTTTATCTACATGCTAATTATTTATACCTTCCAAAATTCTTAAAAATTGGTAAGACAAGTCTCCTTGCTAAAACCAACCATGTTGACTCTTCTCCATAGGCCAACGATTTAGTTTCTAAGAATGGCCTGTACCATTTTGTCTGGCACCAGTGGCGTGCGGTCAGCGCCTTCAAGGGATTCAGTGAATCCCCAGCCCTGACCAATTTCCTTTATTTATTTATTTTTGTCTTTGCAATTTTTTTTACCTCAAGTCTGGGCAGGGATAAACCCAGGGCCAGTGGAGCATTAGGCAGGCACATAGAGTACCACGGTCCCAGGGGCGGTAGCAAGTGGCAGCATGTCAGAGTTCATGGGACCAACCTGCTCGATAACGAAAGGAAGCTGTCAGTGTATACAGCGCGATGCGACGGCTGCTGAAATTATTCTCTCCACTCAGCGCCCCCCTCCCCGCCAATGAAACAATGATGCCTTATCTGAGGGACCCTGCTCTGCCGGGAAATCCTCAAGTGCCCAGAAGAGAAGCTCATGCTGGCTGCTGAGTGCACAGTTGAGGAGGAATGGAGCAAAAGTGCCGTGCTTGATGAAGAACTCGACCCCACACCCCCACCTGATCAACCAGACCAGCATGAGGGGATCTGAGTAGCTGAGGAAGGCAATTGAAATCCCAGCTACATTCAGTAAAGCTCCCGATGCCAAGAGAAGCTGGGCAGCCCGGGCCAGAGGCAGAGAACAGAGGTGGGGAGGGGATGAGGGAGAACTCTGAGGGGAGAACAGGAATTTTGCTGGAAGGTACTGGGGTATTGCCATTGTGTGAGAGAGAGATGGCTGAGGAGAGAGGGGCGAGATGAGGGATTAAGTGGGCTCATGGAATTTTGGGGATTGAGGGGGAGAGCAGGGACTTTGGATGAGGAAGGGATTGAGTGGGAGAGCAGGAGTGAGGATGGTTCAGGCGGGGAGAGAAGAATAGAGACTGATGGGAGAAAAGCCTGGGATTGGGAGAGCAGGAGTTTGGATTGGGGAGTGGGTTTGGGGACAGAACAACAGCAGGGATTAGGTGGAACAGCAGGAATGTGGGGAATGGAGGGAAGCATTGAACAAGTTATTGTATATTCTTATCATATTCTCCTTTTCATGTAAAATACATTTGTTGTTATAATTTCAGACTTCATTATTCATAATGGGGTAGATTTTTAAAGTTATGCGCAGGTGTAGATTTGTTCGCGCAACCCAGCACGAACAAATCTACGCCTGATTTTATAACATGCGCGCGCTACCACGCGCGCATGTTATAAAATCCAGGGTCAACGCGCACAGGAGGGTGCAAAATTGTGCAACCTGCGCACGCCGAGCAGCCTGCCTCCATTCCCACTGAGGCCGCTCCGAAATCGGAGCGGCCTCGGAGGGAACTTTTTTTCTGCCCCCCCACCTTGCCCTCCCTTCCCCTACCTAACCAACCCCCCGGCCCTAACTAAATCCCCCCCTACCTTTGTTCAGAAAGTTATGCGCGCCAGCCAGCTGCCGGCGCGCCATTCCCCGGCCTGGGGACTGGTTAAGAGGCCTTGGCCATACCCCCAGAATGCCCCTGGGCTGGCACCACGCCCACAGCCCCACCCCCGGAACGTCCCGAATGCAGCGCTGCCCCCAACATGCCCCCAAGCAAATCCCCATGACTTACGCATGTCTCGGGACTTTGCGCGTGCCGACATGCAAGTCCCCTGCGCACGTAAATCCAGATGGATTTACACGCGCAGAGCTTTTAAAATCTGCCCCAATAAGTCACAATGTTAGGGTGATTAGGGGACGCATGGCTGAAGTTTCCCCTAGAATGCTTGGTACCCTTGCACCTGCCCGAGCCAATGCTGCACTCCCCCATCCTTACTCCCACAATCAGCAGCAGGAGTCGCGTATCAGTTAATGTCATTTCCTGTAGTCGTGGGGCCAGTCTCACAGCTTATCATGAGGTCGGCTCCATGGCAATAGAATTTCACATTGTATCAGTGTGACTGCTATGGTCCATGTCGCAAAGAACCTGTGAGCTGGCAGGCTGTCGCTGAAAAGCTCTTCCTGCAGCAGACAAAGAAGACAGGAGACCCAAAATCCCATCAGGCAACTGCAAGGGACTGAATAAGAGAGGATCTGCGACCTGGTGGCATGGCAAAGAGAGGGGGAGACCCTGAATCTGTGTGTGAGGGAGTGAGAGAGAGCGTTAGTGTTTCTGAGAGTGAGCAAGCCATTGAATGTGAGAGAGTGCCTGTGTGTGTGTGTGTGTGTGTGTGTATGTGCATACAGAGAACAACTAAATGTAAGAGAATACCTTATATATGTGTGTGTGTGTGTGAAGGAGAGAGACGCTTGGTGGGGAGGATGAGAGCATCACAGAGTTTGAATATCTGGGTGGGAGGAAGAGAGAACTACTGAGTATGAGAGTGCCTATTTTTGTGTGAGAGATTGCCTGTGTGTGTGTATATGAGACAGAGAGACTGACTGAATGTGAGATTGCCTGTATGTGTGTGTGTATAAGAAGGGGAAAGAATCACTGAATGTGATATAGTGCCTTTGCATGTGTGAGGGTCACAGAGCCACACTCAGAATCAATGAGTGTGACAGAGTACCTTTGTATGTGTGTGTGTGTGTGTGTGTAAGAGAAGAAAGAGCCACTATGTGTGGCTAAAGAGTATGAGTATAGAGGAGAGAGAGAATAAAGTTTGCATACCCTCCCCCCAACTAATCCAGGTCAAACTCAAGGTGACTAGAAATCAAATGTTCCCAGGTATGGAGAGCATGCTATCTTTTCTTCTGGTTATTTTAAACATCAACTTTTGCATCATTTAAGACGTATTTTGGATGTGACAGATTTTAGAGCAGTAGTCCAAGCTTTCATTTTGTCTACGGTGGACTATTGTAATTCATTGTATGTTCAACTACCACAAAAGCGCTTGCGAGTTTTGCAAAACTCGGCAGCGTGTTCAGTCATAAAGAGTCCATTTTGTGAGCATATCACCATACCCCCCCCCCGCCCCCCCATTGCATCAGCTCCACTAGTTACCGATTTCTTTTCAGATAAAATGTAAAGCATGGATCATGGTTTTTAAAGCTTTAAGAACAGTTCATCTTCCATTTTTTACTCAATTGTTTAAATTGTATCAACCCTGTAGATCATTGTGGTCCACTAATTAGCAGCTTTTAATGGTCCCACCCAAGGGGAACGTTTGACTGCCGACAACAAGCAAACGTCCTTAATCTTTAATCGGTTATAAATTATGGAATGATTTGCCAGTGGAGTTGTGGATTTTTATCTGATTTAAAAGATTTCAGGAAACAGCTACTTGTTTAAAGACGCATTTAGTTGAGAAAGTTACGGTAATTGTTTTATTGTTTGTTGCCCATGATTTTATTGCTGTATGTTAAGATGTGATCCGCTTAGCTTGAAAGTTTTATTACAGGTGGACAAAAAAGTGTTTTAAATAAATAAAATAAAATAAATACTGACTGGAGTTGAACTGGGAGTTCTGGTATACAGATAAGTAACCAGCCAAGGAAAAGTATTGACCAGTCAATAACCCTTGAGCCTAGAAATGGCAGTGTGTCAACTGGAACAGAGTTCTCCCTGCCAAGAGCCTTTGGCTAGTACACTTGGATGTGGAAGTAACAGAATTTACTGGTTTACCCCATATGGACCAGTCCTGGACATGGCGGGTCTGAGGCGATGGTGGCGGGTCATACAAATGAATACAAAACGGGAGTCATCACTAATAACACAAAATGGACTGGGATCCTTATCCATGTCAGACAGATTTAGTATTTGTGTGACTTTCACGTGAGATTTAGTTTACTGAGGTTTCATGTAAAACAGCCATTTATATATAGTGCGAATAAAAGTGTTTGCAAAGGTTTTCTGTAAAGCATGTGATTGGTTTGTCCTCCTTATTTCTCTACTTTCACCCAATTCCAAAAGGAGATTCTCTTTAAAACTAATTGTATGAGAGATTTGTCGTCATTGCCGTTAATAGAACAGGAACAATTTTCTCAAAGCAGTGGAATTTCTAGCCACAGGCTCCATTTAAGCTATTTACAAATAGAACATTCATTTTCTGTTTTATTTTTAAGCAAATTGCAAGAGTAAAATCTCTGACAATGTAACAAGACAACAATTTAAGACTTTCAGTTAGAAGAGGAGAAGGTTTGACAGGCATTAAAGCAAGGGGTTTTCTCATTAAATCAATATTTTTTTAGACTTCTTAAGCTGTCAAATTCTATTACTCTGCATTAATGAAAGCGTATCTGCTTATTAATTAGCCAGGTATATTAAGACTTTCATTTCATTTGGAAAGGGATCCTTGGAGGGCAACAGTAATCAAACATTGTAGTTGCAGTTCCATTAGATGACAGAATAGAAATAAAAAAAAGAACTATGCACATTATCAGCATGAAAATGTCTTCTTATCTAAATTAAACCCTAGGGTTTGTTGAAAAGCTTCCATTCAGTGATTTGGTTGTTAGGCTTCTAATAATCTGTTTAAAGGACATAGAATAGCAGTATGGTTCACTGTATGATCAGCTGCATGAACTTTATTCTATCAATTACAAACAGAATAATTAGGATTGCCAAATTTCAACTGTGAAAATTCTGAAGACTTGGAGACAATGAGTAAAATCTTTGCCGACAGTGTCTCATTCAGTATCCATAACCTACAGTCATGGCCATCCTTAAAGGGAATGGGGAAAAATAGGAACATTTTCCAGAAATTATTCAGTTGGATCATTCAACCAATTCTTCTACATGACTTCATGAGAATGAAGTATTGAGCCTATACTGGATACGACAGAATCCCAAGATAAACTCTTCACCTTGTATTCTGTAAACATACACCAACACTCTCTCAACAGTGGGTACCAAGGAAAACTAGGACATTTCCTCTTACAATTTGCCATACAAAACTAATATTCAAATTCTCATATCACCTCAGTAACAGCAACATAGGCTCCCTCTGCTGCCATGAACATTATGAAACATTACAAAATGCATTCAGAACCTGTAGAGCAAATCCACCATATTCTAACACTAACTAGGAGGGTTGGTGGAAGCATTAGGCAGACTAGGCAATTGCTTAGGGCACTGGAAGAGGATGGGGTGGTGCCAGAAGTTACAGTTTGTTTGTTTGTTTGTTTGTATGTGGGTATGGAAGAGAGGTGAGAGATGGCTGTGGTTAAGTCAGGGAAGTCTTGGGAATGTGAGTTGTACAGGGGTTGCAGAAGGAGAGAGAGAGAGATATTATGTAATGGCAATCACGTGATCACTGGCAATCCACCGACCTTGCTAACTAGCAGACTCAAACAGTAACAACCCTACCTTGATATATAAGGTTGTCACCAATATGTCTTTTAGTAATGCATCAGAATTTTCACAGATCCTGGGTGTGAGGTCGGAGAGAGTAGGAATGGTGGTATTCCCCGATACTCCCCAGCAGAAGGTGTGCTTTTAGGGTATGTGTGTTTAAGAAAACGCATAAGCTCACTTTCGCTCATCTTCTTTACTGAGAGGGTGGATGGGACTGAAGGGTGATATTCTTGGGCCCTAGGGACTGGGGGGATTTCCTTGGCATCCAAAATAAGTTTGAGCGTGGAAAGGACCAAAAAAATGGTCCAAAGGGAGATGGAAGTTAGTCCCATACTCCTCGTAATTCATGTTAGAATATCTAAGTGTTCAGAGAAGTGGATTTCCAGTTTGAGTTAACTTGAAGACTGCCAGAATGAGAAATCTCCTTGCAGAGTAGACTCATCTGTAGTGATATCAAAATGAATTTCCAGTTTCTTACTGGGAAGGAGCCTGCATCCAGCTTGCAGGTACTATTCAGGGAAGTGCCCAGGGAGGGTCCATTTTTAAGAATACCTACTGCCAGAGTGTGCAGATTTAACAATGACCGCGTCTGTGATTTCTAGGAATTTTCTTTCTGTATTGAAGTACGTTATTCTGAACTGTACCTTTGGTGAATTTTCATCTGCAAACACATGCCAATGAATGGATTTCATTTTTTAACAACTCCAAACTTGGTGACTTTACAGAGGACCTCTAGTCAGCCTAAGGACCTTGAAAGCTTTACCTTTCCCCACTGTCTGGAAAAGTCCCTGGGTGCATAGGTTAGAACTTTTCCCCAGAACGCCAAAGAAACCCCTAAGTTCTACTAGCAGGTGAAACAGGAGTTAAAACTATTACACAAGGCCTGAGAACACTAATACACCACCTATTAGAAAAAAATAATCTGGACTGCTATAACTTCCCTAAGTGTCTCCAACATCAAACACCTCGGTCATGACAGCAGCAGTCTTCCTCTCCACAGATGCACACATTCACAGACTTTTTATTTTCTAAATGTGTTGGTTCAAATCTCTATTTTCTTCTTTCCTTTCTATCTTCTCCTAACTCCTTTTCAAGGAAATCTGTCCATTTGTCAATGCTACTCTCCCCTGCTGTCTTCTTCACTCATCTGTTTAATCTTTCCCTTTTATTTCATGCTTCTTCTCCATCTCTCTTTTCTTCCTCTTTACCTGCTCATATCTAGATTTTACTGCTTATTCTCCCCCTCATTTTCTTCTCTTCAATCTCCCTCTTTTGACCTCTCATCTCCCTACCAGCTTTTAATCCCTCATTCTCATCTTTTCCATCTCATCTCCTTACATCTTTTCCCCAGCCTTACCATTCCCCTCCATCTTTCACTCCTCCTCAGTTTCCTATGTACCCCTTTGTCTTTCACTTATTCCCTAGACCCCCAGTGCTACCCTCCATACTCCCCCTTCCCAGCCAAAACTACTTTCCTCTGTCTCTCATCCCCTCACTAGCCTCAGTTCCTTCTGTCTCTCTTCTTGTCCCCTGCATGCAGACCCTTTTTTCTCTCTTACCCCTTCCCAGGATCCCATTCCCCTCTATCATCTGCTCCCTTGATCCGATTCCACAGTTCTATCTCTTTCCTTTGTTTCTCAGCCCCTCCTGAGTCCTCCAAGTCTTTTACCATATTTTAATCTCTCCCTACCCTTTAACTCCTTTTTTTCCTACTCTAACACCACACATCCACAGCTCCCTTATACCTTCAGGTCCATCTAACCCTTCCCAACTCATGTCCCTCCCCACATTCCCAAGTCCATGCTGTCCCCGCAATCCCAGTCAGTCTCTGACACCCTATTCTCTCTCTGAGGCTCTGGAATCCCCACCAAATCTCAAGTTATCCCAATTCTCAAAGTCTCCATTTTCCTACACAATCCCCACATTCTCACTTTCCCCACAAATCCCAGAGTCTCTACTCCCCCCCCCCCCAAAAAAAAAAACAACCCAATCTCCATTCCCTTAAATATGTGAATCCCTTCTCTTTCCTCCTCCCTCCTTACCGAAACATCAAGTCTGGAAGCCACTCCTTCCCCATCAATGACTCTCCCCTCTTCCCCTTTACTTGATCTATTCTCTCCCCCAACATCTCTATTCTGAGTGTCCCTGCTCTCTTCCCACCCCCCCATCCCCAAATCAGTCCAATCAGAGACTCTCCTTTCTGTCCTCTCTCCCCCCCCCCCCACCCATCCACACTCCTGTGATTATACATGTCTCTGCTCCTCCTCCTCCTGCCTCTTCCTAAGCTTTAAACGTGTTTCTCTGGCTGCACCTGACTCTATTTTCTCCATATCTCCCTCCTCTAGAAGCTCACTTAGCATCTATAATATGATTGTGCCTCCTTCTGCAGCAGAAGCAGTATTTTCCCTCTTTCTCTGCACCTGTGCTGTTTGAACCATGCAGTGCTCTGCAGATATATATTAGAGATGTGAATCGTGTGATCGATCGTCTTAACGATCGATTTCGGCTGGGGGGGGCGAGGGAATCGGATCGTCGCGGTTTTGTTTTTTTAAATATCGTGTAAATCGTAAATCGGGGGAGGGCGGGAAAACCGGCACACTAAAACATCCCTAAAACCCACCCCGACCCTTTAAAATAAATCCCCCACCCTCCCGAACCCCCCCCAAAATGCCTTAAATTACCTGGGGTCCAGAGGGGGGGTCCCGGTGTGATCTTTTACTCTCGGGCCTCCGGTGCATTGTAGAAATGGTGCCGGCGCTACCTTTGCCCTGTCATATGGCAGGGCAAAGGTAGCGCCGGCGCCATTTTGATTTTTGTCCCCAGACGTCAGGAGCATAGAAGATCGCTCCCGGACCCCCAGGGACTTTTGGCCAGCTTGGGGGGGCCTCCTGACCCCCACAAGACTTGCCAAAAGTCCAGCGGGGGTCCGGGAACGACCTCCTGCACTCGAATCATTTTGCAGTACAAAATGGCGTCAGCCACACGACGTATGGCCGCCGTATGGCCGGCACCATTTTGTACGGCAAAACGATTCGAGTGCAGGAGGTCATTCCCGGACCCTCGCTGGACTTTTGGCAAGTCTTGTGGGGGTCAGGAGGCCCCCCCAAGCTGGCCAAAACTCCCTGGGGGTCCAGCGGTGGGCCGGGAGCGATGTCCTACGCTCCTGACGTCGGGGGACAAAAAACAAAATGGCGCCGGCGCTACCTTTGCCCTGTCATATGACAGGGCAAAGGTAGCGCCGGCGCCATTTCTACAATGCACCGGAGGCCCGAGAGTAAAAGATCACACCGGGACCCCCCCCCACTGGACCCCAGGTAATTTAAGGCATTTGGGGGGGGGGTTCGGGAGGGTGGGGGATGTATTTTAAAGGGTCGGGGTGGGTTTTAGGGTTGTTTTAGTGTGCCAGTTTTCCCGCCCTCCCCCTTCCCCCGATTTACGATTTTTGACGATAAATCGGGGGAATTCCTATTAAATATCGCCTCTAACGATTTGATGATTTAAAATATATCGGACGATATTTTAAATCGTCAAAAAACGATTCACATCCCTAATATATATATATATTGGACACAAATGAAGATAGAGGAGAAATGGTGGCTAAG
The DNA here is from genome assembly GCF_901001135.1 of Rhinatrema bivittatum. Classification (NCBI taxonomy): domain Eukaryota; kingdom Metazoa; phylum Chordata; class Amphibia; order Gymnophiona; family Rhinatrematidae; genus Rhinatrema; species Rhinatrema bivittatum. The sequence continues at coordinate 1,393,802 of NC_042624.1, read as the reverse complement.
TTATATATATCAGGCCAGGATATAAGAACATAAGAAAATGCCATACTGGGTCAGACCAAGGGTCCATCAAGCCCAGCATCCTGTTTCCAACAGTGGCCAATCCAGGCCATAAGAACCTGGCAATTACCCAAACACTAAGTCTATTCCATGTTACCATTGCTAGTAATAGCAGTGGCTATTTTCTAAATTAATAGCAGGTAATGGACTTCTCCTCCAAGAACTTAACCAATCCTTTTTTAAACACAGCTATACTAACTGCACTAACCACATCCTCTGGCAACAAATTCCAGAGTTTAATTGTGCGTTGAGTAAAAAAGAACTTTCTCCGATTAGTTTTTAATGTGCCCCATGCTAACTTCATGGAAGGCCCCCTAGTCTTTCTATTATCCGAAAGAGTAAATAACCGATTCACATCTACCCGTTCTAGACCTCTCATGATTTTAAACATCTCTATCATATCCCCTCTCAGCCGTCTCTTCTCCAAGCTGAAAAGTCCTAACCTCTTTAGTCTTTCCTCATAGGGGAGCTGTTCCATTCCCCTTATCATTCCGGCAGCCCCTCTCTGCACCCTCTCCATCGCCACTAAATCCCTCCTGAGATGCGGCGACCAGAACTGCACGTAGAAGGGAGAAGAGGGAGAAAAAGAGGAAGTGAGTGGGTAAAAAAAATGTGTTCAGTCCAGAAACTCTATGAACAATTGACACTTGTTTCTGCCAAAGAAAAGGAAATGGCTATCAAGATCGATGGGTGGAAGAGAGGAGCCATTCTGGTTGCTAGGACCTCTACAGAACATCATGCCTGCTACAAGTATGTAGCACAATACAGTACACCTATAGTATGAGCTCAGACAGGCAGAGAGAGGAAAAGACAGAATGACATAGCAAAGAGGTGAGGCTTCTGTCTCAGCCTCCTGGTTGCTACAACAAAGGAAAGAGCAGTTACAGGCAGATGGAAGTGTTACTTAAGAACAAGAGAAATTGCCATGCTGGGTCCGACCAAGGGTCCATCAAGCACAGCTCCCAGTTTCCAACAGTGGCCAATCCAGGCTACAAGTACCTGGCAATTACCCAAACACTGGTGCCAGTGATAGCAGTGGCTATTCTCTAAGGGGTCAGTTTTAAAAGGTGTACATGGATGCACCAATTTTATAACATGACGCATGGACATGAAATCCAGCACGCATGTGCACATGTTATAAAATACATTTCCCGTGTGCACATGCGTGCTGGATTTCATGTCCATGCGTCCATGTGCAGGGAGGTGGCCTGCACACGGAGGGGCAAAATTTCAGAATAATACGCGTGGCAACACAATTGGGCCTAAACCAGTTCTTTCCCAGTCTCCTCCAATTAAGGAGTGGACTGGGAGGGAACTTCCCTAATCCTAACTCTACCCTTCCTACCTTTTCCCCTCTCCTCCCTGACCTCTAATCCTTCCCTAGCTATCCTCATTTTTTTTTATTTTAATACTTGCTGCTGCTCTGGAGCAAAAATAAACTCCATGTGCCGGCCAGCCCGCCAGTGTGCGCTTCTCGAGGACAGCATCTAATGGCTCTGTCCCAGGCCACCCGCCATCCCTCCATGCCCAGACCTCACCCCTTTCTTCTGGCCCAGCACTTCTGCGCATACCAGTGGTTACGCGTGTGGCTGGGCCCTTTCTAAAATGCACTTGGCACGTGCAGGGCCCGGTCACGCGCGTAACCCCTAGTTTTTACACATGCAGAGCTTTTAAAATCCTGGCTTTAGTCAACTTTTCCTCTATAAACTTATCCAAACTTTTTTTTAAACCCAACTGCACTAACAACTAACCATGTCCTTTGGCAACAAATTCTAGAGCTTAATAGTGCGTTGAATGAAAAAGAATTTTCTCTGATTAGTCTTAAATGTGCTACTTCCTAACTTTATGGAATGCCCCTAGTCCTTCTATTATCTGAAAGAGTAAATAACCGATTCACATTTACCTGTTCTAGACCTTCTTGAAGCTGAACAGCCCTAACCTCTTCAGCCTTTCTTCATAGGGGAGCTGTTCCATCCTCTTTATCATTTTGGTTCCCCTTCTCTGTACCTTCTCCATCACAATTATATCTTTTTTGGGATGCGGTGACCAGAACTGTGCACAGTATTCAAGGTGCGGTCTCACCATGGAGCGATACAGAGGCATTATGACATTTTCCATTTTATTCACCATTCCCTTCCTAATAATTCCCAACATTCTGTTTGCTTTTTTGACTGCTGCAGCACACTGAGCCAGCGACTTTGTTGAGGACTGTCTCATACTGTAATGAGGTTTGGATGAGCCGCTTTGAATTCACGAAAAATAAAAAGGAAATATTACTTTATTCTTTAACTAAAATTGTGGACTGTGTATCTTCTCTGCACCTCCCTTCTCCTTTATGTCAATAATATGAAGGAACATTATTGGGTGTATCAGTGATGCTATCTGAATTGAACATTATGGATAATTTCGCGCGTAAGACAGCTTACGCGCGCCGGCCCTATTTTAAAAAGTCCCGGCGAGGTGTGTAAAGCCCCGGGACGCGTGTAAGTCCTGAGGCTTGCAAAAAAGGGGTGGGGAGGGGTTGGGGTGGAGGCGAGGCCAGAGGCACCAGGCACAGCGGCCATTTGCCGCTGTGCTTGGGATCATGCGCCAGCAGTCGGGCGGCGCACGCAACTTACTTCACCCCCAGGGCTGAAGTAAGTTTTGAAATAAAATTGAAAAAAAAGACAAAGGGGGGAAAGGGCGGGAGAGGTAGGGGAAGGGAAGGTGGGGTGGAGGTTAAGGGAGGTTCCTTCTGAGGCTGTTGCTGCTTACCATCACAACTGGATAGTAGCAATGACACCAAGTGAACCTGGCTACAAATGACAGGAATAAATGGATATTTCCCCAGTAGGAAAAGTTTGAGTTGAATGGACCTATGACAGTTTTTGGAATCCGAACTTAGAGTGTGTAATCCCTGCCTGGAGCTAATGAAGAGCAGGGGATCGATTGCTAATGAACCTTTTTAATTAGGTATGAAAGACAAAGGCTGTCTTATTTAAGCTCAGGTAGGCAGAGTAATGAAACAACGGAAGGAGGTAGCAATGATGAGAGGCTTCTATCCCAGCATCCCCTGCTACTACAACAAAGGAAAGAGCAGTTGAAGGTAGATGGAAGCGTTCCTTGTACCCATAGTCTGTTGAATAGTAATTATATAGCAGTACCGAGAAAGCAGTGGTTTGTTATTTTGTAGTGAGGGAAAAGAATGTGAGTTTTAAGTAGTTCCTGAATTTTTGTTTATTTATAGCTAGAAGAAAAGTATTTAGAGTAGTATCTGTATAGACTCATTATCAGACTGACTTATTAGCAGGGAAATTTAGAAGACATTACAATTTTATATAGCAAGTAGAGAGGGAATTACATTTTTTTTAGAATCATAACTCCCAACCTCCTGAAGCAAGTGAACCTTGCATCCGAGCTGATCACAAGATGTCAAGCATCTGCATTGGCTTCATCAAATATGCATGTGGAGAAAAAATAAGAAATCACGTGAGACTTAACTGAGAACTTATGCTTTTATTTTGGCCAGAATTTAAAGGGGAGTTTAGAGGATTTTGCAAGTGAACTGAACAGAGCGGGGCTAATGAATTTTCTTTTATATCTTGCAACTTTATTTCCCTCATTTTCCAATGTTAATATATTTTCTTTCTTTGTCTTTATTATAATGCCAATTGTCTGTGTTGGCTATAGTGCATAAAAATCCTAATTTGTTATGCAAATGTGCATGCACTGATTTTATATGCATTACTTGCAAATGCCACACATTATGGGGTAGATTTTAAAAGGGTGCGTGCTACCCGGCGCGCGCACATGTACGCCCGATTTTATAACTTGTGCACGACTGCCGGCGCACGATCCCAAGCACAGTGGCAAATGGCTGCTGTGCCTGGAGCCTCTGGCCCCGCCCTGCCCCCAGACTTCCCCTGCCTCGCCCCTTTTTGTAATCCCCAGGACTTACATGCGTCCTGGGGCTTTATGCGCGTCGCTTGTAAGACTGGTTTCGCGCGTAACTTTTTTAAAATCCGGCCCTATGGGTTTTATGTTATTACTTGCTCTATTCTCTGCTCGAGCCTCTCCTCCCTATCCCTGAGAGAACCTTTAGCTGTGCAGGTGCATCCAGATGTCCATCTCTAATCACACAGGTGGAGTTATTTTGTGGCCCCTCCTATTCAAGGTTTAGGGTTTACAATAATGATGTTAACCCTGTTCCGAGTGTGCATGACACAAAAATGGTGGGGAACCCCTGTATTACAGTGCTGCAGAAGCTGTTCAGAGTATGAGATTTGTTTTGCCGTGCCCTGGTCTGGAGGTGAAAGTTGCTGTATTCATGGATCACATCATCTGTCCAGTAACTCTAGCTTAATTTTTAGAAAACATGGAATATTTGTTAAGCTTTGGGAGGTCCCTAAAATCTTTTTACTTTACAGATAGTTTAAATTAGATTCCCTTTCCCTAAAATTCAGTATACTCCCAAGAAACTAGCAGGGTTTTTAAAATCTTTAGATTTCCCAGAAGGGTTTCTGTTAGTTCTTTCTTGGTCAGAGTAGAAGTACATTTCCAAATCTAAATTAACCTATTCCAATTATTCAGAGTATGACAAGGTTGCCTCTTTGCTGTCTTACATGCAGATGATGCAAATATTGGATCTTCTAGCACAATCTTCTAAATCTTCACTTGTGGAAAAATGCATGTTTAGATAAGATTATAACACTTGTATCTTAGCTATTGCAGATGTTCCTTCATATGCAACTCTGAAGCTAGCATTGCTAACCATTAGGTTGAATACATTTAATTTCCTCTCAAGCAACCTGCAGCTGATCAGCCATTGAGGCCCTTCTGCATAGTATCTTTGACAGAAAAATAACAGAAATATCTGTAGCAGGTTCTTCCTTGGTCTTGGCTCAATCAATGCAACTGGCTCCTATAATGGAAGAGCTAGAAGATGGTTCTAGAAATGTAATGTTACATTCTCCACCAGGAGACGTCTGACGCTCTACGACATTGTAAGCACTCCACAGTCAATTTGCCTTCTAAATCAGGTAATACAGTATCCATTTCTCAAATAAACCAAGGTTAAATCGGAGTATATTTAGAGAAGGCAATCTACAGAGGATTGTGCTAAATTCAGGTCAAACATGAAATGCTGCAAACAAGCAACTTTAGAAGCTGACTGTACCACATTACCAACCCTCAAAGAATCATTTCTAAAACTCCCCATTCAACCTCAATAGTTTTTCCACTTTTTCTTCTATTTCAGCAATTTAATATGCTGCCAATTTCTATAAACAGTGCAAAAAAAGTTACAAATAACTTGCAAGAAAATAATCTGCATTAACTTTAATATCTTCCCGCACATTTATGCATCTCTGTTCCCAAATATCACACATTACCTACTTACAGTAGAATATTTTTACACTATAGTATGCTCATATGTTGTAAAGAAATGCAGAAAAAATGATTAATTTAACACATTTACATGAAAGCATAATGTGTTGGGATGAAAGGTGCTGCAAATGTCAAAAGCACTGAATGAAAATGTAAATCCATTATATTTGAAATATGAGCTATTGAAACTGCACATATCTTTTCCTCAGATGGGACAGATATAGTCACAGGAGCTTGTGTATAACATTATTACATTTGTATTAGACCAACATAAGAATTAATTATTATAAACAATCCGGTCTATTCCAGTTTAGAAACTAGAGCTCTCCACAATAATGTTGCAGAGAGGGAGGCAATGAGAATATAATTTAGCATCTAGATTGACTTTATATTACTAATAAACAAGCATTTTGGCTTCTAGAGACTCTGTAAAACATCTGAAGTAGCAATGCATGCATTACTTATTCTGGATAATTTTAATGTGAAGTTAAAATTATGCATTGGGTTTTACACTGCAGATCTCAGGAAAATCCACAGCAGATATACAGGAACCCAACAATCTGTGAAAATCTGCCAAGGATTTTGCTATAACTACAGAGAATGGCCCATTCAGTTGATCAAGCTGATGTCCCACGGACAAGACATTGGTGAGTTCTTCTTTATGTGTTGAAGGTCTTCAGCATCATTAGGAAACGACAAATGTCCTCTAGTTCCATTTGTTTCATGTGTTCAGACTGTTCAATATACTAGGTTCTGTTTGGAAAAGTATGTAAGGCTTGATTGAGCATCTGACCTACCTCTAGATTCATCATTCTGCTATATTTATATATATTTATAGCAGAATGATGTGTCACAAAAAAAAAAAGGAGGCGGGGTCAATAGTGTGCAGCCAGCCACATCGCAGCGGTGCGGTTTCGCCAGCAATGGTGTGGTGGCACCGAACACTATTGCCCCCATAGCGCCACTGGAAAAGGTGTAGTTATTTCCCACGTGCTGCTGGCAATAATGTGAAAAACATTATCACCCGCAGCGCTGCCAGGAGATAACCCTGCCCAAACCCCGCCCTCATTCCTTTCCCCTAATTTGAATAATACCGGCACATCACACAATAAAGAATGACCCTGCAGGTTATGTACTCTTCTTTATTTGTGCACATACTTTATTTTATTTATTTATTTAACTTCTATTCCATCACTTCCTCAGTGTTCAAAGTGGATTACATGGCACATACTCAATAATAAAAACAGAACAATAAAACATAAATAAAACATAGACAATAATGCAATGCACTAAATTAAAAAGGTGCTATTCATTTCAGAGGACATAGATCAAACCAAAAATATCTTTGCAAACAATTTCACCTTCAATTGTTTCCTAAAGCATAAATAGTCCTGCTCATGACGGAGGCTTAAAGTAAGGGAATTCCACAAATCAAAAGCAGCAATACTAAAAAAAATGTTTTTCTTGTTTCTTGTAAGCGGTACTGATTTAAAGTAGGAGTCATTAAAAGAGCTTGGAAATATTACCTTAAAACACGCAGTGGCACACACCAATTCAATCTTTCCTTTCGGCAAAAGGTTTTTGGAATGTACATAAATATTAAATTCCAGCAGTTGCATGCACTAATAAAATGCATCCCCTAGCAAAAAATAACTGCACATATCTGAGATAAACTTGTATCATGGCCATACTTCATGAGATATGGAGCACCTCACTTTCCTGATGCTGGAAATCTTTCAGGATTACACACACAGTGCTTTTCACTTACATCATAGGGGAGGGGAAAAAAGTGAATTGAAAGAAGATTAACTAAGTCTGTTTCATTACCCTTTTGGCTCTGATTATACATTACAGAAAGCTTTTGTAATTGACTGGTTTATCACAGTGTTCCAGGGCTGTTCTCCTCACTAGGATAAGTGGTAGGGATGTGTTTCTCTTTGGGCTTTTTTCTTATATAGTTAATGACAATAGTAATAGATAGACAGATAGATAGACAGATATTTTATAGACCTCTATTCTGTAAAATTCAGAGGTGTATGCAGAGGAGAATGTGTCTCTGCAGAACAGAAATCCAAGCCGGGACTATGACAAAAATGCTGAGTACCACATGTGTAGAGGTGTTTGGTCATTTCCATAGCTCAGGAATTTCGCTTGATGGAAAACTACATTCTGCCACTGCAAAGCATTAATCCCAGACCAGGTTCCTCACATTCTTCAGAGATGTTGAGCACAATATATCACTGAATAACAGGGATCAGAGAAAACTGATGCTTGAAACCGACCATGGCCAAAAAATAAAAAATGCATCTATTCACAAATGTATCTTTGTGTTCTGCTTTTGGGATGCATTAAAATATATATCTAAAATATCTGCTACTTCAACCTCATTGTCAAGAATGTCACCCTCTATAGGACATGATATAGTCAGATGTACTGTCAGAAAATGACCGATAACACAGGCATGAACATTCCCGGACTTCTGATTCATGATAAGGACCATGATCAAGTCCGGTTTATTATAAAATCTGCACAGGTTGTTTTGGGGTTTTTTTGGTATGTACAAGTAAAAGTGAGATGTAAAGTACTCCTATATCACTAATTTATCTGTCATGAGTAATAAATCAAAATAAATGAGGATAGATTTTCTTTCCAAATTATATGATATATCTTTTCCTTACGCTGTATAAGCTACTGTTTGCTTTTTAATTTACTCCATCCCCTTTTCACCTTTTGATACATAAGTTCATTGGGGGTTTAATTACTTTTCCGAAGCATCCCTTTTTTCTGATTCTAATTATCTTGCTTAATTGCCTGAGGTGTTTTTTTTTTTATTCCAAAGAAAGAAAAAAACATTACCAAGACTTATTTATAGGAAATAACTACAAAAAAATAAAACAAACAGACTCTTAAGGATCGGGATGGCTGAATGGATCAGGTCAGTCTGTTACAGAGTATGTCACTTATTCAGAAGCAGTGCAGGTTGCGAGCGACCAGTACTCATCACCATTTCAATGTACTTTGATTATATGAAAAAAAATCTAACGATCTCCTTACAGTTTACGGTAGACAGGTATCCGCATCATAGATCCACCATCACATTTTGGCACTATTCAGCCCTTTTCAAAACAAATGTGTGCAGCAGCATGTACACCTATACATGACCATGAGTGGACCTATGGAAGTATTTAATAACGTGTTTGCATGATATATGCATATTTTATAAACTACATGCATCTCTATCCGCAACATATGCCCGTATGTAGGCTTGCAGGCGAATACATGAAATGCATTGAAACCAGATCATTTCATTGGAATGCGTGTACTTTACCTACCTGTTTTAAAAATATATGTGCATATATTTTATGTGTGAAAGTAAAGTAGGGCTTACCTGCAAAAGGCCCAGTTTATGTGCAGATATGTGCGATGAAAGGGAAAACACTCATATTTTTTACTTTTCTAAAATATGGAATACATGGGTAGCTGCTACTTATGAAGGTAACTTTTAAATGGGAGCATGGGCACCCATGTGCATGCATTAGGGATGTGCAGAGGGACGCCATACATTGCATTCGGGATTCGTATTCGTCGGCGGGCAGATACGTTGCATTCGGCAAGGGGGACCCCGATACATTTATATGTTAATTCTTATTCGTTTCCCGGCTAAAATTAAATTAACTACAACCCCCCCCCCCTCCTGACACCCCCCCCCAAAAGACTTACCAAAACTCCCTGGTGGTCCAGCGGGGGGTCAGAAAGCCATCTCCTGCACTCACACCCTCGGCTGCCAGTATTCAAAATGGCGCCGATAGCCTTTGGTCAGCCCCTGTCACATGGTAGGAGCAATGGATGGCCGGCAAGTCTTGTGGGGGTCAGGAGGGTCCCCAAGACTTTCCAAAAGTTGCTGGTGGTCCAGTGGGGGTCCGGGAGCGACCTCCTGCACTCGGGCCATCGGCTGCCAGTAATCAAAATGGCACTGATAGCCTTTGCCCTTACTATGTCACAGGGATTCCTGGTGCCATTGGTCAGCCCCTGTCACATGGTAGGAGCACAAGATGGCCTGTTCATGGCCTGTAGGCATTCTCTACATAACACAACTCCCTCATTCCTCCTTCTCAGTTGTCAGACAGCAGCTGACACCCTGTTCCAGCAGTCAGCAAGTAAACAGCAGTGGCAGTTGGAAAGGTTGGTTAGTGAACAAGTGAAGCACCAAAAGTTTTAAGCTAAACCTGTCCCCTAGATTCTACAGCAGACATGTGTCACTACTTCTATGTATGCACAGTAAACCTATTGAGCTACACATGGCAGAATGCAGGTGGCCCTACCCTGCAAGCCTATAACAAATAATGGGGTCTGGGGTGGCAGGCTCAATGTCAACTGTCCATGATATGATCTACAGAGAGGAGGCTAAGGAGACCAGTGACCAGAAAAAGAGAACCTCAAGTAGCACTGCTGCCAGGCCTCAATTTCACTGAGATTGCCTAATTCAGCAAAAACGAATGCACATCTCTAGTGCCTAGTCTATGTGCTTTCAGGGTGGCCACAGATAGCATTAGGACTGTAACTGATGCTAGCTATTATTACAAGCAAACTAGTTTGCATGTTTTCTGGGTACATACATACATGCATATAGCAGCACCACATGACCAGCTACAGTGACCAAGGGCCTTGCAGCACCCTGACATTTCCATATCTGCCTAAGGCTACCTATGAGGGGTCAATCAACTCAAAGAGCTTCTAGCACTCCTTAACATTGGGTTTCTATGATGTGAACATTTTCTTAGGAGAGATGTGGGTGCTCTTAGATGCCCAGCAATGAGGATCAGGGGGGAAAGATGTGCTCCCTCTTAGTCTTCCACCGTGGCTGCCTGCGAGTCAGGTGCTGCTGTGGGCCCTGACCCTCTCCCTGCAGTGCCAGTGGCTCAACCTCCAGTGCAGGGGCTTCCCTAGGAAGGGTTGGAACTGCCCTTTCCTATTCTTATGGTTGTTGTTGTCATCTGCAGCCGAGCCTCCTAAAACATCCAATATCCCCCACAAGTAAACTTGCCACAAGCATTATGGCTTTAGGAAGACAGGCCAGGTATTTACAGGTGGCTTTGTTGGGCCAGGAGGGATGATAGGGGTGTCTGATAGAATGCCTCTTTGAATTGTGCAAGATAATCGTCACAAGAATAGCCACGAGCTGCTATGATGACCACAGGCACGTAGTTATTTCTGATATTAACTCCTGCGTTACTATGCGTTACTCGACCGCATTCTGCATTTGCAGACCCTCAGTTCCATTAACTCCTCCCAAACTCCTCCCACGCATACTACATGTTAAATCTACATACTAACATGCATTGCACTATTTATCGCCTGTGTTAGACCCATTTAACATGTGTTGAAGGCCTAACACAGTTTGATGACTGAATGTTGGCGTTATTCTGTAGGGATGTGAATCGTGTCCTCGATCATCTTAACGATCGATTTCGGCTGGGAGGGGGAGGGAATCGTATTGTTGCCGTTTGGGGGGGTAAAATATCGTGAAAAATCGTGAAAAATTGTGAAAAATCGAAAAATCGCAAAACCGGCACATTAAAACCCCCTAAAACCCACCCCCGACCCTTTAAATTAAATCCCCACCCTCCCGAACCCCCCCCCCCAAATGACTTAAATAACCTGCGGGTCCAGCGGCGGTCCGGAACGGCAGCGGTCCGGAACGGGCTCCTGCTCCTCAATCTTGTTGTCTTCAGCCGGCGCCATTTTCCAAAATGGCGGCGAAAAATGGCGGCGGCCATAGACGAACACGATTGGACGGCAGGAGGTCCTTCCGGACCCCCGCTGGACTTTTGGCAAGTCTCGTGGGGGTCAGGAGGCCCCCCACAAGCTGGCCAAAAGTTCCTGGAGGTCCAGCGGGGGTCAGGGAGCGATTTCCCGCCGCGAATCGTTTTCGTACGGAAAATGGCGCTGGCAGGAGATCGACTGCAGGAGGTCGTTCAGCGAGGGTTCCGGCGCCTCGCTGAACGACCTCCTGCAGTCGATCTCCTGCCGGCGCCATTTTCCGTACGAAAACGATTCGCGGCGGGAAATCGCTCCCTGACCCCCGCTGGACCTCCAGGAACTTTTGGCCAGCTTGTGGGGGGCCTCCTGACCCCCACGAGACTTGCCAAAAGTCCAGCGGGGGTCCGGAAGGACCTCCTGCCGTCCAATCGTGTTCGTCTATGGCCGCCGCCATTTTTCACCGCCATTTTGGAAAATGGCGCTGGCTGAAGACAACAAGATTGAGGAGCAGGAGCCCGTTCCGGACCGCTGCCGTTCCGGACCGCCGCTGGACCCGCAGGTTATTTAACTCATTTGGGGGGGGTTCGGGAGGGTGGGGGATTTAATTTAAAGGGTCGGGGGTGGGCTTTAGGGGGTTTTAGTGTGCCGGCTCACGATTCTAACGATTTATAACGATAAATCGTTAGAATCTCTATTGTATTGTGTTCCATAACGGTTTAAGACGATATTAAAATTATCGGACGATAATTTTAATCGTCCTAAAACGATTCACATCCCTATTATTCTGTTAACTTAGCTAAACAACTCTACCCCCGAAATACTCTGGAAATGCCTTCAGGTTTTCCATGTAAAATGTATCCAGCTAATTGCTCAGCTGGATAACCCGAGGATATTTAACAAGTTGGAATTTTATATCCCACTGTTTGTCCAGCTAAGTCCAAACTTACTGCCTGATTCACTGATGTTTTTCTCCCATTTTGTGTCTATAGGAAAATACCTTGATGACTCAAGCCCTTAACTAGATAAAGGAGCTAAAGATTAAATTCTGAAAGCATAAGGATCAATTTTCAAAAAATACTCCATGCATAAGTTAAGCAATGAGGCATGATATGATGCGTTGGGTTGTAGAATATTAAAGGTGAATTTTAAAAGCCCGAGCAGCTTTCATAAGCCGCCGAGATACGCACAAAGAAAAATTATCCTAAAAAAGGGCAGGGTGTGGGCATTGTCTAGGAGGGCCATGGGCACTCCAGGATTCAGAATTTACACGTGCATACCTATGAGGACTAGCGCACACTGGGGTCCCCTGCCGCGTTACTTTATTTCTGCTATGGATGACATAAATAATAAAACATCAGCAGGGTTTTAAGAGTCATGATTATTAACGGGGAGGAAGAGAGGCTATTAAACTGGGAGGTGGGGGTTTGTAAGTCCTATCCACTAACTGGGCAAATTGGGAATGAACTGGGAAAACCGGCAATGGTGTCGACGTGTGTCCCCTGTAAAATTTCCCCACTTACGCGGTAGAAGCGGGATTTGCGCACACATGCGCGTGTCTGTTTAAACCTTAGCGCGCATGTACAAGCGTCCAACCTGTTTTATAACATGCACGCAGGTACGCGTGTATGTTATAAAATGACTGAGTCCCTGTGTGAGGGCAAACAAACGTGTACACACATGCGCCCACGTGCCTGTTTAAAAGTCACCATCTCTATGTAGCCAAGCTGGATTGTGCTCTTAAACCTCCTAAGAAGTATTGATATCCCACTACGATATACACCTAACTTGTCTTAATGAAATATAAAATATATATTATAAAAAATATAATTTTACTGACTTTGCATGGATACCATTAATCGATGGTTGAAACACAATAAGCTTTTGCTTAACACCAGTAAGACCACGATGTTGTTAATTCATCGACCTCATTCTATACCTTTACAGGACACTATTTCAATAAACAATTTTTCATTCTCTCTCTCTAAACCTATTAAGAGTTTGGGTATTCTGATTGATTCTACTTTATCTTTCAAACCTCAAATCAGATCGCTTATTAAAACAAGTTTTTTTAAACTTCGGTTGTTGGTAGGTTTACGACATTTGCTGTATGATAAAGATTTTTTGACAGTTGTACGGGCAATTATATTTCCTCACATCGATTACTGCAATGGACTATACGTTGGTTTACCCAAAAGTTTAATTCAATAGTTACAGCTTTTATTGAATTCAGCTGCAAGTTTGGTCTCTTATTCAAAGCGTTTTGATAGGATTTCGCCTGTTTTACGTAGACTTAACTGGTTACCAGTGAATGAACATATAGTGTCCAAGATAGGCATAATAGTTTATAAGCTTCGTGTGTCAGATTCTGCTTTCTGATTTAATGCATTGTTGCGAATATATAAACCCGTAAGATGTTTGAGATCGTCTCAATTAAATCTGTTAGATTCCTTCAGTTCGTCATACACAATTATTTAGTACTAGGGAGACTTCTTTCTCTATAGCAGCACCCATTCAATGGAATCTTATTCCTTTTGACCTTAGGTCTTTGGAAGATGTTAAAAAGTGCAAACGTCATTCAAAGAATTTCTGCTTTGCCGTGCGTATAATGTTCAATAATGCGGTATGAATGAGTCTCAATCTGTTCGTTAAAGTGAATATAGATGTGCTATTAAGTGAAGGTTCTCTTTTTGGAGAACATGTTATGATGTCTAAAAACTTATTATTGTTCATGGTACTTGGATATTATTATGACATGTAATTACCATTAACTTATGGTATTTTGCTATTTAGTTTCAGTGAAACCAAATGTATTGTTTGTATTTTGTTAATTTTGTTTTTATTATGTATGTATATCATGCATATCGCCTAGGCCTTTCAGTGTTAGGTGATTAATGAATTTTAATAAACAAACAAACAAACTTTAAATTAGATCCATTCCACTTGTATTTTACCAGGGGTGTGAAAACCGTACCCCTTCCCGCCCTTCAGAGGCTGCAGCCCTGGGACAGCGCCCCATACCTCTCCTTCAGGGATGGTGATCCCGCTACAGCATCCTGCCTATAGCAGCATTCTCCTCTCCCTCTCACCTCTGCCCAGCACCCAAATCTCTCTCTTTTTCCTTTCTGCCCATGGTGCCCAGCACCCTCCTTTCTGTTTCCCTATGTCTCAGAATTATCCCTTTTCTGTCTCTCTCTCCCCCCCCAAGCGAGCTGATCTTTGGCTCACAGCAGCACAGACAGAAGCCTCCCTGCTCCTACCGGTGGCAGTTTGACGAAGCCACAGGCACGGTGCTGACTGGGTATCGCTGGCGTTTTTCAGTGATGTAATACAGGCAGAGCTCCATTTCCTGCATCGCACGCATCTCCTGCTTTCTGCAGTGGGAGCCCAGTCAGCGGCACACACACACCCTCTTGCATGACGCCTTGTGCAACTGCACATGTCGCACATCCCGAAGCCCGGTCCTGAATTCTCCTAGGACAGTGACGGCGAACGCCAGTCCTCGAGTGTCACAAACGGGCCAGGTTTTCAGGATATCCACAATGATTATGCACGAGACGGATTTGCATACAATGGGGCAGTGCATGCAAATCTTCCGCATGCACACACATTGAAGATATCCTGAAAGCCTGGCCTGTTTGTGGCACTCGAGGAGTGGAGTTTGCCGTCACTGTCCTAGGATGTCGGCACAGAGCAAAGGTTTCAGGAGCTAATCTTCTACCTGAGATTTGTTTTTGCCAGCTTAAAGCAGAGGATAATGCAGTCTCTAGAATTACTCTACAATATGTAATTTTTGCAAGAAAATGTCATTTAAAGAAAGTAATCCATTGTAAAAAGTTACTTGAGAAAGAAGTGTGAATCCCCCAAACTGCTTGTACAAAATTGTTTTTCATGACCAAACATAAGCAAGATATTTGTGCATTTAAACATTCTGTTAGATGGGAGCCGTCCGGATGAATGATAGTGCATGAGTCCAAATTTCAAAAAAAGAAAATGTATATTTAAGTAATTTTTCATTTATGACTTTGAGAAAATAGGAATTCATGCAAGAATTAGAGATTCAAACACATTGTTCTTTAGTTTTTACCCAGGTCCTGTGGATTTCTCCGCACGTCCTTCCATGGAGGAACTTCCTGGATTCACAAATCAGCCTGTTTTATCAGTTCAAGGGCATTGCATATGAACATTAAACTCAGCAAGTGAATTCTTATCTCCCGAATCAGTAGTGAATGAATATCTAGGACTACACTGACCTCTTGTCCCGCAAAAAAAACCCAAAAAAATAGTTTCCTGACTTGCAAACTGTTCTTCCTGCTTCCCTGAGCTCTCATTTCTTGCACTACTTTGGCTCTGCAGATGTAATAAAGGTGGAGAGGTCACTCCAGGCAGGGTGAAATCTCATATTTTGCAGATAATAGAGCTTTGGAACAGAGCCTGAGCTCACGGTACTTAAAATCTTGTCCCCTGTCCTTTGGGGTATGCGTTGTTGATTTCACTGCCAAAGTAACTTCTGAAGAATAAGGTTGGCACTAAGTGGGATAAAGCGTTAGATCACGGGATTAGCTAATAGGAGATGGATTGTTAAAACAGGCATAAACTGTCTGCATTAGTCCCTCCCGTGGCTTTTCATAAATATCCAGCCGAGGCCTTTTTTCGAGGTTATTTGAATATTTCCAGTCATATTGCAAACCTTTTTCACCTTCTCATTCGGAGGGAATATTACAGAAAGGCATTGCTACGGCTCTGGTGCCATCTACCTACAGAAAACATTAAACGCCAGATACACTTTACTGGAAAGGGTGGCAACTGGCAAGCTGTAATCCTGTTTCAGTCTGGAATAGCTCGGTCGGTTGCAATTTGAGCTGCGTGCTAGCTTCTTAATTAGACATTTGAAAAGAAACGAGTGCATTGAAAAATTCAAAGGAAACAGATTTGTGGTTTGAAAAAAATGTATAAACGAATTGGTCACAGCATGCTATGAAACGCACAGTAATGGGAAGGGAGAAGTGTGTTCCTTGTCTAACAGTAAAATGGACCACATGCTAGTGCCTGTCCAGTGTCAGTTCATTTTGTTAGGGTTTTTTTTTGTTATTTTCTGAGTTCTTCATAATGCTTGTCAATAGTCCCATAGAAACACGAAATACATACCAAAAATCTCTGACCATCTTGCAAAGTGGGTTTCAGCAATATCCATGGATTGATTGATTTCCAAAAGGCCTCCAACTGATTTACAGAGGAAGGTACCAGACAGCCACCAACCAGTGTCTTGCTTTCTACCAAAATGAAAGGGGCAGATTTTAAAAGCCCTAGGCGCGTAAATCCAGCTGGATTTACGCGCGCTGAGCCTATTTTGCATAGGCCCGGAGACGCGCGTATGTCCCGGGCGCGGTCCAGGTCAGGGAGGGGGTGTGGCCAGAGGCCTCCGTAGGGCCTCTAGGCTGGGGGATCGCGCTCCGGCACTCGGCCAGGGCGCGCAACCTACGCCTGCCCAGAGGCAGGCGCAACTTGAAAAATAAAGGTCAGGGGGGTTTAGGTAGGGCTGGGGCATGGGGAAGGGAGGGGAAGGGAGGAGGGGGCGGAAGGAAAGTTCCCTCCGAGGCTGCTCCGATTTTGGAGCGACCTCAGAGGGAATAGGGAAAACCATCGGGGCTACCCTAGGGCTCGGCGCGTGCAAGGTGCACAAGTGTGCACCCCCCTGCATGCACCGACCCCGGATTTTATAACACGCGTGCACGTTATAAAATCTACGCCCGCGCATAGGTATTAAAATCAGCCCAAAGTCTTTTGATTGGCTTTGAGGTCCTGCCCTGGCCAGCAGTTTTGCCCCCTTTGCCTGAGCGTGCTGCCGGCAGGGCTGGCCTCCTCCGTGTCCTGCCTTTATTGCTGTAGGTCACTGGTCGGTGCATGTGAGGCTGCAGACAGACTGGCCCTTGTTTGGGGCAGGAGCTTGCCCTGTCTTGTACGCTTTGTGCTGTACGTCACGAAATGGTCCTGATTTCTAAACTTGCTGCCGCATACCACAAGTAAGCCAGCCAGTTCTGCTTTTGTCTTCCTGTGAGCATCGAGCTCAAAATTTAGGGCTTCAGGAAGGTCTTGCATACCATGGGGGCAAGACCTTTTCTTTCTTGCAGCTATTTCTTAGACCTAGCTGCAGACTACCTTGCATTGCTGTATAAATCATAAAATATATATCTCACAGACTTCTGCTTATGCACTTAGCTTCATTCTTCACCTCAGTGTCTCTGTGATTATCTACATTTCACAGGGAATGAGTGGTCTAATGGAGCGACCAATTGATGATGGGACACCAAGGTCCAAATCCACCCACCTCCCTCCCTCCCCTCCACTGGCACACCTTATAACCTTGAGCAAGTCACTGGTGGTGCCTCAGGAACCTATTCTGATGTAACCTCTTTGGGACGGGAACATTGTGTCTGAATGCTAAAAATGCTGAATGCTGTTGTGAGCATCATTTAGAAAGGCAGGCTCAAAATATGAGTATTAATTTGCTTTAAAGTAATACACTCAATAAGTTGGTCAGGTTATCTGCTAAGCAAAAGTCTTTGCAGGACGATGCAGTGTAAAGGCTGAGATGCATTAAGGACCCACGGATAAAAGATTAAGATGGTCATGTGTAGGCTTGGCTTTCCTTATCCTGGTCAGTGAGTCTCACACGCAGTTCCTGAAAGGCTAGCATTGGAGATTATCCGTAAGAAGCGCAGAGGCACGGTATTTACAAGCACAGGGTACAGTGGAGTCTGCGGCTTTCCTTGCATTTTGCAATGGAGGGCGCAGGAAGTAAAAAGCGACTGCTTACTTCAGAAAGCGCAGCAGCTCGAACCTATGCCCCCATTCTGGATCCCACCCCAGCCCTGACCCATATCCTAGTCCATGGGAAGGCGCAGCCACAGTAATAATAATTGCATCCATCTCTAGTGGGATCATCTAGCAGGACGGTGTGAGGCTGCTCAGTGGAACTGCATCCTATTTTTATCTAGAAGTGAGTGCGAATGAGGCAACATCAGAGCCCTGCACGATCCCTCCTAATCTGATCTTTTGTAAAGTTTTGTACAATGTGTCACAGAAACAGGAATTATTTTTGAAAAAAAATCCTTTGTCGAAATTGTTTGTTTATCCATCTCACTTAACTTGAATAATGAGCCAGTGCACTGGTGTCTGCTTATATAACAGGCAATTTATTCTGTAACACAATAATATTCATTTGGTTTTAAAGTACTCTGCAGCTTTTCAAAGCAGTTCTACTGTTGTACAAAGCAAAATAATTCTTTAATGAGAAGCTTTTTTTTTTTTTTTTTTAGAAGAATTGGAGTGGCTTTCCAATTAAAATGGTTACTTTTATAGCTTGTGGCATTAATATGAAAAATAAGGGTAAACCCCGTTACTCATAAGAATACCGCAGGTCCACTGAGTCCAACATCCGTTTTCCCAGCCAATCCCAAAAAGTAGATTTAGTGCTGGTCACTCACTATGACAAGTAATGGGTCTCCTGAGTCACCTGGCTAATAACTATTTTTGGGCTTTCTTCCATGAACTTGTCCAAGCCCTTTTTAAACCCATCTATGCCAGTTGCTTTGACCATATCCTCTGGCAATGAATTCCACAGCTTAACTGTGAATTCAGTGAAAAAAAAATACTTTCTCCAACTTGTTTTACATCTGCTAGCCCTAGTATTATCTGAAAGGATAAATAACTGTTCCCTATACCAGGTCTGCTCCACTCGTTATTTTGTCAACCTCACTCCTATCCCCTCTTAATCTTCTCCAAGTTGAAGAGCCCTAACCTGTTTAGCTTCTCTTCAAAATGGACTTTTTCCAACTCATACCAACAAATTCCATGTCATAATGTTTAGCCTGAGCCAGTCATGGATTTACCCATGCATAAAGAGGATGAAGGGAAAGTTCCTGCGTACCTGTGCATTCATTAATATGCAGTAGGTAACATAGGGACTTTTCAAGCACTCGCAATCCTGTTTGTACAGAAGGCTCAACTGCAAGTCCATAGGTGCAAAGGAGTGAAACCAGATCTAGATCAGACTGTCCCTAAAAGCTTGAGTGAATATGCATCGTCAGCTAGAGATCTTTAGCAATGCTGATTTGGATAGATACTCCTGCAAAACCTTTTCTTTCCTTATTTAGGCATATATTAGTGATTAGAATACTGTCTAGGGTTGAAATCATGCTTTTGTTATGAACCCTCCATGTGAGCTTGACAGGTCACATGGGTTCCGATAGCTGCAGATAGCCACTTACGAGTTAATGTTCAAAGGAGTTATGTGTATAAAATTAACATATACATGAATAAGTTGCTTGTATTCATGCAACTGTTATTTTATAAACAAATGCAGCTGCTCGCATTATCACAGACACAAGCCGCCACGAGCACATTACCCCAGCACTTCAGTCCTTACACTGGCTACCAGTGGCTTCCAGGATAATATATAAATCTATGACGCTGATACACAAAGCCATTCAAAACAGAGATATGCACTGGTTCACAGATCATCCACAATTCAACACTTCATCCCGCCCAACGAGATTCCAGCATTTAGCCAAACTAAAGATCCCAGCACCCAATCTGACTAGACTTTCTAGTACAAAAGAACGGTCATTCATCATTGCTGGATCAACAATATGGAACACCATGCCCTCTGAATTACGCCAGGAAATTTGTCACAAAAAATTTAAATAAAACCTTAAAACCTGGCTATTTAAAAAAGCCTACTATTAATGATCTGAGTCCTATACCATTCTTCACCATTTCCACAGTCTCTTATATTTCGATTATATTCTTTTAATACAAAGTTATACATGGTTTTGTATTTGTTCAGTTTCTATGTTATATTGTAAAGCGCAATGCTGAATTATTGTTTTAATGTAAACCGAGGTGATGTTACTTACGTACCCCGGTATATAAAAATCTGCAAATAAATAAATAAATCACAATTATGCACGTGCTATCATTTTCATGTGCATATTTACCCAAACAAAAATGGGGTGCACTAGGGGCATTCTGGGATGGAGGCAATAGGTATGCACATAGGTTGCTATTTTATAAGATATTTATGTGACTACATTAGGTAACTTATTCATGCAATTTTACACCTGCTACTTAGCTAGTCCAATTGGTATCAGATATCTGTTGTCTGCTATTTTGGGGTAGGAGGTATGCGTGACCTGGGGGAACTGCAGATTGAAGCAGTAGAAGAGTTTTGTTTCAGTGAACTGGAGATAGACTGGGTGAACTGGTGGAGATATCTGCAAACTGGTACACATTTTAAAATAGACCTATGTTTGCATGTAAATCAGGGTTTTACAAGTGTACAAGTAATATTTTTTTTTCCTCATTTAAAATATATTTGTATGTTTTTAAAATGGATAAGATACATTTTCAATGCATTGCAAATATTTGGTTTTGCTGAAATGTATGTGCATATGTGTCAGGCCACTGCTGCACACAGGCACAGGGTGCTTGCAATAGTGGCTTTCTTTAAAAATGTAAAGACAAGACAGCTCCTGACTGATACACTGCAGGTAATATAAAGAGATACTTCATTATAAAGGATAATAAGGCTTACATTTAATCCAGAGATATAGTCCAAGTCTTTTCACAGCAGGTTCATTCTGTAACAATGCTAACACATTGGCCAAGATTCATGAAGCTATTGCATGGAAGAGGGGCATGTTTTATGGTAATAGACTATTTATCACAAAGTGTGATATCTTAGCATAGCTATTACTGCAGAGTGTGATAACTTTTTCACACTTTGGAGAGAGAGAGAGAGAGAGAGATTGACTAGCTATAAGGTCCTTATAGCAGTTAGGTATTTATACTTCTATAGGAGGCCCACCTAGTTACTCGAGGTGAGGTGAAAAAATGAAACAAAACAAATAAACATGTTTTAGAGCTAAGTGTGTACGTCGTAAACTGATTAATACAAATAAGGATTTGGAATGCTCCTAATGCAATTAAGTTAAATCTTTAATATGTGCAAGCTCTACAGAAAAGGTCTCAGAAATAGGAGGCATGTAACATGACCCACTCTATGTACAAGGAATACTGTGAAACAAAACAAAAAAACACCACACACAGAATAAAGCTGAATTTTAGAAGCCCAGCGAGTGCATAGTTACGGGATACACGCCTGCCCCCGGCGCATGCCGAGCAGATTTTCAGAGCTGCCCAGATGCACGTGTACTTGCCACTGCGAGCACAAATTCAAAGTTCAAGAAAAAGGCGGGGAATGGGCATTTCCTGGACATTCCTGCATTTAAAATTGAAATGACTGCATAAATATTTATGCGCACTGGTGCACGCCGGGGTCCCCCTGCCACGTAACTTTACTTCTGTTAGAGATGACGCGAAACTTAGAAAACAACAAATCTACACAGATCAGCGGGGTTTAAAGGGTCAGGTCTAACAGGGGGGAAGGGAAGCTTTTAAAGTGGGGGGGGGTGTCCCGGTTTCTTCCCAGTTTACCCTTAACTGGACATACTGGGAATGAACTGGCAAAACTGGTAATGGCATCAGCACGCGTGGCTCTTAAAATACCGCACAGACGCGGGGAAAGCGGCATTTTTCGCACACAGGCACACGTCCACCTGACATTGCTCGCACACGTGGGAGCGGTCGGGCTATTTTAGAACTTGCTGACATATACACGCCAAGGTTATAAAAGGGCTGTGTCCCTGGGCGCAGGATGATGAACGCGTGCACACATGTGCGAGCAAACGTATTTCCATAATATGATTATAAACACTTTTTCGCTAATTTCCAAAAACTAAAAATAATGAAAAGGAACACAGTCTAGGATTTGTGTTGGGGTTGATTTGGGTTTTGCCTTTACGTGTATCTTCGTGAAGGAATGTTTATGGATTATGTTTTGTTATGACTGATTTGTACGCTGATTATTCCGTTACATTCCCTTTCCCCCCTCCCGGCCCAATGCCTTTTATTGTCTTCCAGGAGCGAGGGATCGTCGTCCCTGCTACCAGAGCAGCGCTGAAAGTGGCAGGGGCGGGGCAGGGGGCTCCCTCGCTCCCAGCACAGATAATAAAAGGTATTGGGCCGGGAGGGGGCAGGCACCATGACTCCTCGTTGAGGCTGGGTGCGTGGGGAGGCAGGCAGAGCTTTTAACAATTATGACCAGGGAGCCAGGACTGGGGGGCACTTTTCAAGTTTTGAAAATGTTTGGGGAGGGGGTGGAGTAAAAATCAATGGGCTTGAAAGGCTTTGGGGGGGGGGGGGGATGGAGGGAGGGTATCGGCCTCCCTCTCGTCTTACCTTTATTTGGCAGAGTCATGACAGTGCCACCCAGCTGGATACCTATTAAAGATATTGGTTAAGTAACGCGTTATCCGGCTAGAGGTAGCCAGGTAAGTTTAGGGGACGTTTATCCTGCTGAATATATGGGTCAAGTTATCCGTTTATCTTTAGCTGTGTAACTTGTCCGCTGGCTGGCTTTTCGGAGTATGGAGTCCCCTGTATTTTTTTTTCTTAGACCTTTGCAGTAGCAAATGCTTTAATAATTATTTCTGTTACTGTTTCCGAAGGATTATATTTGCCACCGGGATGCAGTGCTTTGAGGTAGTTTTTCCTTTCCCAAGCTCTCCGGGTAGATGGAAAACCGTTCATAGGAGGATCTCTGTTCACTTTAACAGGGCAGCAAGTGAGAGGGTGAGCAGGGAAGGACTAGAAAATGCCGGAAGCTTGGAGATCAATATCTCGTGAGTGCCACTCTGCTCAAAATGGCCATCTTATATGAGAAATATGCAGCTGCCTTAAAGTATGTCTTCATTTGGAAAAAACAAGAGCTTGAATTATTTTATTCAGAGCGGCTGCTGAGCAGCTCTTTGCTATGATAAATTGCTTCTTTAGACCTGTTCCAGGTGCTGCACCTGATGTATAATGGAAGCAGTGCCAGGGGATAGGGGTTAGTGGAAGCGACGGGCTGGGAATGAAGAGAGTTAACTGAACAGTTTTCCCTATAGTGCACATTAATAACAGGCATCAGAGTGATCCAGGCACCTTTCTAACCATGTATCGTATTCGGTAGGGCTTTCTTTTTTTTCTTTCAGTTATAGTGAAGTGGCACGGAAAGGAGTATATTAATAGAAAGTGTGATTTCAGGGACTGTTAGAAGGGCAGTGAGCACGTGATGCATGAATCCCTGTACCATGTCCAGTGCCCCTGCTAGAATGGCCAGCATTTAAAGAACCCTATCTGTTTCTGCTGCCGTAGCTCACGTGACAGGTATCCTTTGTTCTTTGGCAGGCCCGGGGCGACCAGGTGTGCATTTTGTGCATTTGCATGGAGCGGCACACCCAGGGAGGAGACGGGCCAGCAGCAGGAGAGGCCGCGGGCTGACAGAACCTCCAACAAAATTCCTTAAAATCTCCAGCTGAGCACCGAGAAAGTTTGGAGAGCATGAGATGTGAATAATTTGAAGCACTGAGATAGAAAAAAAAAATGCTGTTTCGGTCACAGTAACCAAGCCTCCTCTGACCCTCACCAGCCTAACCCTCTCCCCTTCCCCCTCTTGAGCAATGATCTTCTGGTTTCTCAGCCCGTGCTTGGCGTCTCGGTTGCGATAAGGCCCGGGGTCCGCATTTCATGGGCGGTGACTGGCATCGCTTAAGTACCCGTGTCCAGCTCTGAGAAGGGAAACCACAGCCAGATCCCGAAAACTGCAGAGCTGGGCTCCAAGCCCTGCGGCCTGCACCCATATACCCTTCCTGCTCCTGGCTCAGGCCTGCTGCAGCCCAGCTCCCCCCCGTGATCCGCCACTCACAGTGGCCGAAAGCAGGATCGCGTGTCTGGGGCTCACTCGGCACTGGTGGCAGGGGCTCGCATCAGACTCCACCGCGAGCTCGGTGCTGCACTGACTCTGCTCCCTCCAACTACCGCCACATCCTGCTCAGAGGTTCTGCCTGGTGCAAGAAGGAGTAGGGCCAGGGGTGCAGGCAGGGCTTCATTTATAGATTAAAAAGGAACTGTGGAGGAGGGGAAGTGAGCTGGACGGAGCCAGGTCAGGAACAGAACTGAGGGTGAACTGTCGGTTTCACACGCGCATAGTTGAACAGACTCTTAAATGCTCGCTGAGCACTCGTAGGCGCTCTCTCCTTCCTCAGCACACACAGTGAAGTATTTTGCTGGCATGTAATTTCTGGGTAGGGATCTATAGCAGCCTGGTTTCCTAATAAGAGTTTTATTGGTGTTCTAGGGCCTGGTGTAATATGTGCAGTGTTGCTTTTTCATAGATAAGGTGGTTAGGGTTGTTTTGGCATGGGAGGTTCACTATACTGTAATGGTAATTCTGTTTGTTCATGGCTTTCTGAGGGTCAAGCTGACATCCAATACACATTACAAAAAGTCTAATTCCATAGGAGCTGCAAGTGTCTTTTCTGCAGAGTTTTCTGTTTTGCACCACAGCAGTGCATGTAAGTATAATATGCAGGTTGTAAGTGATATTTTTGCCTCAGAAGATTGTACTCTCCAATGTGCTTTTCAATGTAAAATTTGTTATAAATGCATCATTTAATTGTGAGTGTCTGTAAAGGGTGTGGGGGTGTGGCGTGTGTGCAAGGCTGTAAGGTTTGCCTAGGGTACCTAATACCCTTCCCTATCCATGGGTTCTGGTGTGGACGAGGGTGTCAGTTTTTTATAAATACAGATTGCAGGGCAGAGCTGGGCTTTATCTGATGGGCCCAGGACAGACACTGAATGAATGGGGAGGAGGGAGCACAGTAATTTTTCGCATGGGGGTAACAAAAACGCAAGCACCAGCCCTGATCAGATTTCATATTTTATGAGAATGGCATCACTGCTGAATTCCAGACTGGACACTTCTCCTCCTGCACTGGTTTGCTGTGAACTTCCTTCAACCAGGGTTCCTTCCTGGGTCCGATTTTTCTAAAGTTTGCCCCATCTTGACTTACATAATCCTGTCAGCTACGTCCAGATTTGAAGTCGACCCAGACTGATTTCTATTTCTGTGAATTATCTGCAGGCTCAGAGAACTGAGAGTTTTGGAAGAGAATGCAGAGCTTTCAATACTTAAAATGAAATGCAGATTGAAAGTATTAACTTACAAACCTATCCTCAGTACTGCATGCATTTACACACATGGAAATGCATCCTAGCATTTTATAAAGTGTGCAGCAGGAGTGGCTATTTCCAATGCAAAAGAGAATGCTTAATTTCTCTACCCATTTTGTAAACACGTGTGTGTATATTTTAGGCACGAAAAAATACAAGCATGCATAATAACTTCAATTTCTATACAGAAGCAGGTATTTATAAAGTATTTGCATATACCATTTTGCAAATACTTTCTTCAGCATATATTTGAAATCATCAGCTCGCTGATACCTCCGCCAGTTCACCCAGTCCATCTCCAGTTCACCTAGACCCTCTAGCACTTTACCATGAACACCCACTGCCACTGTCTCACTTAGGCCTCCCACCCAAAAATTGCAGATAGCAAACAAGTCTGATTTCACTTGTGCTAGTCAATTAGCAAGTGTAAAATTGTACAAATGTTTAATCATTTATGTGCATATATTGCTTATAAATTAGCAACTAGAACATAAGAACATAAGAAATTGTCATACTGGATCAGACCAAGGGTCCAACAAGCCCAGCATCCTGTTTCCAACAGTGGCCAATCCAGGCCATAAGAACTTGGCAAGAACCCAAAAACTAAGTCTATTCCATGTAACCATTGCTAATGGCAGTCGCTATTCTCTAAGTGAACTTAATAGCAGGTAATGGACTTCTCCTCCAAGAACTTATCCAATCCTTTTTTAAACACAGCTATACTAACTGCACTAACCACATCTTCTGGCAACAAATTCCAGAGTTTAATTGTGCGTTGAGTGAAAAATAACTTTCTCCGATTAGTTTTAAATGTGCCCCATGCTAACTTCATGGAGTGCCCCCTAGTCTTTCTATTATCTGAAAGAGTAAATAACTGATTCACATCTACCTGTTCTAGACCTCTCATGATTTTAAACATCTCTATCATATCCCCCCTCAGCCGTCTCTTCTCCAAGCTGAAAAGTCCTAACCTCTTTAGTCTTTCCTCATAGGGGAGTTGTTCCATTCCCCTTATCATTTTGGTAGCCCTTCTGTGTACCTTCTCCATCACAATTAATATCTTTTTTGAGATGTGGTGACCAGAATTGTACACAGTATTCAAGGTGTGGTCTCACCATGGAGCGATACAGAGGCATTATGACATTTTCCGTTTTATTCACCATTCCCTTTCTAATAATTCCCAACATTCTGTTTGCTTTTTTGACTGCCGCAGCACACTGAGCCGACGATTTCAATGTGTTATCCACTATGACACCTAGATCTCTTTCTTGGGTTGTAGCACCTAATATGGAACCCAACATTGTGTAACTATAGCATGGGTTATTTTTCCTTATATGCATTACCTTGTACTTATCCACATTACATTTTGATCCCACCTAGGAAAATCCCCTAGACCACTCCTTTGTTATGTCCATAAAATGTGCACATGAAACCAAAAATATACACATATTTCTGATGTTTATCAAATTGCATATATGCAAATGCATGTTATTTACATGCAAATATGCGACTTTTCTGTGCAGAACACCTTTGAAAATGTACTCAGTAGTGTGAATCTTTGAATGCATCATACATGTTGGAATTCGTAAATATTTGCTTATGAATTAAGTCCAAATGCTCTGAGTTGGGCAAATAATAAAAGTTTCAGTCAAGCTGTGAATGGCTCAGTGCCATGGTGTTTACAGCATGTCTGCCTTGAAAGTCTGCGCACCAGGTCCCTGGAGGAACTGGTTAGCAAAAAGAGAGATGGGGCTAAACCACTGAAGCAACCCAGTTGGATGGCAAGACTTACAAGGAAAAGTTGGTTTCCTTCTGCTAGTCAGAAAGCTGTGGCACCTTAAAGGGAAAAATATGTGTGTGAGAATAAAGCTGCTTTTTGGGATGGAAGAATGCATGTGGATTTTTTTTGTTTTTTTTTTTGTTTCCAGTAATGCATAGGTAGTAGCAGGTGATGAATTTGATCTCCAAGCACTTTGCCCATGTCTGTTTGCTATAGAGATATCACGAGAGCACTTAATATGAGCTGAGCAGAAAGTATTGTTTCATCATGGCTCCCTGGCAGGTATTACTGTAACAAGACAAGAGGGTAAGCCACAGTGCATCACTCTGAAAAGCCTGCCTGCGCTCCCAGAAGGGTGGTGTTACCAAGTGGACACTGCGATAATACATATAATCCTGGAATTAGCATGGATTCTAACATGGGAAGCAGACCTAATAATGAGGACTGTAATACATCCCTTAAGCCATTAGCCAGGATATGCCAAAAATAAAATCATCCACAAAAAAAAAAAAAAAAGCATTTCCCATTTACAAAGAAAATGAAGCTTTGGGGGTTCTATTTTCGTGTATTTTTCCTTCTTTCTGTCACTGGTAAATAGTGAAAATACAGCTCTCAATGTTTTGCTGGAAGAACCAATGCCAAAAGTTTATTAGTGTAAAGCTCGAGTTCATTCTTTGTACTATAAGCAAGACATCCATGCTTACTACAGTAAAGAGTGGTTCCTTGCTTTTAAGTGTATTTCTGGGTCCTTGTGACATTGACTCAACCTTTAGGCTTTTGGCTTTTGTGATGCTCGAACAACTTAGTGGTCTTGCAATATTTTCAGATAGTTTTATTCATACCATCCACCGCTATACTGCAAATCAGCACGCTCATCACCAATTCAAAATTCATCCATAAAAATATCATCTCAACCCAACTGATATTCAATTTCAATCACATTCTATCTGTTTCAATTAGATATGCCCTATAGCCTTCTTCTGAGTACATTGTTGTATGTTCCTTAAATCTTGTTTACTAGGTGCATTTTCAGATTAAACTCTTAACCTGCTCTCAGTATATTCCTAACTCAATCACTTAACGTGCTCTCGGCTCAGTCCCTACAAGGCCTCTGTTTCACTGGGAATCAGCTTCTTCAGGAGAATGTATTCATCACAGGAATAGCAGGCTTTTCTGCGTCTTCTTAAAGGATATTCAAGCGGATAACTTTTCACAGTGTATTGAATTTTAATGCTGGACCCCAGAAAATCTCATGAACATATTTGGAGCCGCTCATCAAAGACCTCTGTTAGAACATAAGGAGTTGCCATGCTGGGTCAGACCAAGGGTCCATCAAGCCCAGCATCCCTTGTAGGGACTGAGCCAAGAGCTTGTTAAGAGATTGAGGTAGGAATGTACTGAGATCATGATAAGAGTTTAATCTGAAAATGCACCTAAGGAAAAAAGCCGACGCACACTGAAGGTCAGGCCCCCTCCTGGTCCTTTGAGGGATTTTACTTTCCTGGTGGGGAGGGGCAGTAGCGTAGCTCATCCAGGTTGGGCACGGGACATTTTGTCCACATTGTTGCATCATGTCCCGGGGTCTTTGCTGCCCGTTGACTCGTTGGTTGGCCGGCTCGAGCAGGAGGGATTGTGCCACAGGAGGCCTCGAACGCTGGTGTGGGACCCAGTGTCTTTTCTTTCCTTCTGACTGTGCAGGCTGCAGTGTCGGGTGACTTTCTTGCTCTCACTCCCGCTCCTACTCTGGTTTTTGAGCAGACTCTTGGACCCGACCATGGCTCTAGGGTTCTTCAGGGGCAGGCTTTGGTGGTGCCTGGTTCAGTCCCTGCTCCAATTATAAACTTGAGTCAGCCTTTCTCCCTTTCCTCGGCTGCTCCCTCTGCTTCCTCGAGTAATGTTTCTGGGGGGGGGGGGGGGGAATTTTCTTTGGTGATCCTTCCGTGGTGGGGAGGCCGTGAATTTTTCCTGTTGTCCCTGGGCCCACGGTTAATCCTGGGACCAGTTCTTTTTGCACAGTGGGGTCCAGTGCCCAGTTTGACCTCAGTCCGTCAGGTTGTGATGTTGGTCCTGGCTTTGTGAATGTGTCTAATTTGGGTGGAGTGGGTAATTTTTCAGATGTTGGTTTGGGTTGCCAGGGGTTTCTGCTGGGAGTGGGGTTTCTTATGGTCTTACGGGCCTTCCTCTGGTGGGATTGGGCACCAATTTGCCTGCTTCTGGTTTGCTGCCTTCTTCTGTTCCTCATGGTCCTTTGGAGAGTGGTGGTGTTAGGCAGTCTCTGGGGTTGGTGGGCTGGTGGGGAGCATATGTTGTGGTCAGGTATGGGGGTGTGAGTTCTGATTTTGTTTTCCAGCTGGATAGCTACAGAAATGTTGGTGCTGACATTTTTTTATTGTCCTGGTCCTTCCCGGTTGGAGAATTGGAGAAATCAACAGGCCACTGTGGTGTGTCAGATTGGAGGCCCAGGATGCAGTGTCTTCTGAGTCTGAACCTTCTGGTGCAAGTAATATGGGTGCTCAGCAGTCTGCAGGACCTCTGCTTTCACAGGATAGCGTTGCAGATGGTGAGTATATGGTTGTGAGGGGTGGCAATGTAATGGGTATGGGGTTTCTGGTTCCTCTTGTGCTTCGGGGCATGCTCAAACCTTTCTTCGGTTGGGTGGGGTGGTGGATGTTGGTGTGTGACTTGATGTGGGTCTTGGTGGTGTTGGGTGTCTTGGCCCTTCCGAGCCAGGGCAGAATCTGGCACAGATGAGGTTGTCCCTAGTAGATTGGGTGCTTTGGGTGAGTGGGACTCTAGTGCTGGGGAGCAAGCCAATAGTAAGGGTGAAGATAAGGTTAAAGGTGGGGAAAAGAAATGTCAGCAGCATGGGAACCACAGGAGGTCTAGTAGCTCTGATTCTAGTTTTTCCTCTAGTTCTTCTTCCTCTAGTTCTTCTTCCTCTAGTTCTTCATCCGGAAGCACTGCTGGTATGGTTAGTCACATGGCTCATGGGGGGATAAGGGTGAACCGGCATTGGTCGCTCTTACTGAGTTATGGGAAAGAGGTTTCCCTTTCCCATAGGAAGCAGATCAGGAAGCATAAATATATCTATATTTTTTGCTTACTAGAGGGTAGGCAGGGAAAGTGCCTGGTTTGGAAGGGAAGGTCCCTAGGAACATATTGAACTGAGTTTGGTGTTTTCTCAGATTGGCTAGGGTGGTTAGTGATTATGATCCATCCCAGTTCAGTTCTCTGTTGACTTATGTGGACACTATCTTATGGGCTCATAAGGATTATGAAGAATGGGCTTGGCTCAACTATGATGAGCATTTTCAATGTAGAATGGCAGGAAATAAGTTGATTTGTTGGGGGACACAGGATGTGAGTCTCTGGTTGAAACATATGGCTAATAAAACACATGTGGCTGTCCCTTCTGCTTCTGTTCAACCTAGGCATGTGGCCCAGGTGACCCCTTCTCAACAGCCCTTTCATGGGCAAGGAGTTGAAATTGGTCAGGGAAAATCCACAGGCGGAGCTTCAGATATCTGCTGGTGCTTCAACTGGTCGGGGTACCTTTTTCCTGACTATTTTATCATCAAGACATAATGTACATATGTTATATGCCATAATATTATTTTTTCCATTTATTCCTGTTATAATTGTTACCATGTTATATTTGTTATCATGTTATAATGTAAAATAGGGCAGAACTCGCCCTATCCGCTCAGTTACCTGTAAACCGATGTGATATCTCGATTGAATGTCGGTATATAAAATAAATAAAATAAATAAATAAGTTTAAGTACCTCTGCTCCTTGTGTGCCTCCGGCCACCTGGCTACCAAGTGCTCCTATAAGACAGGCTCCAGATCCTCTTCTGGAACTAAGGGCTCCTACTACGATTGTTATTTCTGTCATGATTACATGGCTAGTTGTTTAATTTATCCTAATGGGAAGGCAGCTGGTATCCCACATACTGGATTTTCTGTTGGTTTTCAGATTCCCTATGCCAGTGATATATGGAGGGCAGTGGCTGCAACTCGGTTTTGGTTAACAGGTTGGAATCAGTGGCACATCAGAAGTTGGTTGAAGAGCTTTCTTTGGGCAGAATTGCTGGTCCTTTTATGGAACCTCCTTTGCCAGGATGATTCTCTTTCCTTTGGCCATGGTTCCTAAGAAGGAGCAGGAAAAATTTTGGTTGATACATAATTTATCTTTTCCAAAAGGGCCGTCAGTCAATGATTTCAATCCTCACAAGTTTTGTACAGTGCAATATGCTTCCTTCTGCTCCGTAGTGCAGTCCTGGGGCCTTAATGGCTAAGGTTGACATTGAGTCTGCCTTTCGCCTCCTTCCTGTCCACCCGGATAGTTTTCCTTTGCTGTACTTTCAGTTTCGGAATCAGTATTACTTTGACAAATGTATGCTTATGAGCCGCTCTGTCTCTTGTTCTTATTTTGAACATTGGGTTACTGTATGGACAGCTGGCTCTAGTGGTATTGTCCATTATTTGTTGGTCCTGCTGACTCTGCAGTTTGTGCCAATGTTATGGATGTTTTTTTTTTCCATGAGGCCCATAGCTTGGGTATCCCTATTGCTCCGTCCATTTGAAGCAGTTTCATTTGTTTGTTTAGTTGGTATGAGATGGTTTTTCTAATCATTTTTTCCTTCTTCTTCTCTTAGTTGATATATGTAAGTGGGTTTGGCTCTTCCCCTCCGGTGGTGTTAGGAACAGCTATTTAGTAATGCATTTCCTTTCTTCTGAGATTTACTCACACGTATGACATTTTTTACAATTGTAATCTTGATTCTTGATTCTTCTGTTTTCCAGCCTTAGTAATGCATTTTCTTCCTTACAAGACTTGCAAATGTCACATCTTTTAAGATTGTAATCTTTGTCACAGATTCTACCATTTTTTATTTTTATTTTTATTCTTTTGCATCCAGGGTCTCCCCTGAGGAAGTCTCTCCTGAAAAACAGAGATTTTTTCCATCTGACCCAGGATTTAAAACTTCATCTTCTGATGGAGTTGTTACTCGGGTAGTTTTGTCAACTTTGAGAACTAATGATATTTTGACCTGACTCAGGATTTGTTATACTATTGTTTGGTGGTGTCACCATGTGATTTTCTCTTTTAGGTCCAATTCACAATTTGGGGTATCTTATGTAGTTTCAAGCAAATGTTCCCATACAAATCTTCAAGATTTTAACTTCCTTGCATGAAAGTTGTGTCTATGTGCACTTTAGTTAGTGGCTGATTGAGCACACTGATACATATGTGTAATTAGTTTTGTGTTCTGTTTGTTTAATTTACTTGGATACATTGTTATCTGTTGGAAGCTCATTGTGTCACTTTCTCAATGGCAACACTGAAACTTCTTGTATTTTCTACTAAGGCTAGTATTCAGATCAATACATTGTATCCATTTAATAGAGTTGAAGCTATTGCTGTTACAAATATTCAGTGTGTACTAGTGATTAGAAATCCATGTATTCAGTTATAGAGTAATATCTTTTTCAAACTTGTTTGTATAAGTTTTGTCTAAGAACATAAGAACATGCAATACTGAGTCAGACCAAGGGTCCATCAAGCCCAGCATCCTGTTTCCAACAGTGGCCAATTCAGCCCATCAGAACCCGGCAAGTACCCAAAAACTAAGTCTATCCCATGATACTGTTGCTAGTAATAACAGTGGCTATTTTCTAAGTCAACTTAATTAATAGCAGGTAATGGACTTCTCCTCCAAGAACTTATCCAATCCTTTTTTAAACCCAGCTACACTAACTGCACTAACCACATCCCCTGGCAACAAATTCCAGAGTTTAATTGTGCGTTGAGTGAAAAAGAACTTTCTGTGATTAGTTTTAAATGTGCCCCATGCTAACTTCATGGAGTGCCCCCTAGTCTTTCTACTATCCGAAAGAGTAAATTACCAATTCACATTTAGCTGTTCAAGACCTCTCATGATTTTAAACACCTCTATCATATCCCCCCTTAGCCGTCTCTTCTCCAAGCTGAAAAGTCCTAACCTCTTTAGTCTTTCCTCATAGGGGAGCTGTTCCATCCCCTTTATCGTTTTCATTGCCCTTCTCTGTACCTTCTGCATCACAACTATATCTTTCTTGAGATGTGGCGACTAGAATTGTACACAGTATTCAAGGTGTGGTCTCACCATGGAGCGATTCAGAGGCATTATGACATTTTCCATTTTATTCACCATTCCCTTCCTAATAATTCCCAACATTCTGTTTGCTTTTTTGACTGCCGCAGCACACTGAACCGACAATTTCAATGTGTTATCCACTATGACACCTAGATCTCTTTCTTGGATTGTAGCACCTAATATGGAACCCAACATTGTGTAATTATAGCATGGGTTATTTTTCCCTATATGCATCACCTTGCACTTATCCACATTAAATTTCATCTGCCATTTGGATGCCCAATTTTCCAGTCTCTCAAGTTCTTCCTGCAATTTATCACAATCCGCTTGTGATTTAACTACTCTGAATAATTTTGTAACTACTCTGAATCATTTTGCCTAGTATATGTATGTACTTTAAATGATTGTGCTATGTATAATTCAAGTTTTTTCTTGTTATAAAATCGGGCATACACGTTCGCGTGCCGGGTAGAACACGCACATGTAGGCCATGCGTGCCTCTTTTAAAATCTACCCATATATCTTCAGTGTTACTATCTGTCTATCTATATCTATCTATCTGTCTATCTAAGAACCCAGGCAATGTGAATGTGTGCATAAAGTGTGGAAGAATCTTAATGTTAATGTTTAGATAACTTAGTGCTCTCTGTATGTGTGTCAGACAACATGCATAGATCAAGCACTGAGATAGGCATGTGCTCAGGAATGTGGTCAGTGGTCAGTGTCCCATGGAATTTAGACCAAAAAAGGGTAAAAAGTAACATATAGGCATAACAGAGATAAGAAGGTATAAAGACCTGACTGACATCTTACTTTGCTAGTTTTTGGCAGTGTAGCAGAGTAAGATCTCTGTCCCTCAGAAACCTTTGTGCTTTGTTTATCTTTCTGAGCTTTTTGTAGTAGATCCTTTACTTCTCTTGTGAATACCTTTTTTTTTTTTCCTTTTACTAAATGCTGCCTAGATAGTTTATTTAAGAAGACGAATTAACAGTGCTCACTAACTATAGCAAAACAAATCCCACAAGGAAAAGAAACGCACTAATGTATAGAAAAAATATGCAGTATTACAAAATGAAAACTTAATCTTTATTAAGGACTTTCGTAATTATGAATTAAATAAATGAGCTGCTTTTGAAGTGCATTAACAAATACTGGAAAATTTCCTGACTAAAATATCTAGATCCCTTGCTCAGTTCAACGTGCAATACAAAGTGTGACACATTTGATACACAGTACAGATATTACTTATTCCAGAAAGCAGATACATTTACCACACAATAAGGTAGGTTTTAAAATGAGCGTGCGGACGTCCATGCACGTGCGGTTCCCGGCACTCGCACATGGATGTTATAAAATGTGATATCTGTGCACACATGCACACCAGATTTCAACTTCTACACGCGCATGTGCAGGCAACCCATGTGGCACACACGTGGGGGAGGGGATTTCAAAAGGACGTGTGGCGATGCGATCGGGCCTTTGCCCAGTTCCCTCCCAGTCTGCCCAGTTCCCTCCCAGTCTGCTCCCTCTTCCGCTCTCCTGTCTGACCCCTAAACCCACACTAGCTTTCCTCCTGAGCAGAAGTATCTTCCACGCGCCAGCCGGTTGCCAGCACGCTTCTCTGGGTCAGGGCCTAATGGCTGCTGTCCTGGCCATCCCCCACCTCGCCCCTCCCCACCCAGACCCCGCCCCCAGCCTGCCCCTTCTGCATGTAATGGGGGTTATGCCCATGCCCAAACCTGTTCTAAAATGCGCTCAGCACGTGGCGCATGCAAGGCTCAGCCACGGGTGTAACCCCATTTTTTAGGCATGCAGGCCTTTTAAAATCAGGCCTAATGAGTTTAATACCACAAACTTGGTACAAAGAACCATCAAGCACAATGCTAAAAGTATAAAAAGGTTTGACATAAATTGAACAAAAAACTGTTCTCCTGTGTATTATGATCAAGTTTCTAGGGTGTAAAGTTTGTGGTATTAAACTTATAGTGTGGTAAATGTATCTGCTTTTCGAATAAGTTGTATCTGATACTTTGTATCAAATTTGTCACACTTTTTTATTGCATATTGAATGGAGCAAAGGATCTAGGTATTTTAAGGGGTCATTGTTGCACATGAAAAGGCCCTTTTTGCGTGCAATAACATGCTGGGGGTGGAGTCGGGGCGGAGTCGGGCAGCGAGGGGAGGAGTCGTAGCGGTGAGAGGCGAACTCGGCGATGTCTTCGCTGGCGGCAATAAGTTTAGCAACCTTATCGTCGCCAGTAGCGCGCCAAACAGCTCCACCTTTCACCGTGGCGCTATTCGGTGCGAAAGCCGGCAGCGAAGACTCTGCGGTGGTGCGAAGGCTGCCGGCTTTCCCAGTCCTGCCCCCTTCACCCCCCACCTCCCATTTTCACAGGATTCATTCTTCTGCGAAAGAAAGATGAATCCAGGCCTTATTCAGGAAATTTTCCAATATTGCATACTATTTGATGAGTATTTGTTAACGCACTTCAAAAGCAGCTCATTTATTTGATGTATAATTATGAAAGTCATTAATAAAGATTTATTCTGTACATTAGTGCTTTTCTTTTCCTTGTGGGTTTTTTTTTTTTTTTAGTTTATATATAAACTATCTGCTTTTAAATAGATTTTCACTGCTGCTGTACAAAGGCAGTGTGTTCCATTCACAGAAAGAGTCATGGGGAACACACTAACAAATCAAGGGCAACAATGGAGAGACAAGGATTAAATTTACAACTGAATTTAAGTGAATCTTGAAA
The DNA here is from genome assembly GCF_901001135.1 of Rhinatrema bivittatum. Lineage (NCBI taxonomy): Eukaryota > Metazoa > Chordata > Amphibia > Gymnophiona > Rhinatrematidae > Rhinatrema > Rhinatrema bivittatum. The sequence goes on along the minus strand of NC_042624.1, from coordinate 1,357,829 downwards.
AAAAAAGGAAGAACGTGAAAGTTGAATGTGACAGCTACCATTTAGACTGTCATATTTTCCTGCTGGTGAAACATTAGGCTATCAGAATAAATGCCAGATCTTTCAGGATAGAAAATACATTTCTTAACTTAAAATCCTGAACCCTAGACTTTGAAAATGTGACTTTAAAGAGCAGGAAAGCATAAAGAAGATAAAAAGAGGAATTAATATGCCTGGTATGTCTAGGAGGAGGAGGAGGCTGCTGTCCTGAATGCAGCAGGGGAGAGAATGGGAATTTTTATTCCAACCATGGCTACAATTTCAAATTTGTGTTGGAATGGAAAAGGGGATGAGGACTGAAGCCCTGCGTTTTCTGTTAGGTCTGGCAGAGGAACAATAGGGGGTTAGAGCTGGCCAAACATAAAAGCAAGTGGCAGGGGAGAATTACAGGCAGGCAAGCAGGAATAAGTACCATACTGGCAGGAAAGCAAGGATCCTACAAAAATATGATCCCTTCATTGCTGAAGGGTCAGCAGGAGGTAACTTGGATATGCAGTGCAAGAGTACTGCCAGCTTCCAGGGCGGCACTGGCAGCACATCTCTGAGATAGAAGCTTGCAGTGGTGGTCCCAATAGGACAGGGCCACAATGAGAGCTGTACGACTGGTGGCAGCAGAAATGGAGAGCTTTCAATGGGCACTGGGAATTGGGGGCCCCTGTTCCTCCCACAGCATCCAAGGGTGCAGATGGGCTGATCAGAGGACTAGGAGAAGTAGAGTGACAGTGATGGGGGGGACTCTCCCTTCTCAGTGTAGCTAAGGAGGAACCTGCAGGCACCAACAGTGTCTGAACCAGCAGGAGAGGAGTTGAAACACATCCACCTGGCTGTCAGGTATGGGGTGATCAACTGCTCCATTTAGGACTGAACAGTCCGGTTTTCCCCTCAGTTGTACAGTGTCCGGTTACACTGTGTAAACCGGACAAATTAAAATCCAGTCGAGGCAGGCAGCAGAGTTAGAAAATGGTGGCCAAGCTAGGGACCAATCAGATTTCATTTTTCTTCTGGCTGCTGCACCAATCGGCTGACTGGACACATGCAGGAAACGAGGCTTCTGCACATGCTCAGGCTCACAGCCTATATGGCATGAACATCGGAAAGCCTGTGTGTAAGTAAGTGAGAGAAAGAGAGAGAGAGAGGATTGTGTGATTGAGACTGGTCAGGGACATGAGAAAGACTAATCAGGGATGTGACTGGTGTGGGTGTATGAGAGAGAGAGAGACTGGTTGGGGAGATGATTGGTGTGCGAGAGACAGAAACTGGTCCTGAGGGTGTGACTGGTGTGTATGTATGTGTGAGAGAGAGAAGAGACTGGTTGTGGTCCCTAAGGAAGAGGACTGTGAGGACAGCTTCAGCAGCTACTGCTGCTTCTGGTGTGGCCTGCAAGGGAAAGGAGTAGGAGAACTCCTGGAGAGGGTAAGTAAAGGTGACTTTTTAAGTTCATTTTTCTTGATTGGCTGCCATTTTAATTACTGAATATTATGTGATGTCTGCTGTTTTGAAATATTTTATTAATGTTTGTTGCAAATGATTACAAATTCTCAAGTTTTTAATTGTTAGATGATGTTCTGTTCATCTTCTGTTTTGAAACATTTATTCATAATGTTTTACAATTATTTCTGTGTGGGGATCTATAGCTTCTTGGCTTTTTCTGTTCCCCTAATTGGAGGTGTATTGGTGCTTAGGGCCTGGTTTAATATTTGTAGTGTTGTCTTTTTATAGTAGGGTTGTTCCATTTGAGTGCATGCATAATACTGTATAATTTGTAAATAGGATATATGCTACAAATTTATACTCACATTCATTTGTATTCATATGTTACAATGTTTTTTTATTTCAATAGTTTAATTAATTGTTATCTTGTTAAATGTAAAATAGGGCAGATCTCGCCCTATTCAACCTGTTACCTGGAAACCGATGTGATATCTCGATCGAATGTCGGTATACAAAAGAAATAAATAATAAATAAAATGCATTTGTAACTTTGTGTGGATTAGTTTGTGTGCATTATTGCAGATTCTGGGAGTCTGTTAGGTGCTATATTTCTGTTTCCAATTCTCCAGGTTTGCACTACACGCAGAGTGGATTTTTTGGGTTTCCATTCCAGTTTCTGTCTCCATGTTTGTAATTTGAGGTCTTTCTCTACTTGGTGAAGGTTGATTTTGTGTGTATGACTGAAGTGAGGTATTTAACTAGCATGTAGGTTACCTTACCTTATTTGTTGTGTTTTCTCAACAGGACAAACATTGATGGTGAACTGCTGTCTTTTTATAAGTAGGTCTATTGCACCTGGTAGTAGAGGGAGTTTGTGTTGCTGTTATTGAGATAACACCAGAATATATTTTTTGTATGGCGAGTTGTACGGGGAATGTTCTCTTATACCCATTACTGAAGGTCAAGGGTGGGGGTGTAGAGTTTCTGTGGATGCTAAGATCTGCAACAGAGTGGAGAGAATGAGACGGGATTTAAGGAAGCTGGAAGAGTGGTCGAAGATATGGCAGCTGAGATTCAATGCCAAGAAGTGCAGAGTCATGCATATGGGGAGTGGAAATCCGAATGAACTATATTCGCTGGGGGGAGAAGGGCTGATGTGCACGGAGCAGGAGAGAGACCTTGGGGTGATAGTGTCTAATGATATGAAGTCTGCGAAACAATGCGACAAGGTGATAGCAAAAGCCAGACGAATGCTGGGCTGCATAGAGAGAGGAATATCGAGTAGGAAAAGGGAAGTGATTATCCCCTTGTACAGGTCCTTGGTGAGGCCTCACCTGGAGTACTGTGTTCAGTTCTGGAGACCGTATCTACAAAGAGACAAGGACAAGATGGAAGCGGTACAGAGAAGGGCGACCAGGAAGGTGGAGGGTCTTCATCGGATGACATACGAGGAGAGATTGAACAATCTAAATATGTACTCCCTGGAGGAAAGGAGGAGCAGGGGTGATATGATTCAGACTTTCAGATACTTGAAAAACTTTAATGATCCAAAGACAACGACAAACCTTTTCCGTCAGAAAAAATTCAGCAGAACCAGAGGTCACGAGCTGAGGCTCCAGGGAGGTAGACTAAGAACCAATGTCAGGAAGTATTTCTTCACAGAAAGGGTGGTGGATGCCTGGAATGCCCTTCCGGAGGAAGTGGTGAAGTCTAAAACTGTGAACGACTTCAAAGGGGCTTGGGATAAAAACTGTGGATCCATCAAGTCTAGAGGGCGTGAATAAAGAGGAGGCATTCAAACACTGCACAGAGTGGCAGTAGCCACAGAGGCATTCAAACACTGCACGGAGCGGCAGTAGCCACAGAGGCATTCACGGAGCGGGATGCCAGTGGCCAGTAGTTGGTGTTCCACCTTCACGGAGCGGAAGGATGGAGGGCTGCTATCTCAAAAAATAAAAAAATAAAAACAGGGGTGGGTAAGAGTATGGGGTAAGGGTGTGGCCTGCTTGTTACAGCGGTTGCTACCCCTAATTGAGCTGGACGTTCACTTGGATGCAGATACGGCTCTGCTCTCTAAATTGGTGGTGGGGTAGAGGGGAATTAGGGCTGGAGGGTACTGGAAGCCAATAGTAACAGGTGGGAGAGAAAAAAAGGGGAAAAAATGGATAAAGTGCGTAGCTTGCTGGGCAGACTAGATGGGCCGTTTGGTCTTCTTCTGCCATCATTTCTATGTTTCTATGCCACAGTGGCCATTCACAGAGCTGAAAGGCTGCAGTAGCCCCTCATGAAGGGGCATGAAAATGTGAGCAAATGGTGAACAATGGGAACAGAAGTGGCTTACATTTTATTTATTTATAAACTATGCTATTTAAAATTCTAGATGGTTTACATCAATGAAAGGTGCATAATAAAACTCCTACTATATATAAATGCAATATTTTACTATACAGTTGGCTGGCTGTTCTTTTTTATATTTCATTAATAACCCATTAAATCATTAATAATAATAAATATTAATCATTAATAACTCATTAAATATTATATTTGCTAGCTGATGGTATTCTTCTCCCTCACTACTTGAGATTATATCTCTCTTTTAAACAAATGAGTTTTCATCTTTCTCCTGGATTATTCAAGATCAATAGTTTTTCTGATATCTTCCAGTATTATCTTCCAAAGTTGCAGGCCTACCATGATAAAACTCAATTTACAGTCTCCTCTAAGTGAACAAGGTACTTAGAAGGAATGTTGAATACATTTCAGCATGAAGACTTTAATGCTGTAGAAGGTTTATATAGTTTTAGAAATGCACTCACATAAACCAGAGTATCTCTGCCCAAAGCTCTATGAATATTGCAAAACCAAACGACAGTATATAAAACTCAATAAATAAATAAATAAATAAATATTGGTACGAATTTTGAACTTACATCTTGAGACTATGTACAAGCAGTGTAATGATAATAGCATTGGAGTTATATGACCTCTCAGACAAGCACCTGTCAAAACCCTTGTAGCATTTATGGCAGAATCAGGAAAATGAAGGTACAGGGAATTACAATAACCCAACCCCATTAAGATCAAAGCCTATAACACTGCTTGGAATTCTGCTGGATCCAAGTACGGTTTATAAAAGCTTATAAAAGGTATTCTGGACTTCCATTTCCAACACTGGATTCCCATAGGGGAGACAGATTCCATTCTTAGGAAGTACATGATATTAGGGATGTGAATCGGGCTTCGGACGATTGAAAATATCGTCAATATTTTCAAAATTGTCAGAAATCGGGGGCTCTCCCAAAACGATAGGAAAACCCCACGATATTGATCGTGGGGCTTCCCTTATAGTTTTGGGGGAGGGCAGGAAAAACGGCACACAAAAATAACCCCTAAACCCACACCGACCCTTTAAAAGTAACCCCTTAGGGGAGAGAAGGGTGAGAGGAGACCGCTCTGTGAAATAAAATCGCTTGCCTGCTAACCTGTGTGTCCTGCCTCCGGGGGTGGCCAAGCCTCGACGGTGCAGTGAGGGCGAAGCCGAGGGCAATGGGCGGAGCCCCGGACCGGAAGGAGGAAGTAGCTGCCTTTAAAACCAGAGAACAAGCAACCAGAAGCGGGAGAGAAGGGTGAGAGGAGACCGCTCTGTGAAATAAAATCGCTTGCCTGCTAACCTGTGTGTCCTGCCTCCGGGGGTGGCCAAGCCTCGACGGTGCAGTGAGGGCGAAGCCGAGGGCAGTGGGCGGAGCCCCGGACCGGAAGGAGGAAGTAGCTGCCTTTAAAACCAGAGAACAAGCAACCAGAAGTGGGAGAGAAGGGTGAGAGGAGACCGCTCTGTGAAATAAAATCGCTTGCCTGCTAACCTGTGTGTCCTGCCTCCGGGGGTGGCCAAGCCTCGACGGTGCAGTGAGGGCGAAGCCGAGGGCAGTGGGCGGAGCCCCGGACCGGAAGGAGGAAGTAGCTGCCTTTAAAACCAGAGAATAAGCGGCGCGCTGCAGAGCCGGCGCGTCGCTGAAGCCGCGTGCGCTAAAGGGGCGTGCGCTCCATCAGACTGCCGGACTCAGCCGGACATAGCCATAGCCATCGCTTTCAGGTATTAAAAATTTTTTTTCTTAATTGATGGTCTCAACTCTCTCCCCTCTACTTATCTCCATTTGAAGGAGTGGTAAATTGAGAGATAGTGACTGCCTATGAGATAGAGTATATATCATGCCGGCCAAAAGGAAGGGAAGGGTTAGGGTTTTTCCTGCCCTACCCGCCCCCCTAGCGTCGCCTATCCAACAGGCAATCACGAACTTTCTCGTTCCATCTATCTCACAATCTCAGAAAGCCGAAGAATCTGGTGAGTTGGGTAGTGTGGGAGGATTGCCCACTTCTACAGAGGAGGCTTCTTTAAGCCCAAATGTTGGACTCCCTCCAGTTCAAAGAAAATCAGGACTAAGCAATGATTTGACCCCAAATGAAATCAGTGGCCACCTGGACACAGCTGGAAGTATTTTAAATCCAGCTGTAGCACAGGAGGTCCTGGGACCTACATCTGATGCTGCTTTGGCATCTAGCAGCAAAGAAGTTGTTCTGCCTATACGTCCTGAACTGGTTACTTTGGAGACTATATGGGAAATGGTCGCAGCAATGTCTCTTAATATCAAAGTTTTGGAAGGGAAAATGGATATGTATAATTTGAGGTATACCCAGGATTCGGTTCAAATTCAAGATCATATTAAAAGATCCGATGAAAGAATTACTAAATTGGAAAGTAATGGTGTGAAATGTCAGGAATTTAATATTGCTGTTGCAAAGGATAGAGAGCAAATTGCAGTTAGATTAGAGGCCCTAGAAAACACTACCAAGCGCTTTAATTTGCGTATTATAAATTTTCCCAGAGTGACAGGGGAAACCCCCCTAATCACTTTGACAATTTTTTTTCAAGAAACGCTTGGTATTGTCCCTGGGGAGGTACCGGTTGTGAATAACTGTTATTTCCTGCCTAAGTCAACGAGGAATAGGAATATTTCCCAAGAGATGTTTCAGGGGGATCTTACGAGATTTTTAGAAAATTCAAATGAAAGGGTAATCGACTGGGGTATTCTCCTCGTTACCTTTTTCACTGTAAATGATCTGAATAAGATCATGAAAAAGTACTTTAACAAATTTCCTGTTTCATTTATGGAGAAACCTGTAAAAATTTTCCCTGATTTAGCAGTTGCAACACAACAAAGGCGAAGGGCTTTTTTGTCCTTTCGCCAAGAGGTGTTGTCACTGGGTTTCTCATATAAATTGAGGTTTCCCTGTAAATGCTATATTAGTAAAGAGGAAGAATCATATATTTTTTTCGTTCCTGATCACCTAAAAGTATTTCTTGAACAACGGATGAGACAACAACCTGCGACATCTTCTCCTATAGACCACACAGGGCAATAATTTAAATAGAGATAGAAATTACCACGTATGTCATGTATTTAGTTTAATATTATGTTTTTTTCTCCCATTTGTTGATGGAGAATAAGTATCTCCCCTTTTGTAATGGCACTTAATAGGTTGGAATCTTGTTATTATGTTTAGAGAAGAAAATATGTTTAAAACGTCTCTTTTTCTTTGATATCCAGCTTATGTATTTCCTTAATACAATGTATATATTATTGTATTTGAAAAACCATAAATAAAGAATTAAAAAAAAAAAAAAAAAAAGTAACCCCTTAGCTTCCCCCACCCTCCCGACCCCCCAAAACATTTTTATAGGTACCTGGTGGTCCAGTGGGGGTCCCGGGAGCGATCTCTCGCTCCGGGCTGTCCTCTGGCTACCGGGCCATCCTTTGCCCTTACCTTGTGACAGGGTATCCGTTCCATTGGCCGGATCCTGTCACATGGTAGGAGCACTGGATGGCCGGCGCCATCTTGTGCTCCTACCATGTGACAGGGGCTGACCAATGGCACTGGTAGCCCCTGTGACATAGTAAGGGCAAGGCTATCGGCGCCATTTTGGTTCCTGGCACCCGACGGCACGAGTGCAGGAGATCACTCCCAGACCCCCGCTGGACCCCCAGGGACTTTTGGCCAGCTTGGGGGGGCTTCCTGACCCCCACAAGACTTGCCAAAATTCCAGCGGGGGTCCGGGAGCGACCTCCTGCACTCGGGCCTTATTGCCAGTATTTAAAATGGCGCCGGCACTAGCCTTTGCCCTCATATGTCACATAGTGACATATGGTCGGGAGGGTGGGGGAAGCTAAGGGGTTACTTTTAAAGGGTCGGGGTGGGTTTTTTGTTTATTGGCTGGGCAGCCGATAAAACGCGAATGGGCCCGATGGGAAAAAACCCACATGTGAATCTGAACCGGAATCCGAACTGATTCCGGTCCCGATTCACATCTCTACATGATATTGTCTAGTAGTTAAATTTAAAAGTAGTAGGAGGCACAGACTGCAGGAAGCAACTTACTGAAATAAACTCTGTTTTTTTTTTTTGTTTTTTTTTTTTTTGTTTGTTTTTTTTTTATAGTTTATTAGAGTTTTTACAGATTTTTACAAAATGCAAAAAATCAAAGAATAAGTTTGTGTAACATGAAAACACATCATCAATCCATTTCCACATTATTATTCCTACACAAATTTCTAAGTCCACAACATGGGAGGAAACATTATTAAGTAACTATCTCAGGGAAAATGCAATTATTAAAATTGCTTAAACTGGAAAAAAAATTTTTTATGCAGTACTTATAACTCAACCTCTTTCTTTATCAACCAAGAATGCTTCCAAATGTAACGGATCCTGAAAAATGAATTTATTTTTCTGAAGAACTACCAAGCATTTACAGGGGAATTTAAGAAAATATGTTGCCCCAAGGGACAAAACTCTGGATTTTAATAATAAAAATTGTTTCCTCCTGAGTTGCGTGGTACGTGATACATCTGGAAATATCAATACCTTTTGTCCACAAAATAGATGTTCCTTATTTTTAAAATATTTCTGTAAGACATATACTTTATCCTTCTCTCTACAGAAAGTTACCAGAAGTGTAGCTCTTTGCGGAATATCATCTAATGATGATTCCAAAAAGGAAGTCAAGTTTGGAGACTCTTGCTGAATACTATCTACTCCTTCCTCACCCTCCCGTCTCTTAATTCTAGTATTTAATACATAATAGGGATGTGAATCGTTTTTCAACGATTAAAATTATCGTCCGATAATGTTTATATCGTCTTAAATCGTTATAGAACACGATACAATAGAAATTCTAACGATTTATCGTTAAAAATCGTTAAATCGTGTTAGTGCGCACTAACTCGAGTTAGTGCGCACTAACTCCCCGTTAGTGCGCACTAACTCGATTTAGTGCGCACTAACTGAAAATGATACAAATAAACACTTTTCAGGTCACTGAAGGTCAGTTAGGAATGAATATGTGTTCCTATTGGCTGGCTGCCCTCTTATCTATTGATGTTACCAAGGTTACCACTGAGGTGATGGTTGGGGGGATGGGAAATGGAACTGGAAACTAACGAACACCAACAGAAAATGAAACAAAGTGTTCACACTTCCCAGGTCAGTAAAGGTCACTTAGGAATGAATATGTATGTATGTATTCCTATTGGCTGGCTGTGCTCTTATCTATTGATGTTACCAATATGGTTGGGGGGATGTGAAATGGAAACAGTTGGAAGCTTGACAAAAAAAGTAATGTAATGATCAGCACTCACGTGACTAGAACTTGTTTGTTTATTATTTTTGTTAGCAGGCACCTGAAATGCTAGTGCATGTTGAATTTGCCAATCACTGTGCATTTTAGAAAGGTGGTCCTGGCTGGAACTGTACACAGTTCAAATATATGTAATTGATTGTTGGTAAGTGTATTTTTTAAGTAGCCACACTGGCACCAGTATGTTTACTTTTCCTCCTACTTAACTCACTAGCTCAGCTTTGTAAGAAGGGCTTCTCTGCTTGTGTGTTGTTTTTGTTTGGTGTGAGGAGAGCAGAAACATCAGATCTTTATTCAATCTACTACAGTCATCTCTTACAGTGCCCTATCCCTATTAATACCAGGAGTGTTGTGATCTTCCTGCACACAGTGCCCTAACCCTGATACCAGTCTGAGACAGCTCCCTCCCTGCATTACTAGTGAGAGGCTGGCTTCACAGACAGGGGGGAGCTGCCTGACCCTCACTCCTGACTTCCCCCATGTCCCAGCTAGTGAATGGTGTGTGGGTGAGGGGGGGGGGGGGGGGGAGGATGGTGAAGTCTGAGACAGCTCCCTCCCTGCATTACTAGTGAGAGGCTGGCTTCACAGACAGGGGGGAGCTGCCTGACCCTCACTCCTGACTTCCCCCATGTCCCAGCTAGTGAATGGTGTGTGGGTGAGGGGGGGGGAGGATGGTGAAGTCTGAGACAGCTCCCTCCCTGCATTACTAGTGAGAGGCTGGCTTCACAGACAGGGGGGAGGTGCCTGACCCTCACTCCTGACTTCCCCCATGTCCCAGCTAGTGAATGGTGTGTGGGTGAGGGGGGGGGGGAGGATGGTGAAGTCTGAGACAGCTCCCTCCCTGCATTACTAGTGAGAGGCTGGCTTCACAGACAGGGGGGAGCTGCCTGACCCTCACTCCTGACTTCCCCCATGTCCCAGCTAGTGAATGGTGTGTGGGTGGGGGGGGGGGGGGGAGGATGGTGAAGTCTGAGACAGCTCCCTCCCTGCATTACTAGTGAGAGGCTGGCTTCACAGACAGGGGGGAGCTGCCTGACCCTCACTCCTGACTTCCCCCATGTCCCAGCTAGTGAATGGTGTGTGGGTGAGGGGGGGGGGGGAGGATGGTGAAGTCTGAGACAGCTCCCTCCCTGCATTACTAGTGAGAGGCTGGCTTCACAGACAGGGGGGAGCTGCCTGTCCCTCACTCCTGACTTCCCCCATGTCCCAGCTAGTGAATGGTGTGTGGGTGAGGGGGGGGGGGTGGATGGTGAAGTCTGAGACAGCTCCCTCCCTGCATTACTAGTGAGAGGCTGGCTTCACAGACAGGGGGGAGCTGCCTGTCCCTCACTCCTGACTTCCCCCATGTCCCAGCTAGTGAATGGTGTGTGGGTGAGGGGGGGGTGGATGGTGAAGTCTGAGACAGCTCCCTCCCTGCATTACTAGTGAGAGGCTGGCTTCACAGACAGGGGGGAGCTGCCTGACCCTCACTCCTGACTTCCCCCATGTCCCAGCTAGTGAATGGTGTGTGGGTAAGGGGGGGGGGGGGGGAGGATGGTGAAGTCTGAGACAGCTCCCTCCCTGCATTACTAGTGAGAGGCTGGCTTCACAGACAGGGGGGAGCTGCCTGACCCTCACTCCTCCGGGGTATTGTGATCTTCCTGCACACAAGGGGTGTTGTGATCTTCCTGCATGCAGTGCCCTATCCCTATTAATACCAGGAGTGTTGTGATCTTCCTGCATGCAGTGCCCTATCCCTGATATCGGGATGTGTGCAAGAAGATCACAACACCCCCGGTATCAGGAATAGGGCACTGTGTGCAGGAAGATCACAACACCCCCAGTATCAGGAATAGGGCACTGTGTGCAGGAAGATCACAACACCCCTGGTATTAGGGATAGGGCACTGTGTGCAGGAAGATCACAACACTCCTGGTATTAATAGGGATAGGGCACTGTGTGCAGGAAGATCACAATACCCCTGGTATCAGGGTTAGGGCACAAGTTCTAGTCACATTGACTGATCACATTACTTGTTTTGTCAAGCTACCAACTGTTTCCATTTCCCATCCCCCATATACTGTCAGTAGGAAACTTGGTAACATGAATAAATAAGAGGGCAGCCAATAGGAATACATATTCATTCCTAAACTGACCTTAACTGACCTGAAAAGTGTCAAATTGTATCATTTTCAGTTAGTGCGCACTAACTCCCGGAAAAAACGATTTTTAACGATTTTTTAACTAAAAAATCGTGCCTAAGACGATTTTCTTGCCCTGCCACACGATTTCTATCGTTAAGACGATATGGAAAACGATTCACATCCCTAATACATAATATATTTTCGAAACATGACTTTCATCTATGTTTGTTATTGACATAAATAAACTCTGTTTTTTAAGCTTAATCAATGGTCAAATAATGATTGCAAATTGTCTGCACTGTGTAAAACAATTTGTTGATATGCCTCACCAACAAAAATGATAAAGGTGAAGAAAGGTTCCGCTCCACTATGAGAGAGGCTAAAGAGGTTAGGGCTATTAAGCTTGGAGAGGAGACGGCTGAGGATATGATAGAGGTCTATAAAATCATGAGAGGACTAGAATGGGTAAATGTGAATCAGTTATTTACTCTTTCAGATAATACAAAGACTTGGGGCCACTCGATGAAGTCAGCAAGCAGCATGTTTAAAACAGAGAAAATTATTTTTCACTCAGTATACAATTAAGCTCTGGAATTCATTGCCAGAGAATGTGGTTAATTATTTAGTGTACCTTGTTTTAAAAAAGGTTTGGACAAGTTCCTGAAGGCGACATTCATAAACTGCTATTAATCAAATTGACTTGTAGGTAAATTTTTATTCACCAGCAAATACCGGGAGATGCTCGCGTGGCTGGGTTGGGTACGCGCTGAGCACATTTTAGAAATGGCCTGGCCACTCGCGTATCTCCTGGTACACGCAGAAGTGCTGGGCGGCGTCTGGGCAGGCCGGGGGACAGGGCTGGAGCCGGCCAGGGCAGCGCCATTTTACGTTGTCCCAGTGACTCGTGCGTGGACAGCCGGCTGGCACTAGCAGCTTACTTCCACTCCGAGGAGGAAGTAACTTATAAAAACAAAACAAAAAAAAAGGATAGGGTAGATTTAAGAAACGGGGGAAATGGGAGGAAGGTTAGGTAGGGGGTTTGAGAACTTGGCGAAGGCCTGATTGTGTCACCACATGTGCTTTACAAAATCCCCCCCCCCCCCACGTGTGCGATTGGGCATCTGTGCCCACGTGTGCCAATATAAAGTCAGACCCAAAAAAACACTGGTAAACTATATTAGGATCAAAAATGTTGTTATTATTTGACTGACAACCCGACCTCATACACTTTTCAGAGAGCTTTAAAAATCAATGCTCTCAGTGATAAGTCTACCACATATATTAAACTTTTCATGTGTATTGTGGTTTTTAATCATCGGTCATGGTTGTAAGCCTACTTTCATTTGAATTATTTTTCTTGTTTCTTATTTCTTCTTTTATATATTTTTTTTAAATTTCTTTTTAGAAAAATAATAAATCACTGTAGAAAGTACTTATCTTTAGTGATAATGCCTCAATTATTGCCTCAGTGAATTGCTGAGTGCCAGAACGCTGGAATAATGAAAAACTGTGCCCAACACGGCTTGTGTTTCTTTTTCGCTTCTTCAGGGGCGTTGTAAATTTATATTCAACATATCTCTTGTATCACCCGACTTCTGCAGCACAATAAACAGCTGATCCTCCATTTTGTTACTTTTCTAGGCGGTTTTTAAACCCGCTCAAGAATATAAAGTCAGGCATGCAAATGCACACAGGCATCATATTTTGTAACATGTGCATGGCGACACGTGCATGTTAGATTGGCGGGTCCAAGTGCACGCATCGGGAACTGCATGCACGTGGACAAATGCAGGCATCTTTGAAAATCTACCCCTTAGGGAATAACCCCTGCTTATTACTGGCATTTGTAGCATGAGATTTTACTGTTTGGTGAATAATCTTCAGAAGGATAGCCATGTTAGTCTGGTGTAGTCTGAAAAGGTGAACTTTGTCCTCAAAAGCTCATGATTCAATAAATTAATTAGTATTTAAGGTGCCAACTGACTCCTGTCACATTTACTGTTTTGGTATTTGCCATATACCTGTATCCTGGATTGGCCATTGTTGGAAACCGTATACTGGGCTGATGGACCCTTAGTCTGAAACATGCTTATTCACCACTTTTTTGAAGGGGTAAATAAGGTGAACCAGTAGATGTGGTGTATTTTGATTTTCAGAAGGCGTTTGACAAAGTCCCTCATGAGAGGCTACAAAGAAAACTAAAATGTCATGGAGTAGGAGGCAATTTCCTTTTGTGGATTGCAAACTTGTTAAAAGACAGGAAATAGAGAGTAGGATTAAATGGTCTGTTTTCATAGTGGAAAAAGGTAGACAGTGGAGTGCCTCAGGGATCTGTACTTTATAAATGATCTGGAAAGAGGTACAATGAGTGAGGTGATCTGCTTTCCAGATGATACAAAATTATTCAGAGTACTTAAGTCATAAACAGATTGTGATAAATTGCAGGAGGACCTTGCGAGACTGGAAGATCCCAATCTTTGCCTCCTACTCCATGACATTTTAGTTTTCTTAGTAGCCTCTGTGAGCGGATGTTAAAATCCAGCACGCATGTGCATGCAAGCATCATATTTTATAACAGTGCGCATGTTATGAGATAAGTTATCAATACATTTATCAATACATTCATTTTCAGAAATGCATTTACAGCAAAAGAAAAAAAAATCAATATACAAATAGAAATTTTCATAACATCAATTTTCAATGAATTGACACCATTCACATCCTCAAACGGGGGGAGGAGAATCTCAGCCTATAACACATTTAAACATTTCTTAGAAGAACAAGACTGACCTGTCTACATCACAGAGAGGTAATATTATTTATGCATATGTAACTGCAATCTTTTTTACGGTACTCTCACAATCATGCCTGACTAACTATCTCTGATGATTTATTTGTCAGAAAATTCAGAACCTGCTCTGGAGTGAAGAAAATATGTTTTCCCTTGATATTTCAAAATACATACGCAAGGACATTTTATCAGATAAAAGGCTCAAATTTCTAATACTCTGTTTCAATCTTAGAAATTCCTTTCTTTTAAATTGCGTAGTCATGATACATCAGGGAATTGTCCCAAGAACAACTCCTGTCGATGTCTAAAATAAAGTCTTAGAATCCACTCCTTATCTAATTATATCTGATATATAAAATGACATATGAGGAGAAGTTGAAGAACCTAAATATGTACACCCTGGAGGAGAGGAGAAACAGGGGTGATATGATACAGACTTTCAGATACTTGAAAGGTTTTAATGATCCATGGTCAGCAACAAACCTTTTATGTTGGAAACAAATCAGTAGAACTCGGGGCCATGATTTGAAGCTCCAGGGAGGAAGACTCAGAACCAATGTAAGGAAGTATATCTTCAAGGAGAGGGTGGTGGATGCCTGGAATGCCCTTCCAGAGGAAGTCGTGAAGACTAAAACTGTGAAGGATTTCAAAGGAGCATGGGATAAACACTGTGGATCCATAAAGCCTAGTGGATGGGAATGAAGAGAAGAGCCATAGGGGGTGGATTACTATGCTTGGTGATTCTATCCTTACTCAGTAAGCCTTCGCACAGTTAATGCAACTCCAACATTGATTTCTGCTTCCACGGCAGAGGGAAATGTGGAAAAGAGGATTTGCATTCAGACAACAACCAACAAGGACTGAACTTCACAATTTGGGTAAACAAGCGTGGGGGTAACTTGCTTATTACAGCGGTTACTACCTTAAACCAATTAAGCCTGATACATCATTTTGAATGCATATACAGTGTTGCTCTCTGCTTCAACGGCAGGGGGAAATGTGGAAAAGAGGATTTGCATTCAGACAACAATTAACAAGGACAGAACTTCACAATCTGGGTAAACAAGCATGGGGGTAACTTGCTTATTAAGGCAGTTATTACCCTAAACCAATTAAACCTTGATGCATCACTTTGAATGCATATACAGCATTGCTCTCTGCTTCAATGGCAGGGGGAAATGTGGAAAACAGGATTTACATTCAGACAACATCCAACAAGGCATTGATCTGTGCAGTCTGGATAAACAAGCATCAGGGTAACTTGCTTGATGCGGCAGTTACAACCCTTAACCATTAAGCCTTATGCTCACCTTTGATGCAACGCCAACATTACTCTCTGCATCAATGACAGGGGATGGCAGGAAATTTGAGTCAAACAGTTCTAACAAGGGCCCTGAACTTGGTGGTTAATGATAGATAAATATGGGAAAACAAGTGTGGAAGCTTGCTGGGCAGACTGGATGGGCCGATTTGGTCTTTTTCTGCTGTCATATCTATGTTTCTATGTTTCTATATAAGAAATGTTACATAGTGGATGACTAGCAATTCCTTTTGTGTAGATTATAATATTCTCGATACATCCAATGGTGGTGAAACAGGAGATAAAACTTGACACCCCTCTTGATTAACAGAGCCTTTTTTAAAAAAAAAAGTGGTATAAAATAAGCTTCAGCAATTATTGGTAGCATTTGGTCTGTTATTTTCAAGGTTTGAAGCATATATTTCTTGATTGCATCTTTAGCAGATACTAAAGGTTCCTTAGGGAAATTCAATATCCCAAGTTCTTGCTTCTTATGTCATTTTCCAACTTTTCTACCTTGTTAGTTAGAACTTTATTCTACTTAACCAAGTTCATTTGTAAATTATTGATATCCAAGTTTTCTTTCTTTAAAGCCACCATGTTTTCACAATTCTCAACAACAATCTTTTCTATTTTATCCAAACATTCTTCTATTAATTTCTGAGCTTCTAGGACAGGGTTTATTCTCAGGTTTAAACTCTCATTCAGTACCTGAATCGCCTGCCAAATAGTCTCAAGTGTAATTTTTTCTGGTCTTACCAGAATCAGAGGCTCAGCACAATTTGTGAGTTTCCCCATCGCTTGCAGTTTCTCCCATGCTGGGCACTGCTTGCATCGATGTTCCTTCTCTTCCGGGTGTGGACGCCATTACATGGGGGCCTCCAACGGCTCCCTCTCCTTCCACTCCATGCTCTTCTTCCCGGAGTCTCTCCACTAACCGTGCCTCTGCAGGATTTTCTGGGGCCATAAACTGTATCGGGGAGAGAGATGTCTGGAGCTCTTGCGAGGGTCCGGTTTCTGCTTCCTCCTGGTAACCTCACCGAGAGCCATTCTCCGAACGAATCTATCCCTTTCCGGATTAGGTGTGCGTCCATCGGTCCAATTGTAGTTGTAGCTTGGGGCGCTGAGGGCATCTCGTGCTCTCTTGCCCTACGCTTTCACATGGAGTGTGACATGTTTAACCACAGAATAGAGAAAAACGCTGAGGAACGCTCTCGCCCACCAGCAGTCAGGTCGGCCATCTTAATTCCACCCCCAGGGATACTTTTTAAAATGGGGCAGTGCAGGTCAATTTAATTAAATCAGATGAGTTAATGAGAAGGAATTATGAGAAAATTGAAAACAGGATGCGGTATTTGAATTTGAGAATACTAAATTTCCCCTGTGTGAAATTAATTTCACCTAGGGAACAATTAAAAAAATATTTGATAGAAGTACTTCTAATAACTCCTGAAAAAGTACCTGTTTTTTCAAAAACTTATTATATTCCTAATAAAGAGAATAGGAAAGGTGCTAGATTGTCTGATATAAATATAGATGCAGAATTAACAGCGTTTCTTGAAGCACCTACTGAAGAGCAAATTGAATTTAGGGGGACATGCTAATATCTTTTGTTCATGAGATAGATAGGGACCTTGTTTTAAGAACGTTCCTTCGTAATCGTAATAAAACATATTTAGGACAGAAAGTCTGGATTTATCCTGATGTCACAAGGGACACCCAGATTAGAAGGAAAAAGTTTGTGGATATGATGCAAGAAGCTCCTTGGGGATCCAATTGGCTATTAGATATCCTTGTAAGTGTATGTTTACTTACAAGGATAACAAGTATATTTTTTATGATCCTAAGTATTTAAGGACATTTATAGATAACTGTAAAAGAGAGGTCAATATCACCTAACCATTGAGGAATTTAATAAAGATAGATACTGTATATTTCTTTATTTGTTTAACAGATTAGATTTCTTAATTGATAATGCTCCTAAATGACTCCTGAGAACCTATATTACTTTATAGATAATTATTTTCAGAAAAAGATGTTTATATAAAAAAACTGTTATTTTTGGTAGATATGTGCCTCTGAATGTAAATGATATAAACTTTCTGTTTGATGTAAAGGAAAAATTGGATAAATAAAGAATTTAAAAAAAAATGGGGTAGTGCTTAGGGGTCAATCCTGGGGCCTCACTGCATTATTTTGTTTGTATTCTTTTGTGCCACGTTGGGGTGAGAGAGAGGTTGGGCACACTATTTTGTACCTTGGTCTACGAGGAAGATTTGGGGAAATGGGGTGGAAGGGTATATTGAAGGGACTTTGCTGCTCCTTTAACTTTGCAGTCCTGAGAGCATCGCTAAGCACCTTAGCCTGGTAATGCTCCTAGGATGGGGGGAGGGGGAATTAGCTGTGCCTTGTGAGTCACAGCTAATTTTCCTACAGTAACATGGCTTGTGAAGTTTACTGCATGCCGTGTCATTCTGTTTGCATGGTAATGAGCTGCTATGCATATATTTAAAATCATTACTATATTACTCATGTTGCATCAGATTTGTTTCATGTTACGTTGCAGCAATTAATTCATGGTATCTGCAAATAACCTGCAGTATTTGACTCTACCATGCATTATCGCTATTTCATAGCTTAATAATTTAGCTGCTTAGAATCAGCTTGAAAATCCTAAATGGGAATTTCACTTTGTTCAGGGCTAGACCAAGAGACTAGGATAATTGTGATTGACAGGGTTTGCATTAGTAACTAACAAAAGTTATTTTAATAATACTCTTTCGCACACAGAAAACACCTTGGTGCCAGGTAAAAGAAGTAATAGGTTTATTACTGGCTTATAGGAATAATTTGACTGTACATAATAACTAGGGATGTGCAAAGCCTGAACCTTTCGGTTTGGCCTTCGTTTTCAGCCCGCCATGGGAAATATCTTGTTTCCCGTGGTTCAGCCCTTTGAAATTGGATGGGACCCGCATTTTGGGTTAGTGCACGCTAACATTTTAATGTTAGCGTGCACTAACCCGAAACCAAATTTTTCCCGAAATTTTGGGAAAAATTCGTTCGGGTTTCGGGGTCCCCGAACTAGGACAAATTAGACAATTTTGTTGAAATTGCTCAAGAGATCTGTCTGTCCTGCCATCTCTGAGGTCTGTTGATTGAATGTCTTACAGCTTTGTTCATCTTTATACTTGGTTTTGCTTTGATGTCCTGCTTTCCTGCCTGGGTGTTGTGTGCAGCTCTCATATCTTATCTGAGTTCATTTGATCTTTGCATTATTTCTGTAAATAGTAGCCAATGGCTACAGAATCAGGCCACTGACCTTTACGTTGTTTCTCTGTGTCCTTCTCCCTCAGCCTAATTGCAACATTTTGCAAAGAGGACTTATGACTGCAGGGACAGGGTCGATGTCTTTTGAATCTGTTAAATACCTCTGTAGGGTCGTGTCCCCATGTCTGTGTGTGGCTCTGCATTCATTAATAATCAGGCTGAGGCTAAATAAATAAAAAAATCCCTTGACGTACTTTGTGTTGGTTTCTTTGATCAATGACTCAGACCTGAAGAGCATCACAAGGCAGAAGAAGGCTTTCATTCTTCCTAGTCCTTTCAGAAATCCACAAGGACAAAAAGTAAAAATGATTGCTGTTTGCTTCCGTGGGACATGTCACATGAGCGCACCACATAATCTGGTCGTACATGCAGACTTTCATTAAAAAAAAAAAAAAAAAGAAACTGTACATACTGAAAGACATAGCAACACCAGGAGTGTGACTCAACTGGCAATCAAATGCAATGTTTTACCAACTATTCTGTTATCTACTGCAACAAATTGAATTTAAAATAAATTCTTATCAGGGAAAGATGAGTTCTTGCCATAATAACACAGCAGGAATCCTGTCACAGAATATCGTAAATTAATAATTCACCAATATTTCTCCAGCATGAATGCTGTCTAGTAGGAAACTTAACAAAATGTGATAATTTAACATGGTACACTATATTCTGTACTATGAGAAACCATGGATAGGGTTCATAATTTCATGCATTACATTTATGAGAATTGATTCTTCTTTTTTTAATTTGCCAGTGGCTATAAAACCATCATCTGGGCTCCTAGCAAATGGAGGGAAAAGTGAGAAATAACTCCTGATCTGTACAGGATCTGGAGTTTCTAAAGAAATCATTGTCTTGCCTGTCTCGTGAGTTTTTCTTTACCAAGCATTTGTAAATGACAATACCAGAACTATAAAACAGTGGTAGCTCATAATTCCTACATTGCCAATAAGGTGCAGTCGTCATCATCATTGGCAGCCAGAATCCCAGGTCCAGATGTAATGTCTTCTATTATTTTGTCAAAGGTAGCACTTTACCATGGTCAAGAGTGCTTGGTCATAAAGCACAGAGGACATCTTTTGGGATGTGATCTTTGTCCTCTGGGTTTTATGTAAAGACCAAGCAAATAGAAAAACACTGCAGTTGCACTGCACTCATGCTATATTATTAATCATTTTGACACAAGTACAATGCCTTTCTTTAAGCTTCAGGTTATGACTTTTTCTTCACAACTCCCTATATGAGGAATAGAGCAGTCCATTTTGCAATTAAGACCTTGAGAAGCATATGGGATAATATAATAATTCTTACTATACAGGGTCATTTTTCAAATTGTGTTAGGGCGTTATCGCATGCGATAATGGTGCAACGGGCATGTTAAATAGCACATTGCACATTGCTTATGCAAAATAGCAATAATTATTCAAGTAGGAGGAGTTTAGGCAGGTTTTATGGAAATTGAAGTTCCTTAACGTGGCATATGATACAGTACCGCACATTATCGCAGGATCTATCACTGGAAATAACGAAACCTTTTTTGGATGTGGTCCGGTGGAAAAAAAATATTACATATGATATCTCGCATTGCACCATTATCGCGGCAATTATCACATGAGAAACGAGAAACAAAAAACAATGGTCACTGACACACTTATCAGGTCTTCCAGGCCCAATAAAAACACCTGTTATTATCTGTTCCACCTTCCTAAACCCATATTGTTGTTTGCAAATGTTATTGTCACTGCACACTGGATGCCTTGTCACGCTGTCCACAGACGACAACACGTCGTCCACAGACGAAACATAAATTTCCACTAATTTCGTCGTCCACAGACGAAACATAAATTTCCACTAATTTCCACCCTACCTTTTGCAATAAAGGTAGGGTGGAAATTAGTTAGGGCTGGGGCGGGTTAGTTAGGAGAAGGAAAGGGAAGGTGGGTGGCACTGGAAAGAAAGTTCCCTCCGAGGCCGCTCTGATTTCGGAGTGGCCTCGGAGGGAACGGAGGCAGGCTGCATGGCTCAGCGTGCGCAGGCTTCCGATTTTACGCGGATGGAGACCAAATAGAGACCAAACTATCACTAGCACAGCTGAAAGTCTTCACGCTGTCTCCTATCCAGACCCAGTTAAGAGAAAAATCACCAGCAAGTACCAGGCCAGTACAGAAACATAAACAAATGGGACTGATAATATTTGTTTCATTTGTGGGACTCCTCC
Source organism: Rhinatrema bivittatum (assembly GCF_901001135.1). Classification (NCBI taxonomy): domain Eukaryota; kingdom Metazoa; phylum Chordata; class Amphibia; order Gymnophiona; family Rhinatrematidae; genus Rhinatrema; species Rhinatrema bivittatum. Next base: position 1,336,904 of record NC_042624.1, on the reverse strand, counting down.
ATTTGTTTTGTGGACTCATTATTGAAACAAATAGGGTCTCTTTTATTTCATTTTGCCCATTAGTTTCAAATGAATGCACATCCCTAACAAATAATGTAAACCTGGCTAAAAAAATAGGCTAGTGACTGTACTGTATAGCTGATGCAGTTAACAGTTAAAAGCCTGAGGGAAAAGATAAGATTTTACAGCATTTCTAAATTTCAAACATGTAAATCAGTGTGAATTTCAAGGGGGAGAACATTTCAAAGGACCAGTGTCTCGAGAAACCTCATGTCTAATCATTGTGGGAGAGGGATGCTGGAGAAAGCCTTTTTGGAAAGAACATAATGTATGTGCAGGAGAGTAAGGAGTCAGCTACTTAAATATAATGGAATTTTTGTATGAAGAGCATGAAAAGTTAAGCACATTTTTTTTTAAATATGATATGGCAAATTACTGGCAACCAATGTAGCGCCTTTAGAATGGATTTTATATGATAAAATGTTCTCAGCAGCAGTGTTGTGAAATAACTTCAGTCACTTAATCTGAGAAATGAGTAAACTAAGGAAAAGAGTTGCAATAGACAACTCATTAGGAGTTTTAAATTTTGAGAATCCCAAAATTGACATAAACAGTGAATATAATCTAAGAAAGAAGAAAAATATTAGGACATCATTGGAGATATGAACCATAGAGAGTTTAGAATCTATTTGCACCCCTATTTATTTATATATTTTAGAATTTGTATGTTTTTCCTATAATGATAGAATCAGGCTAGGCGAATTATTTATTTATTCATTTTTATATACCGTCATTCAGTTCAGCCATCATAACGGTTTACAAAGTCAAACAAAAACAGATAAATTATACATAGTTACAAAAAAGTAACAATGGGGGGGGGGGGAATGGAAGGAAGGGGAAGATGGTGGGTGAAAAAGGGAGGAAAAGGGAAAAAAAGGGAAGTAACAGTAATAGTATTAACTTATCATAAAGGAGGGATTCTATCATTACTTCTTATAAGTTCCGAATTGTAATGAATATGGTTGATGCTAGTTGTAGATACTTTTTCTTTCGTGCCTGGGTTTGGTTGGTTGAGTTGATTGTAGATGGATTGTTGATATAGATGATCATTAATGTAGACTGTATGAAAAAGGAAAGTTTTTAGATCTTTCTTGAACTTTTTAATATTGGTTTGAGTTCTCAAATAAAGGGGTAGAGAGTTCCATTTTTTTGGACAAACAATGGGGAAAGCTCTATTTCTAGTGGATGATGGTCGAGCATCTTTGATGGGAGAAATATTTAAACAAGAAGTGTTATTAGATCGAAGATTTTTTTTGGTAATTTGTGGAGTGACTTTTAAACCAGTATGTTTATGGTGATCAGCATTCACTAATTTGTGAATGATGGTCAGGATCTTATAATCAATTTGAGATTTAATTGGAAGTCAGTGAAGTGACACTAGTATTGGGGTGATTTGATCATATTTTTTTTGTTCCAGCTAAAATTCTAGCTGCTGCATTCTGAAGAATCTACAGAGGTTTGTTGCTTATGAATGGAAGACCAATCAGAAGGGAATTACAATAGTCTATTGTTGAGAAAATTAAGAGTTGTAAGACAATTCTGAAATCCAGTGAATTTAGGAAAGGTTTTAAACGTCTGAGAACTAGGAGCTTGTGATATCCTTCTTTGATCTTAGTAGTTATGTGCATATTGTAGGAAAGGTTTTTATCCATGATAACTCCAAGGTTTCTGGTGTGATTGACAGGAGATATAAATTGATTTGATTGTTAGCAATGAATTGAGGTGGTGGAATTAAGTTGGATTTTTTGTTCATGATAATTATTTGTTTTATCAATATTGATTATTAGTTTTAAATTTGATAGGAGTTGTTTTATTGAGTCAAGTATCATGGAGGTATCTTTGTATGTTTCATCAATGGAGTTTTTTATGGGAATAAGAAGTTGTATATCATCTGCATAGAGGTAGTGTGTTATTTGTAGATCATCTAGTAGTTGGCAGATTGGTAAAAGATAAATATTAAATAGAGTGGCAGACAATGCAGATCCTTGTGGAACTCCAGTTTTGAGGTCAATTTTCTTAGATACGTTATTATTGAAAGAAACTTGGTAGCTTCTGTTGGTAAGAAATGACGTGAACCATTGTAGAGTTTTTTCAGCAAGACCAATTTCTGACAGTCGATCTAGAAGTATTTGATGATTTATTGTATCGAATGCTGCAGAGAGGTCAAGTAGTACAAGTATTGTTTTCCATCATCGAAGCCTCTTAGAATAGTATCATTTAAAGAAAGAAGGAGAGTCTCAGTTTTGAGATTTTTTCTAAAACCATATTGGTTTGGAGATAAGATATTGTTTGATTCAAGGTATTCATCAAGTTGTGAATGAACAACTTTTTTGATTATTTTGGCTATGAAGGGTAGGTTTGAAATTAGGCGGTAATTTGATAGGTCATTTGGGTCAAGATTGTTCTTTTTTAGAATAGGTTTTATTATAGCTGATTTAAGACAATTTGGTCAATTATAATCAATAAAACAACATATCATAGTTTACAAAATACAAATTATAATATACTTAAAATAAATTTGTTATAAATCTTGTTAGGTTATGATATGTTATGATATGTTATGTTACGACTCGTTCAACTGTTAATTGCCTCCCATATTCTATGTATCGCCCCTGAGCGAATTTTGCAGTTTCATTGTAAACCGATATGATTTGTAATTTTTTACAGGAATGTCTGTATAGAAAAGTTAAAAATAAATACATAAATAAAACATCAATTGACCATACGCTTATGACAAACATACCTCACAAAGCAGAACACTTTTCAACTGCTTTATAAATGCCTTGAAATCTTGCATTTGCCTTAATGTCTCAGGTAGAGAATTTTAAAGGTTGGGCCAACAGAAAATAAAACATGCTTATGGGTGGATTTCAAATGTAACACTTTGAAATCAGGGACTTCAAGAAGACAGGAGTTAGATGAATGTAAATATCTAGAGAATATATAAGGATGGAAAAGCTCTGAAAAATACTTAGAGGCATCTGTATGGAGAGCTTTATTTATTTATTTAAAATCGTTTCTATACCATCGCTAATTTATATACCATCACAACGGTTTACATGCAGGCACATAAATTAATGTAGATGAATGCATACTATAGTACATTCTAACAGGTGCCACAAAAGGTTCAGTTACAATATATCGTTAAAGACAATCAATTGTTTAGTGAAATAGGTCATGACCAGGTGTACCTTAAGGTACTATTCACGGATAAAATTCATATTCATAGGGGCAGATTTTAAAACTTATGTACGGGTGTAGATTTGTTTGTGTAACCCGGCATGAACAAATCTATGCCCGATTTTATAACACGCACGCGCTGCCGAGCGCATATTATAAAATCCGGGCTCGGCGCGCACAAGGGAGTGCACACATGTGCATCTTGCAAACGCCAAGCCTGAGGGGGAGCCCAGGTGGCTTTCCCCGTTCCCTCCATGGCCACTCCAAAATTGAACGGAGTGAAGGAAGGCTCGGGACACGCCTCCGGACCGCCATCACGCTCCCGGACCCACTCCTGGACTGCCATCACACTCCTGGACCCACCCCCGGACCGCCCCCCCGGCCCCGGACACGCCCCAGGACATACGCGCATCCCGGGGCTTGTGCATGCCACCAAGCCTATGCAAAATAGGCTCGACGTGCGCAGGAGCAGATTTTCTCGGGTTACGCATGTATGTTTCACACATAGCCTCTGAAAATCTGCACCATAGTGTTTACAATTACATTTATTGTGATATAGAGTTCATAGACTATTATAATGCACATTCTTAGAATAGTGCTGTGCGCTCGTGCTCTTCTGCCTATTCCTGTATATTTTCTATTCTCCAGTCTCTTTATAAAATGCTTGTTTGAAAAGTCATATTTTTAAACTTTTCTTAAAGGTTTTGAGATCTCTTTGTAATCTGATCTCTAGAGGCATTGTGTTCTAAAGTGTGGGGCATGCTAAAGATAAGGCCCTTTCCCTCAGTTGGGTTAGTCTCGCTGTCTTTACTGAAGGAATGGTTAAGAGTGTTTTATTTGCTGATCAAAGGTTTCTGTGTGGGACGTGTACTTGTAATGCTGTGTTTAGCCAGTCCAATTTTTCATCATGTATTAGCTATAGGGCTTTGTATTTAATTCTGTGTTCAGTAGGTAGCCAATGTAATTCCGCCAGGGTTTCAGTTATATGGTCCCTCCTCCTTTTTCCGGTTAGTATTCTAGCTGCTGTGTTTTGAAGTATTTGAAGTGGCCTTAATGTTGTATTCGGGAGTCCTAGTAAAAGGGCATTACAGTTGTCCATGCTGGAGAAAACTAGTGCCTGAAGTACTGATCTGAAATCTGCTAGTTTTAGTAGTAGTTTTAGTTTTCTGAATATCATGAGTTTTGCATAGCCTTCTTTTACTTTTAGCGATATGTGCTGTTTTAAATCGATTTCTGGGTCCATTATTATTCCAAGGTTTTGTACCTTGGAACACATTACCACTGGAATTAAGACTAATGAAGGAATTAAAACTCTTCAAATAAGGCTTAAAACATGGCTCTTCAAGAAAGCATTTCACAGTGAGGTAGCAGAATAACAACACATACACAAAGCAGGAAGTCACCAAGTAAAAGCAGAACTGCTTATTTTTATTATCTTCTCACAATTAAGTATTAAATGAGACAGTTAATCATAAATGGTAACCACACCCATTCCCCATTTAGAGTATATTATTGAACTATGTAACCGTATAATAATGGCACCTTATGGATAATTTAGAAACCACATATTTGTGCCTAACTGTAAACCGTTGTGATGGTGCACTACTAAACAATGGTATAGAAAAGTTTTAAATAAATAAATAAATAAATTTTTCAGCTAGTTCAATTTTCTGGTTGTCTTTGAGGATTATTGGAGTTTGGATGATTTCAGTATTTTTCCGTTCTAAGTGTAGAAATTCTGTTTTTTCAATATTAATCACAAGTCCCATTCGGTTTAGCAGTTGTTTTATAATGTCTAGGTACATGTTAGCTAGGTTTATCGTTTTCTCTAATGTGTCCACGATTGGTAGAATTAGTTGAATATCATCTGCATAAATGTAATGTATGATTCCTAGTCCTGCTGGCAGATGGCATAAGGGCAGCATGTATATGTTAAAGAGGGTTGCAGAAAGGGCTGATCCCTGCGGTACTCCTGTTCTGAGATTGACTTTTCTGTTAATACGTTGTTGATCTGAACTTGAAAGAACCTATTATTTAGATATGAACTGAACCAGTTTATTGTTTTGCTGTTTAATCCGATTTCTTCTAGTCTTTTTAGTAGTATTTTATGGTTTACTGTGTCGAAGGCTGCTGATAAGTCTAGCATTATTAGAATGTAATGTTTACCGCTATCAAAACCTCTCAGAATGTTATCTGTTAGTGAGAGAAGTAGTGTCTCAGTGCTTTAGTGCTTTTGAAATCCATGTTGAGATGGATACATTGTTATTATTATCTAGGTGTTAAGCTAGCTGTTTCTGTACTGTTTTTTCTATTAGTTTAGCTATTAAGGGAAGATTTGAGACTGGGCAGTAATTATTCAGGATCAGGGGGTCACTGTTTTTTTTGTCTTTATGATTGGTTTTATAATTGCCCCTTTCAGTATATCTGGCATATTTCCTTCTTCTAGGGATAGGTTTATGATCTTAGCTAATGTAGGGGAGAATGTTAGCTGTTTTCTTAAGTTCAAATGTTGGTATTGAGTTGACTTTGTGTGGAGCTGGGTTTATGTTTTTTAGCATGTATTCCACCTCCATCTCGGATATCTCAATAAATGATGACAAATGGTTAACATCTCTCTTTTTTCATTTTAATTTCTTGATTGGTAGTGTTTGGAAGTTTGTTTCTTAAGTTAGTAATTTTGTCACTGAAAAATTTAGCAATTTTGTTACATTTTGATTCTGGTAGATTTTGTGGTGATTCTTGTTTGTCATTGGTGAGATTTGATTCTATTGAGAATAAGGTTCTTGGATTGTTAGCAAACTTTTCTATTTTATTGCTGTAGTATTCTTTCTTAACATTAAGGATTCGTTGTTTGTAAAAAGCTAGATATTTTCTATATTTAGGTAGGGTATCGGTTGTTTTGTGTTTTCTCCATCTTTTTTCCATTGACCTGAGAGTCCTTTTTGCATCTTTTACTTTTTTGTTATGCCAGCAATTATTATGTATTGCTTCTTTTTTTATGTATTGATTTGATGGGGTTTATTTCATCAGCTATTTTTTTGGTTGAGTCTAGCAGAACTGCAGTTGTTGTAGTCAATATTTGTTAGTTTTTCCTCTAGTTTGTCGTTTAGGTTTTCAATATTAAAAGGTGGTCGATATTTAAATTCTATGGGTTTATAATTTTCTTTGATTTGAGGTTTAAGGAATTTTATATTAGAATGAATAAGGAAGTGGTCTGACCAGGGAATTTGCATGTAATCAGTTTTACAGTGTTCTAAACAGTTGTGGTTGATGAAGGTGAGATCCAGGGAGTATCCAGCTTTATGTGTTGCTTTGTCTGTTATTAATGAGAAACCTAATGCTGTCAAGGTCTATTAGTGTCTGGCATGTGTTTGATAATGGGTGGACGTCCATGTTAAGATTAAAATCACCTAGCACTATGGTAGGTTTAGAGATGTTTAAGTTTGTTGTAAGGAACTCAATTAGTGGTGTGATATTTAATTCTAGGAGGCCTGGTGGGCAGTAGGTAAGGCATATTTGTATATTGTTAGTATCAAAATTGGCAATTTCATGATTTGCGGGGGGGGGGTGTTATTAGGATTGTTTTACATTTAAATATGTTTTCAATAATTAGTAAGAGTCCACCTCCATGCTTATTTATTCTAGGGACTGAAAACACCTCATAATTTCTATGTGCTATTTGATTTTTTAGAACTACATCTGATTTTTTTAAATCATGATTCAGTTATTGCAACAAAGTTTGGTTTATTGTCATACAGTAAATCCGTGATGATTGGGAATTTTTTTCTAATTGATTGTGCATTTACTAAGAGGAATGTTAACATAAGTAGGTTGTTTATGGCAGATTTTTTTGAAATAGGGGTCCTTTTTATCTGTATAAGGTTATTGTGTGAGGTTTTCTTTGCCTCTTTTGTTATATATCTAGTTTTGTTCTTTAAATAATTATTTTCATATTTACCTTTGTTCAGGCAGTTGGTAATTGGTTGTTTAATTGGTACTTCACCTTTTTTGTCCATGTTACAAGTTGACAGGTTTTGACTTGTGGGTTGTATGGTCATTCTCAGTTTCTCAGGGGTGTACGAAGGGGCGTACAAATGGGGCATGCCCCTTTGTTGCACCCCTTTGGTGCGCGAAGCCGGTGCGCAGCACCTCCGCTTCCCTCTTCACAATTTAAATCCCCCCTCTTGGCGCACTACCGATGTTGGTGACGTCAGTAGCATCAGCCAAGGGGGAGGAGCACGGCATCCCTTCTTGGATTCTCGGGGGTGATGTGGACGGTGTCTGTATGGAGAAAAAAAAGACAAAAGACAGAAAAACAAAAGAAAAATGCAGTAAAATAGGAGCACAGGTAATACGGGAATGGAGACAGGGAGAGAGGGAGGGAAGAAAAACCTTACATTTTAAATGCTGCAATACAGGCAGCCAATGTAGATGTTGCAAAATAGATGTGTGTTCACAAATTGGAATCTTAGTAACAAGGTAGGCAGTTAAATTTTGTAAAAGATGTAGTAATTAAGCCTTCAGTAATTAGGATGCCAAGCATCATGGGTTGAAACAGCCACTTTATAGCTAATCCACAAAGCTTCTGAGTTTATGGTCCAGACAGTTTTTCAAGTCAGGGAAGGCCAATTTAGCATTTAAAATGATCTAATTTGAATATCATCTTCATAATTGAAGGCCTGAAACCACAGTTCTGAGTTAATGTGGCTAGTAGAGAAAAGACATTAAGGAAAAGAGGAGCCAGGATGGAAGCCTGGGGCACACCAAGGGGAAGAGGCAATAGATTCTGAAAAGAGAGATCCGATAAGTAGGAAGTGAACCATCTCAAGGCTCCATCAACAAGTCTACTTTCCTTAAGGCAAAGTAGGAGCAGACTTGGATTGATTTTATTGAAAGCAGCTCTAATGTCCAAAAGGTCAATGAGAACATCTTTTCCCGCAATAAGCTGGAACCTAATATCATTGGTGAAAGCAAGCAAGGTTGAGTCAGTGCTGAAATGGGTGCAAGATGTTGGTTTTATTGATAAAGTCAGTCAATTGATCAGATACCACTTTCTCTGTGACTTTTGACAGAACAGCAACATTCTATTTGGCCAAGATAGTAGAATTAAGTGATTCTTTCTGCAGTAGTGGATGGCCTCTGGTAGATTTGTTTAAGGAAAGAACAGAAGACTTACAATAATGAAAACAGGCCTGGCCAAACCGAGGGAAGGATTTTTCAAAAGCTTTGAAGGCATGGGGTCTGGTTGTGAAATAATAAGATGAAGAGATTTCAATACCACCTGCTATAGAAGTCAGGTTAAATGATGAGAGTTTACTGCCTAGAACAGGATTCAGTGAGCATTAAGGGGAAAGGCCATCAGACATATAATAATTAGTAGCAAAATCCTTACAAATGGAGCCATTCTTATATAAGAAGAAAGAAGCAAAACTATTAGCTGAACAGGAAGTGCTGTCTGGTCGCAGTGAAGCAGGTCTATTTGAAAGCTGAGTGGTGGTTCTACATAACTGTTTAGGGTGATTACTGCTCAACTTAGTTTTATTAGAAAATCTTTTTTCTAAGATATTAATTTAGATTGATAGTATTTGTTTGTCACTGCCCATTTTCTCCTATTGTCAATTGATTTTTTTTTTAGCCATATTCTTTTGAAATAACAGATTTCCCTTTTTAAAGTCCTTAGACCAGCATGGCACCGAGGAGAGTGATGCTAAATTAAGTGCTATGTCAAAGGAGCCATTATGTGAATGTCATTGTTTAAAATGGGATTCCAAAAATCCGCCTGTGAAAATATGGACAGGGACTCAAAATTATCAGGAAAAGAATCATGCTCAGTGGCAAGAACATCAAATTGATTTCTTTGAGGCTCCTAGAATAAATACATTTCACGAGAAGGAGATCTAGGTAGCTCATAATTTAGTCTGTAAGAAATCAAAGAATGATGGGTCCAGGGAAAGGTACATGAGGAAGTAGATTCATCAAGTAAGATAATGATTCCAGAAGAATAAAAATAGGTGCAGGGTATGACCGGCTGAGGTCAAGAAAATTATTATCTGCAACCTGCACAAGGTTATCAGCATGAACGTTGAAGTCACCCAAGAAAATCAATTTTTGGTGGTACGTGGAAATCTCTGAAATATATTCCACTGTGTCAGACAAGGAAGTAAAAGAATAATCAGAAGGATTATAAATTAGGAGAAAAGAACATTTAATTAAAAAACTAAATTCAAACAAGTGAAAGTCAATATCTCTAGAGGATCTCATTTCTAGTTCTTGAAATTGCAGGTTTTAAAGTTAATCACAGCAGCTGTCCTCCCGCCTTCCCCCTGAGTGATATCCTCAGCAATTGCAAAGAAAAGAGTATTTGGGAGGAAAGGATTGAGTGAGAGAAAAAAGATCACCTTTCTTTAACTAGGTTTCAATGAGAAACAGGATATGAAATTTAAAAGCAGAGAGTAAGTTTGTAAGGGCTTTACAATTTGTAAGGGATCTTACAAATTGTAAAGCGCCATTACAATTTGTAAGGGATCTTACAAATTGTAAAGCGCCATTACAATTTGTAAGGGATCTTACAAATTGTAAAGCGCCATTACAATTTGTAAGGGATCTTACAAATTGTAAAGCGCCATTACAATTTGTAAGGGATCTTACAAATTGTAAAGCGCCATTAATAAAACAGCTAGAGGGAAGCACAGATGATAAAGAGGCCAATGTATTCATTAAGGGCACAGGTATAAGACTGGAATAACACATTTTGTGAAAAAAGTGTGGTAGGTTAAGCAAATCTCCTTACCGGCCAAACCCGGTAATAATAGTGATAAGCAGAAAGCATAGTGGGAACAAATATAGCCATGATAAGAAACAAATTAAGAAGAAAAATCTGGAAGTAAACCATACTCAGAAGCAATCAATCAATATCCAAAATTACACACACTGGACAAGCAAGAAAATATACAGGAAAAGGAAGACTCACTCAGGACTTGGGAAGGAGCTCACAAGAGGCAGCATGAGGCCCGTATGCTCACACTCCTTTGTGGTGATAAACCACCAGGACAGGCCTGGATTATAAAGTGTCTGTAGACCCTGGAAATGAGATCAGATCTGATGGGAGGGATGGAAGCCCTGCCTCCTATATGCCACTGGACGGAGGGAGAGCAAGCGGACAGGTAGGCAGTAAGTGGAAGCAGGAGATGATACAGATGTAGCAATGCAGAAGGCCAGAAGGAAAGTAAAGAGCGATGAAGTAATCCAGGATTTAAAGTGTACGTAGACGCTGGAAATGAGGTCAGGTCCATCAAGGGATGGAAACTCCATTCCCCAGATGCCATGGGAAGGTGGGAGAGCAAGTAGGCAGGTAGACAGTCAATGGAAACAGTGGATGACAAAGCTGTAGCAATGCAAGAAATTCAGAGGCAGATCTAAGAACAATGGAATGGTTGAATATTAATATATCAGTAAAGGAAGGAAGAGCAGTGAGTCGTATGTGTATTACATATTCTAAAAAAGCAATGACGATTGAAGAAGCCATTAAAAACTACTGCCAAGTATTGCCATTACACCAAGGGGTAGATTTTCAAAGGGTTGCGTTCGTAAGATATGTGCGCAACCCCCGAAAACCTACCCCTGCTTCCCCCTGCGCGTGCCGAGCCTATCTTGCATAACCATGGGACGCGCATAAGTCCTGGGGCTTGAAGAAATGGGTGTTCCAGGGGCGGGACCAAGGCCTCCGGAACAGCCACCGGGCCGGGGGATGGAGAGCCCGCGCACGCAAGTTATGCCTGCCCAGGGTTAGATGGAGAAAGGAAGGGAAAGGTGGGGGAAGGCGGAAGGAAAGTTCCCTCTGAGGCCGCTCCGATTTCGGAGCAGCCTCGGAGGGAACGGAGGCAGGCTGCTCGGCTTGGCATGTGCAGGTTGCACAATTGTGCACCCCCCTGCGCGCACCGACCCTGGATTTTATAACATGTGCGCGGCAGCACTCCTGCCCTTGTCCTCTCACCTCCTGTCCTCCCTCCTCCCCCTCCCCTCTTCCCCCTCCCCTTCTCACGCCTCTCCTCTCTCCCCAAGCCTCTCACGCTCCATCCTCCTCACTCCTCATCACAAACCCCACTCCTCCACAGTTCTCCACAAATACCATTCCTCACTCTGCCACACTCCCCACCACCACCACTCCTCACTCCTCCTCACACCACTCCTCCACACCAAAAGACACACTGGACAAACACTTTCACACCAACAAAGAAGACAAAAGTCCAAGGTAAAGGGAAACAGATGGCAACAGAAGACCAGACATCGTACTCAGGTAATCGGATCCTGAAAAAGCTCCTAATCCCACTAAACCACTCACCAACTCTCCCCTCCTCTTCCTCCCATGCCTGACACACCCTCAAAAAGGCAGTTGCGGGAAGCAGGGATTTATAAACTGAAAATAATAATGCACCACGCATTAATTTACGCTAGCAGAGTAAAATGATGAGGCGCATGGTGACGCAATGCGCAACACATTGATGCAACACACTGAGTGTTGACACAAAACACAATGCGATTTTTACCTATGTGATGTGGGAGCCTGCAAATTATCCTAACCACACCCTTTTTTATCGCAGATGCTATTTTTGCTATATTTATTGCTTTGTGATGAATCTAGGCCGAAGTTACTTAAATGGCCAGCTTCAAATATTGACCTCACTAAGATTAAGGAAGGGCACACCAGGAAACTAATAACTAGAGATGTGAATCATTTTTTGATGATTTAAAATATCATACGATATATTTTAAATCGTCAAAAATCGTTAAAGGCGATATATAATAGGAATTCCCCCGATTTATCGTCAAAAATCGGGGGAAGGGGGAGGGCGGGAAAACCGGCACACTAAAACAACCCTAAAACCCACCCCGACCCTTTAAAATAAATCCCCCCACCCTCCCAAACCCCCCCAAATGTCTTAAATTACCTGGGGTCCAGTGGGGGGGTCCCGGTGTGATGTTCCACTCTCGGGCCACGGGTTGATAGAAATGGCGCCGGCACTACCTTTGCCCTGTCATATGACAGGGCAAAGGTAGCGCCGGCGCCATTTTGGTTCCTGTCCCCCGATGTCACGAGCAGTAGGAGATCGCTCCCGGACACCCGCTGGACCCCCAGGGACTTTTGGCCAGCTTGGGGGGGCCTCCTGACCCCCACAAGACTTGCCAAAAGTCCAGAAGGGGTCCGGGAACGACCTCCTGCACTCAAATCGTGTTGCCGTAATGCAAAATGGCGCCAGCCGTATGGCCATATTGCCGTACTGCAAAATGGCGCCGGCCATATGGCCGTATGGCCGGCGCCATTTTGCAATACGGCAACACGATTTGAGTGCAGGAGGTCGTTCACGGACCCCCGCTGGACTTTTGGCAAGTCTTGTGGGGGTCAGGAGGCCCCCCAAGCTGGCCAAAAGTCCCTGGGGGTCCAGCAGGGGTCCGGGAGCGATCTCCTACGTTCGTGACGTCGGGGGACAGGAACCAAAATGGCACCGGCGCTACTTTTGCCCTGTCATCTGACAGGGCAAAGGTAGCGCCGGTGCCATTTCTATCAACCCGTGGCCCGAGAGTGGAACATCACACCGGGACCCCCCCACTGGACCCCAGGTAATTTAAGACATTTTGGGGGGGTTCGGGAGGGTGGGGGATTTATTTTAAAGGGTCGGGGTGGGTTTTAGGGTTGTTTTAGTGTGCCGGTTTTCCCGCCCTCCCCCGATTTATGATTTACACGATATTTAGAAAAACAAAACTGCGACAATCTGATTCCCTCCCCCCCCCCCCAGCCGAAATCGATCGTTAAGACGATCGATCACACGATTCACATCTCTACTAATAACATATTTAAAACAGATTGGAGAATTTCTTTTTTTCACTCAGTACACAAGAAGTGGTATTTGTTGCCCGAGGATGACCAAGACATTTAGCATAGCAGGGTTAAAAAGGGTTTGGACAAGTTCCTGAAGGAAAACTCCATATACGATTAATAAGCATGATGGACTTAGCAAAACTTATAGCTTATCCCTTGGAGTAAGCCATAAAGAATGGATCTACTCTTTGGGAGCTGCCAATATATTTCCTAATGACCATACTGGCCACTGTCTGAAAGAAAATGTTGGGCTGGATGGATTCTTGGTCTTATCCAGCATGGTACATCTTATGCTATTATTTCTAAGGCAGTTGGGTCAATATAAATATTTGCTATACACAGTTGGAGCAGAGGTTACACAGGAAGCCAAATAGGCAAAAATAGGGCAGAAGAGAACATTTAATACAGCATTTCACACCCACCCTAATGAGTCACAGAATGCATTATCTGCCTCAGTTCTCCAAGTATGAGCCTCATTAACCCTTACTGGATCTAGAAAGTCGTATTGAATTCAGTTCCCTGGACAAGAATATAGGGAAACCACAATGAGAATACTTAGGCTCTGATGTCTTGTGAACTGAGAGCAAATAAGTGAAAAGATCCCCCCCTTGCTTCAATCGTCAAACTGCCTTCTTATGAAAACATTCATGCTAACTCCAAATGATTCAATAGCAAAACCTCTAGAGTCACATCCATGGAAAACAAAATGTGGCAGAAAGATATAGAAATAGTCACAATTTTATTTGGTGCCCTGGCCTGATTAAAAGAACTTCAAATGTATCTTGATATGTTATCTGCATGTATTACCGCAAGTCCTTCTCTTTGGAACTTGCTTCCATCTGTCCTCAGACAAGACCCCTGTCACCTATCATTCAAGAAAAAACTGAAAACTTGGCTTTTCAGCCAAGCATTTCCCTGATTACTCACAAGCCACTTTCAACTTGCAATTATGTTCTGCTTCGCTCTAATTGTATAACTCCACCTCCCTTAAAGCTTTAATCTTCCTTTCCTTTTAAACTCCACCCCCTTTCCCTCCCCATTAAAACCACCTTTCTCCTAGACCCCCTGTTTATCCCTCTCCTCCCTCCACCCCCTTGTCCTCCCTTTGCTTATCCTCCCTGCACCCTAGCACAATTTCGTTCGATACATCCACATGTAAGTTAATTATTATAAGGTTTTTTCATCAGCCTCTTGCAAGGCATATTTATAAAAGGAATATTTTTCTAATACCATGTTACTTATTGTTCATATATGTTTTCTCTTATATTTATTTGTTACTTAAAAGTTCTTCGTTATATGTAATGCTACCAAGCAAGTTTTAATTGTTCTCTGTAAACCGATATGGTTTGCATACAATGTAAGAAGATCAGTATATAAAAAAAACCCAAAAATAAATACATAAATTATAACCTATGATCTCTGAAAGGAAGCTCTCTTAGCCCCAGTGCAAGTAACATGTGCATAGGCAGCAAATCTGAGAGATTAAGAACACACCCAACATAACCTGACTTAAAAGTAAGGTTCATTCTTGCCATGGTATGTGTAAAAAAAAAAACAAACAAACATCTGGAGACATCACCCTCTGATTAGAAAAAACCTTCTATACCGTCTTTATTATGTATCGTTTATTCACAATTGTCCTATGCATGGAAGAGCAGCAATCAGATAAACTAGTCACACAGCTTTTCCATATACATGCCCTGTAATCCTCAATAGCTGCATTTATCTTATGGTCTCACCTTCCCACTACCCCCTTCGCTTCCACACAAGCCAGCAAGGTTTGAGGTACCAACCAATAGAAGCTTTCAAACTCAGGAACTCCATCTCTGCATCTCCTACAGTATCCGTATCCGCAGCAGGTCCTGCCTTTCATTCATTCCACTCCATCAGTCATGGCACAGACACGGTTTTAGACTCTGTGATGGAAGGTACTCTAGTCTGCAACTGATGGACTGGTGGATTCCCAGGGATATCAGCATTGATGGCATTTTTTATTTCTGTCAAGCCCTTTAGATATTACGTTTCATGATATTCTGATTGAAAGATGTCATTGTCTGGGCCTGAATGGGAAGGTCGGAAGCTGGATCTTTTTCTATTTAACCAATAGAGAGTGTATATAGTTTTTTGCAGGAGTCATATTTTCTCCTACCCAAACTAGATCTTTTGTGGCATCCCTCAAGGTTCATTGCTCTCTCCGTTATTTCCTTAGTGTATCATTACTTCATAAGCGTGATTTTTGCACCTAAACTCATAAAAACTAAACTGCATGCATTTAAAGCAGTTAACATACAAAAATCTGATGCATGTGCTTGCATTTATAAGTGCACTTTAGTACATTGGCCTGTGTTTTGAGATATTCCTTTGTATTCATCTTTAATATCAAGCCGTTCTTTTTGGACCATATTGCTCAAATGAGAAATGATCAGAAACACATAGACCTACAGCAACAATCAATCACAAGCATCCAGGCTTAAACATAATTAAATATACTGAAATTAGATAAAAGTCTGTTTTTAATTTGAAAATGACAATTTATATTAATAATGTAAAGAATAATGCACTCAGGCATGTGAAAAGACTGTGAATAATAAGGCTATAAATCCACTTTGTGGATTTTAATTATATAGTTATAGAAAATGGCATATTTTATTTATTAACGTGCAAATATAAACAAATTTCTTTCCATTTTTATCACAGGTCGTTCTTCGACAGTGCATTTTCATGCAAGTTTGGGCTTGTACTATCTCTTCCAGGGCAATTCTTTCCATCCACTATTGTAAAAAGTTGAATCCCAGGTCAAAATATTTTCTGTTTAATAATTAGGCAAGCAAACTGATGTGTAGGCTTTTTTTTTTTAACCTTTTGCCCAAAACTTAAACCCGTCCCTCTGCACTTAATGACGAACAATGCAATTTCATTTGAGGAATCTTCAATACATGGAATTTTTTAGCTGTGTGTGCATTAATTCAGTTTATTAGATGACTTTAAATGCAAGAATAAAAGGGGCAATATTCAGCCACTGAGTGGCTTGGATAGTTTGCCAGATAATCTTAGCCAGCTATCTGAGTCTATTCAATGACGCAGTTGCGCCACTGAATATACCTGGCTATCTTAAAGTCAGCCTTACATATTTTTCCAGCAAGCTTTAGGACAGGTCATCAGCACAACCAGAATTAACCAGATAAATTATCAGCTTACTCTGAATATCGGAGTTAGCCAAATAATGTATCCAGATATCTCTGCTCCACCCCAAAATGCATCACACCCGCTCACGGAATACCCTAGACATATCCAGCAAAATTGTATCTGGATAACTAGATATCTGGATAGAATTTAGAAAGTTAAGTCTCTAAATATGACGGTTCTGCCATTTAGTTGGCTATCTTTTCAGTTATCCATCTAAATGGCTTTTGAATATCGACTTCCATATGTAAGTTATTGCTTTTGTTATTAGATCACTGCTTAGTCTTGATGCCTATTATTCACAGCATTTAAATTATATTTGGATGGAATAATTAAGACTGAAGGGTTGTATATAACTGCAATTTGCTACACATTTTGTAACCAGTAACCAGAAATATTTGTATTTAGATTTTATTAATTATATCATATATATATTACATGTAATGAAATAAGAAAAAAGAAAGTAATTGTACAAGACAAAAAGAAGAAAACATACAATAATTATTTTGCTAAATTTAACCCACATTATATTGGAAGGTGGAGCAGGAATAAGGCAACAAATTATTGAAGAAGAAATCATATTATGTTTGAGGAGGTGAGCTAAACTGTTTTATCTGCCATAACAAAACATGCATCAGTTAGTTTACTTGACACTCACACCAGTTCCCGTAGTCTTATCTAAGAGGAAACGAACCATGTGGAATGGGTTGATGAAAACACATTTGTAGCTACAGTGTGTAATCAGGCACTTACACAGAAATTTTAGATAGAAACTGGCACCGCAATAGACAACTCTTTGTTTATAGGCAAGAAATGATTTTCTGCAGGCCATGAGATGTCAGGAAAAATCTGTATCTTTTGCCCACAGAAACAAAATCTTTACATGGAAAATATTTATAAAATACCAACTCTTTATCTTTCTGCAGATACAAAGAAACTAATAGAGTAGCTCTGATTGGGATATCATCTAAGAATATCATTGGGTGAGCAAAGAACACTAATTCCCTGTACGTACCAGGATCAGTCCAGGACACCTGGGTTGTGACTCCGCACCAGTAGGTGGAGACAGAGCAAAACTTGTGGGCGGAGCCATATATAAGCCCCTGTGCCAGTCACAGCCCCTCAGTCTTACTCTGTCTCCAGTAGGTGGTGCAGGTCTAGTCACAGCCTCTGCGTGCCTGACGACTGTTAGTTAGTTAGTCGGGGGCATTGTGGTTTTACTGATTTCGGTTTCTTGGTTTTTGGTTTAAAAAAAAAAAAAAAAATTAAGAAGAAGAAATTCAAGGTGAGAAGTGAAAAGAGGAAGCTGTCTGCCCTGCCTCCCAGGGGGGTGGGAAGGTTCTGAGGGGACCATCCCCCCCTGGTTGAGGCCGCTGCTGAGGGTTGAGGACCCGGCCTACCACAGGCAGCAGCATAGGGGGTGACACCGGGGAGCCCGGTTCACTCACCCCCCACGGAAGCAGGAGACCCAGGACTCTGAACAGCGGCAGGTTTGCGTAAAAAAAAAAAAAAAAATATTGTACTTTTATTTTCTTGTGCGGCTCCTCGTCTATTCACCGGTGGGGAAGTTTTCTCGGCTCGGCGAGGGGCGGGGAGTGTTTTCGGCGGTAGGAATTAATTCTTGTACTTTCGGGTCTGTTAGTCCGCCGTCCGTTCCGCCGCGACCGCTTGGTTGCCGAGGGGCACGGTTTGGCGCGCGCGCGGGGCTCGCACAAGAGGGGATTTTCTATGCCTGCGTCCCGGTCGGAAGGGTCCGTCCAGGACAGACGGGGGGGGCCAATTCCGATCGGCACGATCACCGTCGCTCATTTTTGGCCGCTTCAGTCTTGCCGGCTGACCCCTTCCCGCTCGGCGCGGGAGCGGCGGCCATTTTGAGGTCAGCCCGCGCTTTTGAGCGCGAACCGGCAGGAATTCCCGACTTGCCTCCCGGGTAGACTCTTCAACAAAGGTCCTCGGGGGGTCCTCCGGGGGAGCTGAGGCCCCGGCTGAGGCTGGCGGGGTTGGGACCTCCTCGCCTTCGGGGTCCTTGTTTGTTTTTTGGTTTTTGTTTTTGTTTCGGACGCTTTCTCGCTCCTACTGCGCAGGGTTCTCAATTAAGGGCCGCAGGCGCATAGCAGACCATGGCCACCCTAAGGGGGATGGTCCACGGAAACAGAATCCCGGGTCCTTGTTTTCGGCCGTTTTCGCGCTCCTACGGCGCACGGTACTCAAGTACAAGGGCCGCAGCCGCACGAAGAGGCATGGCTACCCAAAGGTCCATGGAAGAAGATATCCCGGGAGGGCCCAGACTTCTCCCCGGCTCCAGCAACGGAATGGCGACCACCGGGCACGGTCCCGTAAGATGCGGAGTCTGAGTTCCCCTCACAGGATGAGGTTGTTCCGCCCGGAGAGCCCCTGGGGGGGGCCGATGGAGCGTTCGGGGACAGTTTTGCCCTGGCTGGCTGGACAAACCATCACAAATCCGGCTATCCTCAACGACCTAGGGGTAGAAGCCCCACCGGCAGTTTCTCGACCTGGTGCGAACGTGGACCCAGTCCTGCTGGTGCTCACTGGTCCTGCAGTGACTTTCACATTCCATTCCTCGGCGTCAGACATTTCTGTCCGGAATGGGATACTAGGGAGCTGGGTCTGAAGGGGACCAAGGCAATGGACAAGCTTTATCCACTGACAGAGGACGCTCTGGAGCTCCTACGGTTTTCGGCTTCCGAAGGTAGTTTCGGCGGTGTCGGTAGTAGCACAGAGGTTTTTCTTCGAAGTTGCAGCGTTGAGGGGTCCGGGCTGCCATCTGTGGTAACTAGCCAGGCGGGCTAGTTTGCACTGGGCCCAAGTTCTACAGGCGAAGGCAGGTTTTTCAGTTCACGAGGCCACGCAGGCGGATCGACTGCAGGCTGCCATCGCTTTTTGTGCGACTGCTCTCTATAATTTACGGCGTACTTCGGCTAGTTCATGGTCGCGGTTGTTTTCGGCCCACCGATTGCTGGTACTTCGCTTTTGGGCAGCGGATGGATCCTCCAAGGCTCTCCTTGGGGCACGGCTTTTCAGGGGAAAAGCTGTTATTCAGTTAGGAGTGGACAGGTTGAGGCTTTCCTTTGATGGGATCCGGATTTGCAAGCTCCCAGACGACAGGTCCAGAACTCGGTCCTTCTATTCTGCTAGGTTCCGTTTTCAAAGGTAGCAAGATAACTCGTCCCCAGGGGTCCTCTGGGCCTTCTTATCGTTCGACGTCTTCACTGGTCTCTTCGTGTCCACAGTCCTTCCAGGGGGAAGCGTTCCGACAGACAGAGAGGATCTCCGTCTGACGCTGGGCCCGGGGCTTCGCACTGAGATTCTGCTGGTCCATGCCTTAAGGCAGCCTCAGTCCTTCGTTCCAAATGTAGTGGCGAGGTTGGTTTTTTGCTTCGCAGAATGGGCCAACATAACGTCCGACCAGTGGGTCCTCAACGTATTAATGAACAGTTCCGAGTTGGAACCTTTTCTTCGCGTTTTCTCCCTTCAAAATGGAGTTGATTCGGTCGGTAATTGCTGCGGGGCGGACCGGCGAGTTTTCTGGCCTCCCTGGATTTCGCGAAGGCGTATCATTACATAGGCATTCAGCCGTTGTTCCTGCTCTTCATCAGGTTCTGCGTTTTAGGACGGCACTGCCAGTTACAAGCGCTCCTGGTTGGTCTCGCGACGGCCCCCGCACGTTCACGAAGGTGATGGTCGTGGTGACGACGCGGCTGCGCCAGTATTATCTCCTGGTCCATCCGTTCCTGGACGGTTGGTGGATTCGGGCGAAGCCCGAGGATCAATGTCTGTTGTCAGTTGGCCAGGGTCTTATACCTTGGCAGTCCCTAGGATGGGTGGTCAACTTCAACAAGAGTCATCGGGCACCCTCGCGGACCTTGGAATTTCTGGGAGCCGTTGTCGACACGTCGCAGGGCTAGAGGTCCCTGTCACACGAATGGAGATACGAGCTGCCAGCTCAAGTACGGCGCTTCTTGTTTGCGACTGCCTTGCGGTCCGGGGTTATATGGCTTCCACGCCTGCGCTGGTTTCCTGGGCGTTCGCTCATCTGCGGCTTTTTACCGTCGTCCTTACTATATTGCTGGGCGCCGGTTTCCGAGGAGTTCCACTTACCGCTTCCACTAGGGGGGCTTGCGAGGTCCAGCCTGCTCTCGTGGCTGGATTCCAGTCATCTGTCCTCTTGAGTGTCTCTTCTGGTGCCAAATTGGACGGTGGTGACCGTGGATGCCAGCCTCTCCGCTCAGGGAGCGGTCTGCCTAGGGAGCTCGGTCCAAGGCCTATGGTCAGTGTCGCTAGCCCAGTGGTCTATCAACAGACTAGAGACCAGAGCGGTCCGTTGGGCTCTGCAAGCCTTCCTACCGGTAATGCGGGGAAAGGCGGTCCGAGTGTTGTCGGACAACGCGACCACCGTGACCTACATCAACCGCCAAGGCGGGACAAGGAGCCCACAGGTGGCGGAGGAGGCTCAGCGCTTAATGGTCTGTTCAGGACTCCATCTCAGCCACATAGCAGCCTCTCACGGTGCAGGAGTCGACAACGTTCAGGCGGATTTTTCTCAGCCGGCATCGCCTGGATCCCGGTGAGTGGGACCTGGCGGTCGAAGCGTTGCCTCTCATTTGCGAGAATTGGGGAGTGCCCCACATGGATTTGATGGACACGTGGCACAACGCGAAGGCTCAGCGATGTTTCAGTCGAAGTCGAGATAAGGGGGCGGAAGGCGTCGATGCGATGGCGCTTCCCGGGCCGACGGATGTTCTGCTGTACGTGTTTTCTCCCGTGGCCGATGATCGGCAAGATTCGGCGGCGCATAGAGTTGCACCCAGCCAACGTGCTCCCGGTGGCACCGGAGTTGCCGCGCCGGCCGTGGTTCGCAGACCTCGTCCAGCTCACAGTGGCGGCACCCCTTCAGCTCCAGGGGATGGCGGGTCTACTCCATTAGGGCCCCGTCTTTTTGGAGACTGCGGATCACTTCTGCCTCGCGGCATGGTTTTGAGAGGACTCGGCTGAAGAGAAAAGTTTACTCAGCTGCGGTGGTAGCCACGTTGCTACGTTCCAGGACACAGGCGACGTCCCTGGCTTATGTCCATGTCTGGGTGGATTGGAGGAATGGTGCGTGCAGCGTGGGGTGGTCCCTACTGCGGCTTCTAGCGTTCCTCCAGGCAGGTCTTGCCAAAGGTAAGGTCTGGCTTGTAGTTCCCTACGGGTCCAAGTGGCGGCGATTGGTTGTTTGCGAGGTAAGGTCCGAGGTCCTTTCCTGACTCTTCACCCGGATATCTCCCGTTTCCTTCGGGGAGCTAAGCACCTTTGTCCTCCATTGCGTCTCCCCTGTCCAGCTTGGAACCTCCTTTCCGTTCTCTCCGCTTATGCGCGGCGCTGTTTGAACCCTTGAAACGCTTAACTATTCAGGTTCTCACGTCAAAGACGGTGTTCTTGGTGGCGATTACTTCGGCACGGCGTGCTTTGGAGTTACGGGCTTTGTCCTGTAGGGAACCCTTCTTGTATATTTCCGATTCCGGTGTTTATTTGCGGACGGTTCCTTCCTTCCTGCCGAAAGGGGTGTCGGTTTTTTCCATGTTTTTCAATTGAGCTATCCGCTTTTGCGGTCTGGGAGCCCTCTGATCCAGTAGCGAGGGACTTACGGAAGCTTGACGTGCGAAGATCCCCCCTTCGCTGTCTGGAGGTCAATTATCCATTTCGGGTCACGGCTCTTCTCTTTGTTTTGTTCTCTGGTTCAAAGAAAGGAGTTGCGGCGTCCCGCACGACGCTTGCCACTTGGCTCAAGGAGGCCATTGGTTCGGCGTACTTGGTGCGGGGGAAAATCACTTCCCGTGGGTCTTCGGGCTCCCTCGATTCGCTCTCCAGCTCTCCAGCTGCGTCTTGAGTGGCAGCGTCTCAGGTGTAGCCTCAGGAGATTTGCAGGGCGGCTACCTGGACGTCGTTGCATACCTTTATCCGGCATTACTGGTTGGATGTCCGGGCTAACGATTCCGGGGGTTTTGGAGAGAGGGTACTCCGAGCGGGACTCTCTGCTTCCCACCCTCGATAACTTAGCTCTGGTACATCCCAGGTGTCCTGGACTGATCCTGGTACGTACAGGGAAAGGAAAATTAGTTTCTTACCTGATAATTTTCGTTCCTGTAGTACCAAGGATCAGTCCAGGATCCCGCCCGCAGGGCTTCGCTACAGTAACGGAGAGTCCGCTCATCATGTTTTCTTAGTTCTGCTGTTCACTTGTTTAGCTCTCCCGGTTGGGGAGTCCGGTTCGAGTAGGAGTTTTTGGTGTTAGTTTAAAGTTAGAAGTGCCTTTTCTAGCCAGTTTTGTTACTTGGTTGCATGGCTACTTTGACATTACGTATGACTGAGGGGCTGTGACTGGCACAGGGGCTTATATATGGCTCCGCCCACAAGTTTTGCTCTGTCTCCACCTACTGGTGCGGAGTCACAACCCAGGTGTCCTGGACTGATCCTTGGTACTACAGGAACGAAAATTATCAGGTAAGAAACTAATTTTCCTTTTCATGAGTGAAGCAAAAGAAAGACCACATTAAGATAAGCTGGACTTTTAAACATTATTTTAAGCAAAAGCACAACATTGGAAATTACGGGCACAGGATTTGTAGTGTCACAAAACACAGAATTGTTTGCACAAGTTTCATTTTTCAAAAAAATCAAAAAAATTCAAGAGAAAATATTGGGAGC
This sequence comes from Rhinatrema bivittatum, assembly GCF_901001135.1. Classification (NCBI taxonomy): domain Eukaryota; kingdom Metazoa; phylum Chordata; class Amphibia; order Gymnophiona; family Rhinatrematidae; genus Rhinatrema; species Rhinatrema bivittatum. Next base: position 1,313,899 of record NC_042624.1, on the reverse strand, counting down.
TATGACTGAATTATCTGAAAATAGATTCAGTCATTGACACTTCCATTCAGTGCTGAGCTCCTTTCTCCATACATAAATGATATCAGGAGCATTCTGTTGGAACTATGTGTGTATACTGAGGAATAGTAGCCCAATGGGGAGGAGGGGGGTGCAGTGAGTGAGTGTGACTGAAGCATACTGAGCCAAATCAGGAAGGCGAGACCCATAGAAATAGAATCCAAAATGACTATAACAAACTTACAGATACTCATGGTACAATAGTTGAAGTAAGAGAGAGAACATGGGGAGAAGGTATGCCTTTCAGAATCAGGGACAGTTTTTGGATCTGTCTAACGATCAAGTAATGCACAGGTTCAGCTTCAATAAGGAAACCATATTATACCAATAACAGCAGAAAAGGACCTGTGATCTAACACCCAGAGAGGGCGTGCCTTGCTAGTACACCTCAAGGTCACTACAGCCCTGGCCTTTTTGGCTACTGGCACCTTCCAGACACCTCTAGGTGTCATGGTTGGAATAAACCAGTCAACTACTTCCATATGTATTGATCAGTTTCAGACTCTTTTTCACAGGAAAACACATCAGTGAGCTGTAGCGATCAAAAAAGCAAACAGGAATTATTAAGAAGGGAATGGCAAATACAATGGAGAATGTCGTAATGCCTCTGTATTGCTCCATGGTGAGACCGCACCTTGAATACTGTGCAATTCTGGTCACTGCATCTCAAAAAGGATATAGCTGCACTAGAGAAAGTGCAGAGAAGGGTGACAAAAATGATAAGAGGCATGAAACAGCTGCCCTGTGAGGAAAAGCTAAATGTTAGGGCTGTTCAGTTTGGAAAAGAGATGAATAAAGGAGGATATGATAGAAGTCTACAAAATCTTGAAAGGACATGAACAATTTAATGTAAATCAGTTATTTACTCTCTCAGATAATAGAAGGACCAGAGGGCACTCCAGGATACTGAGGGAGCTCAGAGATGTGCTGGCGGGTCCACTGTGTGACTTGTTCAATAGATCCCTAGAAACGGGAGTGGTGCCGAGTGATTGGAGAAGAGCATTGGTGGTCCTGCTTCACAAGACTGGGAACAGAGAAGAGGCTGGTAACTACAGACCGGTTAGCCTCACTTCGGTGGTGGGAAAAGTAATGGAGTCACTGTTTAAAAGAGAGAATAGTGAACTATCTACAGTCGGGAGAATTGCTGGACCAGTGGCAGCATGGATTCACCAGGGGAAGATCCTGTCAGACAAATCTGATTGAGTTGTTTGATTGGGTAACCAAGGAATTGGATCAAGGAAGAGCACTCGATGTCATCTACTTAGATTTCAACAAAGCTTTTGAAACGGTTCCGCACAGGAAACTGGTGAATAAAACCGAGAAGCTTAGGAGTGAGTGCTAAGTTGGTGACCTGGATTGCAAACTGGTTGACGGACAGAAGACAATGTGTGATGGTAAATGGAACTTTCTCTGAAGAGAGATCGGTGTTAAGTGGTGTACCACAAGGATCGGTGTTGGGACCAGTCCTGTTCAATATCTATGTGAGCGACATTGCGGAAGGGATAGAAGGTAAGATTTGTCTTTTTGCGGATGACACTAAGATCTGCAACAGAGTGGACACGCCGGAAGGAGTGGAGAGAATGAGATGGGATTTAAGGAAACTGGAAGAGTGGTCGAAGATATGGCAGCTGAGATTCAATGCCAAGAAGTGCAAAGTAATGCATATGGGGAATGGAAATCCGAATGAACTGTATTCGATGGGGGGGGGGGGGGGGGGGAAGGCTGATGTGAACGTAGCAGGAGAGAGACCTAGGGGTTATAGTGTCTAATGATATGAAGTCTGCGAAACAATGCGACAAGGCGATAGCAAAAGCCAGAAGAATGCTGGGCTGCATAGAGAGAGGAATATCGAGTAAGAAAAGGGAAGTGATTATCCCCTTGTACAGGTCCTTGGTGAGGCCTCACCTGGAGTACTGTGTTCAGTTCTGGAGACCGTATCTACAAAGAGACAGAGACAAGATGGAAACGGTACAGAGAAGGGCGACCAGAAAGGTGGAGGGTCTTCATCTGATGTCATACGAGGAGAGATTGAAGAATCTGAATATGTACACCCTGGAGGAAAGGAGGAGCAGGGGTGATATGATTCAGACCTTCAGATACTTGAAAAACTTTAACGATCCAAAGACAACGACAAACCTTTTCCGCCAGAAAAAAATCAGCAGAACCAGGGGTCATGAGCTGAGGCTCCAGGGAGGAAGACTAAGAACCAATGTCAGGAAGTATTTCTTCACGGAAAGGGTGGTGGATGCTTGGAACGCCCTTCCGGAGGAAGTGGTGAAGTCCAAAACTGTGAAGGACTTCAAAGAGGCATGGGATAAACACTGTGGATCCATCAAGTCTAGAGGGCGTGAATAAAGTGGAGGCAACAAAACACTGCACGGAGCGACAGTAGCCACAGAGGCATTCACGGAGCGGGATGCCAGTGGCCAGTAGTTATTGTTCCACCTTCACGGAGCGGAAGGATGGAGGGCTGCTATCTCCAAAAAATTAATTTAAAAAAAAACAAAAAATAATAACAGGGGTGGGTAAGAGTATGGGGTAAGGGTGTGGCCTGCTTGTTACAGCAGTTGCTACCCCTAATTGAGCTGGAACTAGGAGATGGCTGCGTCTCCCCTCGACGCATGTGGGGAGACCCGACAGGAACCAAAGGAGGCCGCGGAGTTGCTGGAGGAGCCTGGGAGCATAGCAGGAGCACGAACGCATAGGCGACTGCCTACCACTGCCAAGGAGGAAGGGACAGGTCTGGAACCCGGGCATCAGGGGTGAGTGGAGCTGGCCGCGGGCCTGCCGCAGCCGGGAAATGCAACAATTTTGGATCGTCTGCAAGTTTAATCACTTCTTTCATTGTTTGCTTTTCCAGATAATTTATAAATATGTTAAAAAGCACAAGTCCCAGTACAGATCCTGGGAACTCTCCACTATTTACCTTTATCGATTTGGTTGATCATTTTATCCTCATCTCTGTTCTATCTTTTAACCAGTTATCAAACCATGATGAGATGTTGCCTCCCATCTCATGACTTGTTAATTTCATGAGGTACTTTGTGAAATGCTTTCTGAAAATCCAGATACAGTATATTGACCAGTTCACCCATATACATAAGTTTATTAACACCTTAAAAAAAAATCCAGTAGATTAGTAAGGGAATCTAAATGGCCAGTAATTTTGTTTAAAGTTTCTTCCATATCTTTGCTGGGAACATAACACATTTCACAGAAATCAGATAAAGTATTTTTCACTCAGCATATAATTTACCAGAAGCTGTGGTGAAAGCAGTTAGTGTAATTCAGTTTAAAAAGGAATTAGACAAATTTGTGGAGGTTGTGAACAAATTTGTGAATTTCTTCTTTGTGATCCTATCGGGTACTTGTGACCTTGACTGGCAACTGTCAGAGACAGGATGCTGAACTTGATAGATCTTTTGTCTGCCCCAGATGGCATTTCTTATGTTATATTTATTTTGCTTCGCACTGATATAGGAATTAACAATCAATAATTTACTGGCTTACCCCAGAAGACCTTCATAAATTGATATTTCATTGACAATCCTCTTGTCCTCAGGTACTGTGGCTGTTTTTAATGATGTTACATATTACTAGTAACAGGTCTGCAATTTCATATTTGAGTTTTTCAGAACTATGTGGTAAATACCATCTGGTCCTGGTTATTTATTATTCTTTAGTTTATCAAACATTACCTCTTGAGGTATAGCTAACTTTCATCAAATAATGTGTGTTACGTATTTTAGGGCTAGCTGTATTATTTGATTTGCATAATATTGTACTATTAAAATGCTAATTTGCATCCATATGCATGTATTTGTATGCATATCAGCTCATTGTAATACCCATATTATGCCAGATTTATTAGAGTGTGGATACCATGTGGAATTTGTAATTCCATACATTACCCCTGCATAATACATTGACCACATGCTGTTTACCTGGTAAAGCCTTAATACAACTTAGTAAGATGCCCTCTGATATTATAATCCTTTGCAGGTAGGGAAATACCTACTGAACCTAAATGTAACTGGACTTGAACTACTAATGAAAAGATATGAGCTAAAAATAAAAATTAGAAAATAAAAAACTGTTTCTTGATAATATTTTTGTATGGCTTCTTCCAATATTTCAGTGGTGAAAGCAAATAAATGTCAAATCCAGGTATGTTTTGCTCATTAATTGATGAAATTCCATACGAACCGATACCCTTTTAATTAGGATCATGACATTAGCACCCTATTTACATATTTCAGTAGTGATTGCAATGAGAATTGAGAAACCTATGAAGTAGTCCAATCCAAAAGCTCAGCAAATTAGTTAACTGACATTCTAAACTGTATGAACGGTAATGGCAAGATTCAATCAAGGGACAGGATGTTGCTGGATCTTGACTGCACCAGCTAGAGTAGAGATCATTTTAAGGACCAGTGGTTTTTCACGAAGGAGGAATTAAAGCACATTGTATCTGAGCCGCATGTATTAACATTCATGGAGACAGTACTGTATAAGCTAAAGACAGAATAAGAAAAACTTACATTCCACCAATGGAAAATTGAAAACACAAGTGGATTATAACTTAAGAAACATCTTGCTCTTAAATTTCTGAATGGATGTGAAAAATACATAAGTAATACAAATAAAATGTGATTTTGCCAAATCAAATTGATTTCTACCCACCTGTATATAATTTGCTTTATTTTATTTTACAAACTCTTATGGCTTCCAACTGGATCATGAATGTACAAGAAATAGTAGCATCCAGTGATAGCCTAATTACCTAGAGAGATGTAAATAGATTGATAGGCAATTATTATTATCCTCTGGGTTTTTTATTTGATCCTCAATAATTCCCCTCTAGCACCTTCTACCATTCCCTCCCCTCTTTCTACCACCAATAAATGTACTAAACTTCAGTCTGAATTTTCACTAGGCAATTTCATCCTGCTCCCTTGCACTTCCAGATTAATAGGGGCAAACAAATCCTCAACTACCTACCCTATTTTTATTGCTCCTGCCCAATGTCGCTAGCTTGGTCATTGCAACAGTGATTACAAGATAGCTGGGTATATTCAGTGAGATTAGCGCACCACTGGATATATCCTGCTAGTTAGCCAGATAAAGTCAAGCCGCACAGTGTCTGAAAATGGACCCCGAAGTGAACAAAGCTTAGTTCAACATCTGAGAATTGCAAGTTGATCTGTCTCTATTGAAATGTAAGTCTATAGGTACATTTGCTACACAATACAGGCATAGGACTCTCATCTGTCATTTAGCAAGAACCTGCTGATCAACGAGATGACCAATAAATTGGATATATGGATGAGATGCTGAAATAACGGGCAAAGAAACAAAAGTATAAAAGAAAATATAAAAATGGGAAATGGGAAACCTAAAAGAGAATGAATGGAAATTATTGGAGTAGTTGACAAGACCAATGTCTGTTTTATGAAACTGTGCTCACACTACCTAGAAATGTGCAAACTGGGGCCAATTATGCATGTTCTCCCAACACCAGTAAAAGAAATTCAATCTGCTTTCCATTTTGTTCACCCCAAAACTCATCAGGGTTAACCTCAGGCATCTATTTTCTCGTTCTTCATTCCTTTAATGTGACGGTATCACATAAAGCATGTTTCACTCAGTTGGTAGAAAAGTGATATCATTAACTTGACAGCTTTCCTTTTACACCTAGAAAAAGCCAAACATGTTTACTGTGCTTGGAAGTCTCCCTATTATGCTACTTTCAGCTTGGCATATCTACTGTAAATACAGTAAATAAAAGCTGCAAGCCATCAGAAATCTGTGCCACTCATGTTCCAATGTATCTAAAATATGAATGGAGCTTTTAAAATATGGGTTGTATATACTGTTTATTCCAGAAGAAAAAGTGAAAACATGTGATATATGAAATGTTATTTTATTCTTATGTTTTTTAAACTATGCTGAATAAAGTCCCCGTGGTCTCTTTGAAAATTTAAATCCATCCTCTAACTTACTCTCCCCAAAAATGTCTAATCTAAACAAAACATTGACTTAATTAAACATTATAAAACAACACCTATGCTTTCCCTCCTCATCCTCCCCTTTCTATCCTTTTCCAGTTCCTTTATCCATTCCCTAATTCTAGCCCCTAAATAAGAAATAGACCAATCATTTCAGAAGCTCCCCTGGGAAGGCTAATAAAGCGAAGATCTTTTTTGCCCCTAATTTCATTCAGGAGACTATTCCAAAGAGACAGTCCTGCAACTCTGAACATGCGATTATGAGATTATATTAACCGTACTTCCCTAATCAAAGGAATTTCTAATAAGGATTGAGATGTCGACTGCAGCGCACTTTTAGGATGGTAATATTGTGTTACCAATGCAATGCAAGGTGGTGTTAAATTCATCTGAGCTTTAAAAGTTAACACTAATGCCTTGAATTGAATTCACCATGCCACTGGAAGCCAGTGCAGGGATGCCAACACTGACAAAATATGTTCTCTGGGGCCTATACCGGCTACCAGCTGGGCCACTGAATTTTGTATCAGCTGAAGACATCTCAAGTAAGAAATCGGTAAACCTAAAAATAAAATATTGCAATAATCTAAAGCAGATAAAATTAAAAGTTGGACCTATAATCAAAATAATTAAGAATGGGCTTTAAATTTCATAACAAGCACAGTTTGTAGTAACAAACCTGGACCAAAGCACTAAAAGGAGGCCAAAGGGATAGCAATGAGTCTATCTGCACTCCCAAATTCCTGGTTTGAGTTTTAACCACTATTGGCGTATCTTCAAATTGAATGCGACAATACCATGATCTCCATCTTTTAAACATTTAGCAGCCTATTCTCATACAAACAATTTGTTTTTTATCTGTCCCAGACAATCAGTTAATTTTGTCTGGGCCTATTCCAACGAGGAAGTTATAGGGAAAAATAACTGTATGTCATCTGCATAATATATGCAAACCTATGTTTTGTCATTAACAATGGTTAAACACATAGGGAAGATGAATGTCTATCCCTCAGGACCTGGACTATCAATTTTACCTGTACAAAGTTCAATGGAAAGTTCTGTGGTCTATTTGCCTTGTTGGGAAAAAGCATTATTATAGATTATTTATTTATTTATTTCATGTACTGAGATTTTACAAAAATTATCAAATAATAAGAAAAATTTGAATTAAAAAAAAATCTCATTACCACAAACAATAATAAATAATTAACAAAAGCATATAAAATAAATAATTAAAACAAAATTACAAAATGAAGCATAAATAATTATAAAAAAATTAATCATAAAAATCATCAAAAAATAATAAAACACTAATAAATGAATCAATAAACTAGGAAGCAGCTGCTAAAATGCAAATCTAAATTTTACTATTTGCTTGACTAATATAGATGTGAAGTCAGTAAATTTGTTTTTGGTGTACATATAGAGATAGATTTTAAAAGTGTTGTTCACACAAAAACAGTCACATACAAGCATTTTACGAATGCTAGGAACTTTGCTGCTGCTCATCATGAGGAGTGAAAGAGACTCTGTATAGAGTAGGGATGTGAATCATTTTTTGACGATTTAAAATATCGTCCGATATATTTTAAATCGTCAAAAAATCGTTAGGGCCATGATACAATACCAATTCCCCCGATTTATCGTTAAAAAATCGTAAATCGGGGGAAGGGGGAGGGCAGGAAAACCGGCACACTAAGACCCCCTAAAACCCACCCCCGACCCTTTAAATTAAATCCCCCACCCTCCCGAACCCCCCCCCCAATGCTTTAAATTACCTGGGGATCCGGCGGTGGTCCAGAACGGCGGCGGTCCGGAACGGCCCCCTCAATAGAATCGTGTTGTCTTCAGCCGGCGCCATTTTTCAAAATGGCCACCGCAAAATGGCGGCGGCCATAGACAAAAACGATTCGACGCAGGAGGTCGTTCCGGACCCCCGCTGGACTTTTGGCAAGTCTTGTGGGGGTCAGGAGGCCCCCCCAAGCTGGCCAAAATTTTCCTGGGAGTCCAGCGGGGTTCCGGGAGCGATTTCTTGCCGCGAATCGTTTTCGTACGGAAAATGGCGCCGGCAGGAGATCGACTGCAGGAGGTCGTTCAGCGGGGGTTCCGGACCGCCGCTGAATGACCTCCTGCAGTCGATCTCCTGCCGGCGCCATTTTCCGTACGGAAAACGATTCGCGGCAAGAAATCGCTTCCTGAACCCCGCTGGACTCCCAGGAACTTTTGGCCAGCTTGGGGGGGCCTCCTGACCCCCACAAGGCTTGCCAAAAGTCCAGCGGGGGTCCAGAACGACCTCCTGCGTCGAATCGTTTTTGTCTATGGCCGCCGCCATTTTGCGGCGGCCATTTTGCAAAATGGCGCCGGCTGAAGACAACAGGATTCAATTGAGGGGGCCGTTCCGGACCGCCGCCGTTCTGGACCACCGCTGGATCCCCAGGTTATTTAAAGCATTTGGGGGGGGTTCGGGAAGGTGGGGGATTTAATTTAAAGGGTCGGGGTGGGTTTTAGGGGGTTTTAGTGTGTCGGCTCACGATTTTAACGATTTTCACGATAGTTTACACACCCAAACGGCAACAATATGATTCCCTCCCCCTCCCAGCCGAAATGGATCGTTAAGATGATCGAGGACACGATTCACATCTCTAATGTATGCTGCCATCTATTCCTCTGCTACTGGTCCTTTTTTCCAACCATGTTGTCTCAGGAAGGAGCACACTCTCTCGTATCTTCTGCAATAGGCATCCCACGTGCAGCTGCAACAGTTCTAACGTGGTTGGCGACCAATTGCCCATACGTGCTGTGGTACTGGAGTTACCAGTTCGTCGGCGTTGGGTACCTGTTTGCGGAACAAAGACCATTTAGCACAAAATAGAGAATCAGCCACACCATTACAAGCCCCTGGAACATGTCACGCCTTTACAGTGGTTTTAATGCGCAAACTACTTAGAACTACATGCCGAAACAGGTCCGCTACCCGTGGACATTTGGCTGACTGTCTGTTAATGATTGAAACCACGGCTTGGTTGACACTCCAGAATATGATGTGTTTGTTCCGCAAGCACTCCCCCCAGATTATGAACGCCACCCATATTGGGTAAAGCTCCAGCTATGCGATGGGCACAATTGCCTATGCGCTGGCTAGTGTGTGCACTATAGAAGCACTAATACCTTTGCTGTGTAGGGCATCTGGTTAGCACTTCTAAAACGCGTGTCCAAATCGCATTAAATAGCGTGCTAGCCTCTGTGCACTTTATTGTATCGACCTGTTAAAGTGGTAGAAATAGTTTACTTATATGAGAGCCTTATAAATTGTCTCTCTCTCTTTCTTTAATACACAAAATATAGCAAAATGATGAATCTAGCCTTAGATAGTTAATACTCATCTAGAGCAAGATTTAGATCCTTCAGCACAATGGTAGCATTTATTCAGCACATACTGAATAGGCTAGATTTATCTAATAATGATAGCTCCATTTGTACCTTTCAATTTTCTCAAAGAGAAAGTTATTATCAAATTGATGCTTATTTAACCAAGGTAAAAGCCTTTCATTCCTGACAGTTGTGGTTCAGAATAGGTGGGCCCACGAGCATGCAAAGGGCCCTCAGCTTACCTGGAGCCATGGGCCGATGTAAAAATGGCCTCGGAGCCTTCCCACCATTCCCCAGCCTCATGTCTCATACCAATTACTCTCTTCCCTCTCCAATTTCCATCAGTCCACATCCAGTTTCTCGTTTAGTCCTCCCCCCAGCCTCATCCGTCCCCACAAGTTTCTCTCCTTTCCCCCACTCCCCGGCCCCCAACTGTTTTTCTCTTCCCCCCTCACCTTCCTGTTGCCACTTATCTGCCATCCACTGCTGCTCCTAGGCTGCCGATCCTCTACTGGCCTGTGCTGCCGTCCTTGTTCCCCATGGTCTGCGCTGGCCCGGTGAGCATGCTCAGAGCTCAGAGGTGGTAAATCCTGGAAGCAGATCTCATTCAGGGTGAGATCAGCGCACAAGGTAAGCACAGCAGCGCCAACAGAGAGTTATTGTTAGGGCAGCCGCAGCAACATGGATACCAACCGTTCCTGTCCAGCTTTAAGTCTGGAGTGCGTGGCCACTTCATGGCCGTGTACAAGTGCACTGGGTCTGTTACATTTGGGGTGGCAGTGCCCTTCCTCAAACCACCCCCAAACTACGCCCATGGTTGTATCCCTCCTCCTCTAAAACTGTACATGCAGACAAGAGAGCTTCCTCTGTCTTTGTGCTGTCACATTTACCCAGTTATAATTGTGCAGATATTCAGCTGAATGATCGGCTGCACGTCTATCTCAAAATTTGAGTAGATTTAGATCTCCCATTTGTGCACCTGGCTTACCGAGCTAAGTTTGGCTGGTTAGTACTGTTAAATATCATGCTAACTGGCTTAATTTGAAAGTGCCCTGGAAACCTGATTTCTTTTTCACCTGGCTAAACTTTTGTGGCCTGCACTTTTAACCTGACAAATTTAGCTGGTTAAAGCAGACACATTTTTAAACCGGTAAATGTATCCACCTAAAACTCGAGTTCAGCGAAATCTTTGAATAATTACTGTCCAACAAACAAAGACACCCCACAACCCATGCAAAGCAGATAGATCATGGGTCTCTGGTAACAAGGGGCGTCCATAGGCTCATCTGAGGTGCTTTCCGCACATTACTGCAATAAATGTTTGAACTATTACATCTAAGCAATTTCTCTTACACTTGAGAGTTTTTGTGCAGAGAGTAGCAGCAAAGATTTCATTTGTCATATTTTCTGACAGGGTTGCTACATTGTAAATAGGTAATTATGCATGACAGAAAGTGTATGAAAAGGGTTTTTAATTGTGTGCATTATCTGAGAGTGCTTTGAAACCTTTGTACACATACTCTGGAGTATTACTGCATTTTTATATTGTTCTAGGACAAAACCTCTGCGAGATTTTCATTTTAAAATGTTTTTTAAATCTTTTTTTTTTTATTATTCAAATGTTCTTCCTAAAGTTTCCTGTACATACGGATGTCTGTGGGTACTGTCGAAGCTGCTTTGCCTCATGACTGAGCATTGAAGGATGCCCACAGATAGTCACATGATGCTGTCTAATAAATCATAATTCCAGTTTTCTTTCAGCCATTTTTATAACATAATGGCAGAAATTATTACCAGGAATACTTGAAGAATTCAACTGCAAACAAGAAGAAAAACAAATTCCATAATTACCCTGTCTTGAATGCATTTTCGATTGCTTTCAATACTGTTTTTCTTTTTCAAACTGTTTGCTGGAGAATGTTTTGGGTGGTTTTGTTTATTAGGTTCATTTGAAGAAGTTACATGTCTGTCCCTAAGAAACTGAACATTTTTGTCCCCTTTATACAGGTCATCTTCCTCTAAACAATCAGGGAGATGGAAACCAATGGCTATTTGCAGGCAAAGCAGAAATGCAAAAAAAAAGTTAGAACAGAAGGGGAAAAGGTTAAATATATCTGACAGAAAATTAAAGGAGATGCGAATCTGGACAGAATGTTGGGGTTAGAGGTCAACTATAACAAATTCTGAAAGGCAAAACATTTGCAAGTTAATTAACATCTCTCTGCTTATCACCTCATTTATTTTAATGATTTCCCATTGTGAACCCAAATTAGAACTGTAGGCAGTTTAACTTTAGGTTTATGAAAATTAATCCATAGGAATAAACTGATGGAGTTCTTATGAATATATAGAATATATACATACAAACCTCTAAAAAGACAGAAGTTTGAATATGTCTCGAAAAACTTCAGATCCAGGAAAGTCAACAGCATTTGCAAGCATTCATGATTTCTCCAAGCCAAAAACCTGAAAATCCAACAAAATTATGAAATTAATGAAATTAATATTTGGTTTGTACTGCTTCAGCTTCTGCACTCCTAGTTTTGATATGAAAAGTCCAATAATTTCTTTCAATCTGGTTCAAAAAGGGCTTTGCTTGCCCATCCTTGCATACAACCCCCCCATTCGGCTTTAAGAACTGGTGCTCGTCAGGAGAACAAGTAAAAATATTTTAATTTTGGGAAAAACTGAAGGTTCAGAATAAATGAATCTTTTGCTGAGAAGTTAAGAAATATTAAATTATTTCCCATTTTTTTGCCTCTCCCAGTCCTAAGAAATAGCAGTGGTCAGAAAATGTAGCAGAGGAGCACCACTGCCTTCCATTCTAATATGTACATTATGCGGTCAATAGGGATGTGAATCGTTTTAGGACGATTAAAATTATCGTCCGATAATTTTAATATCGTCTTAAACCATTATGGAACACAATACAATAGAGATTCTAACGATTTATCGTTATAAATCGTTAGAATCCTGAGCCGGCACACTAAAACCCGCTAAAACCCTCCCCCGACCCTTTAAATTAAATCCCCCACCCTCCCGAACCCCCCCCAAATAACTTAAACATTTCCTTGCCAAATCCTACCTCCTTCAATCCCCCACCCAAATGACTTAAATTACCTGGGGGTACGGAACGGCAGCGGTCCGGAACGGGCTCCTGCTACTGAATCTTGTTGTCTTCAGCCGGCGCCATTTTCCAAAATGGCGCCGAAAAATGGCGGCGGCCATAGACCAACAGGATTCGATGGCAGGAGGTCCTTCCGGACCCCCGCTGGACTTTTGGCAAGTCTTGTGGGGGTCAGGAGGCCCCCCCCAAGCTGGCCAAAAGTTCCTGGAGGTCCAGCGGGGGTCAGGGAGCGATTTCCCGCCGCGAATCGTTTTCCGTACGGAAAATGGCACCGGCAGGAGATCGACTGCAGGAGGTCGTTCAGCGAGGCGCCGGCACCCTCGCTGAACAACCTCCTGCAGTCGATCTCCTGCCGGCGCCATTTTCCCTACGGAAAACGATTCGCGGCGGGAAATCGCTCCCTGACCCCCGCTGGACCTCCAGGAACTTTTGGCCAGCTTGGGGGGGGCCTCCTGACCCCCACAAGACTTGCCAAAAGTCCAGCGGGGGTCCGGAAGGACCTCCTGCCGTCGAATCCTGTTGGTCTATGGCCGCCGCCATTTTTCGGCGCCATTTTGGAAAATGGCGCCGGCCGAAGACAACAAGATTCAGTAGCAGGAGCCCGTTCTGGACCGCTGCCGTTCCGGACCGCCGCTGGACCACCAGGTAATTTAAGTCATTTGGGGGGGGTTCGGGCGGGTGGGGGATTTAATTTAAAGGGTCGGGGTGGGTTTTAGCGGGGTTTTAACGATTTTTAACGATATATCACGATATTTTACCCCCCCCCAAACGGCAACAATACGATTCCCTCCCCCTCCCAGCCGAAATCGATCGTTAAGACGATCGAGGACACGATTCACATCTCTAGCGGTCAATGTGCTAGAACTGTCACAAGGGTGAAAACATATTCAGAGGGTAATTTTACGAGTCCACATAGGGCAATTGTCTGCATGTAAAAAGTTCACGTAGATTTCAGCCTGAATTTTAAGAGCGGAATTGTGCGTGCAAATCTGCTATGAAAATTAGTGGGCGTACAAGTACCACTGTACGGCAAACACGTTCACACACCATTAAACCTGCCAGGGAGCAGATATGAACGTGTATTCAAATATTTACTGAACGTTTTGCATAAACGGTTTCCCTGCCCCCAATCCTCCCGCAGTAGGTGTAGAGGTAAGCACCGAATCCATTCCATGCATACTTTTTCATAGGTTGATTTATATGCATAACACCAGGTTGATGTGCTTAAATGCTTTTGGAAATTCAGGTTTAAAAGCTTTGTTAGCATGCCTAATCTAGGTCAAGATTTATCATGGACGCACCGGTGCACGCATGTTATAAAATCGCTTGTGGCGCGCTCATGGGGGGCAGAGTTAGGCAAAAATTGTGCAGTGACACATCGTCGGGCTTCCCCAGTTCCCTCCCAGTCATTTCTAACCTTCCTTCCCCTTCCCCTCTCCTACCCGCCCCCTATCCCTATCCTAGCTACCCCCAATTTTTTAAATTAACCTTTTGCTCCTCCAAAGGAGCAGTAGCAGGTTGTAATCATCTGCACATGATCCCACAGCACAGTGGTAAATGGCCACTGTACTGGTGCTTCCTGCCCTGACCCCGAACCACCACTTTGCCGAAGCCTGGTTCTTCTGCTCGTAACAGGGGTTACGCGCGTGGCTGGGCCCCTTTTAAAATGCACACGTAACCCCTGTTTTTTGCGCACATGGGCCATTTAAAATCGGGCCATCATAGTGCCCGCGATAAAGAAAAGGCGTGTGTATATTCAAATCGACAGCCTTCTGCATTCCATAGGTAAATAACGCATGCGGCATTGCATTATCGTATGCAGTGTTGCATCATCGCGGCGCGCAATATCTTTTCCCCCACTATAAAAGCAGGTTTCCTGCACATGCCTGTTTGAGGGTGTGTCAGGAATTTGGTCAGAGGAAAGTTGGTGAGTGTATTCTGGTAGCTGGAAGTTCTAGATAGTGATTTTCTGAGTGCATTGTCTTGTATTCTGTTCTCATCTGTCTCCATTAACTTGGTCTTTTGTCATCTTTGTTGGAGTAAAGGTTTTTCTCTGTCCGGTTTGTCTGTCTGTTTTTTTGTGTGGATGAGTGTTGGTGAGGAGCAGAGGTAGTGAGGAGTTGTGTGTACATTGAGAAGGTGTGTGTGTGTGTGAAAGAGGTGTGCTTGGAGGTTGTAGAGAGGATATAGTGTGAGAGGCGTGGGGACAGAGAAGAGGTGTGAAGAGAGGAGGAGGAAGAGGACTGGAGTGCTGGGGAAGGAGTCAGGGTAGAAGTAGGCACAGGAGTAGAGAAAGAGGCAGCAGGAAAGGGATAGGAGGTTGCAGGAGGGGGAACATAAGAAAATGCCATACTGGGTCAAACCAAGGGTCCATCAAGCCCAGCATCCTGTTTCCAACAGTGGCCAATCCAGGCCATAAGAACCTGGCAAGTACCCAAACACTGTCTATCCCATGCTACTGATGCAATTAATAGCAGTGGCTATTTTGTAAGTCAACTTAATTAATAGCAGGTAATGGACTTCTCCAAGAACTTATCCAATCCTTTTTTAAACACAGCTACACTAACTGCACTAACCACATCCTCTGGCAACAAATTTCAGAGTTTAATTGTGCGTTGAGTGAAAAATAAGTTTCTCCGATTAGTTTTAAATGTGCCACATCGTAACTTCATGGAGTGCCCCCTAGTCTTTCTATTATCTGAAAGAGTAAATAACCAATTCACATCTACCCGTTCTAGACTTCTCATGATTTTAAACACCTCTATCATATCCCCCCTCAGTCGTCTCTTCTCCAAGCTGAAAAGTCCTAACCTCTTTAGTCTTTCCTCATAGGGGAGCTGTTCCATCCCCTTTATCATTTTGGTAGCCCTTCTCTGTACCTTCTCCATCGCAATTATATCTTTTTTGAGATGTGGTGACCAGAATTGTACACAGTACTCAAGGTGTGGTCTCATCATGGAGCGATACAGAGGCATTATGACATTCTCAGATAGGTCAATGTTCATTAAGCTGGTGAGTGGAGAAGCTATCCAGAGAACTTTACCCTGAATTTATCTGATTACAACTTAGCCAGTAAAAGGGGGATGAATTTTTAAATGCCTCATTTTGTCTGGCTAATTTCAAAGCCTAGTCAGACAAATACTTTTAATATCAACATCTCACTAACCATCAAGGCTTCTGTGAATAGGTAACATTCAGGTCCCTAAAACTCTGCTACCTATCAGTTGCTCAACATGAAGGGTTTGGCCCTGAGAAGGCCCAATATCTTTAAGGACCTATCACTATTCATTTACCGGGCAGTCTGAATCATATCCACGAGTCTTCAATAAAATCCAATAAGACCACCATGCTCACGAAACTAGACTATTGTAACTCCCTGTTACTAGGACTCCCTGCCTCCACCATCAAACCCCTTCAGATTCTACAAAATTCCATGGCTAGAATCATAGCCGGTACACGTAAAAGGGACCACATCACCCCCATACTAAAGGACCTTCATTGGTTGCCCATCTCCTTCCGCTCACAATACAAAACCCTCACCATCCTTCACAACTCCCTACATAAACACAATCACACCTGGCTCGATGAAATGCCTCATTACCGCTCCTCCGATCACCCCACAAGAACTACCCGTACAGGCACCCTCCACACCCCATCCCTCAAAACAGCTCATTCAGCTCACACCAGAGGGAGAGCGTTCTCAGTCGCTGGCCCTACCCTCTGGAACTCCCTCCCCACCCTCCTACGCCAAGAGACATCCTTTCACAACTTCAAGAAAGGAGTCAAGACATGGCTTTTCCGACAGGCCTACCCTGACGCAAACCCTGACGCAAACCAAATGTAATTTCTCCCCCCAGCTCCCCCCCTGCCCCTCCCCCTTTCAGTTTCCGCTCGGCCCGGCCATCCCTCACCCTCCTCTCGCCTGTCTTATCCCTTTCTCCTCCCTGCCCCCTGTCACCCTTTCGTTTCCGCGTCACCCGGCCGCCACCCTTCCCTAATTCCCCCCCCTCCACCCCCCCTTTTTTATACCCTCTGAAGTAACTATTTCCCAGTTTTACCGCCTTCTTCAACTGTCGACGCCTCCGTAAATCTACGTAGTTAAATGACACCTATACAGTTCTCCTGTACATAGTCTCCCCCTACTCTTTTATATTATCCCCTTACCTCCTTCTAACTATGCTTTCCCTTCCCCTCCTACCCCTTGCCCACCCTCCCCCTCCTCTCCCCCCTTTCCCCCCTCTCAATTCGGCTCCCATGGTTTCTTTTTGTACTGTTTTATTTGTTCACTTTGTTATATTATATTATATTTTTATATTGTTTCACTGTATCTCCCACCTGAGTTCTTTGTAAACCGGCATGATGTGCTTCACGAATGTCGGTAAATAAAAGTTAAATAAATAAATAAATAAATAAGAGAATAGCAAGGCATCCATTGACCTCTCACTGGCTGCAAATTAATGGATACAGCTTGATCCTGGCCTTTCTAAATTGATTCCATTTTTTATATTCCATATTCTAGATGTAACGCAGAGGAAAGAGCAGCAAGGAATGATCGGGGTCAGGACTACTGAAGCTTCAGAGCAGAAAGGGGAGGAATGTGGTCATAAAACATACATGCAAAATAATACCTGCTTTTCCTGTAACTATATATGTTTGATTTAGGAGGGATCTACCACAGGTTGTTTTTTTTTTAGATTTTTTTTAATGCTGTCTTGTGTGCAGCTAAATAAAATTACAGTTTCATTGATTTACTGTTGGGTTTATAGATTTTATTCACTAAAGCTCACACAAGGACATTTAGCATGGAGGTGCTATATTTTTAATGTTCAAACAAAAATGGCATTTAACATGTGATAATTGGAACAAAAGATGTGGCTGCATTTTTTAATGTGCGTGCTAAAAGTTTATTGTTCTCACAAGTGGAAAATAAAGGCTTGAGGAGTAATAAGCTGCAAGCCCCACTATTTATCATCTGTGCACTAAACTGAGCAATCAGCACTGCTTTTCTCTCAGCTCCTCTCCCAAAATATGCAAAAGGAAGGCTGGCATGTGCTCTGATCAGTGCTGCATACAGAAACAAAAGTTCAATTGGCCCCAGGAGACAACAGAGAAAGAGGTTTGGCAACAGTGCTGTGTGCGTTGTCTTGAGCACTTTGTTTCCTCTAGCAATTCTCTTCTATTGCTTTGTCTCTGCTTCTGTTGGGTTTGTGAGGGTCAGCATTTGTTGATTAGAATACGATGAGGCTGAGCAGCAGAAGAAATAGTAACATTGACAACTTGGAATAATTTTGTATCATCTGCAAATTTGATCACTTCACTCAATGTTGTCTTTTCCAGATCCCTGAGGCACTCCACTGTTTACCCCGACAAAACTAACCATTTACTCTTGCTATTTACTTCCAATATTTAAACCAGTTTGCAATCCACAACAGGACACTGCCTTCCATCCCATGACTTTCTCAGGAATCTCTCATGAGGGACTTTGTCAAATGCCTTCTAAAAATTCAATTACACTGCATCCACTGGCTCATCCTTATCCACATCTTTATTATCCCCTTTAAAAAAATGTAGCATATTGATGAGGCAAGATTTCCCCTTGTGCAATGGCTGAGTCTCATTAAACCATGTCTTTCTATATGTTCTCGGAAATGGAGAAGGAGAAAGAGGGGAAAGAGAATGGGGTCAGCAAGTGGAAACTGAGGTAGGGGAAGCAAATAATGAATTGAGGGGAGAGTGGGGAAAGGGCTGGAGGATGACAGCAAGGGGTAGGCTGAAATGACAAGAAAAGTGGGCAGAGGGGTAAGAGCAAGATTTCTTCAGGGGGTGTGAGTGAACAAGATGGAGTTAGGTGGTGAGAGCATGAGGGATGAGATATCAAGTTAGGGGGAATGGAGGGGTAGAAGAGAAAGGGGGCTGGAGCTCACAGCAAGATGAGTTTGAAGGGTTGAGAATGTGGAGGTAAGAAACAGCAAATGAGGTGAGAGTGAGTGAGAGGGGCTGGAGAAGAAAGTGAGCCTTTAAGAAGAGAGAGGGAGAAGAATATCTGTTAAGCACTTCCTGGAGCAATCTTAATGGTGAATTTTAAAAGCCCAACAAGTGCATCAGTCAGGACTTGCAGGAATAAGTCAGGCTCACGCACACCGATTGTATTTTAAAAAGGTCCCAGTAAAATGTATAGATGCCACAGTGCGCACATCTAAAAAATTTCCAAAATGGGGCAGGGTGTGGGCACTTTGGGGCCTGGCCAAGAGATGAGCACATAGAAAGTTACATGCCCTGGCACACAACGAGGTCCCCTGACGCGCAACATCTGCTATGGATGACATGTAAGTCATTAAATAAAAGGATCGAGCCATTTCTAAGGGGCTTAGAGGGTCTGGAGTAACTGGGAGGTAGTGTAGGCTATCGAACCAGGGGGGCTTGGAAGACCTAGCTGTTATCTCGGCGAACTGATAGTTGAACTGGTAAATTGAGAATGCTGTGAGCATGCACCCCTTTTAAAATCCCCTGATTCATGCGGAAGAATTGAGATTTACATGGCCATGTGTATGCCCACTTAAAAGTTGGTGCATGGGCAGTTGTATTCCACCTGATTGCCTTCCTATCACATCATTGAAGGGTGGCCACGGGCCCTTTAAATCGAGTGGCAGAATGGTGCACCACTGCCACCGGTGCGCCGCCTAAGCCGCGTGCACCAAAGGGGCGTGCAGCTTTGTCTGGCTCTGTCTGTTTGGCTGGAGAGATGGAGTTTTTGCCATCAAACCTCTGGAGCTTCCAGCATAATGGGTAAGAAAAGAAAAGATAAAATTTTTACATCTTCTTCTACTATCCAAGGCATAGCTTGCCCTATGGATGCACATGGTAGCAGATTGACTGTAATGCCACAAGAGGACTGCGTTGGGGGCACATCAACTGTCTCCTTGAGTCCTGGCAATGGCCCGATTCCTCCACAACCCCCAGGAATTTCATCTGAAGAGATTCCCTCTGGTTTTGTTTCATCGAATCCTAATGGTAACAAGTGTGAGTCTCCAACTCTGACTCCTCAAATAGCTTTTCCTCTGCCATCTAGGGCTATCAGTGGAGGAGGGGGGGTTCTCTTGACACTGGAAGTCCTGAAATAAACACTGAGGAACCTGCTAATGTCACGCTGGAGAATTTGTAGCGGATGATCGCGAAATTGGACTCAAATGTTACTCAAGTCAATTCACATCTCTCTTCCCTTGTGAATACAAATCGGATATCTATTGAAAAGCAAAGTAAAAAGATTTCTGAGCTGGAAACATCTGTAAATGTTTTGTCAACTAAAGTACAGGGACTACAAAGTGCAGAAAGTATGCATATTAGAGATAGTTTAGTATTGCATGCTGAAGTTGAGTCTAAAAAATCTACGTTTTGTTAACTTTCCATGTACGAGATTATCTGCCTATGAAATGTTTAAAACATTTCTTAAAGAAATATTGTTATATGAAGACTCCCTTTATCTCAAAAATCTTTTACTTTTTAAATCAACCTAGTAAAGTGAATAGAACACAAGGAGAAGAAAATGAAAATAGACCAGGAATCTCTACTTTTTTAGAAGAATCATTAGAGATTATAAATAAGAGGGCTACATTATTTGTATCTTTTTCCTTAGAAAGAGATAAGGAATTGGTATTTGAAAAGTTTTTCAAGAACAAAGATGCATTGTTTTGCAGTCAGAAAATTTTGGTTTTTCTCGATGTCTCCAGACCTACTCAGGTCTAAAGGAGGCATTTCCTGACCTTGAAAAGTAGAGTATTAGGTATTGGAGCAACTTTCTTTTTGAAGTTTCCGTGCAGATGCTTTATTACTTTTCAGGGGGAAAAAAATTATATTTTCTGATCCGTTGCATCTCGAGATATTTTTGTTAGATAAAATTAGTGTAAATAGATTTAGGACCAAAGGAATATATCTTCTCCTCCCTCCAAGATTTTTATTTCCTATGACTTCTTTGCCTTACTATCCCCCATGATTATTGAGTTCTTGCAGTTATTGTCTACGTTTACTTATTTCCTTTAAGGTTTGAACTGTATTACAAGTTTGCTTGTAATTTTCTTCATGTTTAAAATTGAAAATTTCAATAAAGAAAAACTTGGTGCACATGTGCACTCAACCAGGCTATTTTATAACATGTATGCATATACACATGTAAGTTATAAAATAGCCTCATCCCTATGCATGGGCTAACGCACATGTGCCGATGCGTATCTGTGCATCGGTTTGAAAGTTACACCCCTATATCCTAGGATGCATCCCTTCTGGCTCCATGGTCTTATCCACTTTTAATTTTTCTAGTTCCTTCCAAACACTTCTGTAAATTAAGATGTATCTACTCCACTCTCATCCGTATTCTTTGCAACCAGCAATGGCCCTCTTTGAAGGACTTCCTAGTATATATATAAATGATCTGGAAAGGAATACGACGAGTGAAGTTATCAAATTTGCGGATGACACAAAATTATTCAGAGTAGTTAAATCACCAGCGGATTGTGATTCATTACAGGAGGACCTTGCAAGACTGGAAGATTGGGCATCCAAATGGCAGATGAAATTTAATGTGGACAAGTGCAAGGTGTTGCATGTAGGGAAAAATAACCATTGCTGTAGTTATACGATGTTAGGTTCCATATTAGGAGCTACCACCCAGGAAAAAGACCTAGGCATCATAGTGGATAATACTTTAAAATTGTCAGCTCAGTGTGCTGCAGCAGCCAAAACAGCAAACAGAATGTTAGGAATTATTAGGAAGGAAATGGTTAATAAAACGGAAAATGTCATAATGCCTCTATATCGCTCCATGGTGAGACCACACCTTGAGTACTATGTACAATTCTGGTTGCCGCATCTCAAAAAAGATATAGATGTGATGGAGAAGTACAGAGAAGGGCAACCAAAATGATAAAGGGGATGGAACAGCTCCCCTATGAGGAAAGGCTGAAGAGGTTAGGGCTGTTCAGCTTGGAGAAGAGATAGCTGAGGGGGGATATGATAGAGGTCTTTAAGATCATGAGAGGTCTTGAACGAGTAGATGTGATTTGGTTATTTACACTTTCGAATAATAGAAGGACTAGAGGGCATTCCATGAATTTAGCAAGTAGCACATTTAAGACTAATCGGAGAAAATTCTTTTTCACTAAACATACAATAAAGCTCTGGAATTTGTTGCCAGAGGATGTGGTTAGTGAAGTTAGTGTAGCTGGGTTCAAAAAAGGTTTGGATAAGTTCTTGGAGGAGAAGTCCATTAACGGTTATTAATCAAGTTTACTTAGGGAATAGCCACTGCTATGAATTGCATCAGTAGCATGGGATCTTCTTAGTGTTTGAGTAATTGCCAGGTTCTTGTGACCTGGATTGGCCACTGTTGGAAACAGGATGCTGGGCTTGATGGACCCTTGGTCTGACCCAGCAAGGCAATTTCTTATGTTCTTATGATCATGTATATATTTACACGCATGATAATTGTAACAATGCATGTGTAATAACCCGGAAATAAACGGGGAGGCAGGTAAAGTCTACAAGTATTTGCATGCATGTTTGGAATCACCAGTTTGCTGATAACCTCCACAAGTTCACCCAGACCCTTGCCCTAAACACTCTAGCATTTCACCCTGAACCCCCACCCATTCACCCAGATTTCCCACCCAAAAACTAAAGACAAAAATAAGTGTGAGCCAATTAGCAGGTGTAAAAGTGTTAGGATAAGGATGGTAATGCAGCGCATAAACTGCTTGCACAGTGGCACTCTGTGTGCATGTTCGGAACCCTGCCCCAGAACACCTCTAAAGCACCCCTTTTCTCCCGTTAACATTTACTCGTGACGCTGCACGTGTGTGCGTGCTCTGAACATCACCTCCTTAGAGCCCAGCTTTGAATATTATCCACGGTACTCCATTTGTGCATGTAAGTGGGCATTATGGAGATTTATGCGAATATTTTACAAAATGTACAGCAGGAGTCGCACAGTTTATAAACTACCATGTGTTTCTGCCTCAAATGTACTAACTTATGTTTCAATACATGCATATATTTGTAATGCAGGAAAACTCATACTTTCTCTACCCACATATATTTTGCATGCATAATAAGTGCAGCAATGCACACGTGATAAGCTAGAATGAAATGTGGAGGCAGGTATTTTATAAAGTAGGCCCATTCCACCACTTATGAAGGAACTGACAGTTCACCAATATCTCCACCAATTTATGCAGACCTTCACCAGTCCACCTAGATCCTCCTGCACTACACTCCAAAACTCTCACAAGTTTATCTAGACCTATTTATTTATATTTTTTATATTCCACCTTTCAGCGCTTCAACGTTTACATTCAGGTATTCCAGATAGTTCTCTGTCCCCAGAGGGTTACAAACTAGGACCTGATTTATTAAGCTTTTCTTCCACTCTGTGTCTATGATGAAAACTGCCCCATACCAGAGGCAATGGAAAGGCAAATGATTTGCCCAAGGTCACAAGGAGCAGCAGTGGAATTTGATCTCTGGCTTCCCTGGTTTGCAGCCTGCTGCTCTAAACATTAAGGGGCAGATTTTCAAAGGGGTACGCGCGTAAGATACACGTGTAACCCCTGAAAACCTGCCCCAAGCTGCCCCTGCATGTGCCAAGCCTATCTTGCATAGGCTCGGCGGCGAGCGCAAGCCCTGGGACACGTGTAAGTCCCGGGGCTTGCAAAAAGGGGGCGATCCGGGGGTGGGGATGTGGGTGGGGCACTGGCCTGGGGGCATGAAGGGGGTGGGATCGAGGCCACCGGCACAGCTGCCATGGTGGGGGATGGACAGCCGGCACACGCAAGTTACACCTGCCCGGAGGCAGGCGTAACTTCTTCGATAAAGGTTAGGAGGTGGATTTAGATAGGGCTGGGGGGGTGGGTTAGATAGGGGAAGGGAGGAGAAGGTGGGGGGAGGCAGATTTTGGAGCGGCTTTGGAGGGAATGGAGTCAGGCTGTTCGGCTCAGCGCGTGCAGGTTGCACAATTGTGCACCCCCTGTGCGTGCCGACCCTGGATTTTATAACATGCGCGCGGCAGCTCATGCATGTTATAAAATCAGGCGTAGATTTGTTTGCGCCGGGTTGCACGCGAACAAATCTGCGCCCGTGCGTACCTATAAAGATTTGCCCCTAAGCTTCTTCTCCAGTCGTGGAGGAGTAGCCTATATGAGTTTTCCTGCAATACAAATATATGCGTGCATTGAAACATACGTGTTTTGGGGCAGAAATTCATAGTAGTTTATACATTGTGTGGCTCCTGCTATATACTACAGACAAAAGACAACTGCAATTTCTATTGGGTGAGTCAATTAGCAGATGTAAAAGCATAAAGACAAGTTCTGTAACATATCTCTATGATGTTTACAAAACCAATTCCAGATGGAATTGGTTATAAACATTGACAAAACTGAATTCTTACATCTTGAACGTAAAAACACTCACCACACACAACCAACATTCACAATCAAAATCAAAAATATTCAAACCACCGAGTTAGCAACAAAAGTTAGGAATCTAGGAGTAATAATTGACCCTGAGCTAAACATGAAACAACACATCTCACAGAAAATAAAAGAAGGTTATGCAAAACTAATGATCCTAAGAAGACTAAAACCTCTATTAATGAATAACAATTTCCACACAGTTCTACAAGCAATGATATTCGCTAGCACAGATTATTGTAACTCCCTGCTTTTAGGATTACCTCAATCTACAATTCGACCTCTGCAAATATTGCAAAATTCCGCTGACAGAGTTTTGACAGGCAAAAAAGAGTGACCACATTACAGGAACACTTGCTGAACTCCACTGGCTTCCAATTGAACAAAGAATACAATATAAAGCACTTTGTATAATCCATAAACTAATCCACGATGATAAAGCCGACTGGCTTAACACGGCACTGAGTGTGCATGTACCACAAAGAAACCTGAGATCTGCAAATAAAGCTCTACTAACTGTCCCCTCTGTCAAGTCAGCACATCTCATGCAAGTAAGGGAAAGAGCACTGTCACTGGCTGGTCCTGTACTCTGGAACACCATGCCACTAGAAATAAGACTACAGAGAAATGTGAAATTATTCAAAACTAATCTGAAAACCTGGCTTTTTAAACAAGCATTTTATAAAGATAAAGAGAAGAAGAAAAATAGTTGAGCGATAAGGATGCACCAAGCTAGAAGTTTTTAGTAACCTACATAAGCATATTAATGTTAAAATCAAACTGCCTAATTTGTTCCTAACAATCAGGTTTAATTTACACACCTAGTTTATTATTTTACATTGTGACCGTACTATGATGGCACACAAGTAATTTGTAATCTATACCACCCATATTTCTCTTAATCGTGCCCTTCTGTAAACCGTTGTGATGGTATTTAACTTAACGACGGTATAGAAAAGTTTTTAAATAAATAAAAATAGCAACTTGTGCACGTACTTCTGAACTCCACCCGGAAGAACTCTGAACAGTCCCTTTATCCTGATTAAAATTTACGCATGATGCTGCTGGTATGTGCTACTCCTGAGATTTGCAAAATAGCATATGTGTACATATATGCTATTTTCATGCATATGTGCTAATTTTATGCACACAACCCCTGCAGAACTCTTTGTAAATTGCCCACTAAAAGGATAATGGTGTGTGCCTGGATTTCAATTAATTTGTCCAATTTTTAGAGTCAAAATCCTTCACTTCTTACCTGGTTGGATGAGAGAGATGGTGTTATCTTTGTGAGTACCATCTAAGGTTAAATATCATAGTACATCAAGATATTATAGCACAGTGATGGGATATTATGAAAATGGCTTGTATATGCATACCAGCTCCAGTATTCAATCCACATGGGTTGAAGTTTGTCTGACTCTGCAGATGCTGAGTGTCAGAAAGATTTCTCATGATGTGAGCCGTTTTCTCACCTAATTTATTGCCTGACATCACAGAAACCTTGCAATAGTTACAATAAGGGATGGCGGCTTTCAAAACGGCGCACGGGCACATATTGGCGAGTGTATGTCGGCCCGCGCCCAGGAATCCAGCCACTTGATAACATATGCAGGCATATACAGGCATATATTATAAAATAGCCTGCCCACAGGCACATATGTGCCCAATTTTAAATGGGGTCGTGCATGTGCGCACAAATCCAAAATACTGCTGCTACCACTTAAACTGGGGAACATTGAAAGGGGCACGTGCCAATGCCATTCCCAGATTTACCATTTTATCCCCAGTTCACCCAGTTAAGAGGTAGATTTTCCAACCCCCATGGTTTGATAGCCTTCACTCCCATCCCAGTCAGCCCCGATGCTTAAAACCCCATAGATCTGCCTTTTTTTTCTTTATGTTTTAACTTCCACATCATCCATAGCAGAAGTAAAGTTACGGGGTAGGGGGCCTTGGCGCGTGCAGAATCATCTAAGTATTTACATACACATCTCAGGGTCATGCCACCAACCACCCATGCCGTGCCCAGGCCTCGCCCACATCCCATCTCTTTTAGTAAACTTTTGAGATGTGTGCACGTTCCGGGAGAAATACGCGTTACCTGATCAGCTTTTAAAATCCCCTTGGCACGCATGAGCCCAATATATTCACGCATCCCCTAATTAATGCATACTTCGGGTTTTTAAAATTCAACTTCAAGTGTTTTATACGCGAGTAAACTTTATCAAGATTTACAAGTCAGGACAAAAAATGGCTCAGTCTGGTGAATGTGTGCCTGCTTGATCTATTTCAGTCTAATCATAGCAATATCACATTAGATAACTTCATCCCTTTTAATCTCCCTCTTTGGATGAAGCTCAGATTAATTCCATGCTGGATAATTGATTCCTAACGATAAGCCTTTACACTGTAACAGAATGATTCACACTGTTTTAGGCTCTAAGGCTAACATTAGCTTGTACAGTGTCCAATATATTTAATCCCTAATTACTACTCCACACTGCTTGGCATTATTTTCCAGCTCTAGCCTGGGAGTACACCTAAGTGGTTGGGTTTTCAGGATAGCCACAATGAATTCAGTACACATGAGATACATTTGCATACTTTGGAGACTCAGTATATGCAAAGGCATAGTAGGCATATTATTCACTGTGGATATTCTGAAAAGCCAAATGGTCATGTGGGCATCCAGAAGGGTTGGTAAAAACCGTCCTCAAGAATGCGTTGCAGTATATTTTGTCTGAGGTTAGTAATTCTGAGCTCAGTACTCAGCAGGTTTGTCCGGCTAAGATCAGGACATAAGTGGACAAATGCAGGAATTTCCACCCTATTGAAAGGGTAAGTTTTAGTCAGATAAGTCATTACCCAGCTAAAAGCAAAATTTTTCTGAGTAGAGACCACACATCCGATTGTGGAGCGCAAGGCGCCATGAGCTGGATCAATTTTATAAGACTATGATCGCTTCCAAATGAGAAAAGATTCATTATCACTGCGGATCAACTTATAGATAATATTGTGATACGAGCTCGAAGCCTTTCTCAATAATCCTGAGTCCAAGGAATGTTTAAGCCCCTGAGGCAGCCGCTGTGGAGCGGTGAACCTCGGCCTGAGACGGGCTGCACATTTTAAATACGTCTCTACTCCAATAAAGATTTGAAAAAGACCTGGGCATCTACCCTTTTTTGTTTTCCTAACAGCTTTTTTAGATCGCCTACCTTCGTGTTTCTTGGGTCCATTTTATAAAATAGTCTGGCTGCACACACATGCACTCCAAATTTTAAGTGGGCATGACCATGTGTGCACAAATCCCGCTTCAACCACGTAAATCAGGGAATTTTTTTAAAGGGGCGCGCACCGGCACCATTCCCAGTTTTAAAGGTTCATCCCCAGTTTACCCAATTAAGAGAGAGGTCCTCCAAATCCTCCTGGTTTAATAACCTTCACTCCCTCCTCCCACCCACCCCAACCCCCAGTTATCCCCGACCCTTAAAACCCCGCAGATCTGCCTATTTTTCTTTTTTTTGTTACTTACACGTCATCTTTGGCAGAAGTAAAGTTACGTGTCAGAGTGCCTCGGTGTGTGCCGGATCATGTTAGTATTTATACGCACACCTCAGGTTCCTGCCCTGAAACGCCCATGCCCCATCCAGCCCACGCGCCACCCCAATTTGAAAACGTCCGAGCGCTCCGGGAGATGCACGCTTATCTCTGCAGCTTTTAAAATCCTCTCGGCACACGCGAGTCCAACATATTTTGCACACCCCCTAATTAATGCAAGCTTCGGGCTTTTAAAATTCACCTTTTATTGAATATTAATCCCTGTGTACATTGTAAGGTAAACTTTTGGATAAACACAATCTATCCTTAGCTTTAAACAAGAAGTAATAAATAGATAAGCTGGTGGATGGTAGTGCGAGACTATTCTGTAGTCATTTTTCACCCAAAGAGATTACAATTCAAACACTTTTGCACCCAATTTCCAAACTAACAAATGTGCAAATATTGTTAAACCTGCAAATTTGCTTTATCTCCTCCGCATACCATGCACAATTTATTTAAAGCTCTAGGGGCCGATACTTACCCCTGGAGTGGAGAGCTGGATACAGCTATCCAGCTAACTTAACCGGGATATTCAGTGGCTAGACAGCACTGCCGAATATACCCGACTATCTCAAAGTTAACTGGGTAAACATATCTGGCTACCTTTAGGACAGACCTACAGAGTTACCAGAGGTAGCCGATTAAGTTAAGTGGCTAACTCCGCTTCCCCCCCCCCCATGAAATGCCTCCGCGCACCTAGGGCCTTCCTCCGATTTATGTGGCTGCGTTCTACCCGCATAACTGGTTATGTAGCCACATGTGGCGATGAATATCACCGTTTTGCAATTTAGATGGATAACCTTTCAGTAATCCATGTAAATGGTTTTTAATATTGACCTTTAAATGTTTTCCAGTCTTAAGAGGTTCAGTTTAAAGTCTTCATTAAGAAAAATAATGTATAATTTCAGTTCAGGTAGGGAGTACAGGAAATTGCCTCTTTTGAATTTTTTTTTTTATTATTATTGCACATTATTCTTTACCTATGACAAAACCACAACTGGGTTAAAGAAAATGAGATTACCAAACCCAGAATTATCCACAAAAACACATCGTAGACTCAATTCTCAATTTCTAGGTCTCCTTGATCTAATAATGATACAAGAATATTGGCAAGAAAGTCTGTAACTAGCAGTGATTTCAGTAATTATCTTAAATTAGGCATATTCCTCATTAATAGTCACAAATGAAAAAACATCAACAATTTCCAAACTGCAAAGTCTGCAGGTGCGCAGTCCATGGGAACCAAGATACCTGCGTTATGCTGCATCCTGCCAGAATTTCAAAGGTGAGGCTCCCTTTGACATGTTAATTTTTCCTTTAGAAATTTGCTGGAGGCCTGCAGTGTTCCAAATTTGCTCTGGAAATGGAATTGTGATTTATTATGTTTAGAGATTAGCCAGCACACATTACTTCTAGTAATTTCTTTTGCTGACCATGCGCTTACCCTAATATATGGAAACAAAGGGAAGATTCACTTAAAAGAAGTTGGACACAATGGACAGTAAGTTAGCGGAATTCTAATGTGTATAAGGACAGGTCCAACTAGGGAAAAGGTGATGATAATCCCATGTACAATTCACAGGTGAGGCCCCAGATGGAATATTGTTTCCAATTCTAGAGCCTGGACCTCCAGGAAGTTGTGGACAGAGCAGAGAAAATGCACAAAAGGGTTACCAAAATGGTACAATGTGAGGCTTAAGAAGTTAAACAGGTGTACCCTGAAGGAGACGTGAAATCTGGGAGAAATGACAGAAATGCAAGTATCTCACAAGCTTTTTAAAATTACACAATAAGGAAATACTTTTTAGTGGAAAGATATTCCAGAGCAAGGGCTCATGGCATTAGGTTGGAAGAGAGTAGATTTAAAAGCTGTCCCCACAGGAAGTGGTGGGGACAAAAGCAGTAATGGAGTTCATGAAAGCATGGGATGAGCACAAAGGTGAGTCTAAGGTATTGCAGGAAATAGGAGAAGAGTGGACTGGAGAGAATTAGCAGGTTTATCTACTATCACCTTCTATGTTTCTAATGGTAGTCAGCAAATATAATATAACAATATCTGTCTTCTAATTTTTATGGTAAAAGTCTTACAAATGGCTCAAAATGCTGTAACGTAAATATTAGTCGGTGCCTCGCGTTACAAGTATATTATCCCATCCTGCATTCTTTACGTTGGCCTCCCATAGTATGGTATGTTAAGTTTAAGATGCTCCTGTTAATCTTTAAGGCTTTGCATGATAAAGTTCCTTAATGGATTAGTGCAGCATTAAAGATTTATATGGCAATACGTCTGTTGAGATCTCAAGAGAGGAATTTATCAGAGTTACTATCAATTCATCAAATGAGGTTTTATATAAAATGCAGGAGAGAATGTTGGTCATAACAGGCCAGACAATTTGGAATATATTATTGGATGATCTAAGTTCAGAGAGATGCATTAAAACATTCAGGAGGATACGTAAAAGAGTTTTTGTTTCCACAAGCATTTGAAGGATGAAGTAATATGTCATCTTCTTGACAGCCATCTTTTGCATGGAGTTAATGGGCTAGGACTTAATAGTCTGGATTGTGTATGTTTTATTGTAACCTGCAGTGATGGTTCAAAGTGCATAGGGCATGTTCTGGTCCATAGGACAGCCTGCCCTGGGGTCGGCTTGGATGAAGGATATCTTATGCCAGTACAACCAGATAGTCACGTACTATCAGAGGCCTAAAGATCTGTGCTTGCTTACTGCTTCCCTTTTCTCTCAGCCTTTCTCATGTACCCCTGAGGCTAGGACACTCTGTTCTCTGTGTCTTTTCAGTGCTTATTGCTATCTTCCTTCACTATTACTTGTAGATCTATATTAAAGCATAGACTGCTCGCCTTCCTTCCCCATATCACCCCCCTCAGTGAAACAGCCTGACTGTGTTCATGGCTGGCGTAAAACTGCACACGGGGTCTGGGCTGAAGGACCCGGGCTCATGTGCTTTTCACCATTATTGTGTAGCTTGGGCTTAGTCTAGCTCTCTCTCTCCGAAAGAAAAGAAACATGTTGAAACCATCTCCATT
The DNA here is from genome assembly GCF_901001135.1 of Rhinatrema bivittatum. NCBI lineage: Eukaryota > Metazoa > Chordata > Amphibia > Gymnophiona > Rhinatrematidae > Rhinatrema > Rhinatrema bivittatum. Next base: position 1,283,227 of record NC_042624.1, on the reverse strand, counting down.
TTTATAATCTTTTTAAAATTCTTTACAGTCACAACTGCAGCTCACATTTAATTGGTAACCTTAAGATTCAAAATTAAAGCCTGTAACCAAGGTCAGCTTCAATTCTCCGTGCATTTCTATAAGAGCTTCCTAAACTAGGTACATTCTGTCAGATCTCTGGCATCAAAAGTACAAGAAAACTAGCTGATAACTGAATTGACAATAGCAGATTCGGTTCTCTGAGGCTCCTTTATATAACTCCCTGTTCTCAGCTATCTGGTAGACAGGACTCTAGACTTTAATCAGTTTAAAAAAAAGTTCAATATCTTGGGAGCAGAACACAACTGACAAATCTCTTGCTGACAACTTCCACCTCATCTGCATGTTCTCCAGTTAGTGCAAAAAAAAGAGAGAAAAGGAAAAATACGGCCCCCTTCAAATCTTCTTTGGAAGAAACCAATTTCAGATTTTCACACCAGCTGACACTCACTACCTGGTACCTCTAATGCTATGTGTCTTCCCTGGTCAGTTTACAGTGTTTTGAAAATAATTGTAACAGCGAGGGAGAGAATCAGAAGTTCTAATGTTTGTCTTTTTTTTAGTGTGAATAATTTCTGTTCCAACAAACAACCACATAATACGTAACAAATCGACATTGCCTCCAATGATTTGTTTTTGGTTACACACTGCAAAGGCACAGTGAATAAGTGAAGGGTGATGCAGGGGTGGATCTGGCGTTGTGCTAGGAGGAAATCGTGTGATAAGGCGTGTGGGTTTTCATGGACGATCTGTGGTCGCCGCGTTGGAGTTCTGATTGGATGTTGAGATCGGTAGAGGAGCTTTCGGGGCTTTAAATCAATGGCACTTATATAAGTTTGAAAAGGTGAATGAATGGTTTTGATTTGATAATTTTAGATTTAGAGAGGAAAAGTTAGATGCTACCATCTTTTCTAAAAGTTTCTTTTTACAGCTTTCCCTGAAGCAGATTCTTTTCTTAAAAAAAACCATAGAAGTCTGTCTTTGGAGTTGGTGTGCGGTTGCTATACTACACGTAAAATAAGTTGACTTTTTTTTTTTTTGGGGGGGGTTAGCCACATTATGTGTGTTTGATAGCATTTTCAAACTGGTCATTGTTAGTCTTTTGCCAATAGGAGTTGGCATTTTTTATATCTTTTTGATGAGTAATAGATTTTTGTTACTTTTAAAATGGACATACATTAAAAAAAATGTTTCTTAGATATATTTTGGATTAATACATTTTTAAATTATTATGTAGGATAATGAGTGAGATGGTAAAAGATTTTGTCTGAGTGCTGGCCATAAGATAGTCTAAAGCCCATAATGTGGAATTCTGATACCCACCTTTATATTTATACTACATGGAATTATTAGAGGTTTACATTTGTAAAAGTTGTTTTTATTCCTTTTCTTATATTATTCGGTATCTATAGTTAACAGCTAGCTAATTTGGTACCTTGATAAAACACAGCTCGTAAATTAGTAGCACTAGTTAAGTTCCTCACTTTTCCCCTTTAATTAAGGAAGTGTTCACTTTCTCGGAGCCAACTCTGCTTAAACTAATTACATTCCAGGTCTCTACAAAGTAAGAATAAACGTTTTACACAGACACCAGCATTTCTGTTCTTAAAAACAAGGGATTGCTCTGCACAACTCAATTTTTACTTTTCTCTCTTACCTTATGTGCTCTTCCACAGGATCTATTTCAAAACTATTTGTCTGTCCCATGCTCTGTTTCTCAAGGTTCCCTTAATTAATGGAACACCGTCTCACTTGGGGCTGGATTTTAATACCTGCGCCCGATTTTATAACATGTGCGCGCAGCCACGCGCATGTTATAAAATCCGGGGTCGGAGCACGCTCAAGGGGGTGCACAAAAGTGCGCTTTGTGCGCGCCGAGCCCTTGGGGAGCCCTGCTGGATTTTCCCATTCCCTCCAAGGCCGCTTCGAAATCAGAGCGGCCCCGGAGGAACTTTCCTTCCACCCCCCCCATCTTCCCCTCCATTCCCCTCCCTAACCCACCCCCCAGCCCTACCTAACTCCCCCCTAACCTTTATTTTATAAGTTTTGCCTGCCTCTGGGCAGGCGTAGGTTACGTGTGGCAGTCAATGGCCGGCCCGCGATTCCGGGCACAGCGGCAAATGACCACTGTGCCTGGAGGCTCTGACCCCTCCCATGACCCGCCCCTTTTTTCAAGCCTTGGGACTTACACTCGTCACGGGGCTTTACGCGCCGCCGAGCCTTTTGAAAATAGGCCTGGCGCATATAACTCCCCTACACGCATAAATCCTCCGAAAATCTGCCCCTTGATGTTTTTCAAAAAAGGGACTTATTGAGAATGTCCCTGGGTTGGCTCTGGCTCTTCCTCCTCAGAGGAATCTTCCATGATGTGACTGGAGCTGGTTCTTAGGTCCTCTGCTGTGCTCCTTCTTCCTTTCCTTTGTCAGATAACACTCTCCCAGCTATAGCACCTTGCAGCTAATTTCTGTCATTCATTCTGACTCAGCTCTTACTTGCTCAGTCTCTCTCAACACTAGCTGCAGGGGAAGCTGGTAAATGTAGTCCCAATAGCGACCATCTTAATTTTTTTTTTTTTTAGCTATTTTACATCCAATTGCTCCTGCCTTATAGTTTTATGTTTTCTTTCTTGCTCAGGGACAAACACAAATCCCACTACATCATGACACCTGCCTAGGATTATACTGCAGGCTGTAAATATTGTAAATAAATAAATACAGAAATGATGGCAGAAAAAGACAAATCGGCCCATCTAGTCTGCCCTGCAAGCTTCCACACTTATTTTCCCATACTTTTCTGTTTCATCAATCACCAAGTTCAGGGCCCTTGTTGGTAACTGTTAGATTCAAATTTCCTGCCATCCCCTCTCATTGATGCAGAGAGTAATGTTGGTTGCATCAAAGGTGAACATAAGGCTTAATGGTTAAGGGTTGTAGCCGCCGCATCAAGCAAGTTACCCTGATGCTTGTTTACCCAGACTGCACAAATCAATGCCTTGTTGGATGTTGTCTGAATGTAAATCCTCTTTTCCACATTTATCCCTGCTGTTGAAGCAGAGAGCAATGCTGTATATGCATTCAAAGTGATATATCAGGCTTAATTGGTTTAGGGTAGTAACCACCGAAATAAGCAAACTACCCCCACGCTTATTTGTTTACTCAGATTGTGAAGTTTAATCCTTGTTGGTTGTTGTCTGAATGCAAATCTTCTTTTCCACATTATAATTTAAGTATTATATCTTGGATGATATATTTTACTTAATTATTCATGCAAACATTGCTTATATATATCATAAAAGAAGAACAAAAATTAATGCCATGTCTAGGCCAAGTATAGGGTTACTATTGGTTCTTCACAGTGACAATATAGTAATAAAATCTAAGGGCCTGATTTTTAAAAACATTTAATCGAGTAAACGCACTTTACTTGAGGAAGTGGGATTTTGAAAATTGCTACAATGTATGCCCTTGAAATGTCCATAGAACGTATTCGCGCAAGTGCACTTTACTTGAGTAACTACTACAATAGCAGCAGTTACGTTTACATGCGTAACTCCTTTTGAAAATGACCCCCTTAACAAATAAGGACACAAGTAAGAACATCTAGCTCAGCCAGTTTGTTCTAAGCTTTAGCACTGGATTGGAAGTGAGCTCTAAGATGGGGAAGACGGGTTGACGGATGCCATTTGTCAGTGCGTGTGTACTATATGCAGATTACATCCTGCTGCTTCTTGCTATCCTATTTCCAGCATTACTTTACATTCTCACTCGTGCTTTTCAAAAGAGACGTTATGCTTCTTATCTGCCAGAATAATCTAGAGAAGAGTCCCCTATGTTAATCTACACATGATGACCTAAAACTCTTTGATAGATTTAAGCAGCTATTTACTATCTGTTAGAGCTGAGAAACACTGCTAAACATACTCATGCAATGGATGCACTGTGGATAGACTTGTTCTTTCCCTTTTCCACTCTTAAGTGGCTAAAACGTGATCAGAGCAGAATTTGCTAGTGTGCCTTTCTTGTTATGCCTGAACATTGCTATTAACAAAGTAAAAAGTGCTAGGAATCAGTTAGGAGATAATTACAGGTTTTGACTTAACAAGTATTTTACATTCTTCACAGCATAGTATCGCTAACATCTCATCTGGTTTGCACCTGTAGCTAGTCAAACAAGAGCAAGGAATAAATTGTATCTTTGCATATTAAAGGAATCCCAGTGGCATTTCCAGTTTTCTGTCATTCAGGAATATGAGCTCATAGAGACCTCGCTGCAGGATGACATTTCAAATCAATTTGGGTAAATCCACAACAAAGATATCAGCAGGGCCTGAAAAGCATGCAGCCCATGAAGTACTGGTGTAGGACGGAATTTTAATCATGAATCCTTTCGTTCAGGTTGTTCAAAGGCAGCAGTCTATCAGAAGAAGTCAAAACTCCTGATTTCCAGTGCAGATTTGGTGATGGGATCCTGGTTCTTCCTAATTCCTCTCACTGCCAACACTTGCATTTTTTTGCCTTTTCTCCTCTTTGTTAGTGTCTGTCTTCTTCCCGTACTTCGATTGAAGGCACATGATTGATAACATACAATAAATACAATCTTCCCTTTGGGAGAATAAAATATGGAAAATGTCAAAACACTAAGGAATGAAAATATTTTGTCATTTCTTTTTGGTCTAGAAAAAACCCTCGACCGCCCCCACGGACCTGTTTAGGAAATCCTAATAATCAACATAGAACAGTAATATGTAATCAATTGTAATATAGGAATCCATTAATGACCACTTCTAGAGTACCAAAATTACCTGTATAATACCAAAATGTAAGTTTTGCTTATTAAACAAATTACCATAATGCATATTGTAAAATGCTGAAATATTTGTTGTGGATTTACCCAAATTGATTTGAAATGTCATCCTGTAGCGAGGTCTCTATGAGCTCATATTCTTGAATGACAGAAAACTGGAAATGCCACTGGGATTCCTTTAATATGCAAAGATGCAATTTATTCCTTGCTCTTGTTTGACCAGCTACAGGTGCAAACCAGATGAGATGTCATTAAAGGATTACTATATTACTATTGATTATGTCATACTATTCTGTATTGGTTGATAGGATTCCTTTTTGCTCTGACAGTTTTCTCCTTGTGGGCTTGCAGTTGAATCATAACCTACCCCATCAATGCATTGAGCCTTTCTCTGTAGTTAAATGTGTGGGGGGAGGGACGTTTAGGCAGGGGGCTGTTCTCCATGTTTATTCCTTGTTCCTTCCTTCCTTCAGATCCATCTATTCCAATCACTGTAGTGACAATCTTCTGAATCAGTGATATGGAAAATGGATCTTTCTAGAACTAGTGTAAGTCTCTTGATCTAAACAGTATATATTGCTTTTGAGGACACACTGGGACTCTCTTACATTCCTCCCTCCCCCCCTCCTATTGGATTATCAGTCACTGCTAAACTGAGCAACAGAAACCAGGTCCAGGGACTGAATCTGGGTGACTTACATGATAATGTTGCTGACTATTAGGCTGGTCCTATTTCTTGTTTTTAGAAGCAGAAAGAATAGAGGTGTTACAAATGTTGATAAAAGAGAGAATGCAACCCTAAGATGACAGTGTAATGGGGTTCAGTCATGTGTGGTTTGCTGTGGCAGATGACAGCTGACATTGATGGCTTGGCATTGAAGATGGACAGCAGATGTTTTGCTGTTAAGAAAATGCCATACTGGGTCAGACCAAGGGTCCATGTTCTCCATGGGAGGTGGCTCCTGGGGCTTTCATTGGTCTGGTGTGGGCTAGGCATAGTTCAGAGACAGTTATTAGTGGTTCAGCATGGGCTTAAAAAAAAGTGGACTAAACCAAAAGGTTCACCTCTGATACCAGCAATAGCTGCATATCATTGGGGGGGGGGGGGGGGGTAGGTGTTTGTCTAGGAAGCCTGATAGACAATTAAGTGCCAGCAACCAGTCACAGAAGAGAACTAAGAGAAAGTTATCAGTGGTCCAGCGTGAAGTTGACTGTGGGAAAGTTGATGGTGGTATAGCATGGGGATCAGGCAGATCCAGTTGGAGTCATCACAGGTCCAGTGTAGGGTTGGTTTCAATGCAGTCAGGAAAGGTTCAGCATGATGGGAACTTGTCTCAAAGATATGGCCTCCATAAATGGTTCCCACTTTTGGCTCTGTGTGGGGAGCTGCTGTGTTTGGAGGCTTCAGAGTTTGATGAAGAGCTTGCCTCCTGGAGGGAACATGGGAGAAAGTCTGTTACTTCACTTTCAATGCATAGCCAGCATAGCTCTCTGCTTCAACGGCAGGGGAGAAAGTCTGTTACTTCACTTTCAACGCAGAGCCAGCATAGCTCTCTGCTTCAACGGCAGAGGAGAAAGTCTGTTACTTCACTTTCAACGCGTAGCCAGCATAGCTCTCTGCTTCAATGGCAGGGGCAATGTAGAAAAGAGTATCTATATATATATAGACAACAACCAACAAGGACTAAATTACATAGTCGAGTAAAAGCATGGGTGTAGCTTGTTTATTGAGGCGGTTACTACCCCTAACTAAGCCACATATTCAATTAGATGCAGTTCCAGCACTGCTCTCTACATTAATGGTGTGGTGGAAGGGAAATAAAACTAAAAGGTACTAAGAGCCAAGCATAACAAGTAAGAGGAAAAAAAAAGTGCATAGCTTGCTGGGCAGACTGGATGGGCCGTTTGGTCTTCTTCTGCCATCATTTCTATGTTTCTATGATCACATGGGTAAGAGTTCTCTTCATTTTCCGTATGTATGAGTCAAGTCCTCATAGGTCACCAACAATGTCTTAGGATGGAGCTTGAACCCTGTCAGCCAAAACATTAGCTGTGGCAGTGCTCTCCCTTGCAGATTGTCTGTACTCTCGTCACAGCCAATGCATCTCCTTCCTCGTGTGTTCCATCTCTTGTTATATTGCCATTCATACTGCCATCATACTGGCCTCAATGAATTCCCGCCTTCAAGCAGTTCTGCCACGACCTGTTCTGCCATTTCGTCAACATCAGAGAGTAGTATTCCTATTGGTGGGAGAATGTTGTGATGTGGAGCCCCACTGCCAACCACAGTGGAGCCTGTAGACATGCCCATACCAAAACATCCAGAATGTTTAACGTGATTGTGTCTAGCCATGCAAAATTAAGCTCTTCTGTTTGACTGTTATACGTTAGAGAAAGAGGGGGTGGATCCAGAGATGCTGGCTGGCTCTCTGTGGCGAGCCCCTCTGTAGCAGACTCCTCTCTGGAAGACCCCCTCTTCCGTAGGCTCATATCAGAGCCAAGTACTCTTACATCTTTCTGCCCTCACCCCAGCCAGCCTTCTTCATTCTAGAGAAACATTCCCCACCATAATCACCTGCTCCTTCCACAGATTGTGTCAGTGCCACCAATTCTCACACTATCAATGTTGTCCTTCTGGAGAGTCTCCAGGATCAGCTCCTCCACTGGCATCAGCTGCACATCACAGCTGATGTGCTGTGATGTGCAGCTGGACCTCTTGATCAGTACCATCTTGGCCTTGACAGCCCCTCTAGTGTCCCAACATCAATACCTCAGTTGCTCCACTGATTATCACTGACAGGCTGCTGATGTTCTCCCAGAATGCTACTCACACTATCTGCTCCCCTCTACTACCTCTCTTTTTGTTCTGACCTCTTTACCCACATTCTTTTCTTCGCCCCTCAATTGCCCCCTTTAGCTCACGCATACCACTCTCCTCTCATTCTCTATCCCCTTCCGGGCTACACTCCACCAACTCATGGACCACATTCTTCTCGGTCTCTCTGTCACCATTCACCCACCTGTCATGCTTATCTACTCCCCCACTCACACCCCCTCTTTCATATACCATTCTCTCCACAGCCACGACCATCCATTCAGCACTTTCAGGACCCTAAACATAAAAGTGTACAACTAAACAGACAGTCTCAGACCAACAATCACATACACTCGAAAGATTCACTCAAGAATTTATTTTATTTATTTGACATTTTCTATATCGATTTTCATGACAAGATTCATATCAAACCGGTTTACATGGAACTTAGGGATTAACTAAATAACAATATAACAGGAAGGCCAAAGCACAGTTACATATAACAGCGAGATTGAACTTGGGGGCTAGAGTAGCAAGGTAGTAAAAGGATAGCAAAAACTAGAGGTAGAATACATATGAATATACTAGGGCTGGACCGAGAGTCTGGCCAATTGATCTGTGTCTGAGTGAGAAGTATGTTGATATATTAGAACTTAAGGGAAGGCTTGGCGGAAAAGCCAGGTCTTAAGTTTTTTTCGGAAGGTTAGAAGGCAGGATTCCAATCTTAGGTCAGTCGGCAAGTTGTTCCAGATGATGGGGCCGGCTGTGGAGAATGCACGTTCTTTTGTTGAAGTTAGACGCATGGATTTAGTTGGTGGGACTTGAAGGGTTCCTTTATATGCTTATCTGATGGGTCTTGCGGATGAGTATATTTTGAATGGGATCTGAAGGTCTAGAGGTAGTTGGTTGTGGATAGATTTCTGGATTATGGTGAGTGCCTTGTGCAAAATTCTATATTTTATTGGCAGCCAGTGCAGGTTTTGGAGTATGGGTGTGATATGAGCTCCCCAGTTAGTGTTGGTAAAGATTCTGGCTGCTGCATTCTGGAGCATCTGTAGTGGTTTGTGGTGGAGATCGGGAGCCCTAAGAGGAGAGTGTTGCAGTAGTCAGTTTTAGAGAAAAGTGTTGACTGGAGAACAGTTCTGAAGTCCTGGAAATGAAGGGGTTTGAGTCTTTTCAGAACTTGAAGCTTATAGAAACAGTCCTTGGTGATATTGTTGATTGAGTTCTTTAAGTTCAGATGGTTATCAAGGATTACTCCTAAGTCTCTTACTTGAGTGGTCTGAGGGTTATGGATTGTCTGATCGGTGCTGTCGAGTGGTCGGGGGAGATAAGGATTTCTGTCTTGGCTGCATTGAGAACCAGGTACAGGCTGGTGAATAGGCGGTTAATGGACTTAAGGCAATTCTCCCAGTAGGTAAGCGTTTTTGGAAGGGATTCTTTTATAGGGATCAAGATCTGAATGTCGTCTGCGTAGAGGTAGTGTATTAGGTTTAGGTTTGTGAGCAGCTGACAGAGGGGGCAGTAGGTAGATATTGAAGAGGGTAGGAGATAGAGAAGAGCCTTGGGGGATGCCTAGAGTTGATTTGAAATTAGGGGATTCTTTGTTATTGATTCTAACCTTAAAGCTCCTGTTGAGGAAGGAGTTGAACCATCTGAGTGCATTTCCAGTTAATCCAATGTCTGAGAGGTGGTTTAGAAGGATGGTGTGGTTCACTGTGTCGAACGCCACTGAGATGTCTAAGAGGACAAGCAGGAATGACTGCCCTTTGTCTAGGCCCAAGAGGATGTGGTCTGATAGGGAGATGAGGAGGGTTTCTGTACTGGATGATTTACAGAAGCCTTACTGTGAAGGGTATAGGATTTTGTGTTCCTCCAGGTAGTCTGAGAGCTGTGTGTTCACCACTTTGTGAGTTTTGCTAGAAAAGGGAGGTTGGATATGGGTCGGAAGTTGGAGAGTTCTTTTGTGTCCAGGTTGGGTTTATTCAAGAGGGGTTTGAGAGATGCCGTTTTTAGCTCATCCGGGTATATTCCTTGTGCTAGGGAGCAGTTTATGATGTCAGCCAATGCTCTGGAGATAGCGCCCAGGATGAGGAGCAGATGTTTAGTTGGGATGTGGTCCATCGGATGGCTGGATGGTTTCAACCATGAGATATCCAGATTAGGGAGTTCCTTGGATAAATATTCACTGAGCGTGTCGGAGGCACATGTTTTCCTGAATGCAGTCAAAAGACTAAAGGATGGGAAATGCAAGGGAAAATCAAACAGAGCAAAAATTAACACTCAACAATCACAAAGCACCAAGAATAACCACCAACTCCAACACCAAGAAAACCTTTAATACCTAGTCCAGAGTTCACATAACCTCACCCAGCATGGACAAAAAGGCTCTGAAAGAGTCTGCCTTTTATTTTCTTGTGAGAAGGAATGACATGGATGGACATTTGTGCACTCCCAGTCTCACCACAGGTCAGCCTAGGTCACCTCTCTCAACCAATAGGGACACAGCAGCATTTCTCTTACTAGCACTGATTTTTACCACCGTTTTTACCATGGTTTTCTGCCTGTCAGTTTTAATGCCAGTTTTGGCATGCTTTTGGGGTTTACCATGGATTTTTAGCACTGACTTGGGGCCATGGGATTTTAACACTTGGGTTAATAAAAATCAGCACTAAAATGTGGCCCCATTTTTGGTGCAGGTTTTATTGCATTGGCTTTATATTGGGTGAGTGAGAAATGCCTGCGGTACTTGACGTCTAATAATGATGCAAATTATCTTGAGCATCATTTGGAATGGCAAGTTAAAAATCCAAAAATAAAAATGTTATATACTGAATGATCGTGCCGTTGCTACTTTATATAGGGCAGGATGTTTTCCCTCTCTTCAGTATTAAGGAATATATAAAAATATACATGAACTATGGGGTTATTCAAATAAAGGCTCCTGGTATTATTAAACATAAATACTTTAAACCCAGTGCAATTTGTTTGAAGGGCAGTCAGAAGTCCAATAGCTTAAGGATAAAATTGAATTTTTTTTTCTGCCTGCCTGAACATCAAATATTGATACCACCTTAAATAGGAAAAGCAAGCCTGAAAGAAAGGAAACATGAAATAATGTAATATAATGGTGTATAGGTCAAAATCAACATGGCCACTATATGAACCCACCCTTTGCCTCCCAGCCTTCTACAGTTATGTCATCAGAAAATGGTAAAAATAAGATATAATAGCCTGAGTATAAGGCAGCAAAGAGAACTGCTACAAGGCAATTTTCATTACTTTAAAAGCTTGCCTATTATAAAGCGTTCCCTGAACACCCCCTTTTCCACAGTGACTAGAGTGCATGTTTTAAGCTCCAGCACAGAGAGGACGGACAAGGAGAGCTAACATTATGCAATAATGAAGATAGACATGCAGTCCAATGTTGATGAGTGGAGTCCTTTAGATGTAATTACTGTGGCTTACAAATAAATAGTGACTAAATTGATCGACTTATGAGTAACAGTGTTTATTTTCTCTTGTAATTAAAGTGTTGACGGTGGTTTCAGTTTTTGTATTGCAGTGTTAATAGGATATATTCTCTGTGGTTATAATCTACTACATTGAGCTTATTGATCAGTCAGACAGTGTAGTGAAGGCCCTGAAGTCTTTTACTGTATCACTGGCCCATAGAAACTAAAACTAAATACACAGAAATTTATAAACTAAGATTTAGGGGCCTCTCCAATAAAGTTTAGCATGAATACTAAGGCCCTCTTGTACACAGAAAAATAGTGTACTAAGCAGAAAGGCCTTATTGTGTACATTAAATTGGTCTGAGGAAGCATTAGCATGAGTAGGCAAAAATGTGGAAGCCTATGCATGCAAATAAGGGAACATTATATTCAAGTAAGGGTATAGTGCTTGGTAAATAGCATGAAAAGCTCACTAAGGACAATGAAAGTGATCCAAAACAGCAAGGTGAAACATGCTGCACTACCAGAAGACCTTGACTTGAAATACTCGCCTCCAATAACAATGTGAAAAAAGCAACAGAAGCAGAAATATGAAGGAAATGGAAATGAGTGTCATGGAAATAAACCATTTAGAGAAAACCAAAGCAATTCCACACTGAATCGGGGAAGAGCGTTCTTTCAATCAATAAACCAGCAACTTAGCTGAAGCAGAAAAGTTCTTGAGAAATTTATACGAGGATCCCACAGAGCACAACAGAATGGCTATCCAGCATCCAGGAGAACATGGAAAAGGCAGAATTAACAACAAAAGAGTAGGGCATCAAGTTAAGAAGACCCCAAGTTGAAAGAGCCCTGGCCCTGATGGAGTTGCCCAACTTTTGGTTCAAATATTTAACATCTCTTCACCAAGACCTGGCAAACTACAAATATCAATTGATCAGACAGCTAGAATTAATACCCCAATGGATAGCAACAGGAAGAGTTCTTCTCCTTCCAAAGGGAGCCCCATGGGATGTCCTGAAAGACTATGGCCTAGTTGCAGTCTACAAGCAGTTCACTAAATTAGATGTCACTAGAATATATGATAACACTGATTATAATAACATCATGGCTATAGAACAGAAGGTCAGTAAGAAGGGAACATTTAGAAGACAAAGATCAGTTAATGCTGAATAAAACCATCCTGGCCAGTAGGGATATGCATACATTTATAGTTTATAAGAAATCCAAACTGAAAAAGTCCATTTCAGGTTGGTTTATTTCAAACAAAACAAATTGTCACACAAAAAATCCAAAATCTTTTGATTTTTCATTTCAAGAAATAGTGGGCATTATTTCTGAACAGTGCACATTATTAGCAATTAGCAGGCATTATTTCTAGACAATGCCTGCTAATTGCAGATAGTGTACACTGTTCAGAATTATTGTGTGCTATTTCCTGAAGCAAACAAAAATAAGCCCCCACTCAAGAAATGAAAATCAGATGGAGCTGCCCCCTCCACACACACACACACACACACACACCCCTCAACAAAAATTTGCAGGCTGCACATCTCTACTGGTCAGCTGTAAGAAAAACCTACATCTCGGTATAACATGGGTTGACTATAAAAAAGCTTTTGATGGCATTCCACACTCCCCCCCCCCCCCCCCCCCCCCCCCCCCACCCTCTGGCCACCCTCTGAGGTGGCCCAAAGCACCAAATGTCCAAAAAAGATCACTAATTAGGCCCAGCCACCCCTTTCGAAAACCCTTTCTTTTTGTCTTCCAAACTCAGACCCACACCCTTTGGGCCCTCCACCCCTGGTGGGCTTTCAATTATCCCTTGTGGTCTATGGTTGGTCGATGGCATATACCCTATGATTCATTTCGTATAGCTATATTTTAAAAAGGTTTGGACAAGTTCCTAGAGGAAGGTGAAATTACTTCTTACCTGATAATTTCCTTTCCTCTAGAGAAGGCAGACCAATCCACACAAGTGGGCTATGCACCTTACCAGCAGATCAAGATGGAGAAATCTGACTCACTGATATCACCCATATATAGCTGTACACAGACATCAGCTTTCCAATATTCCTGTAAAAGCTAACTGTGGACAGCCAAATAACTTAATGACCATAACTTTACATATCTACTTAACCCATGCTATGTCACATTTATTTTCATTGGCCTCCATTTTTTTTTAAACTTACCAGAAACCAAGATGCAGTATCAAAAACTGAACATAAATCATAGCAAGCAATGTGAAATGTGACTTGAAGGAGTTTCAATGATCCAAAATGCTTCGAACATTGCCCGTTGTCCAATCTTCTCAATATCTGTGATAAAACGGACAATATGATTGCACAACGGAGGAAGCCCAAGGCAGGATTGTGGACTGGCCTGCCTTCTCTATAGGAAAGGAAATTATCAAGTAAGAAGTAATTTCACCTTTCTCTTCATTCAGGAAGGCCCAGTGCACATCAGTTGGATGTAACCAAGCTACTTCCCAGAAGATTGGGATGTTGCCTGCACTCCCCTCAAGACTGCCCTTGCAAAAGGATGCATCCCCCTGTGCCCGAACATCCAACTGATGCTTGGAGAAGGTATTCAAAGAAGACCAGATCGCTGCTTCACAGATCTACGATGGAGACAACTGAAACTCATCCCAGGACATCGCCTGCACCGAGTTCTTTAATCCAGTGGGCCACTGTGGCAAGCAATGCTGTTACCCCTTTCCTAACTCCACCATAAAGAACAAATAATTAGTTTTCAAGGAGTTAGTAACCTTAAGATATTGTAATAAATGACTCCTAATATCCAAGGGGTTTAGGACATAAAACTCTTGCTCATCTCAAGACCTGCCCAAAATGTTAAAGAAATGGACTAATTTAAATGAAAGTCCAAAACTACCTTTAGTTCCTAATCAATACTGTGTCCTAAAAATCAGCAAGAACTATTCTCAACACAATAGAACCTGCAACTCCAAAACCCTTCTTGCTGAGCAAATCATGACCAGGAATACCATTTTCAAGATTAGTAAATGCAATGACATTTGTCAAAGCCGAAGAAAAATTGGGCCCAATAATAAAGACAAAACCAAATATGGGTCCCAGAGCAGAAACAGAATGCATAACGGTGGTCGAATAAGTTTAACTCATCTCTAAAAACTCACCCTGTCTGGATGCAACAAGAGGAATTTGCCTTGAACATGCCCTTTATAACAAGTCAAAACAGCCACCTGAACTTTGAGCATACTGAGAACCAAACCTTATAAAAGGCCTTCCTGTAGAAAGTCCAAGATCAATGACATCCCTGCTCCAAAAAGTTGAAATTTTCGCTTCTTGCACCAATCCTCAAAAATTCTATGTACCCTACCTTATGCCAAGGACATGGTTTTGTTGGGGTTTTTTTGCCAATAACAAGGTGCCTGTAACAGAATGCTGCTGAGGAATAGCAACAATTCATCAGTTGAGTGCTCTCAAAGGCCAAATCATAAGTCAAAACTGAACTGGATTGTCAAGCCGGACAGATCCCTGATGAAGGAGGTCCTCCTTCTTTGGCAATGTTAATGGACTGTCAACAATAAGACACTGAAAATCTACATCCATAGACATCATGCCAATCTGGAGCTACTAGAAGGACCATCCTGGGATGCTGTGCAATCCTTTGCAGTAACCTACCTGTCATTGGCCACAGGGAAAACACCTACAACATGTGGGAGTCCCTCTTGTGACTGAAGAATCATGGTACCTTCTCATTGCTGTGGTCACCATGAGATCCCACCAGGGATGACCCCACTAAGAAACAACAAGCTGAAAAGGTTATTTTGCCAGCTATATTCCCCTGGATCTATTTCTCCTATGACTAAAGACTGTTTCTATAAACTTCTTGTCCTGAGAAAATTGAAACCACTTCTCCACTTCAATGATTTTCGGATGGTTCTACAAGCCATTATACTAACAAAAATTGACTATTGCAACTCACTCCTTTTTGGCCTACCAACCTCATCCATCAAACCCCTCCAGATGATTCAAAACTCTGCAGCTAGAATCCTTACCAATACGAATAAAAGAGACCACATAACCCCCATACTAAAACTCCTCCACTGGCTGCCTATTAAGCAAAGGATTCTCTATAAAGTATACACAGCAATTCATAAATCTATTTACAATATATCCCCACTCCACTTAAGCACCCAACTACGTTTTCACTCTTCAACTAGACCTATCAGAGGAGCTTATAAAGGCACACTCTATGTTCCTTCAACAATATCCTTACATCAGAAACGTACCATTTCTTTAGCAGGACCTGTCCAATGAAACATGCTCCCACCAGACATCCGCCTTGAGATCTGCTTTGCTTCCTTCAAAAAGAAAATTAAAACCTGGCTCTTTAGCCAAGCTTTTCCAGAACTTTGATTATTTTTACCTCCAGCTATCAAGATTTTCTCACCATCGCAATCCCTTTTGCAGATCACATTTATCTTAGACAATTACGCCTTATTTTATGATTTGATTTCTCAGAGACTTTGCAAGTTTATCAGTGTTATTATTCGAATCTGTTTTCCATGTTTTCCAAGTTCTATAACCTTGTTATATGTACCGCCTCTTGGCATAATTTTTATGTTTCAATGTAAACCGATGTGATCTGTATTTTAATACAGGAACACCGGTATATAAAAATCTAAAAATAAATAAATAAATAAATGACGTGAGCAGCAGACAGCATCTGAAAGCATAGTTCCGCCCAAGGCAGTAACTCATCCACTTCCAGAGAGACCTGTTGATTCCACCTTGATGGCTTTTGTATGCCACCACTGTGCTCCTGTTGATATCACCTTCACTACTCTTCCTTTTATTTAACCTGTGAAGCTCAGTAACATCAAGTGAATTGCTTGAGCCTCCAGATGGTTGATGATCTCATAGATAGACCATTGCCCCTGTTCCACTACTTCTTGGCAGTGAGCTCCCCAGCCCTGGAGATTCACATCTGTAGTGTCTACTATCCAATTGGGAATATCTAAGTCCATGCCTCTCTCAAAATGATCCCTCTGAATCCACTCTAGCAACCTCTGCCACTCCTGTGAGAGGGTTTGCCTCACCTTGTACTCCTGAGATTGTGGATTCCACCTAGATAGCAAATACCACTGAAGGGACCACATATGCACTTGTTCCCATGAGACCACCTCCAACATCACCATCATGGACCCCAAGACCTGTATATAGTCCCATATCATTGAATGAATCTGTTCTCTCAAGGCCTATATTTGTCCAGATATCTTCTGGATCTGTGTGGGCTATAACTCACTCTTGTTCAAATTCAATACCAAACCTGGCTCCTGGAGCAACTACCACTCTGCATGAAATGAGCTAGCTTTCCTCATCTGACCTGACCCTGATTAACCAGTTGTCTAGATATGGATGAACCAGGATACCTTTCTTGTGCAGGGAAGCCACTACCATTACCAGGACCCTGGAAAAGGTTCTTGGCTCTGCTACCAAGCCAAACAGAAGTGCTTAAAAATGATAGTGATGACCAAGCACTGCAAATCTACTAATATGGAAATTTGGCCCCAAGGACCATCTGCTTAACTAAGGGAAGGAACCCAATAGGCTATTACTTCAGGAGCTGCCATCCACCTGCTCATCCTGACATACCTACCCATAGTTAGGTTATGTGTGTCCACGATCTGCTGGAGACAGAGAATACTGGTTGGCTAAAGTCAGTGTACAGCTATCTATGGGTGATGTCAGCGAGTTTGAATTCTCTGCCTCCATCTGCTGGTGGGAGTACATAATCCACTTGTGGACTGAACTGCCTGAATGAAGAGGAAAAGTCCATTAACCATGATTAAGTTGGAATTACAGAAATCTACTGCTTATTCTTCGGATAAGTAGCTTGGACTCTATCTACCTTTTGGGATCCTGCCAGGTTCTTGTGACTAGTATTGGACACTGTTGAAACAGGATACTGGGTTTGATGGACCTTTGGTCTGACTCAGTATGGCAAGTCTTATGTTCTTAAGAAATTGAACAGAACCTGTCCAAATACAGATCCCTGAGGCACTTCACTAATCTTCCTTCTTTCTTTTGAGTGAATTCCTTTTACTACTTCCCTTTTTGCCTGTCACTCAACCAGTTTCTTTTCCAGTTCATTAACTTAGGGCCCATCCCCAGGCTGCTAAGTTTATGTATCAGCCTCCTATGAGAAAAAGTATTAGCGTTTTGCTGAAATCCAAGTAAACCATATCCAAAGTATGTCCTTGATCAAATTATTTGGTCAACAATCAAAGAAATTATTCATATTTGTTTGACATGGTCAACTTGTGGTAAACATAAGGTAAAAAAAACTATAAGAAGGTACATACAGATTTCAACCAAGCCATATCCATAATATAATCAAGGAATCTCAATACAAATTTATTATCAAATATAC
Source organism: Rhinatrema bivittatum (assembly GCF_901001135.1). NCBI lineage: Eukaryota > Metazoa > Chordata > Amphibia > Gymnophiona > Rhinatrematidae > Rhinatrema > Rhinatrema bivittatum. Next base: position 1,265,716 of record NC_042624.1, on the reverse strand, counting down.
AAAATATTTTATTTATATTATCACATATTGCAAAGTGTTTTATATTAAAACAATATATGCAACACTCATGTACAATAACATATATTCAACAATTGTCTTAAAACTATTCCCACATGTTACATTGACCCACAAGTATTAACAAATACAATAACATTTACAGCAGTCAATAACCATCAAGCATTATTTATTTATTTATTTTATTTAAACATTTTTATATACCGGCATTAGTTGTGGACATCATGCCGGTTTACATCAAAACTAGTAAAGTATGGAAGTTACATTTTAACAGGGAATTAGAAACTGGGAGGAGGGTAAATAATTAAATAGGATAGACGAGAAATAACAGTAACATTAACATTAACATGGTTCCTCGGTGTGAACCGAGGAAGCATGCATGCACATACAGTATAAACTATATTCCTTCACTCACCTAATAAAGTGACAAATGGCATCAAATACCCTAATGCCCCAATAACAATAGGACCTGATTTGTTTTGCCAATTAAGGCTTCTTCAGGGATAATTCATCTAATGTATTCAAACCCCGCGCTGAACTTCGTTCTGCCCTAACATCAGTACATAGATGGCTGAAAAATGTCATGCATTACTGGGAAAGCTGATCGCTCTTCACCTTTCCAGTGAATTAAACCATTGTGGATAATATATAACCGCTGTCTCCAGACAACTCTGTACATATGTATGCTCAACATCTGTCTCTTAATTAACCACCATTATGGAAAGATTCCAAATTGCTTCATTCCAGCAACTCTTTGCTCAATGCTGCTGTGCTACACCAGTGTCCCCTGCGGATCTACAGTTTATAATGCCGCACCTACAAATATCCCTTGTGGTAAAACCATGATGCCTTAGAAATACAACCTACTGGAGTCTAGAAACTTCACCATGCTTTTGTTCAGTAGAGTCTAAATTAACTTTCCTACAACCTAAGTAAAATTAATTAGCCTGTAGCTTCTAACCCTCCATTTATAAAGGACAACATCTGCTGTTCTCCAGTCCCACAGGATCATTGCTGTCTCCAATGATCTACTGAACAGTTCCTTTATTGAACCCATAAGAACTTCTCTGTGATGCTTTTCTTTCCTAGGATGTTTCCCATTTGGCCCAATAACTTTCTTTATTTTCTACATGCTCCACACAAACACTGTGTTCTGAAAATGTGTGGCATCTACCCCATATCATAAGTACCCTTGCCAATAATCTTCGATCCTTCTCCTTTTTGAGTGAATACTGAACAAAAGTATTAGTTTAGCATTTCCTCATTTTTCCTTGTCACCCTCCACACAGTCTTGGTTTCCTCTACAATCCCACCGCTGCACTATCACCTTTCATTAAAATACCCACAAAAGGCTTTCACCATGCTTCCCACCTTTGCTATCTTTTTTCCTGGCCATGCCTAACGACTCTCCCTGTTTTATTCATTTACTAGATTATTTTCCCTGTTCTCCTTGTTCTGAGATCCCTTTTGCTTTTAGAATGCAAGTCTTCTGATTATTCATCTTTCAGCCATCTCTTTGCAAAATTAAGTTGGTCTTTTTCTCTTAAACTCCTTTTCCTCTCAAAAGATTGCTTTTTCTCACTTCCTACGATGGTGACAGCTTTTTTGGTTCCTTAAATTCTCCTGGTCATTTCAAAGGGGTTCTCCTGCTACAAGTTTATATAAAATATGATTTTCTAGTTGCTATCTACAATAGTAAATGATGCCTGGCCTGGGTGATTTCATGTTGCCATAGTCCCCTAGTTCAGCTCTGATGATTCAATAGCAGGTATGATTTTCAGGGTAATGGAAATATGAAAATTAACCTTGTTCAAAGATCAAATTTATGTGTGGGGAACCCTTGGTTTCCTTACAAAGGAATATATTAACTAGTTGGGGAGATTCAGAGAAATTTACTAAACAGTGGGTTGGATTTTACTCCCCCATATAGGAGACTGAGATGCTGATGCCTTATCCTTTCTCACCACTAGCACCATTTTACACTGTGGGATTTTTGGTTAGATTTACTGGAGGCAGGAGCTGTCTGCCTTCTCTTTGTTAATTTTTGTAACTTAATGAAGAGAGAAGCTGGTGGGGTTTTCCCCTTAAAGCCAGTCAGACAGACTGACTTACTTGAAGATGTGTTTGCTCTTTTGATCCAAGTGTTGAGATTTTCCCTGTGGGAGCCTTGGTACTCCTTCACATCCCTGTGCAAGGTTAGATCAAGGGGTAGGGAAGACTCAGTTCCACCTGGAGCCGTGTGCCCTTGATACTAGGGAATCAGTTTCCATTTAATTGGATGAGGCATCTTTCACCTAGGAAGATCCCATGAGGTGAAGAGAGAGAAGAATCTGAAGGCGTTTGCTGCTGACTGAAGTGTGCCGCACTGAGAGGAGAGTGCCCATTGGTACTCTCATGAGATCAGAAATATTCAAGACTTCAGGAGAGATATGAGAATTGGGACCTACATTCTGATAAATTATTGGGACTTTATTGTATCCATTCTACAGTGGGAAGAAGATGTGATAAATTTGGGAGTGGAAGAAGGATTGAACTATCTACAATCTGAATAACTGGAAAGAGAAGAAGATCACATATTAAGGAAATTGCTTCCATAGAGAATCAGGGACTTTATCAGAAGAGTGAGGTCACAAATGTATTTATTTTTTTATTTATTTAAAATCTTTTCTATACCGTCGTTAAGATGGATACCATCACAACGGTTTGCAGTAAGGCACATAAAATAATGTAGGTAAATGCATCAACTTATAACAATTAAACAGGTGCCATCAAAGTTCGGTAACATAGTTGTATAATAAATTATTATTTAGTAAATGTGATGAATCATGTCCATTTCTATCTGTATCGATTTTGAATACAAGATTAGATTTATAATTGTAATTGTGTCTTCTCCTTTAGAGGTGAGAGAAAAAAATAAAATGCACACATATTAAGGTGAAGTGTGTCAATGTTCTGCTGTCTGCACTTTACACTTCCCTGGATTCTATTCTCTTTGTGATAAGCTTGTTTAAAGAGCCATATTTTAAAACTTTTTCTAAAGGTTTTGATGTCTCTTTGTAATCTTATCTCTAAAGGCATGGTGTTCCAGAGTATGGGTCCTGCTAATGACAGCATTATTTCCCTTACTTGGGTTAGTCTTGCTGTTTTGACTGAAGGAATAACTAGGAGTGCTTTGTTGGCTGATCTCAGGTTTCTGTGAGGGATGTGTACGTGAAGGGCAGTGTTCAGCCATTCTGATTTTTTGTTATGTAATAATTTATGTATGGTGCATAGTGTTTTGTATTGTATTCTTTGCTCAATTGGTAACCAGTGTAGTTCAGCTAGGGTTTCGGTGATGTGGTCTCTTGTACTTTTACCAGTTAGGATTCTTGCAGCTGTGTTTTGTAGTATTTGTAGTGGTCTTATTGTGGGGTAAGGTAAGTCTAGTAGTAGGGCGTTACAGTAATCAGTGCTTGCAAAAATTAAGGCTTGTAGTGGTTTCAGTCTTCCGAGAATCATAAGTTTGGCGTATCCTTCCTTTACTTTTAAGGATATATGTTCATTGACTTTATTTGAAAACTGAGTTGATTGCTGTAAATATTCTTCAGTCAGCTACTCAAATATCAGTAAAGAAGTAGGAAACCACATTGCTTCTCAGTGTGATTTTTGGATGCAAAATACTGTGACTATTATCAGTGCTATTTACAGAGATGGAAAAGGGGCTTGTACTGTGTTAAATAGGGGTGAATATTCATTTGAAGTGAAATAGGAAATACCAATGACATTTCCTATTTGGTTTCATTTCAGATTTTAAAAAAACAATAGGAAAAAAACTTGAAATGTCATCATGTTTTTCCTATCATTTTTATGAATTAACAATAAAAACCCCTCCCCAAACCTTCCCTTTTAGTACAATATTGAGCCCTCTATTGAAAATGGCATGGGCCGCCCATTGCCCCTATCATGTGACAGGGGCTGCCCAATGGCACCGATAGCCCAAGTCCCAAGATAGGAGCAAAGGGTGGCCAGCACCATTTTGAATAATGGCAGCCACTGGCTCGGGAGCAGGAGGTTGCTCCTGGGCTCCCCACTAGATCACCAGGGCAGTTTTAGTGAGTCATGAAGGGGTTGGGAAGCTGGGCTAGGGCGGGTGAGGGTTTTCAGTTGGTGGTGGGGGCTCAATATTGTACTAAAAGAGAAGGTTTGGGATGGATTTGTTTGTTTTTTAAAGAAAAAACAAAACAAAAAATTGATCTGGGTGAACCTGAAATGGCCAATCCCTGAAATGAGAATAAAAAGGCAATGACATATTAGGGGGCTACCATCCCTAGTATTAATACAAAAGGGCCATGGAGCTAAGCTTCCTGCCACAAGGAGACCTGGAACTCAGATGTAAATGCTCTCCATAGAGGAACCGAGAACAGATAGGGTCCATCTCTCTTTCTATGTGCTCCTGGGTTCACTCTATGAGAGCCATCCCCCCATGGGGTAACATAAGCATATATACGTTTTTTTAAATATTCATGGTAGAAATTCTAAAAATAAGACCTGTTGATAGCTCTTGAGGACCACTTCCATAATCAATCAGGTGACTAACGTACTATACGGGTGTCAGATCAAGGTTGTACATGATGCAAACATCTTGTAAAACATTCCTTAAATGTTTCTATTGCAATACATTTATCTCTAAAATGGTTATATTTTCCTCTAGGGAAAGCAATTAAAAAGTAAGAATTACTGTGCATGTAAAATCTAATAGCGCTTTCTTTAAACAAAACACTATCAGAAAAAATAACCATTTAATTATAGCATTAATATTCCATAATATATATCTGCATTATTCATTACTAAAAGATAAGAAATACAATATATATATATTTTTATTATTAATAATATTACCAAAGATTGCAGTATTATAAAAATTGGAGGATGGGTGGATAAATGGAAGATTATGTTAGGGGTGGGGAGGATTTTATTGTATACGATCTAGAAATTGTACAATTTAGGCAGTAAATCAGGTTGAATGAATACATAAACAAGTAAACCTAAATAGCACTTCCTAATTCTTTCAGTTAAGGGTTTTAATACAAAGGATTTTCAGTACCCTGTGTTTGTAATTGCGAAATATCGGAGATATTTATCTTAGCTATGTACTACTTTTTATAAAGTTAGAACTGAATGTATATGAACTTTTGAATGGTTTACATGATAGATGTGTTTGTCTTCTTAATGAGTGCTTGTGTTGAAGTGGTTAGAATGATTAATTTGTGAACAGTATTAGTAACCTTGAAAACTGCAGGTAAAACTTTGGAAAAGATCCAAGCTTCAAACTAGACTGGTTAAGGACACCTGTAAGTCTGGTGTGAACTGTATTTAACATGCTATTATTTACTGTAAGTAGGATTAAGTATACAGGATAAGTGATGGATGGGTACTCAAAAGCTCTTTTAATGCAGGGATGGTTTAACCTCATTTTTTAAAATTAAGATTGATGATTCTAATGGTTCAATAGATAAGAAGGAAGGCAGCTGGGCATTGTGTACAGTGTGCAGTATGTTAGAATAACTCAAATCTCAAATGAGGTCCTCAGTATTTATAGAAAGTTCATGCAAAAATAAAGTGGCACGAGGTCAGTTTTGAGGTGCATTTTAATAGTCAGAACATTGGACTATAGTTTAGAAGTTTTAGGAATCGTAGTTATTAATCCTTGCTCTGATTTCTTGTGGGAACATCAACAGCTCATCATTCCTCTATGTTTCTCAGTTCACCCAAACGGCTAGTTGTAACAGTAAATACCCTTCCTGCTTTCGACAGTACCTATGGACTGTTTCTAATACTACTGTACTCCAGTTCTCCAATATTAGAACATAACATATGCCACACTGGGTCAGACCAAGGGTCCATGAAGCCCAGTATCCTGTCTCCAACAGTGGCCAATCCAAGTCTCAAGTACCTAGCAAGTACCCAAATGTTAAATAAATACCATGTACTAGTGTCGACAACACTCAGTGGCTATTCCCTATGTTACGTGCGTAACCCCGAAAACCCGCTCCTGCACGCGCCAAGCCTATTTTGCATAGGCTCGCAACACGCGCATGTCCCAGGGCTTGAAAAAGGGGGTGGGGCCGGAGCCTCCAGGCACAGCGACCATTTGCCACTGTGCCTGGGATTGCGAGCTGGCCATTGCCGGTGCGCGCAGCTTCGTGAACAAAGGTGAGGGAGGTTTAGATAGAGCTGGGGGGTGGGTTAGGGAAGGGAAGGTGGGGGGGCAGAAGGAAAGTTCCCTCCGAGGCACTCCGATTTTGGAGCGGCCTCGGAGGGAACAGGGAAAGCCATCAGGGCTCCCCTAGGGCTCGGTGCACACAAGGTGCACAAGTTGCACCCCTTTGCGCTCGCCAATCCCGGATTTTATAACATGTATGTTTGCCTTGATTAGGAAGTGGTCCGACCATGGGATCGGTATGTATTTTGTATGAATTTCTGTCACTTAAAATTGGTAAAAATTACATCCAGTGAATGGCCTGCTTTATGTGAGGGTTTAGTAGATTCTATTTTGTATCCTAAAGCAGCTAAAGCTTCTATTAATGTTTGGCAGGATGAGGTTAGTGGCTGAACGCTGAAATGTAAGTTAAAGTCTCCAAGAATTATGTAGGGTTTTTGAGGGTCAAGGTTCGCTATGAAAATTTCAATGATGAGAGATACATTATGGTCCAAAGTCTAGGAGGGCAGTACACTAAACAAATTTGTAGGTGGCCAGAGGAAAATATGGCAACTTCATAATTCTGATTAATATGACATGGAACTAATTTCATTTTAAATGTTTTCTTAAGAATTAACATGAGGCCACCTCCTCTACGCTGAGGCCTTGGTATAGAAAATGTATTGTATTCTATATTATCTATCTGGTTTACTATGATCTTATCACAGGATTTTAGCCATGTCTCGGTAACGGCAATAAAATCAGGTTTATTTTCTGTTAAGATGTCTGATATGAGCATAGTTTTTTTTATTTAAGGATTGAATGTTCACTAAAAAGAATGAGAAAAATAGACAATTTGTGATAAAGTCTTTTCGCAGGATTATTGTCATATTTATATTTACTTGTTTGTTAACCTTTTAGATCCCGCTCATTGAAGGACTTATTTCCTGATGCCCCTTTTTACATATCTTAGTTAACTAGACCCAAATATGGTATAAAAAATTTTTCAAGGAAATCGGACTATGGGTTTTTGAGAAAAATGCATGTCCACTAGTGGAACGTTGGGATCTACAGGAGTCAAAAAGTACTTTTTCAAAAATTCTTTATTTTAGGTAATTCTTGTAACATTTCTTTATTTTAGGTAATTCTTGTAACATTTCTTTATTTTAGGTAATTCTTATAACATACTGCAATACTACAGCTGATATCATACATAAGAATGAAAATTAGTCAAAAAAATCAAGCATGATAATCTGGAAAACATTTTTCATGTAAACGTTTACCACAAAATTCACACCACTTTTTTGTATTTTTGGAGCAGACAGCACATCGGCCTTGGGAAGTTGTGGACAAGAAGTGAGGCTGTGATGCCTTTACATCAGCACTTATGGATGCTGTAGGACCTCCTTTCTGGATGCGGTAGCTTGAAAGGCCACATTTCATTGCTACGGTAGATACTTCACGTAGGAAGTCCAAGTGGCTCATTGCTTCTTTTCCAAGCAGATGGCAGTGAATTTTCCAAGCTGCCACAACAGCCATGTTCAAGCCATTTGAAAATAAATTCCACCACCACTTTTTGGAGCGAAGTGTTGGGCGGTAAGCTGATAAAAGCCGGTCAAGTAGATCAACACCACCCATGCCTTGATTGTAAGCACCAATTATTTTTGGTTGCTTTATTAGAACTTTTTTCTTTTCTTTGAGAGAATAGCGGTTGGCATTTTGAAGTGGAAATGGCTTCATCCAGTTGGACATGACTGTGACCACACTGCTGTCATTCCAGCGGACACAGATGATGTATCCATCACCACGATAATCAAATTCCCCACGATCTTTCTTGCGCAGTTCTTTAGGTGCCATTAGGGGACATTTCCCAGTTCTGTTTTCTCTGACAGTGCCAATTGCTCGAAATCCCTTTTCTTTCAGTTCCACCATCAAGTTGTGTGATGTGAAGAAATTATCAAAGAAAAGGCAATGATTTCTTGGCTCTTGAATGACTGAAATCAAATCCGAAATTACTCTTGTACCAAGTGGAACTTTTTCAGTTTTATCAGTGCCTGATTCTTCTGGCTGATATTTGGCACCTGTATAAATCTGCATTGAAAATGGAAAACCATCTGGACTGCACATCATCCATATTTTGTATCCAAATCGAATTGGTTTTCCTCGAAGGAACATTTTGCAGCTATGATGACCATAATATGGTACCATTGATTCGTCAATGCTCAGGCTTTCACTAAAAACACCTCCGATCTTCAAAAACTGAGCAGATAAATGGGTATAAAATGGCTCAATTTTTGCAGCTTTTCCAGGTGGTAGTTGCAAATTGTCAACAATATGAAAATAGATTTTCAGGTCCTCAAAGCGTTTTCTTGACATGGTTTTTGGCACAATTTGGTTGCTCAAATCTTCTGCAGTTGACCAGTAATGCTTTTCTTTTGGAACATGGTGATAGCCACTGTGCAAGAGTATTCCGAAGAAACGAGTGATTTCGTCAGCATTTGTGTCAATGCTTGCCAATTTCTGCCTGGCATATATATTTGTCATGTATGCTAATTCTTCTAAATAATCTTCACCCATAATTTCTATGAAAAGTTCAAATGGTGTCTTTTGAAGAAGATCTGGATGAATATCAGCCAACTTTGTTGGGGGATGCTCTTCCATTGTGGTCGTGAAATCATCTGTCTTGATCCATCTTGGCTTTGGCTTCTCTGGGTTTCGTTTTCCTTTGGTATCTCCTGATTCTTGACAATAGGTTGATAGCAATTTGTCATCCTCATCTACTTCCTCATCGCGTGACTCAACTGCAACTTCCACTTCACCACACACATCTGCTGGTACTTCTGGTGTTAGGTCTTCGTCATTGATATCTTCGATATCTGAGTCTTCTAAATTATCTGATGGTGGTAAAATCACAATATCAGCTTCTGTAGCTTCAGAATCGCCCAAAACTTGTTCAACTGCTTCTTCAACAGTCAAGTACTTCTGAGTTTTCATTGTATTCCAAATTAGGAAATGAACAGGACCGTCGCGGAGCTAGTCTCGCTCGTGCAGCCCGAGAAGAGGACGGCGTCGCGGAGCTAGTCTCACTCGTGCGGAGCTAGTCTCGCGGGGCTCGAGAAGAGGATGCCGTCACGGAGCTAGTCTCGCTCGTGCGGAGCTAGTCTCGCGGGGCCCGAGAAGAGGATGCCGTCACGGAGCTAGTCTCGCTCGTGCGGAGCTAGTCTCGCGGGGCCCGAGAAGAGGATGCCGTCACGGAGCTAGTCTCGCTCGTGCGGAGCTAGTCTCGCGGGGCCCGAGAAGAGGACGCTGTCGCGGAGCTAGTCTCACGGGGCCCGAGAAGAGGACGCCGTCGCGGAGCTAGCCTGTTGTGCTCAGTCCTTGCATCCTGAGATGGAGGCCCAGGAGAGAGTAGGATTCCTCATATAGTGTATGGGAGTGATAAGCCTGTGTGTATGTATGTTTGAGAGAGAGAGAGAGAGAGAGGGAGCATGGGAGTGAAGCCTGTGTATGTGCTTGAGAGAGAGCATGAGAATGAGAAGTCTGTGTGTATGTGTATGCATGAGAGAGAGCATGGGATTATATGTAATTTACCCTTTTTTTAAATATTTGTGAACCGTTTTTTGCATTTTTATTCATTTTTCAAAAATGTGTATATTTTGACCCACAAAGATCCCAACGTTCCACATGTGGAACATGCAAACATAAATTGGTGCTGATCAATTTGTATCTTACCTACAAAAGAAAGATTTATGCCAACATGATCAGAAAACCCTTGGGAACTTGAATATATCACACAAGTCCTTTATTGACACTCAGTATCATACCAAAAGGTGAAAAGGTCAAACTATGTCAAAACTTCAGTTTTTGACCTACTTTGCATATTCATATCTTTAAGAGTATTCATCTTGGAACATCACATTTTTGGATTTAGACTGTTCAAGTTCTATACTCTCAAGCTAAATGGTTGAAAATTTGATTTTCTTTAGGTTTGGAGTAATTAAAATCATTTAAAAAAATGTTCCACTTGTGGCATGTTGGGATCTAAAAAAGTAGCTTTGTAGGTTTTTACCTTGGTTGACTTGTAGTAGTCTGGGTTGTAAGTTCTATTATGCATGATTACTGGTATATGGTGTTCGCTCGTGGTCGTCTTCAGGATGGTTCAGTTGTGAATACTTTCAGTTCGCATTAAGGGGTGCATCAAAGGGCAGGCCCCTTGGTCGCACTCCTTTGGGTGGGCGGGTTTTGCCGATCGGGAGGGGAACAGCTTCGCCTGTCGGTCCGGGGCGCTTGGGAGGCAGGAACACGGCAGCACAATGAAGCATCAGGTAAAGCCTCAGGTGTCCAAAGAGGCAGAGAAGAGCAATTTTGAAAGGTAAAGCTTAATAAATAGTCTGGGTTTTGCGCGATGGTTGAAAATAAATATAAATCAAAGCCTGTTACTGTTAAGGGTACAAAAATGCTTTCTCCCCGTAATTTAAAAAGAAAAAAAATGTGGGTCACATCGTAAGGCATGATACAGTGTGCCATTCAAGAAGAGGACAGTGAGTAGGTAGGAGGCAGAGACGCAGATCTCCTCCTTTTGCCAACCAGTGGATGAGGACTGACAAGGTTGGGGTGCCAGAAGAGATTACTTTGGAGGAGATTGTTGCTATAAAGGAAGTCTTTGTGTTGATTCAGAAAAAGGAGTTGCATTAGGAGAAAGGGTAATGGGTCATGTCTTGCTGGGGGGAGCCTAGAAGGGGGAGGGAGATTATGGCAGAATGCCAGAACCTCTGCATTTCTTTGTTACAAACTTTGATATTTACCAAATTTGATTAATGTAATGCTATATTATTAGGTTTGCCAGCTAATACTATCCATCTTTCAGAATGCTACTGCCAGAGTTTTATCAGGTAATAAGACATTTGATCATATCACACCCATTCTGAAAACACTGCATTGGCTACCTGTCAAATTCAGGATACAACACAAAGTACTTTGTATTCTACTCGACATGATTTATAATAATAACACTGATTCGATAAATGCTACACTACACTTGTATGTTCCATCTCGAAATCTGAGGTTTGCTAATAAAGGCCTACTACAAGTTCCGTGGTTGCACTCTGCATTTCTGAGTGAGGTGAGAGAAAGGGCGTTTTCAACTGCTGCTCCAAAGTTATGGAACACAATGCCATACATCTTGCGCATCCAGAAAGATTCTAAGTGGTTTAGAAAAGATCTAAAAACCTGGCTATTCAGTATAGCATATGCTGGTTTGGAAAAGAGTGTGGAGAGCTGAATCACAGTAAGGATAAGATTAATCATGTATTTTATATTTTATGTATTTTATTTTTTGCTTTTAATATGTATTATTGCTTTTATTTGTTTGTAATGCTTTTATAGTGAACCGCCATGATTGTTTGTTCAGAATGATGGCATATATATATATATATATATATATATATATATATATATATATAAATATGAAAATATGAAATATGCATTATCTCTATTCCTTATTCCTCCTCCCTACCTTCACCCACCATTACCTCCTCACCTCCCTCAAATGGAAAAAATAGCATAAACCCTCTCATGCAGGATTGTCATGTTAGCCTCTATAACAGGAACTTTCCATATGGATATAAATTGAGCTTGCTAACTAGACTAACTAGCTCCATGTATTACAGGTTAACACATAATGAAATAAGAGCTAATCAGTTCATTATCTTCTGAATTACATAGTTTACATATGTCTGATAAAATTTTGCATGGCCATGATCAATGGGTTTACATCTTTGTGTAACCTTCAGTACTACAGAATACTATTTCACTGCAGTCCTAGATTCACAAGTCCTGCAGTGGGGCCTGAACAGCTGTTAGACCTAATGGGATCAATTCTTATTCTCTCAATAAACAGCCCATATATCAAAAGTTTTGTTCCATAACAAAAGTAGATTGTATGATACAAATTTATAATAGGAACATTTTACAAAAAAATCATGAAAAAAAACTGTACTTTATAGTTTCCAAATGCAAAAAAAGAAAAATACAATTCCTTATGCTTCTTAAGTAATTTTGAAATAAACTGTGATTTGCCAGAGGATGTGGTTAGTGCAGTTAGTATAGCTGTGTTTAAAAAAGGATTGGATAAGTTCTTGGAGGAGAAGTCCATTACCTGCTATTAATTAAGTTGACTTAGAAAATAGCCACTGCTATTACTAGCAACGGTAACATGGAATAGACTTACTTTTTGGGTACTTGCCAGGTTCTTATGGCCTGGATTGGCCACTGTTGGAAACAGGATGCTGGGCTTGATGGACCCTTGGTCTGACCCAGTATGGCATGTTCTTATGTTCTTCTTTCCAATAGGCTTCTGTCTCTTTCAGAAACCTGGGTGCAACTTAGGAAAAGTTTTCTTCCAATCTAACAACAGAAATGCCTGGATGATGCCTTCCATCTCCCAGACATGCATTCCTTAAACCAAGGGAGCACGTGCCTTCCAGAGCCCTTCTGGCAACAGTGACCTTCCTTGAACCCACTCCAACCAACCGAGCAACTCACTCTCTCAAGAGAAGGAGAACAAACTGCCCTTCCTCCTCCAGGAGGCTAGAATGCTGCCTCTTCCTTGCTCCTCTGGTTGACAACGCTATGCAGTGACTCATGGAGTCAGCTATATAATTTCTGGACAAAGACCCGTCCTGTAGGGGTTGCACCAGAATAATCACCTCGCTCTCTACCCCCATGGACACTCTCATAGCTAGAAATTTCCACATCATAACCTATAGTGAGGCCTAGTCAGCCTTACACTTTTTAAACAGTTAGTGCATACCGTGACCATTAGCACACATGCATTTAGAGTCTATTTTCTAAAATGTGTTAGCGCTAAAACATGTTTATTTTTATTTATTTAAAATCTTTTCTATGCCGTCGTTAAGCTAGTTTCCGTTACAACGGTTCACAATAAGGCACATAATTTCAAACTTAGATGTGTTGATTTATATTAACTAAACAGGTGCCATCAAATACTGTAACATAGTTTCATATTAAATATTATTTAGTGGTTGTGATAAGTCATGTCTTCTTTAAGTATATCGGCTATAAGATAAATTAACACTTAAGTCTGGTCCTCTGTTGTTGCAATCTAATAGAGGTAAAGTAAAATAAAATATACACACACACACCATTCGAGTAAGCTGATGTGTGTGTGTGTGGGAGTTCTTTGTACCGCATCAGACAGTTCCCTGGATTCTACTCTTCATTCCCTTTGTGGTATGCTTGCTTAAATAGCCATGTTTTTAAACTTTTTTTGAATGCTTTGATGTCTCCTTGTGTTCTGATTTCTAAAGGCATTGTGTTCCATATTATAGGTCCTGCCAGGGATAGGGCCCTATCCCTTACTTGAGTTAGTTTGGCTGTTTTTACTGAGGGAATAGTTAGTAGGGCTTTGTTTGCTGATCTCAAGTTTCTATTAGGGACGTGTACGTGAAGGGCTGTGTTCAGCCATTCTGTCTTTTCGTCGTGTATTCATTTATGTATGGTGCATAGAGACTTGTATTGAATTCTTTGTTCAATGGGTAGCCAGTGTAGTTCAATTAGGGTTTTGGTGATATGGTCTCTCTTACTTTTACCGGTTAAAATTCTTGCAGCTGTGTTTTGTAATACCTGTAGTGGTCTTATCGTGGTGTGGGGTAATCCTAGTAGAAGGGCATTACAGTAATCAGTGCTTGAAAAAATTAATGCTTGTAGTACTGACCGGAAGTCATTTGGTGTTAGTAGTGGTTTACATACGTTAAGTGACTGCATACGTTAAGTGACTGCATTATTAAATGTGCAATAATGCAGAAATGTAATGTGTATTAAATTGCCATTTGGTTTGTATTAATAATAATGCAGTCATGTTAATGGTAATGCACATGCATATGATAATGAGGTGATGAGAGGCAAAATATGCAATTCACCTAATTAGTGACCTAATTAGTACAGCTAGTCCTAATGCATGCTAGACAGTTCAACTTCTGATGTGAATATAATAAAGAATGCAAATTAACTGCATCTCTAGATCATCTGGTCAACTGCATTACATCATTCTGGATTGCTCAATAGTGATCACTGGACCAATTTTAAACCCTTCAAAACATTAGGAAGATGATGAATGTTTATAATGGCGACTTCTTAGACAGCCATTGATATATAAATTATGCTGTTTTTTTGCTCTTTAGGTTGATCCCCTGATGCAAATAAGTTTCATCAAAACTTGGCCAAGTCAAGAATGAGCTTTGAATTAAAGAATATTTACTATGTCTTGGTGAAATGTTAATCCTGCTTCTAAAAATGTGGGGACCATTGGAAGCTCATTATATTCAGCTAGGTATTGCCTTTTTTAGCTCTTTTAATTTCATCATGGATTGTATAATGGGCATTTTCACTGATGATAGCATATTTTTTATTGATAATCATATTTTTGGATGTTTGAAGTCATATTGCCCCTTCATAGGTCCCTCATATGGAGTACTATTGTACAAATGTGGAGATCGCACCTTCAAAAGGATATAAACAGGTTGAAGTTAGTCCAGAGGGTGTCTACTAAAATGGTGAGTGGACCTCATTCTAAAGCATGTGCACCCTGGAGGATGGGGAGATACAATACAGACATCAAAATATAGCAAATGAAATGGAGACGCTAGAACAAGGGGTCATGGGATGAGTTTGAATGGAGGTCGACTCAAGAATAAACTAAGTAAATATTTATTTACAAATAGGGTGGTAGATACATGGAACAGTGAAGATGGTGAAGACACAGAAATCTCTGAGAGAGTCTATTTAGAATGCTGAAGAGCAGAACTTCCTGCAGGGGTATATGTACTGGTGCTGACGTCAGATTGAAATCTGACTCCGTCTCCAACTGCTATCAGGAGCACACTCTACCCATTGGTCCTGAATCCATCTGTCTACACTAAGGAAAATGAAATCATCAGGTAAGTAATTTCTCCATTAATCAAGTTGACTTAGGGAATAGCCACTGCTATTAATTGCATCAGTAGCATGGGATCTTCTTAGTGTTTGGGTAATTGCCAGGTTCTTGTGGCCTGGTTTGGCCTCTGTCGGAAACAGGATGCTGGGCTTGATGGACCCTTGGTCTAACCCAGCATGGCAATTTCTTATGTTCTTAGTCTTGAGAATTGCAATGCTAAATGAATTGAATGGATGGGCAGACAAGCTGGGCCTTACGGCCTTTTGCCGCTGTCACATTTCTTGTTTCTATAGTTATTTTGAGAAATTCAGTGTCAGCATTTCAAAAACATTTCTCCCAAAAAAAAATGTGATGGGCATATGTGTTCCATCAAGTAAATCATTGTTGGAGAAGTGCTATATAAATAAGATTGCTCCCATTCATCTATTTTTTTGGTGATAAAAGAACTGATTTCTGACAGTAAAGGAACTGTTATTTTATTACCCTTCTTGCCCAATTGTGCATTAAAACACATTGTTTTCCCTTCTGGATGGATGCCTGTCACCTTGATCAATGATCAGTGTTGGTTAGTGGCATAACATCCATCTGTGTTAATGTAGCATATATTAAGATTTTTATGTGGAAACATTTGGCAGATAATGCACACGCACATTCTGCATCTCATTACTAAGTCATTCTAGCATTAGCTTTGCCATTAATGGCCCCATTAAAACTGAGGCAATAATGCGTGATTTAAATGTGGTTTAATAAATAGTCCTCTTAGTCTATTGAATCCTATAGGTATCTAGAATGGCTTGCTATTTATGGCAAAAATGATGTCCCTTACTGGCAGGTTTCACTAAAGCAGCTTGAAACCTGATTCCCATGGTTTCATAACTCTGTCAACTAGACTATACTTTTAGCTCTGAAATGATGTGATTTATAACTGTTGAATACCTATTTAGAGTGGACTGTGTTGAATCTCCATCAAGTTCATGTTTCAACCTGTCAGAAATTCAGACTGAAATACACAGATCAATATTTCATGAATCTCATGTTGATGTTGCTACCCACTAAGTAATCTGTCAGTTTTGATCACACAACCATATAGGATCAGGGGTAATATCCAAGATATTTCACCCACACATATTAGCCTAGTAAATACTTAGATGGCATCGTATTTTTGAACAATGGAAGCTACTACCAAAAATTTCAGAGAACTCTGTCAAAATGGAATAAATGTTAAATCTGCAACATGTATTCAGGCACTGAGAATCACATGTATATATGTTAACACTTCTTAGTTCAAACAAATTTAGTTGTTTTTTACTATATCACTGAAGATGTTAGATTAACCTTTTAATTTATTCACAAGCTATAAGAATTAGATTGATATTCCATTAAGTGAAGTGCTGCAGTAGTAAAACAAACTGGACACTAATACATCCTATGGAGGAACAGAACCCACTGTGTAATGATTGCCTAAGATATTATATAATACAATACTTCCTATGCATTAACACAATAGAATTTTGATGGATCTAAAATATAATAAAGAATAGGGCCGAACATAAAAACAAAATTGTTGATTTATTATTTCGGTTCATTTGCATCCCTGATTTGTTTCATTCATATCAAATCAAGATTGCTTTCTTTTTTCATTTATTCGGATCAACCATTCATTTGTTTCTCACTGACGTCTAAAGGGAAGCAATGTATCGTGTTTTGGGCTCTAACACTGGGGTTTTCTTTCCAGATTTAATGAAACTTGCAGGTAGGCATCAGCAACAGAGGAACAGAACTTCAAAATACAAAGGGGATAATTTTCAAAAGGATTTACATGTGTAAATGTAACTACTGTTGTAGCAATCTCCATTTACCCACATAAAATGCACTTATGTGGGTAAATCCTACGGACAATTCAATGGCATATTCTGTAGCAATTTTCAAAAGCCCACTTATTCGGTTGAAGTGCATTTAGACATGTAAAACACATTTTTAAATGTGTAAATGCTTTTGAAAATCAGGCCCTAAGAGTAGGGATTTGAAAAAGGATCTACATCCTTTGAAAGGCAGGTGCCAAGCAATACCTGGCCTTGTCAAGCTATTAAGCTCATTACTTTTGACTTGGGTTCATTTCAGACCACCACAGTTTTAGTTAATGAAATGTTGCAACCCATCTTTAGTAGATGATTTCACCAGAAAGGCCATGAGAGCACAGGTTTCTTATTATATCAAATTCCCTACCCGAGGCAACAATGGAAGGACCTTACCAGAGAGTTTTATGATATAGGTGGCCTGCCTACCTAACATGATGGGTGCAACAGATTGCATGCATGTTGCACTAATAATGAGATATCCCGGGAAACTGGCCTTCTGCAACTGAAGTATTATCATTCCCTTAGGGGTCAATTTCAAAAGGAGCGCGCGGTTCCCGATGAACGCACATGGACGCGCCGATTTTATAACCTGCGCGCGCTGGCATGTATAAGTTATAAAATCCGATGGCTGTGCACACATGCAGGCCGCCCGCATCTCACATGCGCAGGAGGGGAAATTTTATTACTTATGATTGGCGACGCAATTGGGCCTCCCCCAGTTCCCTCCCAGTCCACTCCAGTTAACGAGCCGACTGTGAGGGAACTTCCCTCCCTATACCCCTACCTACTCTGCCTCCCTTTTCCCTTCTCCTCCCGACCCGTAAAATTCCTTTCTCTACATTTTTTTTTGTTATTTCGGAACTTACTTTATCTGACTAGATTAAGTAATTTCCATGTGCTGGCCGGCTGCCGGTGCACGCTTACCCGGGACAGGGCCTAATGGCTGCTGTCTCAGTAGGCCTCTGTTCCGCCCCGTCCCTCCAAGACCCCTCCCCCTGGTCTACACTTTTGATTAAGCCCAGCACTTCTGCATGTATCGAGACATATGCGTGTGGCCATCCATTTTTAAAATGCGTTCAGCGCGTGCAAGGCCCAGCCACATGCATATCCCCTGATTTTTACGTGCCCCAGTCTTTTAAAATTTGGGCATTAATGTGCAAGTAGTGTGTGACACACACATGACTATTCTGAATGTAGTGACCAGGAACTCAGGATCTTGCCAGGACTCCCATACTCTGTATCAATGCACTCTCTTCTGTCAGAGGATATGTACTGAATGATTATAAATAACGAATTGAGAAGTACGCATTATTTGTGTAACAAAGGACCTGATTTACTAAGGATTTTCTCCCATTCTGTGTCTATAGGAAAAATGCTTAGTAAATGAGGCCCAACTTTTGTAAAGCAGAACTTTCATTTATCCATATAGATAGATATATATATGGAATACTGCCATGCATGTTCTCTTCATATCAGTCACAAACTCAAAAGACAAACTTTCACCCTAACCGACTCGCTATGTAAAAAACATAAGATTTGCCATACTAGGACAGACCAAAGATCCATCAAGCCCAGTATCATGTTTCCAACAGTAGCCAGTCCAGGTCACAAGTATCTGGCAGCATCCCACAAGGTCAATAGATTCCATGCTGCTTATCCCAAGAATAAGCAGTGGATTTCCCCAACTCCATCTTCATAATGGTATATGGACGTTTCTTCCAGAGACTTGTCTAAACCTTTTTTAAACCCAGACCCAGCTACACTAACATCTTCCACCACATCCTCCAGCAACGAATTCCAGAGTTTAATTATGTATTGAGTAAAAAAATATTTCTCCTATTTGTCTTAAATGTATCACCTAGAAACTTTCTTGAATGTCCCCCTAGTCTTTTTTACTTTTTGAAAGAGTAAAGCGATTTGGTTTGCCTGATCTACTCTACTCATTATTTTATAGACCTCTATTATATCGGCCCTCAGCCATCTCTTGATTCTCTTCTCTCTAACCTCTTTAGCCTTTCCTCATAGGGGAGTCTTTCCATTCACTTTATCATTTTGGTCGCCCTTCTCTGTACCTTTTCTAATTCTGCTATGTCTTTTTTGAGATGCAATGACCTAAACTGCACTCAGTACTAAAGATACAGTTGTACCATGGAGCAATACAGATGCATTATGGTATTCTGTGTTTTATTCTCCATTACTTTGCTAATAATTCCTAGCATCCTCTATGCTTTCTTGGCTGCCACCTCATACTGAGCAGAGAATTTCAACGTATTATCCACGATGATGCCTACTTTTTGCTACCTACTGATTAGCACACCTCTCTGTTCTACAGGTGACACAGGATATAAGTGTCAACCATGGCTTCTTACTACTGTAGTTCATCCTAGGACGTGTGCGGTGAGGAGCTACAATGAGGCACATCCATCCACATTCTGTGCACCTGAGGAATGCTAAAATGTCACTTCAGGTGTTTGACCAAATCAGGTGATGCCTTACAGTATTCACCAACACAAGTGTCTGAGAAAGTTCTCACCTACTGCATTCTTCATAAGCTTGTTCTGTGTACCAAGTCCCTGCCAATATTAATCCGGATCTGGAAGAGGATTCCCCATACTCTCTGCATGCATTAAGGAAAATAGAGTGAGTAAGGGTCAGGTCTGCAGGGCCATGATAAAGATTTTCTTTGCATGTAGGTGTTAGAGAAGTATACTCATCTTGCATCTCTTTTCTTATGGGAAGAGGCTACAACCTGGCCTCACAGAACCATCCTATCATAGTTTCTTGATTTATTTTAAGAAAGTTTCAGCCCTAATTTCTCCCAATGCCATCATGAATACCTTGGGACTATCTCTGGTATCTGCCAGAACATGCAGATGACTTATTCTACATTGGCCAGCAGGTATGATGTAGATGTGTCCGACACTTGGTGTGAGGATGACTGAGCAATATCTTGTGGGCTGGAGCAGGAACCACACGGACTCCAACCTTTTCTCATGCAATTTCAACGTTTATTAACAGAAACAGAAAATAATACTGTTGTGGTTTCTCTTCCACTTGTCTCACAGCTTTTCTTTCTTTTTAAGAGGCTCTTAGCTCCCAGTTCTCTTTCCACAACTGGAGCTCTTTTGCTGCAAAATCTTGGAACTGACACTCAGCAGACATGTTGCTCTCGAGACTAGCGGGCTTCTCATCCTGTTCTAGTAGTACTCTGGCTCCTCAGAGGTCCAGCTTCTCAGAGAAACGTTTCCTATTTTTATGTTCTCTGCTACTTCAAGTTTCTCTTTCATTGTCCAAATATCCAAGTTCCCTTCAGAGCTCGTTTCCTGTAAGAGGTCAAGGTTTAGCAATTTTCTTTTAGCTTCTAACTTGGTTGTAAAATGGCCCATAACACCCGTTTGTTCCTTGCTTTTTACTTGCAATGCCTTCAGTTCCAGTCACCTACAGTCTGCTCAAAACCCCTTTCCTGGTGTCTAAAGGCATACTCTTCAGAGAGACAATCTCTTTGCCAGAGCGGATCTCTTAGCATCTTGGCTAATTTTTAAACTTCCCGTTACATTTTGGTGTTCTGACCTCAGTTTTAACTTCCAAAGTTCTACCTCTGTGCTCTCCTTGCTGGCATACTCAAGCGTATTTTTCCCAGATTCCTTATCTTAGAAATCTTTTCCGCTCTAATTTGCAGGGCATTAACATAGAAACATAGAAAAGACGGCACAAGAAGTCCAAACGGCCCATCCAGTCTGCCCAGCAAGGTTCGCAATTTTTTTTTCTCATACTTATCTGTTTCTCTTGGCTCTTATTAACCTTTTGGTTCTATTTCCCTTCCACCCCCACCATTAATGTAGAGAGCAGTGTTGGAACTGCATCTAAGTGAAATACCTAGCTTAATTAGTTAGGGGTAGTAACTGCCTCAATAAGCAAGCTACACCCATGCTTATTTGTTTGCCCAGACTATGTTATTCAGTCCTTGTTGGTTGTATATAGATCCACTTTTCTTCATTCCCCCTGCCGTTGAAGCAGAGAGCTATGCTGGTTATGCGTGAAGTATCGGTCTTTCTCCCCTGCCATTGAAGCAGAGAGCTATGCTGGATATGCATGAAGTATCGGTCTTTCTCCCTTGCCGTTGAAGCAGAGAGCTATGCTGGATATGCATTGAAAGTGAAGTATCAGGCTTATTTGGATTGGGGTAGTAACCACCGTAACAAGCAAGCTACTCCCCGCATTTTTGTGAATGCAAATCCTTTTTTCCACATTTCCTCTTGCCGTTGAAGCTTAGAGCAATGTTGGAGTCGCATTAACCGTGTATGTGATTATTGAATAAGGGTATTATCTCCATGTAGTAGCCGTCATTCCCACGAGCCACCCACTCTTAATTCACGTCCTCTAGACTTTATGGATCCACAGTGTTTATCCCATGCCCCTTTGAAGTCCTTCACAGTTCTGGTCTTCACCACTTCCTCCGGAAGGGCATTCCAGGCATCCACCACCCTCTCCATGAAGAAATACTTCCTGACATTGGTTCTGAATCTTCCTCCCTGGAGCTTCAAATCGTGACCCCTGGTTCTGTTGATTTTTTTCAGGTGGATATCTGAAAGTCTGTATCATATCACCTCTGCTCCTCCTTTCCTCCAGTGTGTACATATTTAGATTCTTCAATCTCTCCTCATAAGTCATTCGATGAAGACCCTCCACCTTTTTGGTTGCCCTTCTCTGGACTGCCTCCATCTTGTCTCTGTCTCTTTGGCGATACGGTCTCCAGAACTGAACACAGTACTCCAGGTGAGGCCTCACCAAGGACCTGTACAAGGGGATAATCATTTCCCTTTTCTTACTCAGTATTCCTCTTTCTATGCAGCCCAGCATTCTTCTGGCTTTAGCTATCACCTTGTCAAATTGTTTCGCCGACTTCAGATCATTAGACACCATCACCCCAAGGTCTCTCTCCTGCTCTGTGCACATCAGCCTTTCTCCCCCCCATTGAATCAGTTCATTCGGATTTCCACTCCCCATATGCATGACTCTGCACTTCTTGGCATTGAATCTCAGCTGCCATATCTTCGACCACTCTTCCAGCTTCCTTAAATCCCATCTCATTCTCTCCACTCCTTCCGGCATGTCCACTCTGTTGCAGATCTTAGTGTAATCCGCAAAAAGACAAACCTTACCTTCTATCCCGTCCGCAATGTCGCTCACAAAGATATTGAACAGGACTGGTCCCAACACCGATCCCTGCGGCACTCCGCTCAACACCGCTCTCTCTTCAGAGTAAGTTCCATTTACCATCACACATTGTTTTCTGTCCGTCAACCAGTTTGCAATCCAGGTCACCACCTTGGCACTCACTCCTAAGCTTCTTATTTTATTCACCAGTCTCCTGTGCGGGACCGTATCAAAAGCCTTGCTGAAATCCAAGTAGATGACATCGAGCGCTCTTCCTTGATCCAATTCCTTAGTTACCCAGTCAAAAAAGTCAATCAGATTTGTCTGACAGGATCTTCCCCTGGTGAATCCATGCTGCCTCTGGTCCAGCAATAGGAAATAGTCATATATTTTACCTCTTCAGAAAAATAGGGAGAGGAAAAATCCATTGATCTACTTTGTCATCACTGGAAAATTCCCCAGCATAGCCTTCAAATAGCAACTGAAATCCTTGCATAACAATTTACTAAAAAATGATCCCCCTTTTGGACCTGTACAAGGGGATAATCATTTCCCCTTGTACCTCCCCTAAAAACGGGGAGGTACATTTAAAAAAAGAGCACGCGCATGTACTTTTGTTCAGGCACCAGGCGCGAACAAGAGTACACGGGATTTCAATAGATATGCGCTTAGCCGCGCGTATCCATTAAAATCCGGGGTCGGCGCACGCAAGGCTGCCAAAAATAGACAGCCTGTGCGCGCCGAGCCGCACAGCCTGCCTCCGTTCCCTCCGAGGCCACTCCAAAATCGGAGCGACCTCGGAGGGAACTTTCCTTTGCCCTTCCCCTCCCTTCCCCTACCTAACCCAACCCCCCGGCCCTATGTAAACCCCCCTACCTTTGTTGGCAGATTTACGCCTGCTGAAAGCAGGTGTAAATCAGCGCGCGCCAGCGGGCTGCTGGCGCGCCATCATCCAACCCAGTTGCTGGTCCAGAGGCCTCGACCATGCCCCCGGGCCAGCGTCACGCCCCGACACGCCTCCCGCCCCGCCCCGAAATTAGTGCCGCCCACCTGCCAAGCCCCGGGGCTTGCGCGCGCTGCCGAGCCTATGCAAAATAGGCTCGGCGCGTGCAGGGGGGGGTTTGGGGTAGGGTTTCGGGGGTGAACGCGCTTACCCCTCTGAAGATCTACCCTCTGTTAGTAGCTGTGCTTTTTAATTTTCTATTCCTATGGTTTCTGTCTTTGAGAGGTACCGTGGTATCATTGCTTGATTCGTTAACATTTTTGGTTAAAAGTAGCACACTTCTTTATAAAAAAAAAAATTTCTTTGCTGTGGACATTTTTTACTGTCCAGAAATTGCAGGAAATGAATTCCTTAGTTTGAAGCTGTGTGATATATTAGAATTGTGCAACCAGACTTGCAGTTTTTGTAATGTTGTTTTGCTCCAGACTGAATCTGGCCTGGAGACTCTGAAGGGCTGGACGCTGGAATGCATTTTCATGGACCACATACCTTGGAAGCACTAAGCATGCAATCATATTTTTTTCCTGTAGTTCATGATTATACTGTATGGCCTTGCCCAAGTGAAGATCCCTGCTGTGAGCTGGTGGTAGCTGCCAACATTTTACTCTTCAGCACCGCTTCCCTTTCTGTGTGGCTAGTTCATCACTTACCCACTCCTCAGCCAAGCCAAAACACAGATTTTGTCTGCTTTAATTTACTAGAATGCAGAATGATGGTCTAAACATCCCATTATGCAAAAGTTTTAATCCTTCTGGGTTAGAAAAAAAACAACCCCAGGCTAGCGACACAGATGCAGAGAGTTGCTTTGCATTACTTTTCCCTTTTATCTTTCTGGCCCATGTCAGACGACTGACTGACAGCTTTTGTGTACCAGTGAGCTGCGTTTTACAAGACCTGTGTGCATTGATAACTTCAGTGCTTTGAAAGGAACGTGGGGGGGGGGGGGGGAGAAGAGCAGCTCATGAGACTGGCGATGTTGCGAACTCTTCTGTAATGAAAAAAAACAAAAAAAAAACCCAGCATGATACATTTGAAAGCTGCAGTTTGTGTTAACTTTAATCTTTTTTTAGGAGAAGCTTGACAAATTACATCAAAAGAATGACCTCCTACAGAACATGTAAAGGGATTATTTATTCATATTCCATTTATCAAGCTATTTAGTAGGACTTTGATTGTCTAACAACTTTTCAGCACTATAAAGCATTTACTGTCAGGCAGGAAGATAGCTGTGGCTTTTATTTTTATTTTTTTGCCACATTGAATTTAAAACAGATCTAAAGCAATGCTTTGAAAAATAATGTAAATGGATTGCAATAACTGTAGAACTGTAACGCTTTGTTCATCCGATGTCTGGCCTACTGAGAATTGAATTACAAGTGAATTGACGTCAATCTCTGGAAAGATAACTGGTGTTAGAATTTTTTTTTTTCAAACCTGTTCTTTCCATTAATTGCAAAAAAAAACTTTAGAAAATTTGGCAATATCAATGTTTATTACTAGACACGTTTCTGAAGGGGATTGGCCATGTACAAATTGCCAGAGAATTGATTTTTTTAATGGGAGGTGATGACACAATTCCTCTTTAAGAAGGGATGTTATGAAGAAATACTGGGGATCTCGTTGGATAACGTGAGAACTTCAGAGGGAAACAAACTGTGCTTCCTTACAATTCGTTCAAAGTCAAGAAGCTAATGTATATAGAATCTAACTAGCAACAAAACGTATGTTCTTGGTTTCTCTCTGAGTTTTACAATGAATGTTTCATTACATAGGTTATGATCCATTTCCTGATCCTTAACCTCAACCTTGTGTAACCCTTTTCTGCTGAGGGGCATCTCCTCAGAGGGTCCATAAAAGAATTATTGTCTGTCGAGCTTCCTTTCCTTCTCACAGTTCCCAGGACAGTTCTTTCTATGGGGGAAGCCTCTGCTATGGCCCAGGTATGGGAAGTGATGATGCATTAATCAAGAAGACTGAACACAGGATGGGGGGGGGGGGGTCTTCAAATAATAAAGTTTACTGATTCTGTAAAATGGCAAATCAATTTCCAGATGTGGGAATTGTCCGTTCAAGAATTATCCTTTTACTCTCCCTGCGTAAGTGCTGACTTCCTGGCTCCAGGAGTAGGTCCTGACTCCCTTGTGTGGCTTCCCTACTGGCTGGCTCTGAATGGCACTGCTTCCATGGTAATTTTCCCCAGGCCTACCTGGGTGCCACAGACTTTGCAGGATGCCCTGACCTGCACCTCTTTCCTGCCTGAAGATCCTGGGAAGGATCTTCCAAAATTCTCCCTTGATTTGTAGTTGGGGGATTTATCCTACTTTGTTCTCACAGAGCATTGTCAGGAATTGGTGACCTGGCTGCTGAACCAGGCTGAAATATTTTAGATTCAGGCCAAACTGGAGCAGCTTTATTTCCTAAATGCAGCTCCTAACCAGGCAGAAGGTACACGGGTTTGATTCTCCCAAAAGAATTTGGGAAAGGCTGTAGGCCTCTCCAGTGGGAAAGGACCCTTCACTCCAGGGTTCTCTCCCATAGAAACTCTCTCCTCGACGTCCCCTTGACTCTCTTATAGACAGGTCCACCTCTTCAGCTACCTCATAGGGGAAGAGCTGCCAATTCCTGGTCCTATCTATGAGGAGCTAGGGACATCTAGTGGCCTACCTCTAGGGGTGCCACACTTGCTTTATTAATGTCATCTGAAAGCAACAATCAACTCTAAGGTTTGGTGTTTGCAAACTGTACAGTGTCCATCACCTAATATACCAATTTATGCTTTACTTCAAGGCTTGAAGGATTTCTAATTATTAAGGTAAGATGGGTATCATAGGTGGAACATGGGAGAAGTGGGAAGCATTCATATAATACTCAAAAATTTCAAGAAACATCATTGAATGAGCACGTGATCTTCATCTTGATCATTCTCCACCCAGCTTCTCTTTGTAGATCTTTTAGCAACCATAAATGAAAGCTAATTCAGATTAGTTTTAGTCAGATAGTAACAATTCAACCATGACAGAAAAAAAATAAGCATTTTGCTTGTATAACCTCTTTCTCCCAATTTACCAGCATATACAGTCATACTTAGGTACTGCCAAGACCCAGCAAAACTTAGTATAGCCCCAGTGGTTCTTCAGGATAAAAGAAAAGCAAGTGCTTCTAAGTCCTGGATGATCATCAGTATGACAGTGAATTAGATAAAGCTCTTTACATGCCCCTTTGTTGTTCAAATCAAAAGAAAGTTTACTGATGCCAATTGGAAAAAGTAGTTGACATGACAGAAAAAAATTATTGTTCTCAAAAGTAGACAACCAGTCGAAATTGTAAATTCCTTTGGTCCGTTTGGCCTCCCTTGCCTCCAAGACTTCCAAATGCATTGTTCTGGGTCACTGGAATAGTGAGCCCTTTCTCCTTATCCTCAGGGGGCAGGAAGGCTACCCCTCCTTCCTCTCCCTTGAAGCAGGCCAGACTCAAGTTACCTCTCTCTTGCACTCCTCTCTATATGACTTTCTTTAACTTCTTGAGGTCCTACTTTAAATATATGCAAATTTCCTGTCATGTGGGACAGCTTATGCAAGATGATGCTGGCCGTCCATTGCTCCTACCATGTGACAGGGGCCGACCAATGGCACCGGTAGCCCCTGTGGCATAGTAAGGGCAAAGTCTATCGGAGCCATTTTGAATACTGGCAGCCGATGGCGTGAGTGCAGTAGATGGCTCCTGGACCCCCGCTGGGCCACCAGGGATTTTTGGCAAGTCTTGGGGGGGTCAGAATGGTGGGGGTTTTGTTTAAATTTGCTCCTTTAGACAGCCGAATAATTCGGTAAAGATGTGTTGTATTCATGGGAATTGCAATACATTTCGCTTCCCCATGAATACAACGAATATGTCCCTGTACGTTGCGGATTGCCAATACGTTGCAAACGAATGCACATCCCTAATTCATACTGTATGCTTCTGTCTGCAAGCTAACTAGATGAGCACATCTTCCCTAAGCCCCTTCCTCCATTAGGAGACTAAGAGCTGTATTGCACAATTTAGAGATGTGAAGTCATGCTATTCTAGGGGGTATAGAGTGAAAATGAGACTTCAGCGTTATGGAAAGAATTACTGTGTGTGCAAGAAATGATGCTCTGATATACAGTGCTAATCATAAGGAAGAAGACCTTTACAATATATGCAATAGGGATTACATACTGTACTATTGAATGAGAATGTTACTAAGTAAAAGTGGAATAAAAATGTTATCTTAAATGGTATTTCTCTTTATGAACTTCCACTTTTATGTCAACCTCCCTACAGTTCTGTCAATTCAGCGTTGGTCTGGGACCTTAGGCCTAAGCCTAGAATCAGCCCTTTGCAATAGAAATTGGCCTTGGCCAGGGCCAGCATAGGGCCTGGGCCTAGGCTTCAAGCCGGGCCTTTGCAATGGGACCAGTCTTGACCAGGTCCTGGCATCAGACCTGGACCTAGGCCTTGGGCCTACACCTAAGACTAAATCTTGGCAATGGGGAAATTGCCTCAGCTGGACCCAGAGTCGGACCTGGTTCTGCTACTTGAGTCTGGGCCTAGGATTAGACCTGGGTCTCCATGATAGGAATGGGCCTCAGTTGGGGTCAGGAGTTAGGCCCAGACTTAGGCATAGACCTCAGGCCATGCATCAGTGACAGGAACTGGCCTGGGCTAGGCCCTGACATCGGGCCCAAGTCTGGGCCCAAGTCTAGGCCTAAACGTGGACCTTGGCGATAGACCCCAATCTTGGCCAAGTGCAGAGTTGGGCCTGGCCCTAGACCCAGGCCTCAGCATTGGTATCTGGCCTCAGGTCAGGCCCTTGCAATGGGCCTGTCAGGTTCCACTGGAGAATGGTCCCATTCAGATAATAGTGTGCCCTGTTTGCTAACAGGAAAAACAAATTGTTTCATTTGAAATGAAATGAAAATGGGCTCATTCATCATGTATTAGAGATGTGAATCGTGTCCTCGATCGTCTTAACGATCGATTTCGGCTGGGAGGGGGAGGGAATCGTATTGTTGCCGTTTGTGTGTGTAAAGTATCGTCATAATCGTTAAATCGTGAGCCGGCACACTAAAACCCCCTAAAACCCACCCCCGACCCTTTAAATTAAATCCCCCCCCTCCCGAAACCCCCCCCCCCCAAATGCCTTAAATTACCTGGTGGTCCAGCGGCACACTAAAACCCCCTAAAACCCACCCCCGACCCTTTAAATTAAATCCTCCACCCTCCCGAACCCCCCCCCAAATGCATTAAATTACCTGGGAGTCCTCCGTAGCGGCAGTCCGTGGCTAAATCGGGGGAAGGGGGAGAGCACGAAAACCGGCACACTAGATCGTGAGGTCTTCAGCCGGCGCCATTTTTCAAAATGGCCGCCACAAAATGGCGGCGGCCATAGACCAAAACGATTCGACGCAAGAGGTCGTTCCGGACCCCCGCTGGACTTTTGGCAAGTCTTGTGGGGGTCAGGAGGCCCCCCCCAAGCTGGCCAAAAGTTCCTGGGGGTCCAGCGGGGGTCAAGGAGCGATTTCCTGCCGCGAATCGTTTTCCGTACGGAAAATGGCGCAGGCCATACGTGTATGGCCTGCGCCATTGTCCGTACGGAAAACGATTCGCGGCAGGAAATCGACTGCAGGAGGTCGTTCAGCGAGGTCCGGAACCCTCGCGAGATTTCTGGACCTCGCTGAACGACCTCCTGCAGTCGATCTCCTGCCGGCGCCATTTTCCGTACGGAAAACGATTCGCGGCAGGAAATCGCTCCTTGACCCCCGCTGGACCCCCGGGAACTTTTGGCCAGCTTGGGGGGGCCTCCTGACCCCCACAAGACTTGCCAAAAGTCCAGCGGGGGTCCAGAACGACCTCTTGCGTCGAATCGTTTTCGTCTATGGCCGCCGCCATTTTGCGGTGGCCATTTTGAAAAATGGCGCCGGCTGAAGACCTCACGAACTAGTGTGCCGGTTTTCGTGCTCTCCCCCTTCCCCCGATTTAGCCACGGACCGCCGCTACGGAGGACTCCCAGGTAATTTAATGCATTGGGAGGGTGGGGGATTTAATTTAAAGGGTCGGGGGTGGGTTTTAGGGGGTTTTAGTGTGCCGGTTTTCCTGCCCTCCCCCTTCCCCCGATTTACGATTTTTTGACGATAAATCGGGGGAATTGGTATTGTATCGTGGCCCTAACGATTTTTGACGATTTAAAATATATCGGACGATATTTTAAATCGTCAAAAAACGATTCACATCCCTATCATGTATTTCATTTTCATTTCAAATGAATGCACATCCTTAATGATATATCAGGGGCAAGGCAGATAAGCAGAGTGGTAACAGAAAGATCCCTAAGGTGTCATGGCAGGTAGGCATGTGGGAGCAAGATCCTTAAGCTTGCATAGCAGGCAGGCAAAATGATATGGGAAACATAAACAAATGATACACACATTTTTTGTTTCATTCTTGGGACTCTTCCATTTGTTTTGGGGGTCTAAAAAATAAAACAAACATGGGCTCATTTGCTATGCTTTGCCCATTCATTTAAAACAAATGCACATCCCTACTCTGCGTGACACTGTACATGAAGAAAGGGATAACGTGGCTCATGCATATAGTTAGGATCTTGATGCTGATGATGCCATTCTGAGTAAGGTATACAAATGTACAAGACTTTTCCTAAGATATTGCAAGACCTCTGAGACCTTTGTTTGAACTGAGGATTTGAATACTTTTATTTGCCAAATGTACCTAGGTTTGTCAGTACAGTTTTTCTAAGGCTGCAAAGTTGGGTAAATCGCATTTTGCTTATAAGAAGCATATTTTAGCCTAACTACACATAACCTAAAATCTGCCATTCTTTCTGGATATAAACTGCTCTCCCCGCACACACAAACTTTCCATTCCAGCTCTAGTATGACACAGTAAACAACTTTAATGGATTGGAAACTTTTTATCTTCCCCTTATATCCAATTATTTCTCTGGTCCTTTGCCCTGGTTCATTCGGATTTTCTGCCAAACAAATGGAATCGTGGTTGCATGGATAATTTATGCTCTAAATGTGCAGCTTCCCCACCTGACCACTGTTGTTTTCAGTAATGCTCCTTGCACTAAGACACAGTGATGGATGGCAATCCAGAGGAGGCTTCTCTCTCTCTCTGCCAGGCGGCTTAGCATCAAATTGAGCAGGCAAAGGGCTAAAAAGTGACAAGCCAATCATTTCCTTAATTGCTGAAATCAGTGACAAAACTGCCAGAAAATGAGGATGGGTTTTTTTTTTTTTTGCATAAATTGTTTGTCAAAGTAATACTGTGGATTAGAACTCCCTGCACAATATTTTACAAATCATCTAGATGCTTAACTCAAGGAGTTAGGTGCCCGTGGCTGCCTAAGTGAACATTTCTTCCAGTGACTGCATAAGGATAGGCACCTAAATTCACAAGGCCTCTAAAATTAGGAACCTGCAAAATGGCTGACCAGATAGGTAGGGTTAGCCTGGGGGAGGAAATCGAAGCACTTAAGAGTTGATTTTCCACACCAGATGCCCACTCGACTGTGAGTGGCCACATCTAGGTGCTGCCTCCCACAGAATTAGAAACGATGCTGGTGGTCTTCATGCCCCTACCAGCGTGGCGTCTCTTCGTGCCTGTTTCAGGGGTCGCCAGCGCACTTATGGTGTACGGCTGTGACATCGGGCCACTGGGAGGAGGCAGGACAGGAGAAAGTGGGCGTTGCATCTACCCCTTTCATCTAGCATGCCCCAGGGAAGGGGATAAGTAGGGGCTGGGGAGGTCCCTAGACCCTGCAAATAGTTTTGGTTTGGGTTTTTTCTAATTTTTATTGTTGTTGTTGTTCAGGAAATGAACTGAATAATTGGAAAACATTAAACAAATTGAAAAATGACTCCTCCCTCTCTGAAATGAAAAAATGAACCTAAAAAAAGCCATTGCTCTAAACCTCCCTACCAGGTATGATAAGGCCCTCTATGATTTCTAAACTCTCTTTTGGCTTACAAGTAAACAATAAGTAGTAAAGTGAAGAGGAACAATGAAATTGGAAGCTTCTTACTCTCTTCCCGACTACAGTTCTTCTGAAATAGGGATTACAAATTTTAAAAACCTGTAGACTTGGGCACAGTAGTCCCTGCCCAATACACAGTCATGCCTTGCTGCCTGTGCGCGCTCTCTCCACGTTAATCCAAAATCTGCTCTCTATTATTCTCTCTGAGACTGTATTAAAACCTGAGATTTCATCACTATGATACATCCTGGGGGGGATGCTTAGAAAATGGTATCATCCCACTACCCGCTCAAGCCAATTGTAATATGTCTTACTGGCGTGGCACCACCAGGTCTTACATGGAATTAGCACATCTGCATTACAACTTTTAAGTATAGCGGCGTGTGGTGCAGATTGAACATGCTGGGCAGAATGGATAGATTTATTTATTTATGTATTTATTTAACGTTTTTCTATACCGTCGTTTGGTGGGAACCGTCACAACGGTTTACATTAAGGCACATAAAAAGAAGCTAACGTATCTTAAATTACATAGGTGCCATTTGAAGGTCGGTAACATAGTTTGTAAATAATATTCATTGTTAAGTCTAATGATTCAATTCCAATTCACATTGTAACAGTTTAGGTTACTAGAATACCTTTACCATTGTACTTTTACTCTTTTGCTGAGCTTTAAAAATGAAACTTAATCTGCTTAAAAGTTACACACATATTGATTTTGGTTGTGTGTTTGTTGTTCAATTGTTTGTACCTGCTTTCCCTTGAGTACTATTCTCCCTTCTCCTTTTTGTAAGCTAGCTTAAAAAGCCAGGTTTTTAGATTTTTTCTAAAGGTTTTGTTGTTGCTTTGTAGTCTCAACTCTGTGGGCATGGTGTTCCAAAGTATGGGTCCTGCCAAGGATAGAGCTCTCTCTCTTACTTGTGTGAGTCTGGCTGTTTTGACTGATGGAATAGTGAGGAGTGCTTTGTTGGCAGATCTCAGATTCCTATTTGGGACATGTACACGAAGGGCTGTGTTCAGCCAGTCTGCTTTTTCATTGTGTATTAATTTATGTATGGTGCATAGTGTTTTGTACTGAATTCTTTGTTCAATGGGTAGCCAGTGTAATTCTGCCAGGGTTTCTGTGATGTGTTCTCTTTTGCTTTTGCCGGTTAAGATTCTGGTTGCTGTGTTTTGTAGTATCTGTAGTGGTCCTAGTGACGTGTGTGTTAAGCTTTGCAGAAGGGCGTTACAGTAATCGGTACTTGCAAAGATCAGCGCTTGGAGTACTGATCGGAAGTTGGCGGTTGTTAGGAGAGGTTTAAGTCTTTTTAGTACCATTAGTTTAGCGTATCCTTCCTTTACTTTTAGAGATATGTGTTGTTTTAAGCTTAGTTCTGAGTCAATTATTACGCCTAGGTTCCGTACTTTATCGGCTAACTCTATTTTTTGATTGTTATTGAGTATAATTGGGTTTTGAACGATCCCCGTTCTTTTCCGTTCTAAATGTACGAATTCTGTTTTCTCAATATGGCTGTGTTGTATGAATAGGCATACCAGGTAGGCCTTAGGTTCTTGTCCCAATATGTGGTCCATATCCCTAAATTAAAAGGTAGCGGGAAGCAAGGGATAGCCATTGTCATCTAGAAAGAAAAAAGGAGAGAAGCAGTCTTAAGGAAAAAAAGTCAGAACTTGTCATGTGGCCTCACACAATTTTAATCCCCCCACACACAAGTTCCACAAATGTTGGGTCTTAGTAATCTTTCAGTTCCACTTCTTGGTTGCCTGCAGTCAATCTGCTGAGGCTCTGCGAGTTCTCCTATCCACCTGCCTCCTCCTGCAGCTAATCGGCTGAGCTTGAGTGACTCCTCCAACCTGCGTCCCGCAGCCATAATGTGGGGTGATGATAGGGCACAGCGGAGTCGTGTCTTCAACTCTTTCGTGGCCCTCACATCTGTGGCCTGCCTTGAGATGGGAGAAGAACTTCTTGTTGTTCAAATGGGGATCTTAGTGCCTTTTGCCTCCATAGCCTGCATGCAAAGAGAAACTGAAAGAGGCAGGGAGCAGATGAAGGGAAAGGGAGAGTAAGATGGAGGGGGAAATTGCTAGGGAAGGGGAAAGGAAGAGGCAGATGATGATAAAGGGGAACGAGTGGAGTAGATGCTGAGGGAGAGAAGAGGTGAGGTGACAGATGTCAGAGAAGGTGGGTGAACAAGCAGGAGGCAGATGTTGAGAAAAGGGGAAAAAACGGGGCAGAGAGGGAGAAAAATGGAGGGTTGGGGGAGGCAAGTTGTAGGGAATGTGCTAGAATGGGGAAGGAGGCATTTTAGGGCTGAGGACTGCTATGAAGCTGGAGGAAGAGGAGGACATGGGAAACAGTAAATGAATGGAAGTATAGGAGAAAGAAGAGTGGACCAGAGGGGATAGGTAGGGGCAGAATATGTGGCAAAGCTAGGGAAGAGTGAAAAGAGAAGAGATGGAGCTGACCAGAAAAAGCTGGAGTGAAAGAGAGAGAGAGGAGGAGAAGGAGTTTGGTTCCCTGTTGGTGGCAGCCTTTGTGGAGTAGCTGAGGTAGTGGAGATATTGTGAAAAACGAGCAGGGGTTAAAGGGTTGGGGAGCGGTAGATCCGGCACGCCGAGGGGCACTGTCCTGCACACCCGCAAAGTAACGTGCACGGCAGTAATGCCCCTCCCCAGCAGCCCCGGTTCCCTGTGGCAGACGTTTGAAAGTTCTGCATCAGTTCTGGTGGCAACTTTGCATACAATTTCACATTTCTCATCATGCAAAGTCAATTTTTAAAAGTGAAAACCTTCCTCTTTGTTTTTAGAGATTTAAATTCTAGCCAAAAGCTAAAATTTACCATGTACAAAATCAACCCTTTACCAGACTAATCACTTTTGTTTTGGATTGAAATAGAAGGTAACCTTTCTTTTTATATTTCTTTAGAAATTCCTTTTCGTCTTTCTGGGTATATGAGCTAATGTATGCGGATGTTATACGCTGCATCAGCAGAGTTTATCTTGCTGTTAATTAGGCATGTGCAGGCAAAATATTTTTGGTTTGTCTCATCTTTCATTTTCAGCCCATGTTTGAATTTTATCTCTCTTAGAGAGGAATTATTAATTGGGTTTTTTTAGTTTTTACCTTGTGGCAAATAGCACACCCTATTTGCAAATCATACATGCTTTTTGCCGAAATGAAAAATCTGAACATCTTTGGGGGTTTTCTGAAGCATCATCCATTCACTTTAGATTTCGCAAAACAAAATTAAAATGGCCCTGTTCAGTTTGGATTATTATACATTTGTTTCAAACGAATGCACTTTGCTATTCTTAATTGAAATTCATGCCATCTCTGCCAGCTGTGGAAGAGAAGCAGCTGCAGATATCCCGAATACATGGAGGGCTTTATCAGCTGGTGTATGGTCGGCCACCTATGCAGGTGAGAGAAAACCTTCGTTTAAAGAGAAAGCATTCAGAAATTATATCGAAAGTGCCTGTAGCTTGACTTAAAAAAGAGATCTTTTAGGGATCAAACACTGACTGCTTGCTCACTCAGTCCATGCCATCCTCATCCCTGCCTCTCCTGTTCCATCCAGAAAAGGAGGGGAGGGGGGAGTAACAGGAGGGGAGGGACTGGATTAGGGAGGAGAATGACTTGGCTTTGTCTGTATCCCTCCACTCCTTTTCCTTGCAAGCTGCCAGGGAGGGGAGGGGCTAGAACATAAAGCAGAGGGAGGAGTTGACGGATGCTGAGATGGAAGGCTGTTGAATCAGTCCTGCGGGGACTGTAATGTCCTTCAGATGACTGAATAAGCATGGGGGCAGCCACAAGTTTGTTGACTCTGTGTCAGCTTGCACATTTTGTGGCAGCAAAGAAATGATATGGTTTCTCCTGTGGTCACAGAATTGTAGGAGCCGGGGGGGGGGGGGGGCCATTGCACCTCCCTATTAAATATTAGAGGGAACACTGGGGCAGAGGTTAGAATGGGTAGATAGATACTCCCCTCTCTTCCCTGCTGTTTGTGGCTAAAATGGTTTACCCTACATCAGTACACAGCCATGCACAAAATAATTAGAACATCAATTATAAATATATGACCAGTTAAGAAGACCTTTCTAGCGATTCTACTTACTGAACATTTCAACTTGACTGTAACCCTTTTTCCACTCTCTCTCTCTGCAGACATGGGCACAGTTGAGAGCTGAGGGGCTCCTGGGTTTTTCAATGGGGATAAAGTTTGCTACCAGACTCTTAGGGCTGAGGACCTCTCTTATACCTTTAGTAATAAACCAAACCACCACACGGTTTTGGCGTTGTTCCAAGTGTTTAGTTCACTGCAATACTTGTGAAATGAGTATGAGTTGACAAAAAGTGTTCCATTTCCTAGTGACAGCCATAGTAAAAACAAACATCCACAAAATCAGAAAGTACAGGCAAGAGTTTGCTATGACCCCCAAAATCCATTTCAAGATAATCTGAAAGAACTCCCCAGCTGCATGGTAGCTGAATCAAGGCTGTAGCTCTGTCCTCCTTCTCTGAAATCACAGGGTAGATCCCCTGCACCAGGCTGAGACCCTTCTCACTCAATTAGCTCTCCACTAAAAATATTCACTGGCAGTTTGCACTGATGCCTCTATCTGAATGCATAATATCTTCAGATGCAGATCTCTTCTTGGAAGCCCAATCTGCTCGTGAATGGAAATCTCTCAGATTTGGTTTGTAATCTCCCGGGAAACCAGGAGTATGGAGAGTACCCCTTCTCTTAGGATTTCTATTCAGAGCATCTCATGGCTGCTTCAAGGCTTTATTTCTGTCACCTGCAATTCCAGGAATTCTAGCTTGAGCCCCAGATAGCCTGTAGAGAAAGGGCAGAGAAACGTCTAGGTTGTTTTACTTTACTGAATCTTCTACATTTAGATACCTCCCAATTGAGGAGCGTCAGATAATACCACTTCACCTTCAATCTGATCTGATTTCTATTTGTCTACAAAGGCACCCACATCACTAATAAAGGACATGGGCATATCAGAACCCCTGCACATCATTGTGGACAACTGCTGGGCCTACGTGATATAGGACATTTATGTTAACACCCTTGCACAAAGTCACATTAGAGTGTAACCCCTCTAATGGCTGAATCCAGATACTAGTTCCAGAGGCCAAATCTGAAATTAATAGCTTCAAACAGTTCACTTTCAGCTGGTCAAAGATTATTATTGCAGAGTTCCCTTAGTGGGGGTGGGGGGAGATCTATTTCAAGGCCCTTCACATTGCAAACTCTTTAATCCCAGTATCCTGTATGCTGCACAGATGATAACCGCATAAATAAGCGTTAAAGTCATTAAACAAGAAAACACTTGGGAGACGTTGATAGTCTCCAACATTACTTTTTACTGATAAGTTGAAAGATGATGAAATAAAGTTCTATACATCTGATTGAGTTACTTTTAGGAAGTGCTTTTAAAATACATATGCGATCTTCCTCAGTCCAGTGTACTTTTAAAATGGTAAAGCCAATTGATTTAGTCTTTAAGTTGATGGTTTCTTCCCTCCCATGGGTATAGGGCAAGTTGAATGCTTCCCTCCTAATGTAGGTGAAGAAACAAAGACGGAATTCATTTTCCAAAGTCATTTTATCTCCTTTCTCCTCCTCGTAATTTTCTCCTCTGAACTCCTTAATTTCCTCATAGCACCTGAAAGGCACAAACCCTTTTCCTCCTCTCCTTTTTCGGTACCTTGGTGCTACCTCTTTCTCCTCATCTCCAAATCTCCAACAGATGTACCTTGGGTCCTATATGTGGTGCTAAAAATATAAGTGGCCTCATATCTATTGTCATTTTTTATAGGCATTATAATGAATTAGACGGAAGCAAATATGAAGGCATTTAAATATTGAAAGAGTTTGGCGGGAACTAACCTTGTGTTCTTCTTAAGCCTAAACCTTCCGATTAGGACAGAGTCCCTGAAGCAGCACAACTGCGAAACGTACGTCGGACTACAGGAGCTCTAAGTCACACGAGCACCCTCGATCGGAATTTGCTGCCTTTTAAGCGTGGCAGCATTGAAAATGAAGTCTTGAAAGCGCGGCGGCGCTCTGCACAAGTGAGTGAAGGCACTACCTCGGAAGCGCAGAGGCGCTCCGCACAAGTAAGGCAATTCCGCTCCTTACTCCGTTAAAAATATTTTATTATAAATGGACAAAAAACGATAAAAAAAGTAAATTCAATAAAGTAGAAAATTGAAGAAATTTAAAAGAAATTTAATAGACTATTCCGGACCGATGATTAAATATGACCCGTTATGGTTGAAAGCGTGGCTTACTGCCTAAACCAACCAAGGGTGGTATGATGGTCCACATTGTGAGATAAATTCCTAAGCACATAAAAATTTTCAAATTTGTTTGCAACGTGTTTTGTGAGATGAGTCCTATATGTGGTCCAATTCCTCTCCTTTCGCTTCCTCCTCCTTCTTCACCTCAGGATGGCTGAAAGTCATCTTCTCCTTGGATCCTGATGATCACAGATTACTCTTACCTGATGGGAATCTCCCCCAGATGATGGCAGGGCAGAAATTAAATTGAGTCCCAAATTAATGAGTGCACCAACATAAATACATCAATTTACAAATATAAAGAGGATTGCAAGGTTACAAAGAAACTCCCTTCCAAATAAAAAGGCTCCATGGAGACAACAACTCAACATAGGAAGAAGAGATCAGCCTCTACAAAAGAAAACAGAGAATCCACATAGTAAGATGGTGGCAAAGCGAGGATCTCACCATTTACCAGCTTCCTCATGGAGGAGCTATACACCCCATTCATTACTATTATGTCTCCTTCCCACACTAATGGTACTTTCTGACTAAATTCTAGTAGGGAGCTGAGAGGATCCCTACAAATGTATATTATTGCCTATGTATTAGCCTTTCTGCCAGATCCCCACTTGTAATGTTACAGCTTATTAGGCATTAAAAGTGGATGCACTATTCAGATCCGTATAATACCTAGCTAGTGTTAACATGGCACATCATCTACCCAACTAAAAGTAATTACACCTAAGGAGGGGTAAGTTATATGTTTCAGGGGGTGGCGCAGGGAAATCCTAGAGGTTTCCTTATGACTTGGAATAGGAATTGGGAGAAAAAGTCCTGGAGGCCTAGTTTTGTACATGGGAGGAAGAATGTGAGAATATTCCCTACACCTACTGACCCTGTTATTTTGGACCAGTTAGCACGAGGACTCCTTTATTGCAGGGCATATGCCTTTAATATCCCATGGGAACGCTGCCATGCTCTCCTTCACATTAGTTTTGTACATCAAGCTTTAAAGTCTGATCTACCAACCAGATTAAAACTGGCTGGTAATGGGAATTATCATGACTGTTTAAATGTAGTTTTATATGGAGATCCCTTGGTCTTAATATGTGCATCTTGTGGCAGGGCAGAGAAAAATTGGTCCTTCCTCATTATGCACACCTGCTTATACCATCAGAATTTCCCTTCAATCTTTATTTTTTTAAAGGCAGGGGCAGTGGTGAGGTTTGGCAACTGTAGTGCTATAGAAATAAATGGAGTATCGGTTACATCGATGGCCTTAACTGGCTTGGGAAAGCATAAGAATGATCCTTTCCCAGAGTGTTTTTATTCTGTCATTCTCCTACTGTGCTATCTTTAATTCTGGTTAAAATATTCATTGACCAGTTTTCGTTGAATTACTCTTGTGTTTTTGAGTTTATTGTAGATTTAAGTTGTTCAAATTGTTTTATTATTTGTTGAATTACTGTGGGATTATCCTATTTCATGCCTTGACAGGATTGTGGTCAATCAGGTCACTAAGCTAAGCTAAACTAAACTGAACATGAAGGCCTAAATAGAAATACGCAAAACCCGCATCACTTGTTATGTGGATTCTAAATGCATTATGCAAATATTTGCGTAGCCCTCTTTCCACTGAGGTCACTCAGCTTTGCAGGAGCCTTCACTCCTGTTGCTTCTTCCAAAATGAAGCAGACGCACCTCCATCCTCTGCTGCCCTCCGGAAGGCTTTGCCCTACCTGCTTCACTGGGTGAATGACAGGTAACCATGGCAACCCTGCAACATCCCCTGTCAGTCCTGTCCCACCTCGTTTATTCAGCTCCTACACAGCCCCAATATCTTTTTTTTTTGTAACATAAGAAAACAACAACGCCATGGACCAAATATGATCTTTCCTGAGGCAGCAGATTTATGCAGCCCTAAGTCCTGCATGATTAAATGTCAATGCGAACTATATTCTCGTTTTTCATATAGGCCTTAATGAGCTATCATGATAACTAACATTTCTGTAGCACTCCTGTCAAAATAGGGTCTTATTATCTACCTTGAATTTGCTATGCTTTCAATTTACCAGGAGGCACATTTACATATTGTGGGGGAGGGGCTTGGATGGAGGGACTGGGGTTCTTTCCTTACCATATTCCCTGCTATAGGATGTAGTTTGCTTTGTTGTCCCCGGGGCTATTGCTCTGATAACTCTAGGGGTGGTCTCTCTCTGTGCTTTGTATTGAAATAAATAGGTTTAGGATTTAACACGATGCTCGGCACTGTGTCTGAGCCAGATATTTTGCTCTAGCTGTAAATCAAAGAATGCCATTTTCAAAAGTAATTATCTCGAAGATGTTTATTTTTTTTAAATGCACATGCTGTGCTCCTCTGTTATCTCATCTGTTGATGCCATCAGATGGCGTGAAAGAAGGAGGCAATGTAAATGCCTGTTTCTGGTTTGTAGAGACCCTTCTCTAGATGTGAAGTCAGGGGGTCTGGTCGCAGATCTGCATGGCAGCGGGAGCACTAATGCTATGATGTCGTCTGTGAAGAACGTCTGGCCCCAGGAGGACTCAGGGAGAGCAGAAGATCGGTTCCCGGTACTCCTGCTATGAAACTGAAGCCCTCCCTAGGGTCTTGCATGCTGCAGCTCGGCTCCCTACCTTCCCGTGAGTAATCTGTCTCTGTCTGTCAGCACGAGGGGAGTCATGCATTTCTGATGTCTGTATTTTTCTTATTTTAGCTTCTTCTACCATTAGCACCGGTGACAATATTCCCATGCGGTGAATGAAAGGGGATTTTCTTTAGACCTCACGTCACTTGGAAGGCTTTGCATCTTCTCAGTTTTAGGGGTGGGAGGAGAGCTTCCATCCTGCAAAGACACACGAGTTGGCATCTGGCAATGCTAACCAGCACCATTTTTTTTTTAAATAATACACCAATCTGTCTTTTGCTGTTGTTACTTTTCATGTCAGCTGAATTATCTGCCCTTCTGAGCTCAATACATTTCTGTGGGTTTGTATTTTAGTTATTCTTGCCTGAATTTGTATTTTTAGTTCTTCTGCCTTGTTTGAACAATACCTTGAGACTTCCGAAAGCTCCCCATGGGAATCACTTCGCCGTCTGCTGTTTGTCCCCCTTCTCTTTTTTATCTTCCAGGACCCGGGGACCTCTGAGGACGCTGCCCAAGCTATAACTATTGCTCTGGGGCAGGAGGATGCAGTGAGGTGGTTTTATTGTAAACAAATCAGCAACTTTCCCCTTTAGCTTTTCCCCATAAATAACTGGATTATTCATACTATCTTTTTGTTCTATTTTTACTATTTCAGCACAAGCCCTGATGATTACTTTTGAACTAAAAGCTGAATCAAAGCCTCAAAAAAAAAATCATTTATTCTCTGTAGTGGTTTCTGATGGTTAAAGCTGCATTAGGAGTACAGTGTGTGTTCTTTTCTCCACTACAGGAAGTAAAAGCAGTCACATAAAAATATGATTGATTGCACTAGAAAACCATGAATACTTCTCACTTGTTTCTGTGCTGCTTTTACAATAGACTACGTGCTTCACAATAGGAGAGTTGGTAGACGCATGGTACAATAATGGGCTAGCAACAAGGCGAGCTGGATTCAAATGCTGCTTCTCCTGATTTGTGTCCCTGGGAGGGGTCACTCTGGCGCTTATTGGCTAAGCTGAGTTAACACGGCATTTACCGTGCAATAAAATAACGCACAGTGAAGGGGTCATTTATGAAGTTCCATTAAGCGTTGACCATGTGGTAAACAGTGTTTACTTTAACGTAGCGATGACGCACAGGACTTACAATCATTTCATATTCCACAATTTCCATATTACTCTATGTGGATTACAGTAAAAACATACATAATAAAACAAAAATAAGATGTTATCTTATTAACAAAAAATGACTAATTATCTGGCTAGAATTTAGTCAGATTAAGTGGGCGGCTTTCTGGAGCAGGCAGGAGCCATTCTGGGAAGGAGCGGCAATGGCTGCATAATTCATCCAGCTAACTCTGATAGGGCCTTTTTGAAT
Organism: Rhinatrema bivittatum; assembly: GCF_901001135.1. Taxonomy (NCBI): domain Eukaryota; kingdom Metazoa; phylum Chordata; class Amphibia; order Gymnophiona; family Rhinatrematidae; genus Rhinatrema; species Rhinatrema bivittatum. The sequence goes on along the minus strand of NC_042624.1, from coordinate 1,224,199 downwards.
AGTCCAGTCTCCCATTCATGGGCTACATCATCTTCAGCCAGGGACTCACCATGGACCCAGAAAACTCCAAGGTATTCACGACTGGCCCTAGCCTGTTGGTCTGTGGGCCCTGCAAACGTTCTTGGGATTCATGAACTATTACCGTCACTTTATCACAAACTACTCCATGCTAGCCACTCCACTCACCGCCATGACTAGGAAAGGATGTAACCTCCAGGAGTGGAGTCCTAAAGCCCAGTCTGAATTCCAGGCCCTTAATGAAGCCTTCCGTACTAGCCCCTGTCTCTGCCATCTGGACACGAACTGCCCCTTCATTGTAGAAGTTGACGTGTCCGCCATTGGCACGGAGGCGGTCCTCAGCCAGTACTCTACAAAGGGAGCCTTAGTCCCGTGCTTCTTTTACTCACATACGTTCTCACCTGCAGAACGCAATTACACAATTGGGGACTGCAAACTCCTGGCCATGAAGCTGGCTCTCCAGGAGTGGCGCCTCTGGCTTGAGGGGGCTCAACACAAGTTTACCATCTAAATGGACCACAAGAATCTAGAACACCTTAAAGAAGCCCAGCTACTGAACACACGGCAGTCCCACTGGGCCCTCTTCTTTGCACGGTTTAACTTCAAGTTACGCTACCGCCTGGCTAAGAAGAATCTCCGCGCCGATGCACTCTCATGCTCAGAAGATCCAGAAGATACTCCCAAAGGTCTGACCCACATTATTGATCCCGCATGCATCTCCCTCACATCTACTACCACCATGCCAACCGGTAAGACAGTGGTGCCTCGTCATCTCCGGGAATGAGTCTTACGATGGGCCAATGACTCAAGACTCGCCGGCCACCCAAGCCGGGCCCGAACTTTAGAGATGCTCCGCCATCACTACTGGTGGCCTTCCATGGTTAAAGATTCTTGAGATTATGTCGACTTATGCCCTCCATGTGCCCAGCAGAAGCCGCCCACAGGACGTCCATGGGGGTCTTCTGCAAACCTTACCAGTGTCTACTGGTCCGTGGTCCCACTTGGCCACAGATTTATTGTGGACGCGCCCCCTTCCAAGGGGAACAACATTATTTGGGTCATTATTGACTGTTTCTCAAAGATGGCCCACTTTGTACCACTACCAGGCCTTCCTTCTGCCCCCAAGCTCGCTCGACTGTTTCTAAACACATGTTTCACCTACACAGCCTGCCCCAAGAGATTGTTTCCGATCGGGGTCCGCAGTACGCCGCTCGCTATTGGAGAGTGCTATGTAAAAAATTTGGAATCGGTCTCAACCTGACTTCGGCCTACCACCCTCAGGCCAACGGATAGGCCGAACGGACCAACCATTCTCTAAAAGCATTATTACGTGCTTATGTCAATGATCAACAGGACAATTGGATGGATCTACTTCCGTGGGCTGAGTTTTCCCACAATAGCCATGTGTCAGAAGCTACTGGGACCTCTCCATTTGCCATGGTTTTTGCACAACAGCCCCGTCTGCTGCTACCAGTTCCACTCCAGGTTTCTTCCCCTGTGGCTCAAGCCATGGCCCAGGAAATCCGACACATATGAAATCAGGTGACCCAACGTATCCACCAAGCGGCCGAGTGGGCCAAGAAGACCACCGACGCCCACAGGCATGCGGCACCCACATTCCTCCCTGGTCAGAAGATATGGCTCAGCACTCATCAAATCCGGCTCTGACTGCTGTCACAAAAGTTTGCACCCTGGTACGTGGGCCCGTTCCCTATCCTGCATCTCGTCGGGGCTGTCACCTACCAATTGCACTTACCTGTCAATATGGGAATTCACAACACGTTTCACATGTCCCTTCTCAAGCCACTTGTCCTCTCTTGGCCATCTCGTCAGCCACCACCTCCCACTCAGTTGCCACAGAATCTGACGACGTCTTACAAGTTAAAAACGTCCTTGATGTCCGATGCTGTGGGGGAAAATGGGAGTACCTCCTCTCATGGGAGGGATTTGGACCCGAGGAAAACTCTTGGGAGCCATCTCAATATATTTTAGACAAAGATCTCCTCCGGGCATTTCACCGGTCTTACCCGAAGAAGTCCCGACCGATGAGGGGGAGGCCTGAGGGAGGTACTGTGGTGTGTCCCGGCCACACTAGGCCTGCACCTGAGTCTGCTCACCTCGCCTTCACTCCAGCGGGTCCCAGTCCAACCTCTCCTGTGGCCGCAGCCAGCTTCCTGTGCCCTTGGCACCTCGTGGCGGTATCCCCACACCCCCTCGGGGCCTTTGACCTCCCAGAGCTCCTCTCGGCATGGCTCGGTGTCCTCCTTCGTGTCGGGTCCGCCCCTAGGCGCGCAGACCGCCCAACTCTTTAAAGGGCCCAGGGCGGGAAACTGCTCCGTGGCATGCAGTGATGACGTCACCTAACCTCAATATATAAGGTGAGGCCCTTTCCCCAGAACCTCGCCTTGGCAATCGGCTCATCGCCTCAGTGTGAAGCTAGTTGCCATCCTTGTTCCTATGCTAGTTCCAGTGTTCCTGCGTTACTTGTTTCT